>NC_140946.1:111434058-112101558 GCF_014529385.1 Adiantum capillus-veneris
TTTCTGTTCCCTTATATTAACAGCGCGCGGAGGTGTATTCAAGTTGGGGTCAAAATATCTTTCACGCGCGCCGTTAGTAATGGGATAAGTTTTGGTGAGAGAGAGAGAGAGAGAGAGAGAGAGAGAGAGAGAGAGAGAGAGAGAGAGAGAGAGAGAGAGAGAGAGAGAGAGAGAGAGAGAGAGAGAGAGAGAGAGACTCCTCTATTTTTATACAGTGAAATGGCTAGAACAAAGGCCACTGCAAGGAAGGCAGGCAAGGGACCAGGGTTAGCAGCTAAGGCAAGTTATAGCAGATCTGCAACCCCAAAGAAGAGACCTGGAAAACCAAATAAAATTTTGAAAGGTCCAAGGGTGAAGAAGTTACAGAGCTGCATGGGACTTTTCAGAGAAATCAGGAAGGCACAAAAATGTGTTGATTTGTGCATACCAAAGATGCCCTTTCAGAGGATGGTGAGGTCCATATGTGAAGAAGCTACCTGGGGCACTAAAAGGTGGAAAGTGGTTGCATTGATGGCTCTACAGGACGCAGCAGAGGACTTCCTGCTTGAGTACTTCAGTGACATGACCATTGTAGTAGCCCATGCCCACAGGGTGACTGTAATGGACAAAGATAGTGAGACACTAAAAAGGATAAGGTGGAGGTATGACAAACTTCTGGTCCCCAATGTCTGTAGGGATAAGAAAATGAGGGAAATTTTGCTATACCCCCTTGAGCTATTGCCACAAATCACAGTTGTAGATGTCACACATGATGTGAATACAAGGGCAAGGGCAGAGACAGTTGCTCGCCAAACAGAGGACATGAGGGAAGCAGAGCTTAAGGAGAAAGCAAAAGTAGCAGTGGAGTCCCAGAGGCAAACAGAATGCAATGTGACCCTGTCCATAGAGGCAAGCAACAAAGAAACTCTACTTTCAATGAAGGATGGTTTGCTTGTAGAGATACCATTTATAGATGGATCCAGAAAGCTGGCTCTGGAAAAAGTGGATATCAATTTATTGCTGAATCCAGATGCTCAGATCTTAGACACAATTATCTATGCTTGTCTTAAGTAAGTGTTACTATCTTGCTAACTTTGAAACTCAGATCATAGGTGTACTAACTCATGTACACTCCCTGCATTTTGATCAAAAGTCAACTTCCACCGCACACCCACACGGAGGTGTTTCTTCTTGATCCACAAATGTCAGTGATTATTAGACAGAAGAGCAGTCCATCTGGCACATTTGAGAGTTGGTTTCTCCACTGTGCTATGCTGGAAGTAACTGTCATCGATCATCTTTCCATATGAGAACAACCATCACTGGAGTCTCATATACCTTGATTTTGACCAGCCACCAGTGTGGGTGTTCAATTCAATAAAAGGAACCCACCCTGAAATTAGGCTGTAAGTGTTATGTATCAGAAAGTGTTTCTTATAGATATCCATGTAAATTTGAAGCCTCAAGCTAACATCTTGATACTACTTTGTGCAGTTGTATAAAGAGGTTGTTGCTTGCTTATGGCAAGCTATGTGGAAGGTATGAGCTATACAAGGCCCCAATCAAAGATGTACCTGTACCAAATCAAACCGATGGAAATTCTTGTGGCTGGAGATGTCTTCTCCATGCAGAATATGTCCTGCAAAGCTACTTTGCATTAAAACCTTTCATGACTAAGGTAACCATTTGGCAATGCATTCAGTCAGTTTTGGTTTTCTTTATACAAGACTTCTCACCATGTGGTCTTTCAATTTTGCAGAGTTCTTTGCAAAAATACACATATGATAATTTGCAAAGATATCGGGTAAGTCTAATACAACACCTGCTCACTATGTCGAACCCCAGAGAACCTGAAGATAGCGGCTTGGACAACCGCACAATTGATATGGCAATATATGACGTGCCACCATGACAAACCCCTGCATCAGATACAGTGGAATCACAACGGGCCGAGGGGGTCATATCAGCCGAAGATGAAAGAGCCGAGGATATAAAAAGATCAAATGAGCATATGGAAGGGGCTAGTGTACAACCAGAGGGGCTTATGGAGGAGACAATGAAAGAGCCAAGTAGGCCAGTGGAGGAGCCAAAAGAGCCCATGGATGAAACCCTGGATGAGGAAAGCAGGCCTACGAATGAGCAAAAGTATATGGATGAGGCAAGGATGGATGAGGAAAGAAGGCCTACGGATGAGCAAAGTGATATGGATGAGGCAAGGATGGATGAGGAAAGCAGGCCTACAGATGAGCAAAAGGATATGGATGATGCAAGCCGACCAACAGAGGCAGAGGAAAACACCTTGGAGGAAACCCTGAATGAGGCAGAAAGAGCCATGGGGGAGACCCTTGATGAAGATGTGAATGATGACTATGACGATGAAGCTAAAGCAGAGGATAGCAACAACGACAACAACACTATAGAGACCCAGTATGGACCCTTGCTACCTGTAGATACGGTTGTTCCGGTAATGTCTATTCAAGTATGGCAAAATATGTTCAGCTTCTAACTACTTATATGTACTTGTCAACTTTTACAGAGGTTGATTATCTTGGATATCAATGGATTGCTGCTGATGCACGTGCCTTTGGGTATAGCAGACCCCTTCGAGGATTTGCAAACATTTCGGATGGGAACTTGTCGAGTCGTGGTTCGTCCAGGAACCAAAGAATTTATTCAGTTTCTTCTTCTGCGCTTCAGAGTTGCCGTATGGTCTTCAATGCAAAGGCAAAACTTGTCGCCACTAGTTACAATAGTTTGCGGTGTATATGGAGCTCACACGTCAGATTTTTCCTTTTTGTATGATCAAAGAAAATGTGTTACCGTCGAGGGACACTACCACCCTAAAAAACCACATTTACCTCTTTTGTACAAACCGTTTAGCCAAATCGATGTACCCTTTGATGCAAATAAATACACTACTGATTGATGATACTCCTAAAAAGGGAGAACTAAATCCACCAAGAACAACTATCTCACCACCCTCTTTCGAGGGGCATTCCTTTGATTTTTACCTTGAAGACATTTTGATTCCATACTTACAAAAATTGTATCTCAGTCCATTGTTCACCGACGAGTTTGTACTTTCTAATGAATTAAGATGACTCTTCTATCATATCTTTGTCTTGCGTAACATTGAGAGAGAGAGAGAGAGAGAGAGAGAGAGAGAGAGAGAGAGAGAGAGAGAGAGAGAGAGAGAGAGACAGAGAGAGAGGTGGCAATGGCTAAAGAAATATATTTCAAGAACACTTATATTCACAGAGCACAAATGAGATCAAAAAACTTCATGTATTGAAAGTCATTCGTATACACTTGGGTTCACAAGAATCTCTATTACATTGACACTATTTCAACCCGACCATCCAACTCTTTGCACAAAATATCTTTTTCCCTACGCTGCATCAGCTTACAACCAACTAGGAAAAAGGAAAAATCCCTGTCCATTGACTCTTCAATTATGTCGTGCCGCAACTGCAAAAGACTGCATAGCTCCCTTATTGTAACCACCAACATTAGGCCTTGCTCTTTATCAATCACTTCCACATCCATAGCAGGATTATCTTCCAAACCTGCAGAAACCTGGTCCATAGGAATGTACTTATCTCTGAGCATTTCTGATCGGATATACCAAAAGGAGACTAACAGTGATTGGCTTGCAATCATGTACTTGACAACTAGAGTGTCAAGTGTGACCTCGCACCGTATGCCAATCTCTTCCTTTACATACCATCCTCTGTCAAGAAGTTTGTCACAGGATGACTGCTGAAATGACTTGCACATGAACATAGTTTTCGTAACACGTATATTGTAGTTATGAAACAACTCTATGAACAGTGCATCAGGACAAAAGTTTGCAATTCTAACCATTTTGGTGGGAATAGAGCTACGTAGAGACCTTTGTATATCCTTATAGAGTTACTTCGCATTGCCTCCACCATTGTTTCCTCAGGAACTGGCCAGTCCACAGTGTTCCAATCGGTTAGTAGAGGCACTTTCACCAACATGCCATTCTTATTCCCTGGGCTGAGTTGGTAGAAGTGGTCATAGAAAAATATTCCTTCATCAGCCAGGCTTTTGCTGCTTCTCCCTGAATACTATAGAGAACCAATGTGGGCATGAACAACAAAGAAGAGGCCTATTATGCACTCCACAGGCTCCCATTGCTCATAAGAAGAGGGATAAACATCTGCAAAATATATAACAAGAGTTAAACTAAGAGTATCAATAAGTCAAAATGACAAATCTAATGTAGTTGAGATGTGAAGAATGGAGCCATTGCTCATAAGAAGAGGGATAAACGTTGCAAAATATATAAGAAAAGTTATAATGAGAGTATCAATAAGTGAAATGACAAATCAAATGCAGTTCAGATGTCAAGAATACTTACAATTGCAACGTGGTTGATGTATATCTGACACATTTCCACCGTTTGCTATCACGTCTGAATGGGTAAACACATGTTGAACAAGAACTTCCTTTACAGATCTTTTGCCGATTTCAACTTTGAAATCCAACACTCTGGCCTTCCATGCTGAGCGGTAAACATTGATAGCACTAGACCTCTTGGGTCTTCTTGGTTGCATGAGGACCCATGAACCTTTGTTTATCCTTTGTCCAACCCATTGGTTCTCTGCACTTATTGAAGTTGATATTGTAATTGAGGATATGCTACTACTTGGCCTTCTAGGCAAAGTGCAGGTGTTGGTAGTTGGTGTGAGAGACCATAAACACCTAGAGCTTCTTGGGCGAGAAGACGTGGAAGCCATAGCTCTCAGAGAAAAGCTTTAGTGGAGGGAGATTCACTTTGAACGCATTCTAATGGAGGGAAAGTGTTTTAAAATTCCAATATCTTGTGCAGGCTTAATGGTCACCCTCCAGTACGTTAATGACCATAAGAGAATATCAGAAGTGGGACCACATACACACCTAACAGCTCGGTAAAAGCAAGGAAGTTACGATGCCACAATCCTAGATTCGTGAAAGTTTTTTGGGTATTTTCCTATTTTTTGAGTCTTTCCATGTACTTTCCTACGTAACGTAGCCCTCTTGCTCATTCAAGACGCGCTCTATTTTTCTCTCTCCTTCATACTGCCCTCCAAATGACCTCTGAAATTTCCTAATGTTGGAATCACTCTAGAAAGATAAGAACGCATATGTATGCCTTCTCTCTATCTTTCTCTCTATCTCTCTAGAAAAGCATGGCAATTGGATTTCTCTCTCTCTCTCATACACACACACAATGGAATCGTAGTCCTTGGATTCACTCTAGAAAGATAACAATGCATCTGTATGCATTCTCTATCTTTCTCTCTCTTGTATTAGATCTGGAGATCAAGACTCATCAAGTTTATCTTTGATATCTCTTTTATCACCTTCTTTCCTCCATTTCTCAATTCTTTTAAGTTGAAGACTTGCTCAATAGCTCTCTCTCTCTCTCTCTCTCTCTCTCTCTCTCTCTCTCTCTCTCTCTCTCTCAACACATGGAGTTCTTTCAGTCAATCGGTTGCAATCAACTCATCCTTCACACGATTTCTAAAAATTTTAGTTGTCCATATCTCCCTACTCATCAATCAATGACAATGTACCGCATTTCTATCAACTTGCTACTATTGCGCCATGCTTTCAAAACCATGGCTTGCCAATATACGTAGTCATTTTGTTGGGCCACCAAGTTGCCAAGGAAAGTCTCTCTCTCTCTCTCTCTCTCTCTCTCTCTCTCACACACACACACACACACACACACACAGTGACAGTGACATGCACGCATGCAGAGAGCGTGTGCACACACATGCAAACTATCAGGTGCACAATTTCGGCTACTACAATGTATATGTTGTTGAAAAATGTTGGATTTGCGTATTCTACTCTCTCTCTCTCTCTCTCTCTCTCTCTCTCTCTCTCTCTCTCTCTCACACACACACACACACACACACACACACACACACAGATTGACAACAGCTTGTCAGACGCACAAATTTGACTATTGCAAGTCATTGGGAAAGGATGGAGTTGCAATCTGAACTACTTTATGCAATTTTTGAAGGCTGGGACTCAACATCTTAATATCGGCATTGATCCAACGGGCCATGCGAATCAACCAAAAATGCGACGTGTGGAGGCCCTCTCCTTCCTCTAATTTTTTAAGGTCCATTATAAAGAGTATAGATAATGGACTATTGAATAATAGCAGAAAACTATTTTGTACCCAAGTGCTCAAGAAAAACCTAGGTTTAGTGCAATCCCACCTACAAATTTCTCAACTATATCTTATGCACCTTGGAGGCCCCTACCACGTGACATAAGAAAAGGTCTTGGGGGGGTGGAGGCCAAGGCAAAGAAAGAAAGGGAATGGATTGGGTGCCAAGGAAAAGGGCATCTCTCTCTCTCTCTCTCTCTCTCTCTCTCTCTCTCTCTCTCTCTCACGGACGGGCCAAACACTTGTAAGATCTATGGACACCCACAACAATTGCAAAAAAAACCTAGGTTTAGTGTACTTCCACCTACAAATTTCAAGATTTACCTCTATTTTTTTAAAAAAATTGTTTTTAGACACACTTACTCAACAATATTGAATTAGAAACATGAAAAATACAACATCGCCATGCTCCAGCAAAGCCATGGATACAAAAAGAATAACACTTAACGTCACAACCTTAAATTTTAAATTGAAAGACCACTTCCAAAGTTCAAAGAAACTACAAGTTCAAAAAACCTAAATCAAACTTTAGAGAATCTACAAAGTGCAAAGAAGTTTAGTGCAAAAACCTTCAAAATTTATAGTAAATTTGCCACTTAATTTTTTGGGAAAAATCATAGCGTAGCCAAATGCTCAAAAAAACCTAGACCTAGTAAAATCTCACCTACAAATTTTGAAAATTATCTCTATATCTACAAAATAGAAAAAAATTGAGTGTAAAAGCCTTAAAATAGAATAAAGTTACCCCAAAAATTTCTCACAGCTAAGTTTTCCAAGTTTTTGGGAGAAAACACAACTCAATTTGGTGTAATCCCTCTTACAAATTTTTGAAATTTGCCTCAAAATTTCTAATTTGCCTTTAAGCGGTTGAAAAAATCTAAGCTATGTGTAATCCCACCTACAAATTCTGAGATTTACTTTCACATTCTAAGTCAACTCGAAGGAAATCACAAAGCTCGGAAAATTCAAGCATAAAAACTTTCAAAAATATCAAAGAGTTGTTGGAGTTGCCTCCCAGCGTCCACCTTTGAGCTTCGCTCCTGCCTTGGGTATGCACGCTTTCTGCCTTGGATTCATTGGATCAAATTTTTTTTATTACGTCGATTCTCAATTCTGTAGATTTCAATTGTCAATTCTCGATTCTTGATTGCAAATTTTATCGATTGTTGATTGTAAGACCAATGGTTATTCTCCCTCCTCTCTCTCTCTCTCTCTCTCTCTCTCTCTCTCTCTCTCACACACACACACACACACACACACACGCGCACGTGCGCGCGTGCACGCGCGCACACAATGTGTCCAAGACATCCACAATAAATTATTAAACTCCCATGGCTGACTTGTTGAGCTCATTGCACTTCATTAATGCAATGCAAATGTGGAAGACCTATGCAACGCTCCAATACCACAGAAAATGGCACGTCTTTATACACACACCTACAACGGGTCTCTCTCTCTCTCTCTCTCTCTCTCTCTCTCTCTCTCTCTCGCACACACTCTCTCTCTCTCTCACACACACACACACAAAACACAGATATACCGAGATCGAAGATCATTTATCGCATGGAAGGTTCATGCAAGCGTGTTGAGAGAGGTTCATTGGGTGACACGTAGAGGGGTTCTTCATGGCCTTCATAATGCAAAGTAGAGCTACTCTTCAAATGGCTTTCACAAAAGAAGTAGTCACCCTTGACATTTGAGGACTGAAGTTGAAGTGAGACTCCATGGCCTTTCCAAGATCTGTAAATAAATATAGATAAAGTACTAGTACTTTTTTGACTTTACATTACCAAGACTAAATTCTATCTTTTGACTTTACATTGACAGCAATCAATCATAAAGGCTTTTCATTTTTTACCATCTAAGTACTTAACTCTTTACTTTTGCATTTCAAATGAAATGTTTCCGAAGGTTTTCTTTGAAATAAACCAAAGTGTGACACCGGGTGACTCTCTCCTTCTTTCAAAATTTTAAGCTCCATTAGATATAGTATAGATATGTAATGATATTGCTAAGAATTGAATCACACCCATATCGACGGGGGCAATGGGTGGAGGAAACCAATTAGATCACACCCATCACCAGCCTTGTGTGTGAGTTTGTAGCGGATGACGACTTTGGATCGTTGGTCACATCGCTCGGTGTTACAAGCATGTTAATGCACATTAAAAAAAGAAGTCTGGGGCAATGTTAGATAACACTATTAGTGTGATTCTAAGAAGCAAATCAAGAAAAACTGCTACAAATAAAGGCCTACTTTCAGTTATAGCCATTATTTGAATCGGTGGGAAGGGGCGACTCTCTCTCTCTCTCTCTCTCTCTCTCTCTCTCTCGTTTGTGCATCCTTATTTCCCCATCTCTCAAAGCTTGTTTGAAGCTATATCGAACCGTTTCATCCCCACATAAACAATGTAATGCAATGTAGTTAATGTGGCAATGTAGGCAATGGAGCCGAGATGCAAATGGAGATGTGACACACCTATTTTGGCCTTGTCCGATTTATGGGTGATCGACTATGTGTTATTATATGTAATGCAGATAGCAAGATAAGGCTACATAAGAGTTCCATGTGCAATGTTGAATCCCACCTCACATTGCTCAAAGACCCAACCCTCATGTGATTCAGAAGTACGATAAAAAAAAAAAGAGGAAGCGGTGGGAGGTGTAGAACTTCTCACGAGGGGAGGGTGGACTGCATACTCTTGATAAAGAATCAAATAAGAAAATTTCCTATGAGATTGTGGACCTATTTAAAAAGAGGACTGGAGACATTGCTACAGAATTCAAACAAGGAATCTGGACTCTAGTTGTTGAGCATCCTACCTGCTTATATCCACGAGCACTCTGGAATGGAGGAGGTTGCCATCCAATTGGAAATCCTTTCCAATGTTTGCACACATTAACTCTTGTCAAGCAACCAACATCTCACAAGGAACTTTTCATGAAGAATGCAACATTGTTGATGATTATGAACTCACAAGAGCCGATTCATATTGCAAAAGTCTTGCACATCCTCAGATTTGGTTATCCATTCTTTGTACAAGATAAGGCAAAGTCACAAGTGAGCTTTGATGTAAATGGTTTCCTTGGCAGCTTCATTTTGTCATAGCCCAATCATAGTTGAAATGAAAGAGTTGGTTTATGCATTTTCAAGAAGTGAGACACATCTTTCTTCTAACAAAAAGGATGCACGTTGAAAGATAATGAAGAGAAAAGTTTATATGTGAACCTTGTGCATATTCTCCTTCACAAACCTCAAGTAATCTAGATACATGTGGAAATTAAGCAATCTGCACATATGTGAAGTTTCTCTTTGTGGCATTAGCACATTGAAAATGCTACGTAGGACATTGGATATAGGTGACAACTAAAAATGCTTAATTGGCATGTTGAATTGGCTAATTTTCATGTGTGCATGGGCTAGATAACATAATTGGCCTACTAGATAGCATAATTTATGTACTACATAGTATAGTTGATCTGCTAAATCGTATAGTCCACAAGCCAAATAGCATATATCTGGCGTGCTACAAAGCATAATTGACATGCTAGACAGCATACTTATCACATAGTTGCCAGGATAGATAGCATAGTTGACATACTAGATATCATACTAGAGGCATCCTAAATAGCATGGTTAGCATGTTAGATAGCAAAGTTGATGCGGTAGAAAGCGACGTTCACATGCTAGATAGAAAAGTTGATGTGGTAGAAAGCAACGTTGACATGGTAGATAGCATAGTTGACATGAAAGATAGCATACTTGACATGCTACATACCATAGCCACTATGCAAGATAGCATAGCTACTGTGATATCAAGCTCAACACATGGTATGCCTAGATGATGTTGAATTAGGGTTACACAAATGTATAAATAGTTTGGAGATAGAGAAGAAGCTCAAGGCACACAATGGAGAGTGCACACAGTGGATAGTGTATTACTAAGTGTGTGAATACAAGATAAGACAACCTTAGAATCGTGAGCGCCTATACAAACCACAAGGGAAAAATACCTCCTAATGAGGGGAAAAAGTGCCTCGATGGTCCTAATTGTGTTCACATACATCACTATCATCATATACATGGCAACCAAACCCCCTGGGAGTGATGCACTGAATGAGAGCTAGCATATAGAGGATAGGGAAGTGCCATGCCCTATGGACATGATCATTGCACAAAGGGAAGCAAGACCAAATCTTTGCAAAAAGCTTCAAACTTCTCACAAGGCAATGCCTTTGTGACCAAATCCACAAGGTCTTCCAATATCGACACATAATCCAACCTCAACTTTCAATGTGCTCTAATTTTCAGTGTAGGTGAGAGTGCTAGACTCCTACTCCAAAATCAGCCCATAAGGCATGTAATTAAGCCACACACGCTCAACCATAGCTAGTGATTAAAGCATGTAAATCTGGTGGCAATTATTCGCCCTTGGGATAAAACAACCTAAGATGTATAGTGCGACTCAAGTAGTGAAATATTCTCTTAACTGTCTGTCAATGCTTAGACCATGTGCTATGCATAAATGTGCTCACTTGCAAGACTGAAAACGTAATGTACGGCCTTGTAATGCATACATAAATTAGGCAACCAATGGCTATCAGGTACAGGGTAGCATCTGCGGGAGCTCCAACATCATGTAGACCTAACTTCAAACATTTCTCCATAGGAGTGGCAATTGTCTTTCAATCATCAACTCCATTAAATCAGCTTAGGAAAGTTTAATTGCATATGCTTTGCTTGACTTGAATGCAATACCCCCATCACATTTCTTAAACTAAATACCCAAATAATGATGCCAAAGTGCCAAATCTAATGTCATTCAAATCAACCTTAAATTCATCAATATGTATAGTGTTCATCATCCACATACACAACAATGATAAGATATACACATTCGCATGTTTTACAGACAAAGGTCTCTCATTTGGACTATTTTGATAGCCACTTGTAGTCAAATGTTGTCCATATATACCAAGCACAAAAAGATTGCTTTAAACTATACTCGTAATGCTTTATTCTCATATTCATTCGTGTCCCCATCCAAGTGCATCATTTATATTTTCATGAGAAATAGGCTCTTATGTGACATCACTTGAAACGTATTTAGGCTGAAATATTTTCCTCATTTGGACTTGCATTTGTATTCCCGCCAGGCACCAAGGTATCAAAAATTTCATGTGAGCTTACACTTGTCTCTTTAGTATATGACAACAAGGGTTGAATTGCATCTTTCACAAAAACTCTACAAACCAACATCTCAAAATGTCAAGATACATTTCCACTATGAATGACATAACATGTAACCGTTGATCTTATCATAATAACCAACAAAGATGCATGTGACAGCCTTATCATCCAATTTTTTGTATTGTTGTTGTGGCACAAGAGCATAAGTCAAGCAATCAAAAACGTGCAAGTGAAAAATGGATAGCTTCTTATCATGCTATTAGTCACAGACTACAAAAATTTGGCGGGACATAAGTCTCGACACAAGTTAAGTATGTAGGTAACACAGATGACAAAATCTACCATAGATCGTGCCCTCCATAAGTGACCTTTTTTCCTTTCAGCAACACCATTTTGTTGAGGTATACAAGGCATTATATATTTGTGTTTTATCCCATGACCAACAGCCAAAAATGCATCAAATTCCTTTGACATATACTCCCCCCCTCGATTAGAACGGAGGGTACCCATAGTACAACCAAATACGTTTTCAATCGGTAGTCAAAAAAATTTGAAGCACATAAAAACTTTGGACTTAGCCTTTAGTGGATTGACGCGCCCCCGTCAATATAAGCGGCTTTCTTATGATTCCCAACCCATAGACTCCAATGAAAGCCCTCCGTTTCGTCCTACACCTGGTTTTGCCCTGCAACTGGCGGTTTGCCCATCTTATTCACAAGACATACGCACATGTCATCGACCTAGGTCCCTTTTAGATTGGCTACTGGGCCCTGGCTCCTCCTCATATCAAAAAAGAAAAAAAGGAAACATAACTTCCAAAAGACGTCACTTTTCATAAATTTTCCACCATAGAAATGATTATCAAAATCCAAACAAGTTTACCCAAGAAGCGCAGTTCGTGAGACCTTTGTGATGTAACCCCAAGGTTGAGAGTTCAAGGCTCACGGGTTGCGTTCTTTTGGGTGTATTCTCCTCCCCTATTGGGGGGGGGGGGGGGGGGCGTCGTGGTTCCCATGGTTGCCCCTCGAGGGTGTAATGTACAGCAATGTACAGTTGTAAATACATGATATGTGTATAGTTTCTCCCTACTACCTTCCCCACGTTATGAAAATAAGAAATAAAAAAAATACAAACAAGTTCATTATATTACGAATTTGGATGACCCCTTATATACCTAGTATATGATGGCCATGAAAGAAACAGTGCAAACATTTATGGAGGATTGCACTCACTTACAAGTGCTGCCAACATCATCATCTGCATCATGGACAACGTTGTAGCCTAAACAAATACTCACTATCTAGAAGTCCCAACAATCTAAACTCGACATCTTGAGTTTAGATTTAACCGATCAATGGTCCAGATCGATTGCCATCCCGTTTCAATTGGGACCATTGTTCCCATGGTTTGGGACCTCGTGGCATTTAAAGGGGAGGCCATTGTACCCATATATATTACATGCAACAAAGGCTTTGACTTTTGCAACACACACACACACACACGCACACACACACAGAGAGAAGTGGTTGTTGCATTGTTGGACATGTGAATAGAGCAAAGAAGGATGGTCGTGATTGGCCCTAGCTTGTTTCAAGAGCGTTGGAGTTTATTATGCAAGGACCATGTTAAACCCTTTGTAGCCTTGCCTATGCTACATTGCTCTCCTTGCCCTATAGACTTTACCATCATGATCATGCAATGCTATCTAGCATCATAACCAGTCGAACACTCATGTGTCATACTTGCATACTGCCTCTTCTCCTTATCCCCATAAAGGAGATAATTATAGTATAATATGGGGAATAGGGTGCATCAGAGGCAAAGGGGAGACGACATAGAATGATGGTGCAAGATCGAATGGATGTCAACTTGGAGATAATAAGTCTTGATTCTATGGGTAAACACTTTTGATGCAAAGTTTTCTACAACCTTTAAGAGGTATTTCTACTTAATTTGGTGCCTTTTTGAACATTGAATGGCCCTATTAAGTCATGGATCAACATCATAAAGGAGGTGGAGACACCTTGAGACCTATTATCTTCATCTTTTCAAACAAAATTGTATGTTCTAGCTCTAGATAAGTCTTTTCTCTGGAGTTTTCAAAGAAAGGGTTTTCTAGTGTTGCTTGCTCATCATACAAGCTTCATACACGCTCGAGACATTTGCCACCAACCTCGGCGTTATATCTACTAGCTCTTGTGGCCCGCCTTCATCAGTTCTTATGCACTCTTACCATGACACACATGGTATTCATAAGGTGAGAAAAAAACTTTCTTGATTAAATTGTGCATGAATGACCTTAATTAGTTGTTTTCATAGTTAGCACAGATAAACGGAGAGGTTGTTGAAGTAGTTGCCCACCTCTCTCTCTCACACTACAAGCTATGCTTAACATTAGCGACGCTTATACTACGACGCTTAAACATGAAAATGCACGGCGTCGCTATATGCGTCGCTATGTTACTCATAGCGACGCTATGTTACTCATAGCGACGCTATGTTACAAGTAACATAGCGACGCTCATAGCGATGCCGACAGGGCTAAAAAAATAACCGAGAGCGTCCGAAAACTCAGATCTCAGATCTGAGTTTTCGACGCGTGCTCAAGCAAGCAAGGTAACGCTCTCCCTCTCTCTCTCTCTTTCTTCTCCACACACACACACACACACACGAGGAGAGGAAGGAGAGCCAGGTATGCTCCTTCCCTCTCTTCACTCTCATGTTCCCTTCCCCTCTTTCTCTCTCTCCTTCTCTCTCTCTCTCTCTCTCTCTCTCACACACACACACACACACACACACGAGGAGAGGAAGGAGAGCCAGGTATGCTCCTTCCCTCTCCTCACTCTCATGGTCCCTTCCCCTCTTTCTCTCTCCCTCTCTTTCACACACACACACACACACACATTGTGTTTTTGAGAGAGAGAGAGAGAGAGATAGAACGAGAGAGAGAGAGAGAGAGAGAGAGAGAGCACAAGCATAAACATAAAACGCACACACATGGATACACAAAGAAAGCACACACACATTGAGGGAGGAAAAGAAAGAGAGCATGCATAAACCAAAAATGCGCACACACACATGTATAGTCAAAGAAAGCACACACACATTGAGAGAGGAAAAGAGAGAGAGAGAGAGAGAGAGCATACATAAACCAAAAAAACGCACACATACATGAATAATCAAAAAATGCACACACATTGAGAGAGGAAAAGAGAGAGAGATATATAAATATATAAAACAAAGAGAGAGAGAGAGAGAGAGAGAGAGAGAAAAGAAGAAGAAGAGAGTCTTAACATCGTAGGAAAGTATCCCAAGAGACCTTAAAGATCTAGTCGACAGGAGTTGAACTCAAGACATGTTATTCATAAGAGAAATGGCATAACCAATCTATCACACTTCGGTGATAGAAAAGTTATACCATTTTTCTCCTTTTTTTATTGGCGTGCACACACACCCGAGAAGAAGAGAGTTTAATTTAACGTCATAGGAAACTAATTAAAGAGACCTAAAAATCTAGCCGACGAGGAGTTGAAACCAAGACTTGTTATTCAAGAGAAAAATGGCATAACCAATCTACCACACTTGGGTGATAGAAAGGTTATACCATTTTTTTCTTTTTATTGGCACACACACACCCACACACACACACACACACACAAGAAGAAGAGAGTTTTAACGTCGTAGGAAACTATCCCAAAAGACGTTAAAGATTAGGTTAGATGTAGACTTTCGTTAAATTAGATTTAGGTTTATTTAAGTTAAATTAGATTAGATTTATGTTTATTTTTAGTTAGATTTACGTTTGATTAGATTTAGGTTTATTTACGTTAGTGATGCAAGATGACGATTTCAAGGGTCACACACACACACACCCCGCACATCCCGTCAAATCTAGAATAAGAATTAAGTGCCTTGAGCAGACATCAGCTACATTGCAAGAATGACGTACCTGCATGCTACAAACAAAGATCTACTATGAAAAGATGTTAACATGCTATGAAATGCTACAGCTAGAGAAGAGGCAAAGGGGTTTTGTCCTCTACATGCAGTATCATGTAGACGTGGGTGTGTAGATTTCTTGTACCCACAAATATAGGCATTGACCAATAAAGATGAGATTATAACCCGGTGGTTCTGATCTCCGTGCACCTTTAGACCGAGGTGTGTGAGGATTGGACATGACTAGAGAATGTGAGGTAGTTAAAGTGTGAACGAAGAGAGAGAGAGAGAGAGAGAGAGAGAGAGAGAGATAAAAGATTCTAAATGTCAATAGAAGATTAAATTTGTTGTCCAGGTTATAAGATTTTTGCCCTCATTATGAGTAGTGATGAGGATGTGGGGCCGTCCAACCGAAACTTCCTATCTCTCAACAAGGATCTTATGTCCTTGTAACCATTGCAAGCATGTTGTGCGACGGACAAGACGCGTTTCTTTGCAGCACGTTCGCGAATTTGGCGAGTTTGATTCATCTATTATAGATCGAGTTGTTGCCAATTATAACTCGTCGGACTCTGATGCTGGCCAATAGGCAGCAATCTTGCAACCCAATAGACGTGTTCGCATACGCTTTGGTCAAGCAACATATGTGAGGCCACAAGATGTAGCCTCTGACAGCTCGGGGGATCATCATGCAAACCACATTCCCAACGAGGCAATGTTTGAGCCCGAAATTGATGAAATGATCGAGACGATCATGGATTCAGAAAGGCTTGTCTATGATGATATGAAAAGTGAAGCCGATACGCCATTGTATAATGGAGCACGTGTGTCTAGATTGAAAGCGCTCCTTGTTCTTCTCAACATGCAGACAAAGTTTGGATGGAGTGACACTAGCGTCACAGCGCTTTTCAGGTGATCTATTACAATTAGTTTACTTTAATAAAACTCTAAATGTATAATGATCTGATAGATTTTTACACAATTGTACCGTATTTTTATGTTGTGTAGATTGCTCAAAGAGCACATATTACCAGTTGATAATGTGATGCCAAATTCTCGAGAGGAAGCAAGAAAGATTTTGCGAAACTTGGGGATGGATTACAATTCGATCCACACTTGTCCTAATGACTGCATTCTTTTCAAAGGGGAATACATAGACATGGAGAAGTGTCCGAAATGTGATTCCGAAATAGCGAGTAGATCTCCACGGAACAAAAATTCCACAAAAGGTTTTGCGACATTTTCCTCTACTTCCTCGCATCAAGCATTTCTTCGAATGTAATTCCATGGCCGCCATAGCATCATGGGAAGAGGAGAATAAATGTTCGGATGGTGTGCTACGGATTCCTGCAGATTGTGCAGCCCGGAAACATATAGATGGAACATGGACGGATTTTGCCAGGGAAGCTCGAAATTTGCGCTTAGGCCTGGCTATGGATGGCGTAAATCCATTTGGTCAAAGATCAACATCTTACTATGTATGGCCCGTTGTCATCGTCAACTACAACATTCCCCTGTGGTTGACTACGAAGAAGGGGCACCTATGGCTAAGCTTGATTGTGCCGGGGCGATATAAAGTGAAGAATATGGATGTGTATCTTCGTCCACTATTGGAAGAGCTACAACAATTGTGGATTGGCATAGAGGTGGTGGATATGAGCCGACACACAGGTCGACGGAATGCTTTGATCAGAGGCATTCTAATGTGGACCATGCATGACTATCCCGGACTAACAGAATGCTCAGGTGATCTATTTACACTCCTCACTCAGACACTATAAATCTTGCTTTTTCTCAAGTTGATCTATTATCATGTGTATACATGCAGGGCTTCAAACAAGCGGATACAGAGCATGTGTCACATGTGGACCTAGACTGAATGCACGTAGGGCACCCTCACTGAAGAAGAAAATCTACGAAGGTCATCAAGCGTATCTTCCAGAGAATCATGTGTTACGCAACGGCTTTTTGGGAAGAGAGCCACCGAGGATGTCTGCACAAGCATGGTTAGAGCAGAAGGAGATGTGTGATGACGGATTGCCCCCCAGGGATGAAGAGACTATCTCTATGGTATGAGTTACCATATTGGCCCCGACTCATGATCAATCACTTGCTCGATCCAATGCACATATTCAAGAATGTGGGTAATCTACTATGGGACCATCTGACCGGCAAGAAAGATACTTTGGGAGCCAGAGTTGACCTTAGAAATGTGGATCGTATGGAGCAATATTGGCCACAAACAGCGTCCGATGGATTGATAAAACTCCCTAGTAAAGCACCATGGATTTTCACAGGAGCCCAAGAACGCAAAGTAAAAGAGACCATTCGATCTTTGCGGACTCTCACTGGCGTAATGCACTCGCTCCGAACGTATTTTACTAAAGAAGGAAAGCTTACCGGTTTGAAGTCACACGACTGGCATAAAATGTGTCAGGTATGTTCATAGTGGAGTATATCATAGTGAGAATTTCGTAACAAATTCGTGTGTGGACGTACTTTAATATCATTGTTGCACATGTTTTGCAGTTTATTTTACCGGTTTCCATTGAGGGATGTCTGTCTCTTGACATCCGTAACACAATCATGGCAAAATTTGAATAGTCTAGTCAACGACGGTCCTCTGATGCAGATCCTGTGGTGGTGGAACTCACTTACTTCGGCATGCTATAAGAGATTTTGAGGATCGATTATAGAGGATTTTGTGTCGACTTGTTCGACGTGCAATGGTTCAAGATAATCATGGAGGGTCGCAACGCTACTGTGCGTAGAGGAGAGTCTGCTTTTCTTGAGGTGGATTCAACTAAGAAATGGACTGACCTAAGAGACACTTTCGTACTACCCGAGCATTGTGAACAAGTAAGTATGTAAATAGTTAATGTGTGTTTTAGAATTTACGTGCTTGGAAGCTCTCATGTAAGTTATGTGGCTCTAGCAGGTGATATTTCATCCCACAAAGTCTCCATCAAACTGGTGGTACGTCATAGAGGTAGCCCCTCGCAGTGCACGGACGTATGAAGGCTACCATGTGTCAATCACAGCGGCATCAATGGAGGAGATCGGAGAAGATGCCCAGTCAGAAGCCGTGGAGGTGGTGCCAGACGAACATCAAGCTGCTACTCTCTATGGGGTGCATGCAGAGGATCTACAAAATGAAACAGAGGACATCTGTTTAAACGGAGAGCTCTATATAGATATAGGAAGTTATGCTGAGCTATGCGAGGATGAGAGAGAGATCTCTTAAAGCCATAAATATTGTATTTGAACAAGATGGCTCCGTTTTGTAAATTCAGAGTTATGCACTTGCCTCTTTCATCACTCAAGTTGAATAGAAGAAGAACGCTTTCTGTTGCTGCTAGCCTTTGAACATTCCAATGCTATATGCACATTCAAGTTCTTGTACAATTCTCCGGCTCATTAAGTATTTGCGTCATTGCGTCATTGTATTTATATGCATCATTGCGTCATTGTATTTAATGGTCTTTGCGTCCACTCCAGGTACGTATGCTCTAGGTATGTTCTCATTAGCAAAGACGACGAGCACCTCCTCCTCCTCTCTCTCTCTCTCTCTCTCTCTCTCTCTCTCTCTCTCTCTCTCTCTCTCTCTCTCTCTCTCTCTCTCTCTATCTATCTATCTATCTATCTACTTGTCCATGTTTTCTACTCCAATCATTCAATATTAAGTTTAAATATTCGTGTGTTTAATGCAGGTATGGATGATGACGAGTTTCTTTCTTCTTTGTCACCCCAGCAGAGACAGTGGTACGTGGAGCGTCATCACTCTAGCGCACCATCATGCGTTCCTACTCCATCCGCATCTCCCTCTGTTTCGGAGTCCTCGGCGCGCTCCAAAGCTTCGGTGTCGACGAGACGATCTTCACACTCGTCTAGGCACCGGTGCTCTAGTGGTGGCGGTGGCGGTGGCGGTTGTTGTGGGGGTGGCGCCACCGATGCTTCGACACCGCCTCGTGTTCGACGAGGCTCTTTACCCTCCCCTTCTTTGCTCGTCCCGACACCAGCCACGGCATCGCCATTGACACCAGGTTTTGCGCGGCTGAGTGCCGTTCCCCACAGCTACACACCACTAGCTACTCCTCCAGGAGTCACTCTAGTGGACACTCCTCGATTCGGGGCTCAAACTCCAGTGGAGACACCTGGCGTCCGTACCCCCGTTGACATGCCACTAGAGACCCCTGTCAAGACACCCAGGTTCACGCGTCAGTGGCGAGAGGGCTTGCCTTACTCCGTCGACTTCAGTGGCGGCATCATCTTGGATGATGACAGCAAGAAGGTGATTTCGCGCATGCGCGGTCTTTGCTCTCAGGTGTTTAGACACTACATACTAAACACCTAGAGTGAAGTACCAAATGAATTAAAAGACAGATTCATCATCATGCTTCATGACGAGTTTCTCGTTCAAACACGGGATGACCACTTCAATGAAGATGTGATGAAGGTTCGAATGGGCGAATACTGCAATCATAAGCGTTCCGAAGTGCGAAAAGCAATCAAGCATGGATGGAACAGACCAGATTGGCTGGCCAAAGAAGATTGGAAGCATGCGAAGAAAGAAGCGGGCAAGAATCCCGACAAGTGGAAGCAACAAAAGGAGGCAGCCAGAGCGCGAGTAGAGGCAAGGAGCTCGCACCACTTGGGGAGCGGCGGGTGGGCATCATTTGAGGCTGATTTTGTAAGTGTTCGTATCTATGTTCGATAGTTTAGGGTTTATGGGATTTGAAATTCTAACATAATGGATTCTTTGTATGTTTTGACAGTGGTCGTTTACAGGACGTAATCCCACTCCGTACGAACGTGAGTACGCAGGCAGGAAGGGCTTAAACGCCCTTATAGACATCCTGACTTCTCGCGGCGGCATGGTTAATATTAGGGTTTAATTTATTCTTTTCTATTTATTGTATTGTTTTATAAACGTCGCTCGCTATATGTTTATACTTACAATGGGCTATCTTATTGTTTTTTTTTGCAGAATCCGACAGATACGCCGCTTGGACGCGATGAGACGTCTAATTAGATGACGTCGGTTTAGCCATAGCTAGATAGCATTAGTTTCTTTTTGTCCTAGCTTATGTATCATGAGACCATGTAACTATGTATTTTTGAAAACCATGTATATTTTTTAAATAATGACAATGGCCAGTTTGTAACTATTACATTTGCAATGATTAACAATCAAGTGATTTTGCTGTTGTGTACAATTGTCATTTATTTACTTCCATCAATTCACGCTTGTCATTTTTGTATCTTTATTTTGCAAACAATACGTACTATGGATGTTGGAGTTAATGACTATATTGTCTTGTGGGTGACTATTTTGGGTCTATATTTACCTTTGCACTTTTTTTCAAAGGTAAATAGACCAATGAAACATTCAATATGGTTGATGGGTGAATGCCCTGCCCCCAAAAAAATTTAATCTCGGGCGTCGCTATATTAGGCTCTACAGCGTCGCTATCTATGCCTCTACAGCGTCGCTATATAGCAACGCTTATAGCGACTGCAATTGCGACTACTATAGCGACGTTCTCTTATCGACGCTAATAGCGACGCTTTCAGCGATGCCGGGGGTTTAAAAAACCCAATGTATTTTCATCTCTATAAGCGTCACAAGAGCACACAACCTCTCTCTCTCTCTCTCTCTCTCTCTCTCTCTCACACACACACACACACACACACACACACACACACACACTTTTTGTTGTAAATCATGATTTAATTTACAACTGGAAAAACTCTAAATGAGGAAAACCCACAGTAAAAAAGTACAATAGACGGACCGTTGTGATGCTCAGAAAGCTAGAAATACTCAAAGAAAATCATGTAAGCTTCAAGAGAGATATCTCCCACATCATAAACATAATGTAGGGCTTGTCCAAGCAAAAACTTGAAGTAAGGAAAAGGGTCAATTTTTAAGGCATGAAACCCACAAAACCCAAAATCTGACCCAACTGAAGAAGATCTCAAATGGAGATGTGATGGTTGAGGAACTTCAAAAATCCAGAAGCAGATTTTAGATGGGAAACGAAGGCGCAGAGCAGAGGACACTTGCCTGGTGAAAGTTCGAGAGTAGTGGCAATTCATAAGGAAATGCCTGACAGGCTCGTCAGCCGGTAGGGGTGTGTCATACATGCAAGAAAGTACCAATTGGTAGAGTACACACCATACATCTCCACAAGAAAATTTGTTCCTTGAGTGGTAGGTGATTCTTCCAAATGCAAGAGAGTGTTTTTGGCCACCACAATCAAGATCTGCAGACTGACCAAAATTGATATCCATGAGCCACAATCCACGCATCAGACTGCAGCGAGGCATAAACAGACCCAGCGGATATGCAATCCATCCTAATATGGCCTAGATGCCAATCAGAAAGCCGAGAGTCCCCATGTAGTGGAGGCACTGGAGAAACTATGCAAGTAGCTGCTTAATTTGTTGCCACAAACGTCGATAATGAGCTCCCAACTCATAACGAAGAGTAGCAATGAAAAAGAAAGAACCTGTCTCGTAGTATCCACCACCTGATCAACCTGGAAGATCCTTTTTTTTTAAAGAAAGTAAGCTTGTCGAGGAGAATTCTGAACCAAAGTAAAAGAGAAGGCTTTGGTCCAATGAATGCTCTCCAACCGAAGTGAGTTTCCTAGAGGAAATCGACAATCATGCCAAGATAAGTGCGAGGTAACAACCTTCCAATCCGCAACAAGAGACAAAGTGAAGGGACAACCCGGAATATGCATCCAGCTACCCAAAAATGACATCCCAATATGAAGGACGTCAATGAGCAAAAGATTGTGTTTTAATGCCACCACATAAATGTGAAACCATGAGTGTCCAAGGCTGTCATTGATTCACCAGCATGGGCAAAAGCAAATCTTTTTGAGCCAAACATGCCGATGTAAATCTAGAATACTAATCCCTTCTAGTCGCTTAGGCGTGCATAACTTATCCATAGATAGAAACTGCAATCCTTTTTTGTGGGAGGAAGTACGCCAGAAATGTTTCAACATACATGACATAAGAGACCCAAGGCACAACTGGGGCTAGCATAAAAGTGGAAAATAGAAGTGCATAGGGCATCATTATGCATTGGACAATTCTAAGTGGCACATGCAATGGCTAAGTTGACAATTCCAATAACTAAGCTTCAAGTGCATTCTTTGGAGCACCCATTCAAGTTTTTGCACTATGGACACATACCAACCAACCAGATTTCCTAGACGGCATACTATGGTCTAAGGGGGAACAATCTCCCCTCGCCATAGAAGCCTATTCCAATCGTATTCCTTCAGAGGCATCAACTTGGATTTACAAAAATTAACATCCAGTCCAACTGTCAAGGCAAATAAATGCAGAGCATGCATAATTTGTTCTACATCCTCCTTAATGTTTTTGGACACGAAAAGAGAGTCATCAGCATATGCTTGGATGATAAATTCCTTTCCAAAAGGTAGAGCAAGACCATGCAGACGACCCAAGGAAGTGAGGGCCTTATGATGTGAAAACAAGGGGTGCAAAGAAATTGCATAAAGCAAAGCACTTAGAGGACACCCTTGTCTGACCGAACACACGTAGATTCCAAGCATCTATGATAGAACCACCCAACACACCTGTAGGAGAGCTCTAAGCATATAGGAGGAAGATTACCCACAAAATTTTCAGCCCAAATCCCAGCCTTTGCATTGTTTCTGCGATATAATCTCATAAAGCATTATCAAAAGCTTTTTCAAATTCAACTTGCATAACCAACACATCTTGTTGAGTGTATCTCGCATATTCCATGCCTATGATGACGTTCGCCAAATTGTCAGTAATGTGTTGGCAAGGTATGAAACCATACCCGGATTGATGAAGTCCTTCATGCACGTAATACTTAATATTGTTGACTATCAGTGTGGCCATCAATTTGTAGACTATCGGCATAAGGGTGATAGGTCGCCAATGAGAAAATTGATCACAAAAGACATGCTTTGGCAATAGCTTGAGAAGCCTCTCCTTCCAAGAAAGGGGTACATCCTGCTACTCCCAAGCCATCTTCATCATCACCAATAAAGGTTCCTTAAGGTGTTCCCAAAAGGAGAGGAAGAACTCAACAGTAAGCTCGTCCCAACCAGGAGATTTCCATCTTCCTAAGTCTCGCAGACTTGTATGCAACCCTGCCTCAGTAAATGCAGCCTTTAAATCTAGTTCTTGTTGTACAGAGATAACTCAAGTAACATGAGACAGAAAGAGATTGTGTGCATGTCTAGCTTCTTGGGTAATAGGGGGCGATGCTTCAAAGATCTTTCCATAGTGATCAACTAAAGCCTCTGCCAACTATTGGGAGGAAGATCTTCATTCGCCAGGGGGAAGCTGAACGCTTTGGATGTCCGGAGATCGACAAGAATGATGAACGTGCTTGAAAAACTGTTTGGAAGCACATCCTTTATCAACAAAATCATGTTGCCTTGCACGCGTCTACCATTTAGCCAATTTCCGCTCATCATTATTCCGTATAGTAGTACGGCTTGAAATCAACGCAATAAGTTCAAATTCTAAAATTATGGAGGAATTAGCGATATGCATCAATCTTTGACAAGTATCCCTTGCCTGCTATACATCTCCCCTCATTTGAGACATACATTGCTTGACATAATCGTTGAAAACACTCTGAATCCGCATAAAAAAGCGGAACCACGCAGCATCCATATCTATGTTCATATGGGAGATCAAAGGCAGGATTATATCCACAATCATCCCACAAAAAACTTCATGCTTCAAATATGCATTATTGACTAGTAAAAGTCATTTCTTGGGCAGAGAAGTAACATCCGTATATGGACCAAAAGTGTAAAATCAAACATATAGGATCACGATCCAAAAGAAATAAAGTTTAGTCAACCCTCATATAACACACAAAAACATCACACTGCTCTTTGTGAAAAAGATACCAACGGTCAAGGCAAGCTCGATAAGAGGATTGAACATTATGCTAAAATGTAAATTCTGGATCTCCATATGCAAAAGTGGCCACAGATCCAATGCATTAGAGGAGCGCATCATATAATCCCATGCACGACATTCCACATGCAACATGTGCGACTGACAAGTAGTATTGTCTGCAGCAACTGGTGCATCATTGAAATCTCCACAAAGAAATATATCAGAATGCCAACTGTACATGGAGATATCTCTCCATAATCTCGCACGATCATTAGAACCTGTAAAATCATAAACCCCTCCTAATTCAAATTCTTCACCATTAACAGTACATTGAACCATTGTCCATCTTCTAATTGGGTCATTATAAGCAATAGTTGGATGTAACTAATGCCGAACAAGCATAAGCACTCCTCAATAATTGGCATTGTCTACGTAGGCAACCCAATATCCCACAAAATAAGAAGCCTGGCCGGAAAAATGATGTTCATTTTTCTCTTGAATAATTACTACATTCGCTTTACATGTATGTACATAGTGCTAGGTTAGCCTCCACTTGTCATGCTTGCCTAACCTATGCACGTTGAAATGCATCGCAAAGAACCATGCATCCTATGAGGTATATACAGAGGACAAAAAAGAAAGAGAATCAAGTGGAAGTGCCCATGAGCACATCCACATCTGTTGCAGAAGCAACCATGGGTGGATCATAGCCATGGTTATCAGAGAAAGTCTAAAGAGCACCCGACAAAGAAGCCAATTCTTCTATAACCGCTTCCTTATATGATTGGACCACCTTATCCCATGCCTCCATCAAAGACTTATGAGCATTATAAAGAAGCTTCATTTGAGATACAATCTTCAACAAAGGCACATAATTTTAAGAAGAGGCCGGATCTCGAACCTTAATCATCTTTTTGGGAACGATACAAGCATCCCTCATTGTGTTCTTGTCTTTGACCTTTCTTATCTCTTTTTCATTTTTCATTTCTTTTCCCCTCTCTTTTGAAACTGTGGAAGGAGGTGCAGTAGGCATCAACACCTGTTACCCTTTCCCCTTATCCACAAAGGGTGGTAGTACCAAACTTGAAGCACCACTGTGTCTAAATTTTGGAGGGGACTTTGGGGGTGGCGAAGGTTGTGCAGGGGGTAATGCCGAAGGAGGAAGCTACAAATGGGGTTCCGGAGATTTTGATTTCATCTGACCAAATTTACCACATCGAAAACAAGAGTTGAAAATTTTTCCCCATTTCAGCTTAAAGGTGCATTTTACTACTATTGGGTCACCTGAATTCATCATTATGCATGTTGGTGTAGGGATGTATGTCTCTCAAAAGATGCAAGATCTCTTAGTATTTGCATCCAACCTGGGAGGACAAACCACTTTTCCCAACTGGGTAGCCAAAAGCGGAAGAAAGTGACGCTATGTACGAGGAAAGTCCACCACCTCCACACGTACTTGGCATTTAGGTCGAATGAGACTCTGATAATCCTTAGTGATAGCATAGCACTATTGATCATCTTGTCACTCTTTGTGTTCTCATGGAGGAAAGTCGGTTGAAAGGCAAGCAATTGTATTTTTGTTTTGTGGACTTTAAGAAAGCCTTTGATATGATTCCACGTAACAATTTGTGGAGAAGGATGGAAGAACTCCCAATTGCCAAGTGAGTTTATGCTTGCAATTTCTCGAATCTATGAGAAGGTCATGTGTCAATTGCACATGGGAAGAGGAATTTTAGAAATTTTTGTAATCACTATTGGGGTTAAACCAGGATGTCCGTTGTCACCAACTCTCTTTGCTCTATGCATCAATCAATTGGAACAACTCGTACTTGACTTTATGCAAGAAGAAGGCATTGAAGAGGTCACTATTTTCAATGTGGTAATCATGATTTTCTTGTATGCGAATGATGTAGTGCTTATAGCAAAAATTTAATAGGATGCACAAAAGCTTATGGTTGTCCTTGAGAGCTTTTGCTGACATAGTGGGCTGATTGTGAACGAATCCAAAACAAAGGTTATGCTTGTGAAAACCAACCTTAAGGAGAAGCCATGCATTGTGTACAACAATGAGACACTTGAAGTTGTTGAGATCTTTAAGTACCTTGGCCTTGAGGTTCCATCCAATCACAAGTGGCATGAATGTGCTATGCATCATTTGGAAACGGGAAATAGAGCATATTATGCATTTGAGAACATGTGTAATGCAGGAAACATCAAGTGTTGGGTTCTCAAGGAGTACCTTTTTGATGCATTGGTGACACCGGTTCTTCTTTATGGTTTTGAAGTGTGGGGCGGGAGCATCTCAAAGTCTACTTGGAAAGAGTTTGAGAATGTCCAAAAGCGTTTTCTTACAAACTTTCTCCAAGTTAAGACACAAGCACCATATATGCTCCTACTTCTTGAGTCGGGATCTCTTCCAATTGAGGTTATGGGCATGGAAAGGGTTGTGGAGTACATGATAAAGATGCATCAAAACCCCTCACATCCACTTCCTACAATTGCATGGGAAGCAAGCAAAAAAGTTCAAAAGACGCATAAAAGCAAGATTTTGAGCACGGGATGGATGCAAGCCATAAAGAAGTGGTTTGGGAGATGGGATGCATTACACTTGCTACATGATGCTTCAATTGAACTCCCAAGTGAATGAAGCTTTTCTACAATGCCAATGTATTATGGCTTGGGAGAAATCCGGTGGGTCACGCTTCTCACATTACACCACCCATATTGCACCCAACAACAAAACCATGTTCTTCGTTGAAAGAGGAATCCGGTGGGTCACGCTTCTCACATTACACCACCCATATTGCCTGCAACTACAAAACCATGTTCTTTGCTAAAAGAGGAAACCGTACTCACACCTACATGCTTGAGCCTATCACCTTGTTGGCGATACGCACTATCGGAGCCATTCGGCTTAACTCCCATTCCCTTTGATGCGAGACAGGGCATTGGGGAAATGGAGAAGAGTCAAATCAATTGTGCACACTATGCTCACTCTGCAAGTTCGAGAGTCTGAGTACCACACACTACTAAAGTGCTCAACTTTTGGTCACATCCGTGTTGGAATTAGGGTTGCAGAGAAACGCACACAGCTTGGAGAAGACAAAGGAAGCTCAAGGCACACAATAGAGAGTGTGTTACATTTGCACACTTTGTCCTCTTGTCCTTTTATGGCAAAACCGTGAGGCTGTGTTACATAAACTTCTAAAAATATGTCACCATTCAAGAAAGCAGTAACAATGTCTGATTGATGTACGTCCCAATCAAAATGAGCTGCCAATGCACATAGGAAACAAAGGTGCATCCAATTTACTGTCACGCAAAGTGTCCACCAACCATTTTGGCATACCTCTAGCCTCCTCATTTTTAGCCCTTTCCTCATCAAGTACATCATGTACATCTTGTTGGGGTATAAATCCCAATGTGGTCGCCCAGGTAAGTGGGCAGGCCGCCAGGTATGTACACATACTCTTTTGTAAAAACCTAATAAGAACTCACTATGCTCTACACATTACAATAGAGCGAGTTCACCACATCGTCGTGCTCTTCTTCTCGCACACTCTCTCTCGCGTCGCACTTTCGCTCGTACTCCTTCAACAGGTATCAGAGCTCAGATCGAGGCTCGGGGCAGCACTGCAGGAGGCTAGAGTCACCAGCTCAGATTGGAGTGAAATTCAACAGGCAAAGACACGGCCCCAAATCTTGTGGGCAAGCCCGTAGGGCTTGCTGTGCTCAGAATTTCATTCTGAGGTCATCTCGGTCACCGTTCGGCTTCGACAAAGTTCTGTGCAGGCCATTTTCGACTACGTGGTCTCGGGGGTTTAAATCCGACACTGCAAATTTGGGGTTTTTCGGCCTACGACTGCAGGTGCTGAGGATATCGACACTCCCAGAGTGTTGATTTGTGGCCGTCTACACATCGAAGGACGGCTCACAGTTCTTGGAGGCGTATCACATACGACACGGGCACATCTACACACAGACTATAGGCGACATCCACTAGTCCATCAGGTAGCTTTTGTTTGTTGCTTGATATTCCAGATTTCATCCTGACATTGCAGGTACTTCCACATGGGATGTATTGTCAGAGATTATGTATGTCTGTTGAGCGTTTGCTGGCTGTGAATCACGCAGCAAACAACCGCCGCAGCGGTTACAGTATACAGTGGGAAATTTGTGGATGTATGACTTTGTGGGAAGTCTATGTACTGTCAGATTTACTGCAGCCTTTGTTGAGGGTCGAGTGAAGTTTTATTGAGCTGGGGGATTCTCGAATGTTGAGATCCTTTCATGATACAGGTCTTGGAGCGATCCCTCGAGCACCCTTAGATAGGCAGCTAGGATGTATTGACTGTGAGGTAGACAGTTGGGATTGCATCTTTGCTTTACTGCCGTTGAGTCATTGTCGCAGTCTATGCTTACAGGACAGTGACAGGACAATCAGAAACAGTACAGGTGCAGGACAGGTTTACCCACAGCTTACAGTGTTAGAGAGACAGTGGTTTTTTGAGCTGTTTTTTTGTCTGTTTTTAGTACACCAGAGCCATTAAACAAAGGAGACTCTGCCAAAATTTTTGTAGAATCTGAAGCTTTCTTGGTTCATTTGACAGGTTGATATTGGTTCAGAGGTAAGTTTACAGGGGAAACTCTGTCAAATTTTTCCTAGGAAAGTAAACTACTGTGAAGCGTAGCTATGGCTGGATCACAGGACACTGCTCTTTACAATATCAAGAATCTGGATGGAACCAATTTCCCATTGAGAAAGAAGCAGATTTGGCACATGTTGGTACAAAAGAAGCAGATAAAACCTATAAAGCTCAAGGGGATAAAACTAGAAGATATGGACGAAGATGAATGGAGCGAAATGGATGAATTGGCACTTTCTACCATTATGCTGACTTTGGCAGAAAACGTTTACTTCAATGTAGCAGACGAGATGTCGGCTTATCAAGCATGGTTAAAGCTGAGTGATCTTTATGAGAAGCAGAGTGCAGCTTCACAGGTATAGTGGCTTAAGAAGCTTGTTGACTTGAAGATGAAAGAAGGGACACCTATGTCCAATCATCTGAATGAATTCAACACAATCTATAGTCAGTTGTCAGCTCAAGGTGTCAAGTTTGATGAACCTGTTAGAGCTATGTTCATGTTGATCACATTGCCGGAAAGTTGGGACACTTTTCGCACAGCTTTGAGTAATTCTGCACCTCCAGATGGTTTGAACATAGCAGGTGTAGAAGGAAGTCTGCTTACTGAAGAAACCAATAGAAAGACAATCGACAAAGGCAAAGGAACAGCCTTCGTTGTCAGGGGAAGGACCAAAGAAAAGTACAAAGGTGGAAAGAGGAATCAGTCTCATAGAAGGTCCCGCAGTGCTAAAGGCAAGAGTGACATAGAATGCTACCATTGTGGCAAGAAGGGTCACATGAAAAAAGACTGCAGAGAATGGAAAGTAGAAAAAGGCAAAGAGAAAGTTGAAGACCATGGTGAGAAGAACAAGTCCTCAGTAAAGATTCAAGAAAAAAATGTGACAAACACTGTTGCAGAGGATGACAGTCTAGTGTGAGGAGACATCTACTTCTTGAAGAATACAATGGACTCAGCTCTTCTTACAGCATCTGATGAAAATGCACTGAGTGACTGGATTATAGACTCAGGGGCATCACTTCATGTGTCTCCAAACAAGGAGTGGTTTACCTCTTATGTGACCACTAAAGATCATGTTCGGCTAGGCAATGGGCAGACATGTGAGATCTTAGGTGTTGGAGATGTTCAATTGAAGTTTCAGAATGGCTCTTCTTTCACGCTGAAGAATGTGAGACATGTTCCCGCAATTACAAAGAGCTTGATCAGCACAGGTTTACTTGATGATGCTGGCTACGTCACCACTTTTGGACAGAACATGTGGAAGATATCCAAGGGTTCTATGACAGTAGCACATGGAGTAAAGTCTAGAGGACTTTACATGATTTATGTATCAAATGTCTCTAAAAATGTAATCAATGTAACCGAGCAGTCGAACGTTTCTTTGTGGCATAGCCGGTTAGGACATATGTCCAAGAAGGGAATGGAAATCTTGTCTCCTTCTGGTTATTTGCCTGGCTTTTCATTTAATGATTTTGAATTCTGTGAACATTGTCTGTATGGTAAGCAAACACAGCAGCCACATAAGCATAGAAGCAGTAGAAGAGATACACAATTGGCACTTGTTCATAGTGATTTGTGTGGACCTATGCCTAACCTATCTCTAGGGGGAGCTTCTTACTTTATGACATTTATAGATGATTACTCGAGGAAAGTATGGGTTTACTTTCTCAAGCACAAGGATGAAGCGTTTAGTGTTTTCAAAACGTTTGTGACACTTGTGGAGAATCAGAGTGGCAAGAAGCTTAAATGCTTACGCACTGACAATGGTGGAGAGTATGTTTCAAAGGCCTTTCAAGACTTTTGTGAGTCAAAAGGTATAAAACGTGAACTTACTGCTCCTTATAATCCTCCTCAAAATGGTGTTGCTGAGAGGATGAATAGGACCATACAAGAGAAGGTCAGAAGTATGTCGTCTAATGCACAGCTGCCAAATGGGTTTTGGGCTGAAGCTGTATCAACAGCTGTTCATCTTGTAAATAGATCTCCTAGCAAGGTTTTGCAGAAGGATGCAGTGCCAGAGATGGTATGGTCAGGAAAAATGCCCTCATACAAGCATCTCAGAGTCTTTGGCTGTGAGGCATATACTCACGTTCCAAAGGAATTTAGGAACAAACTTGAGCCAAAGAGTAGAAAGTGCATCTTTCTAGGCTATGGTAATTCTAGTGAGATGGGGTACAAACTTTGGGATCCCGAATCCAGAAAGGTTGTCCGCAGCAATGATGTTCACTTTAATGAATCCAAATATCATTCTAAACCAGAGAGGGTTGAGGATATTAGAAGAGTTGTCTTCCAAGAAGATGGACCTACACGTGCAAGACAGAATGTCAAGGCTCAAGAGGAGCAAGGACAGGATAGAGTGGAACCACAGGTTGTGGCTGAGCCTGAGCCACCTATTGTGCGTAGATCTGGACGTGTCACGCGACCTCCTGATAGGTTTGTTCCATCTATGAACTATGTCATGTTGACTGATTGCAATGAGCCTTCATGTTACAAGGAAGCAGTGCAAATGAAGGACTCCGGGAATTGGCAATTGGCCATGCAGTCAGAGATGACAGCTCTGCATAAAAACAAGACATGGAAGCTAGTTAAATTACCACAGGGAAAAAAGGCTCTACCTTGTAAATGGGTTTACAGGTATAAGATCACCGCTCATGATAGTCAGCCAAAGTACAAAGCAAGGCTTGTTGCCAAGGGCTTTAAGCAAGAACAAGGCATTGACTTTGATGAAGTCTTCTCTCCGGTGGTCAAGATGACTACATTGAGATGCTTTCTTGCATTGGTTGCCATATTAGATTTGGTGTTGCACCAAATGGATGTCAAGACAGCGTTCTTGCATGGTGATTTAGATGTGGAAATTTACATGCAGCAGCCAGAAGGGTTTGTTGAGAAAGGCAAGGAAGATTGGGTATGCCACTTGTTAAAGAGTCTTTATGGCTTAAAACAATCACCGAGGGCATGGTACCATAAATTCCACAAGTTTATGCTTTCTCAAGGCTACAAACGTAGTGAGTTTGATCACTGTCTATATACAAAGAAGGCTAAGGATGGTAGTTGGCTGGTCCTTATTTTGTATGTGCTGTTGGGGTTAAGGCCTATGTGCCTTGACCGGTCGCCCAGGTCATGGGCGCCCGCCCACTGTTACACTATACTTATAGTGAGTATACTGTATAGGGAGAGCTGCCACTTCACAGTCTCCCCACCCACATCGTGTGTGTGTCTCTTTCTCTCTCTCTCTCTCACTCTCCGTCTGTGGTGTGCTCCCCGATCCCCTTCAATTGGTATCAGAGCTATGGTGACCGCGGAGAGCACGACGGCTTTGACAGCTTCGAGACGATAGCTCGCTCGCTCTCGACGGTGGAGTTCGATCGTGGAGTTTCACGGAGAGAGATTTTAGCTTGAGGAGCATTGTCTTTGGAGCAATAGGAGCTTGGTGTGGTCAAGCTTGGTCGAGGAGGCGGTTGCGGCTTCCTTGGTGAGAGGAGCTTTTGAGCTCAGTGGAGCTCGTTAGAGAAGTGCTCGGCGGAGGAGAGCTTGACATTCGAGTGCCTGGATGCTGTTGTGGCAGATCTCTTGCGATGGAGCTTGCATTGAGAGGACATTGCATCACGCAGAGTGGAGCAGGAGCAGGTTCAAGACTGTGTGTAGCTCGTTTTTGCCATTTTCGGGCTCTAAAACACAGTTTTTTGCGTAGCTCCGTCATACAGAGTCAGATCTACATGATCCAGGAGTCTAGGTCAGGGTTTTGGCACGCTCCGGACGCGATGGTGATGTTTATTTGCTGAAATTATTCTTTGAATTACAGCAGGTACAGCAGCAGGTTTATTTGTGCACTTTCGGGTCCCAAAAACACTGTTTTTGGTATATCTCACACACACGGAGTATTTTCTGCAGCAACCAGCAAATTCATAGGTGTACACAGGTTTTTGGATATGAATTTGTCCAGAGAGCCACTCATGCGAGAGTGAGCTATGTTGCCATGGTCTTGGCGGTTTATGTATGCCATATATGGATTTGTGTATTTGTTTGTGGCTGAGATTATTTGAGATTTGGCTCAATTTACGTATTGCTTCTACGTATCCGTAGGTTGCTCTTTGACAGTTTAGTGGTTGAGTTTACTCCCACTTTGACAGGTGATTTTCAGTCATCATTTGGTTGGAGTTTGGAGTCACTTGTGTATGCCCTTGTGTGCCGTATTTCGCATTGTGCATAGCGACAGATCTTGCAAGGTTTTGCGAAATGTTGCTATAGTTATCTGGCAAACATTTGGTCATCGATTGAAAGGTATTTTGGCATCAATCATCACTCACATGTATGTCATTTGAGGTGCCGTTGAGTGGTACTCCGGCAAGAGCGGGTATGCTCATATGTATGACTTTGTGAGGTGATTCCGGTCGAGTTTATTCCTGGATTGGCCATTGTGGCATATATTATTGTCTCTTTGAGGTTTACTGTTGAGATTTTGCTCCAGTTACAAAGGAGACTCTGCCAAAATTTTGTCAGATATTTATGCGCGATTGAGTCATATTGACTTGTGATTTTGTGCAAGGTTTTGCACAGTTATTGGTGCAACTTTGCATCAGGTTTTGAGCCATATTTGCAGACTTTTGTTGATGCGATTCGAGCCAGTTTAGGGCTGACTTGTATTGACATTGTGGGAGCTCTATTTTGGAGTGTGTCTCACAGGTTTTACATTGTGTTTCTGGCCATATTGGTAGACAGTTTTCAGGTGTTGTTGGTGAGGTGGTTTTGCTTTCTAGTTTGCTACATTGTGCTCATGGCAGAGACAAGTGATCGATCAGATTGTGACCTCTCACAGATGCGCGTGTTTGATGGATCAGACTTTGCGGCATGGAGAGAGTGTATGCTTGACGCATTGACACAGCGAGGGTTGCATGGACCATTGAGTGGTGATGCAGGTAGACCTTCATGCTTGTCTGACGATCAGTGACAGGAGCTAGAGGAGATGGCACTATCTACACTCTCTTTGCACCTTGTGGAATCTGTATATACTCTTGTTATGTATGAGACTACTTCGAGAGCACTTTGGCGCAGATTACATGATATGTATGATAGATCTGAGTCATCAAGGACTCGTGTGAGACATGTACATTCACGAGCACGCCAACAGGTGACATGTTGGTATTGTGGTCATTCTGGACACGTTAGACGGTGTTGTTTTCATCGTATGCGACATCGTAGGAGACATGGCAGTCTCAGAGATGTATGTAGTGATGCCATGGACTCAGTTGCTTTGACAGCTGAGGCAGATGTAGTGTCGGAGTATACTAGTGACGGGGATGTCACTTTTACCTCGAGCTATGCACGAGATGCTATACATGTGGATAGTGCACTCCCTTCGCAGTGGTTGCTAGACGCAGATGCTATGTTTCATGTCACGCCGCATCGTGCATGGTTTTGTAGCTATTCTAGCGGGATGCTTGGCAGTGTATGTTTGACCGATGGATCAGTGCATGCGATGGCAGGTGCAGTAGATGTGAGACTGTCATTACCGAGTGGTGCATCTTACTTGTTACGACATGTGCGCTATGTACCAGATTTGACAGTGAGTTTGATCTCGATTGGTCAGCTTAAAGATTGTGGATGTCAGATTTCGCTACGAGAGCGAGATTTTGTGATGCATTTGGGTTCGCTAGTGATTGCGAGAGGTGCCAGGAGTGGTACAGGTTACCCATTGCATGTGGATCACGGGAGAGACGGTGTTGTCTCTATGATCATGCAGCCAGGTAGAGAGCGAGAGAGCAGGCGAGTCTCTTTTGCTTGTGGGTTGCAGGATGCTTTGCATGGAGTGCAGAGCAGTGACCTTGTTGTGCAGGTTGCGTCTACGGATGCACAGGTAGAGCGGGACAGCTCTAGTGAGTCACAGCAGGATGAGTCATCAGAGGTGATGACAGAGATGACTCACATGGACGCTGAGATGTCGGCTATTGTGGAGTCATTTCTTGATATGCTTATGCCAGAGCTTGATGCAGATTCAGGACAGATGGATACTCTTGGTACACATGTGATATGTGGTGGGCACGAGGAGTCACTCCAGAGCTCGGAGTCAGAGTGCCATGCTCTCTATGATAGGGGACAGGATTGCCATGAGTTGAGTTCTGAGTTGGAGGTGGCAGAGGTTGCCAGGGTTGCATCAACATTCGGTGTCCTCATGTACGAGATGCTGATCTCGAGGCCCGACATAGCAGCTGCAGTGGGAGCATTTGCAGTAGGGTTGATTAGTTATTCGATGACTGATCTCGGCATAGAGCATAGGGGAGGTTTGCAGGTATTGGACCGATACTTGCAGGAGTGCATGAGCTCTTGTAGACTCTTTGCAGAGCTTGGAGCTAGCTCTGTGTGGCTTCCACAGCGGGATGTTTGTCTATCAGTAGAGCCGGATGCACTAGCTCATCGAGAGTCAGTGGGCATAGCTTGAGAGAATATCTCACCTTCTCTTAGTTGTACACTAGTAGATCTTGCTTAAAGGCACATTGGCCTTTAAGTGGGAGGTTGTTGGGGTTAAGGACTATGTGCCTTGACCGGTCGCCCAGGTCATGGAGCATAGGGGAGGTTTGCAGGTATTGGACCGATACTTGCAGGAGTGCATGAGCTCTTGTAGACTCTTTGCGAGGCATAGAGCATAGGGGAGGTTTGCAGGTATTGGACCGATACTTGCAGGAGTGCATGAGCTCTTGTAGACTCTTTGCAGAGCTTGGAGCTACCTCTGTGTGGCTTCCACAGCGGGATGTTTGTCTATCAGTAGAGCCGGATGCACTAGCTCATCGAGAGTCAGTGGGCATAGGTTGAGAGAATATCTCACCTTCTCTTAGTTGTACACTAGTAGATCTTGCTTAAAGGCACATTGGCCTTTAAGTGGGAGGTTGTTGGGGTTAAGGACTATGTGCCTTGATCGGTCGCCCAGGTCATGGGCGCCCGCCCACTATTACCCTATACTTATAGTGAGTATATTGTATAGGGGGAGCTGCCACTTCACAGTCTCCCCACCCACATCGTGTGTGTGTGTGTGTGTGTGTCTCTTTCTCTCTCTCTCTCACTCTCCGTCTGTGGTGTGCTCCCCGATCCCCTTCATGTGGATGACATGTTGATTGCTGGCAAGCACTTGGAAGAAATTTCAGCTTTGAAGTCAAAGATGGCAAAATCGTTTGACATGAAAGACATGGGTGAGGCAAGTCATATACTTGGTATGCGCATTGAGAGAGACAGATCAAAGAAGTTGATTTGGTTATCTCAAACAGAGTATATTGACAAGGTTTTGCAACGTTTCAATATGGAGAAGGGAAAGGCATTGAGTGTTCCATTGCCACCATATGTGAAACTTAGCAAACAAGATTGTCCTGTGTCTGAGGAAGAACATGCTGAAATGGATAAGATTCCATATGCGTCTGCAGTGGATAGTTTGATGTATGCAATGATTGCTACTCGCCCAGACATTGCATTTGCAGTGGGATAGTAAGTCGATACATGTCAAACCCAGGCAAGAAAGATTGGGAGGCAGTGAAAGGAATATTGAGATATCTGAAAGCTACAAAGAGTATGCGTATATGCTATGGGAGTCAGGAGCTAAGTGTAAAGGGTTTTACAGACTCAGATTATGCAGGTGACTTAGACAACCGAAGGTCTACGTCAGGGTATGTCTTTACATTGGCTGGTGGAGCACTATCATGGCGTTCTAGATCACAAGATTGTGTTACTCAGTCTACTACAGAGGCTGAATATGTTGCAGCATCAGAGGCATGCAAAGAATCAATTTGGATTAATCGACTAGTAACAGATTTGGGAATCAAAGAAGAGATGCCTGTGTTATATTGTGATAGTCAAAGTGCTATACAATTGGCTCTCAATCCAGTTTATCACTCAAAGACAAAGCATGTGGATGTGAAGTATCATTTCATCAGGGAAATGCTCGAGGATAAGCAACTTCAGCTTGTCAAAGTTCACACCACAGAAAATCCTGCTGATCTACTTACAAAAGGACTTCCCTCAGAGAGCTTTGCGCATTTTCGCAAGCAGTTAGGTGTAGGGTAGTACATCACTTCTCTACATCTCTTGTATATTAGCTTGTATAGTAGCTTCTCTCACACTTAAAGTACCACATTGGACTTTAAGTGGGAGGTTGTTGGGGTATAAAGCCCAATGTGGTCGCCCAGGTAAGTGGGCGGGCCGCCAAGTATGTACACATATTCTTTTGTAAAAACCTAATAAGAACTCACTATGCTCTACACATTACAGTAGAGCAAGTTCACCACGTCGTCGTGCTCTTCTTCTCGCACACTCTCTCTCGCGTCGCACTTTCGCTCGCACTCCTTCACATCGGCATCAGTAATAGGTTGATCTAAAACATTTTCAGAAACCCCCATAGGCTGTACATTTTCCTCATTGGAACTTACATTCATATTTCCACAACTGAAAAGAGGCAACAAAGTGTCATAAATGTCCTGTGAGCTTCCATTACTGTCTCTAGTACATGGCAGCAAGGGCTGAACAGAATCTTCCACAAACACCACATCCCGTGAAACTAGAATACATTTTGTTTGTGGATGATACAAACTGTAACCTTTGCTTTCAGCACTATAACCAACAAAAATACATTTGATAGCCTTATCATCCAATTTTATGCGCTGCACTTGTGGCATCAAAGCATATGCCAAACAGCCAAAAACACGCATGTGCTCAATAGAAGGCTTTCTATCATGCCATGCTTCATATGCAGTAATAGACTACAAAGCTTTCGTAGGACACCTGTTAAGTACATAAGTGGCACACATGATGGCCTCAAGCTAAAAAGAATGCGGCAAAGCTTGACTTTTGACCATACATCATGCCATTTCCGTCAGTGACCTGTTTTTCCTCTCAGCAACACCATTTTGCTAAGGTGTATAAGGCACTGTACATTGGTGTTTTATCCACGACTACCCAGAAATGCATTAAATTCATGAGACATATACTCCCCCCCTCGATCGGAACGGAGGGTGCCCATAGTACATTTCGAGACATTTTCAGCCATAGCCAGAAATTGTTTGAAGCACATAAAAACTTCGGACTTCGCTTTAAGCGGAAATACCCATGCATGCCTGGAGTAATCATCAATGAAAGTCACAAAGTATAAGTAATTGCCCAAGGACGGAGTTTGCATGGGCCCACAAACATCACTATGCACAAGCTACAACCTGCATGTGGGCCCTAACTGAACCATCCTTTGGAAACTTAGAACGCTGCATTTTACCCAGAATACAGCCTTCACAAACATGTTTGACAGGTGCTTCAAGAGGCGGCAAAGAAGAAACCATATCAGATTTCTGCAAACGCAGCAAACTGGAAAAATTCAGATGACCAAAACGTGCATGCCAAAGTTTTGCATCTAAAATAGCCCTTGAATCTGCAATTTGCAAAATTTTGTCCACACTTGTCATACAAAGTGAGCTTATACAGCCCACAGCACAAAAGCCTAGATGCAACAATTTCATCACCAAAATTGAGATCATGAATTGTACATCTGTCATCCACAAATTTGACTACAAGTCCAAGTCTTGCAAGTGCGGATACAGACAAGAGATTCTTCTTGATCCCAGGTACATAAAGTACATCAACAAGTGTGAAGGAGCTGCCATTAGCGGCAGTGAACTGGATAAGAGGCTTTGTTGGCACAAGTGACTGAATTCCCATGAGGTAAACAATTCACGATGTGAGGTAATGTGCTTTGTAGCACCACTGTCGAAATACCACACATGACAAGCATGCATCATGGACAGCGGGATTGTAAGTGCACTCTGCGCTAAAAGCCCATTCTCCATCAACATCAACATTACAGTCTCCTTTCACACAAGACTCAACAATGGCTGCATTTGTAGTGGAACCAGCATTTGCAGTGGAACCACCCTCTTTCTTCTTAGCCTCTTTGGCCTTCAACTTAGGACACGACTTGATCAAGTGATCATTAGCTTTACAATAATGGCAACGCATCTTCTTTTTGCCCTTGTCACCAGAATTTCCAGAAGAATTTCTGCCAGCAAAAGCATTAGGAACAGAATTTTTGCCACTCGCAGCAGAACCATAAGAAGTGGCTACATTACTGTTACCACCCTTTCTTTGAGAAGCAATAAAAGCATGTTCAACTGCATGCTGCCTAGTCCTGTTTTTTCTGGAAAGTGACTCTTGCAACAGCAATGTGCATAATGCATCAAACTTGACAACTTCTGGATTTCCTTGGGTCATAAGTCTCCAAGTACTAGCAAAAGTCTGGTAAGAATCTGGTAAGGCATCAAGAACAGTCTGCACAAGGGAACTTTCTGAAATGACTTCTCTTTCAGAAATAATTTGCTCATTGATATCCTTGACACTAGCAAGGAAAGTGTCCATATCATCTTCCTCATGCATAATTTTCTACTCCAACTTTTTATGCAGCAAAGCAATTTTAGCCTCATTGCGACTTGCATAAAGACCAGCCAAAATATCCCAAGCCTGTTTTGCAGATTTTGCTGAACGGATGTGAGGAACAATGGTGCGCTTCACAGACAATGCAATTAATGCATGAGCCTGCGCATCCTTAACATCCCAACGAGCTTGTTCTGTCGTAGGCAAAACAACTCTAACAACAGCAATCCTTGCAGCAAGACCTGCAACATCCTCAACATCGCCTACATCTTCAGAACCAGGACGTACATCAATGCCCTGCACAATGTTCCAGACGCCCTTTGACACAAGAACATGTTGCATCATACAAGCCCACATAGGGTAGTTGTCCCCATCCAACCTGTCCTCAGTAGCAAACATCTTGAACACGTCTGTGTTGTTGTTGTCAGCCATGGTAAATGCTTCACCTGATGTGAAAACTGCCCGAAAATAGGAGAAATGGAGCGGGAACAACACGTGCTATATAGCACAAACCGTAAAAGACTATAAGGCACCTGTTATGCAGAAAACGGCACTGACAAAAATACTGCACAAAATGACGGAATAGCCTATGCAATACTGCTTGTAGTGGAAACGGAGGCCGAAATGAGTCCAAATCAAAAATCTGAGCAGACCAAGCTCTATGAGTTTTCCCCAAGTATTTGTCAACCTGCGAACACTTGCCAAACCTCACTGAAATCGGAGAAAGTGAGCAGGCGTGTGCTGGAATAGCTGGCGACTAAGCCCGGGAGGACGCAACCTGCTCTGATACCAATTGTTGGAATTAGGGTTGCAGAGAAATGCACACAGCTTGGAGAAGACAAAGGAAGCTCAAGGCACACAATAGAGAGTGTGTTACTTAGTGTGCCAGCGTCAGAGTCCGACGAGTTATAATTGGCAACAACTCGATCTATAATAGATGGATCGAACTCGCCAAATTCGCGAACGTGCTGCAAAGAAACACGTCTTGTCCGTCGCACAGCATGCTTGCATTGTTTACAAGGACATAAGACCCTCGTTGAGAGATAGGTGTTTCGGTTGGACGGTCCCACATCCTCGTCACTACTCATAATGAGGATAAAAATCTTATAACCTGGACAACAAATTTAATATTCTATTGGCATTCTTCGTCTTATCTCCTCTCTCTCTCTCTCTCTCTCCTCTCTCTCTCTCTCTTCTCTCTCTCTCTCTCTTCTCTCTCTCTCTCTCTCTCTCCTCTCTCTCTCTCTCCTCTCTCTCTCTCTCTCTCTCTCTCTACCTCTCATTCTCTAGTCATGTCCAATCCCTGCACACCTCGGTCTAGAGGTGCACGGAGATCAGAACCACCGGGTTATAATCTCGTCTTTATTGGTCAATACCTGTATTTGTGGGTACAAGAAATCTACAAACCCACGTCTACATGATACTGCATGTAGTGGGACAAAAACCCTTTGCCTCTTCTCTAGCTGTAGCGCTTCACAGCATCTTAACATCTTTTCACAGTAGATCTTTTCACTGTTCGTCTAACTCTAAACCCTAAACCGTAAGTAATTCTTTGCGTGGACTCGATCTAACGTAAATAAGCGTAAATCTAAATAAACGTAAATCTAACTAAAAATAAACCTAAATCTAATTTAACGTAAGTCTACATCTAACCTAATCTTTAACGTCTTTTGGGATAGTTTCCTACGACGTTAAAACTCTCTTCTTCTTGTGTGTGTGTGTTGTGTGTGTGTGTGTGTGTGTGTGTGTGTGTGTGTGTGTGTGTGTGTGTGTGTGTGTGTGGGTAAACCTAAATAAACCTAAGTCTAATCTAATATAACATAAATCTAAATCTAACGTAAATTATGTTATATTAAAAACAAAGAACTAAACTAACAGGGATTATAAGAACCTTAAAACTGATTTTAACACATAATTTTTCACATAACTCGGGAAGAGTTGGCATTCTCATCACTAAAGATGTGAGAGTTAACTTCCGGCGGTGACGCTGCCTCATCTCCATCCACATCTGACGACAGCAATTGGCCCTTTGGACCGTTCTTGCTCTTGTTACTAACTTTGAAGTTGCTGTTGAATGACTAGAGGTTGTCTAGATGGTCATTGTCAGGGATGTAGTGACTCTTGCCGCCCTGAAGATCCACCTTCTTCCCTATCTTCTGAAGACATTTCACCAGTACTTTTGGATCGACGGAGCCCACCATGAGTGAAGGCAGCAATACCCTATATTCCATTGAGGGCTTTCTTCACCCGCTTCATGCAGGCATCGCAGTCTATGGAGACCTAAATCTAATCTAATATAACGTAAATCTAAATCTAGCGTAAATAAACGTAAATCTAACTAAAAATAAACCTAAATCTAATCTAATTTAACTTAAATAAACCTAAATCTAATTTAACGTAAGTCTACATCTAACCTAATCTTTAACGTCTTTTAGGATAGTTTCCTACGACGTTATAACTCTCTTCTTCTTGTGTGTGTGCGCGTGTGTGGATGTGTGTGCCAATAAAAAGAGATAAATGGTATAACCTTTCTATCACCCATGCCAAGTATGATAGATTGGTTATGCCATTTCCCTCTTGAATAATAGGTCTTGAGTTCAACTCCTCGACGGCTAGATCTTTAGGTCTTTTAATTTTAATTAGTTTCCTACGACGTTAAATTAGTTTCTCTCTCTTTCTCTCTCAATGTGTGTGCGTTTTTTTGTTTATGCATGTTTTCTCTCTCTTTTCCTCTCTCAATGTGTGCGTTTTTTGTTTATGCATGTTCTCTCTCTCTTTTCCTCTCTCAATGTGTACGTTTTTTGTTTATATATGCTCTCTCTCTCTCTTTTCCTCTCTCAATGTGTGTGTGCATTCTTTGTTTATGTATGTGTGTGTGCATTTTTGTTTATGTTTGTACTCTTTCTCTCTCTCTCTCTCTCTCTCTCTCTCTCTCTCTCTCTCTCTCTCTCTCTCTCTCAAAAACACTATGTGTGTGTGTGTGTGAGAGAGAGAGAGAGAGAGAGGGAGAGAGAAAGAGGGGAAGGGAACATGAGAGTGAGGAGAGGGAAGGAGCATAGCTGGCTCTCCTTCCTCTCCTCGTGTGTGTGTGTGTGTGTGTGTGTGTGTGTGTGTGTGTGTGTGTGTGTGTGTGTGTGGAGAAGAAAGAGAGAGAGAGAGAGAGAGAGAGAGAGAGAGCGTTACCTGCTCCTTGCTTGAGGGTGCCGAAAAACTCAGATCTGAGATCTGAGTTTTTGGGCGCTCTCTGTTATTTTTTTTAGCCCAGCCGGCGTCGCTATGAGCGTCGCAAATTTACTTGTAAATTTGCGACGCTCATAGCGACGCCGGGAAAAAAAAAATTGAGCGTCGCTGTGTGAGCGTCGCTAATATGAATAGCCTCTTGTAGTGGATAGCCCCAGAGTGATGGGCGTATATACAATGCACGGGGGGGAAAACCTCCTAAAGAGGGAAAAATGCCCCGGCGGTCCTAGCATGTTCACACACATCACTACCACATGTATATGGCAACAATCCGAACTTGCTTCTCTCACATTTTCAGCATGACTTAGACCTACACACTTTCCTCTCCCGGCCACAGTGTGGGCTCTCCATTGCAACTCTCATCACCACAATTTTGGAGCATCGAGGGTCACTCATCAGCCATACACATGCTACATCACATGTAACTTTGATCCCATAGGTCATATTTGACCTTCGAGGATGATAATAAAATCTCTCTCTCTCTCTCTCTCTCTCTCTCTCTCTCTCTCTCTCTCTCTCTCTCTCTCTCTCTCTCTCTCTCTCTCTCTCTCGTTCTAGGTGTGGACTGTAGTGTGGCAAGGTCCTCAAAGAACATTGTTGGGAGTTGACAAAGTTGTTCGAAGGGCAAAAATGGTGACATGTGGTAGCCTGTGCACTCCGCCATTGTATGGTAGTATAAAATAATAATAAGATATCAAGCATAACTCTTGGAGAGAGAGAGAGAGAGAGAGAGAGAGAGAGAGAGAGAGAGAGAGAGAGAGAGATGGTGATGAATCTAATTGCTTGTGCAAAAATATGGAAACAAAATTCCAAATAAGGAAGATACATAATTCATATATTAAATAGATTATTATATATATAGCATGCTAATGTTCAGTTGGGAAAACATAAAAAGGATATTTTTCTATTATTTTGAGAGCAACGTGCAAGTACCAACTCACTTTGATTGTTGTTGTGCTCTCTCTCTCTCTCTCTCTCTCTCTCTCTCTCTCTCTCTCTCTCTCTCTCTCTCTCTCTCTCTCTCTCTCTCTCTCTCTCTCTCACACACACACACACACACACACACACGTGTCACGCACACACACCCAAGCTTTTGTGCGCACACGTACTCTCTTGGCTTTTCCTTCTACGCACTTCCCCACTTTCCAATACCACACACCTCCCCCCAATGTTCAAGAAATATGTGTCTCAGCTTACATTGCTTCCTTTTTAAAATCCAAAAATGCCGGTTCTTAGCAAAGCAAAAGGGAAAAGGCCACGTTATACTAGCAAAAATTACTCTTAATTATAGAAAATATAGTATATGATATAATTCCTCTTTTATCAAGGGGGAAGCAAATTTGTGTATGCTTGGAAAATACCATTTTTCCCAACAATGCTCCCCCTCAAGCTCTCCACTTAAATGGCCACAGCCCACAACACCACTTCGTGGTGCTCCCACTTTAAGGCAGGAGCTACTAGTCATTGATCAATGTGGATCTCTGCAAAAATGTTATGTACGTCTCAAAATTATGACACCAAGAAGAGCACCCATTTTTGTAGCCAACTGCTACATTCCTCATCATGATTCCCCATTTTATTCTTGCATGGATAGAGATCATCCATTTTTTTATTTAGAGGAGGACATTGCTTAGTTTAAAGACAAACATGATGTTATTGTATTTGAAGATATGAATTCTTGCACAAAAAAATTACAACAAGATACTCAACAATATGATATGCCATACATTTCAAGGGAGTTGGAGTAAGTTCACTCATATGATCGTACTTCAATGGATGAGAAAGAGCCAGATGACTATGGAAAGTTACTTTTACACATGAGCAATAGCATGGGTGTCTCGGTATGCTCATTGCCATTGGTGTATCTTTGTGAAGTGGAACCAATGGATTTACATGTAGAAAATATAATCGGGATAGTGTGATTGATTATATGCTACTCTCCAAAGCCATCATGTATTGCATGAAGAGTTTTACGATTTGCCAATGGACCCTAGAAGCGGCCGCGTCGACAAGAATGGCCAGAGCAGTCTTCTAACTAACTGACTTTACTCCTTGAATAAGCTAACTCCCTGTAAAGCTAACTGTCCTTGTATCTAAACCTGAATATACTATGAAGAAATTTTGCAAGTCAACTGTTTTTGCTGCTGTTAACTGGATTGGGTGTTAAGTGTTGGTTAAGTGGTCAAGTGGTTCGTAGTGATGTCCCAGTGATACAAAGTACTTAAAAGTGCTAGTCAGGTGGTCCAAAGTGGTCCAAAGAGCTGGTCAAGTAGTTCAAGTGGCGCCCCTCACACAAAAAATGTGTGATCGGACTATTGGTCAGCTCCACCTACATGCATGTACACTAGCCGATTTTCAACATTACAGCCAAGTCGCACCCAAGTGAGTAGGGGGAGTGAAATGCACAGAGTTGCACCTAGCCTCCTTCTAACGCAAAAAAGACTATCAAAAAAGGGACCATCTTGTGTGCTTTGCTTTGATTTTCTCACAAATTCCTATGTTGATGAATGACACAACTCACCCTTAACCCTCGCTTAATCCCTCCCTCTCAAAGTGATTGTAGGGTAGGAGTGTTCAGATTTTTTGCAAATCTTTTTGGAGTTTTTAAAAATGGTGAGTATCTTCCCCCCTCCCCCAACCACCTAGCTCATAGCCCTATGTGCGCTACCCTACATTAACATGAAAATTGTGGCAACAAGCATTTGATTGCCACATAAGAGTTTTTAGCGACTGCAGTTTACAAAATTCTGCACGATTCCATTGGTTGTTTCCTTGTTTTGGTTTTGTCTCTCTTGAAGGAGGCAAGTTTGGAGAAGCAACTAAGCATGATAATCTCAGCCAAAGGGAAGAGAAGTTATCACTATGTATGGATTTCAAACAGGCACCAATGTACATTGAAATGGTTGAGAAAAAAATTTGAATGACAAAGCTTCAACATGATGCACCATTAAAAACTAAATGGGAAGCTTTCAAGAAAGGTATTTATTCTTGTACCGAAGAATTCTTTTCCATAAAGCATGTCCATGGTATCAACAAAGATAGATCACGCAAAAGGTGGTATGATAAAGAAGGTCAAGATGCTGGAAAGTCCTTGATAAATCTTGATGCAACTACGGACAAAGAGTCAAAGACAACTATGAAAGTCATTTGTATCCATATAAGGCATTGATTCAAAAGAAGAGAAGAAGATGGGAAGTAAAGCATCATTTTTTTCAATTCCAAGAAAATGCACGTGCATGTGGAAGATTTTGGAGAAACTTGAGGGGTAAGCGGGATAAGAGTTTTGGTAACTTGAGCCTTGTGGATATGTACACACATTGTAGGCAACTATATGAGCAACCAAATGCTGAAAAATTACCATTTTATGGTTCACTCACATGTATACCCTCTTTCTTTACTATTGAGGATATGTGTTGTGGGCTTAAAAAGTTGGCCACTTGCAAAGCGGGAGATCTTCAAGGTATCAAGCTGGAAATTATTAAATGGATGGGAGATTTTACACATGAGTGGATGTGTGATATGTTCAACCTTGCACTTCAACATGGTATGCCTTGTGATTGTAGTACTAATTGGGTCAAGACTTTGCATAAAGGAGGGGATGTAAAGAATGTAAATAACTACCGGACTATAATGATTGGGTCTCTTATGGCAAAGTCGTTTGGCTACATAATGGAGATAAAATTGAGTTATTGGGCTGAAGAGAATGGCAAGCGTGAAAAATGACAAGTTGGTTTTGTTGGATCATCTTGTTACTCTTTGTGTTCTCGTGTGGAGGAAAGTCGGTTGAAAGGCAAGCAATTTTATTGTTGCTTGGTGGACTTTAAGAAAGCCTTTGATATGATTCCACATGGAGAAGGATGAAAGAACTCCAAGTGCCAAGTGAGTATATTCTTGCGGTTTCTTGAATCTATGAGAAGGAGATGTATCAATTGCACATGGAAAGAGGAATTTGAAAAACATTTGCAAGCACTATTGGTGTCAAAAAAGAATGTCCGACGTCACCAAATCTCTTTGGTCTATGCATTGATCAATTGAAACAAATTGTACTTGAATTTATGCAAGAAGAAGGCATTTGAAGAGGTCATTATTAGCAATGTGATAATCATGCTTTCCTTGTATGCGGATGATGTAGTGCTTCTAGCACGCACATAAGAGGATGCACAAAAGCTTATGGTTGTCCTTGAGAGATTTTGCTTACATAGTGCACTGATTGTGAATGAATCCAAAACAAAGGTTATGCTTGTAAAAACCAACCTTAAGGAGAAGCCATGCATTGTGTACAACAATTAATTACAATGAGACACTTGAGGTTATTGAGAGCTTTAAGTAACTTGGCCTTGAGGTTCCGGCCAATCACAAGTGGCATGAATGTGCTATGCATCATTTGGAAGCCGAAAAGAGAGCATATTATGCTTTTGAGAACATTGGTGACACCAGTTCTTCTTTATGGAGTTGAAGTGTGGGGCGGGTGCATTTCAAAGTCTACTTGGAAAGCGTTTGAAAATGCAAATGCGTTTTCTTACACACTTTCTCCAAGTTAAGACACAAACACCATATATGCTCCTACTCCTTGACTTGGGATCTCTCCCAATTGAGGTTATGGGCATGGAAAGGGTTTTAGATTACATGATAAAGATGCATCAAAACCCTCGCACATCGACTTCCTACAATTGCATGGGAAGCAACCAAGACACATAAAAGCAAGATCTTGAGCACGGAATGGATGCAAGATATAAAGAAGTTTTTTGGAAGTGAAATGCATTACACTTTCTACATGATGTCTCAATAGACTCCCAGGTGAATGAAGCTTTTCTACAACACCAATGTATTACCGCTTGGGAGAAATCCGGGAGGTCAAGCTTTATATATTACACCACTCATATTGCCCCCAACTAAAAAACCATGTTCTTTGTTGAAAGAGGAATCCGTACTCACCCTTACATGCTTGAGCCTATCCCCTTGTTAGTGATACGCTTTATTGCAGCCATTCGCCTTAGTTCCCACTCCCTTTGATGCGAGAGAGGGCGTTGGGGCAATGGAGAAGAGTCAAACCGAGTGTGCACATTATGCTCACTGCAAGTTTGAGAATCCAAGTACCACACACTACTAGAGTGCTCAGCTTTTGGTCACCGTTCGAACTTGCTTCCCTCACATTTTCAGCCATGACTTAGACCTACACACTTTCCTCTCCTAGCCACAGTGTGGCTCTACATTGTGACTCTCATCAACACAGTTTTGGAGCATCAAAAATTACTCATCAGCCACACACATATTGCATCACATGTAACTTTGGTCCCACAGGTCAAATTTGACCTCCAAGGACGATAATAAAATCTCTCTCTCTCTCTCTCTCTCTCTCTCTCTCTCTCTCTCTCTCTCTCTCTCTCTCTCATTTTGGTCATGTGTCACCATGGTTGGGAGGTAGTGAAGTAGACATGGATGTAGTCATAGCAAAGCTACCAGAAGCTGTGGTCACTTTGGGAGGCTACCACAGTGTTGTGTATACCACAATAGCAGCTCTGCCTTTCCCACCCTTGCTGCCTTGCACCCACAACTAGCATGTGTGTGAGAGATAGAGTCTCTCTCTCTCTCTCTCTCTCTCTCTCTCTCTCTCTCTCTCTCTCTCTCTCTCTCTCTCTCTCTCTCTCTCTCTCTCTCTCTCTCTCTCTCTCTCTCTCTCTCTCTCTCTCTCTCTCTCTCTCTCTCTCTCTCTCTCTCTCTCTCTCTCTCTCTCTCTCGTTGAGCTCTTAGAAGTTGCTTCATGCTAGCTAAGGATTCTTTATCCATTACCTTCTTGTAAAGTAGTATTCGGTGCCTCTAGCCTTGGAGAAGTAGATGCTCTCAATATCACCACAACCTAGTCTCTTCAACAATCCAAAGTGATTAAGCCCTATTCTTTCATCCTCTAATTGCACATGTTGTATCACCTTCCATTTTTTGTCATGTGCATGATGTGGTTTATGTGTGGATCTTACAAACACACTACTATTGTTGTTGTCATTCATGCTAAGGCTACTCTTGGATCTCTTCGCATCCACATCGGTTTCATCTACTGCTACATTCATCTCTTTTTCACTGCAACTATCATGAACATTGTAAATTGTGTCATCCAATGATGATAGTAGAAAACATAGCTAAACTCGGAGAGAAATGGGGGAAGTAGAATTGGGTTGGCATGTCAAAGGAAGCTGATGATAGAGTGTGTGATTGCGCTAGATGTGAAGAGCATAATATTGAGGTTGAGAAGCATACCATGTGTTTGTGGATTCCATATGATGAGAGGGGATTGCCGAACTTGAAGTGCAATTATCCGGATCCCCCCCCCCCCCTTCCCTTTGCCCCACCCTCAAAAGAAACAATTTTCCACATGGATATCATGTTCCCATGCAAGGTTCCCGTGCCCCTTGCTTGTCCGTCATGCACCTAGAGCCAATCAAGGTTCTATGTTGCACGCCTACCTTGTAGCTACCACCATGCACCTGTGGGTCATCCCTTGCAGACCAATGCATGTCTGCCTTGCAACCACCTCCATACCCCTATAGCTTAGCACGATCATCCATTTCCTCATGTATAAGGAGGTAGTCATAGCATTGGCCAACTCCAACAAAATCATCAATCCGAAGAGAGAATCACCTGGCTAGGGCATGGAAACATCACACAACTAAGAGTGAGAGCATCATTGGACACAATGAATAAGAGGATTTAAGAGAATTTCTCTCCAATGCAAGTAGAGATTTTAGCCATGGCAAGACTAACTCTAATCACACTCTTAATCATTAATCAAGAAACTCCTACACGCATCAAGACCACCAAAGTCTGACTTGCCAATCTTATTCGAGTCATAAGAGCACATCATAAGCACAAGCATCCAAGACCAAAGCACACACAAATTACATTGAATTTGGCCTCTCCAATCATCACATTCCAACCAAGGTACTCTAATCATATCACACACAAATGGCATTGAGCTCAAGGCTCTCAAACCTTCACACACTTAAGCACGTAATTAGGCACAAACTCTAATCACATGACCAAGAGTTCACACACACTACACTAATCAAGAGAGTTAGAGAAGTCATCAACTAATTGAAATACTTGTAATGGAAATGGCCTATGAACTTTGAGAGTAGCAGAATTAGGAAAATTAGAGAAAGCACTTTTGTGAGATTACTTTGTGATCATAGAGGGTGAACTTAATTGATGGTAGCAATGGAAACATAGTACTTAGTTAGCTTGGCATGAACAATACTTTTGCAAGAGAGAGAGTTTAGAGAATATGAGAACAGTTGAGGATCGAACTTATGTGGAGCCGATTCCCCCTCTAATAGGCATTTTTATTATAGATTCTTCCATTAAGAGAGACTTGGTACAATACAATCTTTGTGTTTCTTGTGACCTAGGTGATGCAATGAAGATGGAAAGATTCATGCATCATGAGCATAACATAAAATTTGTAAAAAGCATTAACTATCCCAAGGCTTCAAACACCTTCGAAGGTGGAGAGAGCTAGCGGGGAATGAGGGTAGGGAAGAGGAAGAAAAAACATCCCATAGGAGAAAGAAGCAGCTCCTCACTTATCATCAGTCTTCTTGCTAGTATACACAATAGCTTAGTAATGAAGATGGAGAAGATGGCAAGCTTAAGCATTGAAGTATGGCTCTTGGTTGGATTTGTATTCCAAAGCCAAGAGTGTGGTGTAGGCTCTCAACTTCTCTACTAGCTTGGAGAAGGAGATGGAGCTCTTGCACTTCACACAATGAGAGTGTGTGTGAGTGTGTGTGGGAGAGTATACCCCCCAAGTAGCCCCCCTTCTTGCTTTGGTCGACCCCCTCCCCCCCTTGTAGCTCATGCTTGAAGCTCATTGGACCCTTCCAAGCCTAGCCAATCACATGCAAGAGGCATATCAAGAAACAAGGGTAGCCTTAGGACGAGTGTCCCCCTTTCCCCTTTGAGAGAGAGGACTTGATAAATGAAAAGAAATTAATTAAATTAACTAATTTATCATTGGACCCCTTGGGAGGCCAACCAATAGGCTTTAGGCACACCATGAGGGCAACATGGGTATGGGATTGACATGTGTCCTTGCTTCCTCTTGAGGCTTGGGCTTTCTTTGTGTGTGTGTGTGTGTGTGTGTGTGTTCTCTCATACCCCTAGCTTTAGGGCTCACCCCCTCTTGAGTAGGGATTGTATTTGACTTTTATAACACCTTACCCTCAAGCACCTTAGTCAGCAAGCATGACAAAGCACCTCAAGCTTGGGTAGTGTTCCCACAAGCACCTCAAGCTCCCTGGTCAGCAAGCATGACAAGCATCTCAAGCATCTTAGTCAACAAGCATGACAAGCACCTCAAAAACCCTAGTCATCAAGCACGACAAGCACCTCAAGCATCTCAGTGAGCAAGCACGACAAGCACCTCAAGCTTGGGCTCGGTTCCCACCTCAAGCTCAACCCTAACTTACCTAAGGTCAAAGGACTTTTAACACTAACCTTTGGAGGCTTTTAGTGAAGCTAACCCTAAGGTCTTTAAGCTCCACTAGCTAACCTTGCTCTTTAACAGATCATGTCTCATTTGGGCCCCTTTACCATTGGCCCTGTGTTGAGATAGACCCGAAAGCACATGTCCATATTCTAACCCTTGTTCTCGTCTATTCTCCCACAATAAATGATCAGTTTAATATGAGAAAGTCATTTGGGTTGGTTAGATATTTGATTTTATGACATATTACCTCTCTCTTGAAATCATAGTCGTCCTCGACTATAAGGTAGGAGAGATAAAGCCTTAGTCGTTAGTCAATCTTGCTTAGTGGGTAGAGGATCCCTTTTTACCCTACGCCATCTTTCCAAGATGGATGACTAATCCATTTGGTGCTTGGGAGACATAGCTGCCCGCAAGCATCTTGGTCCTTTAGTCCATTTCATTCTCCTAAGTAGAGTGATAAATTCTACTTGGTGTTTGAGAGACGTCGTCATCACAAACATGATTCTAAGCATGCACGCTGCTTAAATTTGTGCATAATAAAAAGAGAATTAGTCTTATAATACAAAAACATTGGTCATTTAAAAGAAATTTGTACACTTGCTTAATCTAATGTAGCATTGTAAGCATTGACAAGGTTCATACTATCCTTAAGCTGTATTCCTTGCATCCATCTAGCATCTTCAAAAGGATAATTTTTTAACTTAATAAGATACCGTTAGATAATCTTACCATGTCATAGTACCTTGTCTTCATGCCAAAGAAGAGCATCGGGTTGTAGCACCTCTTCTTGGTCTTCGATTTTGGGAGGGTCTTCAATAATTGGTTCACTTGGTGGCTCTCCTTTGTAGGGCTTAAGTAGTCTCACATGAAAAGCATTGTGTATGAGCCAATGGTTGGGAAACTTGAGTTGATAAGCCATCTCATTGATTGCCTTCAATATTTGAAAAGGACCATACTATCTTTTGCTAATTTAGCATAATACTTTTGATGGCCCGTAGGATTTTTGTCCGTCGTTTGCCTCAATCGCACCTTGGGAAACTTAAGTAAGACCCAATCATTTTCTTTAAACGTTAAGGCCCTTATGTGCTTGTTAGCAGCAGCTTTTTGCTTTTGTTGAGAGATGGATATGGCCTCTTAATCTTTTCAAAAGATTCTTGTAGGTCACGGCTATACTCATCGGCGGTGAAGATTTTCCCATGTACTTTGAGTAGCAAGGGACTTTTAGGTCTTCCCTCAATGATTTTGAAAGGTGCTTTTCCCGTAGAAGTATGGACAGTATTATTGTATGCATACTCTACAAGAGGTAAGTATTTTTTCCATTGTGAGCGTTGATCTACTTCGATAACATAAATCTTTAGTAGATCGAGTATTCTAAGATTGGCTATCTCACTTTGGCCATTCGTTTGTGGGTGATAGGCCAAAGAGAAATTCAATCTTGTACCTAGATTTTCAAAGAGAACTTTTCAAAAATTACTAGTCATTCTAGGATCTCTATCTAACATGATTGATGTTGGTAATCCATGGTGTTTGAAAAATATGAGATATGAAGAGAGTTGCCATTTGATGTGCCTTAATAGTCTTTTTGACAAGAATAAAGTGTGCTTGCTTGCTAAACATGTCGACTATTGTCCATATTCCCGTATTCCCATGGATAGACTTGAGTAATCCAAAGATGAAATCCATGGATATACTCTCCCATGGTGAACTTGGGAAAGGCAATGGCTGGAGTAGTCCAAGTTGCTTGCCTCTATCATACTTGGTCTTTTAGCATACTACACATTTTGAAACATACTCTTGTATGTTCACTTTCATGGTAGGCCAATAGAAATACGTCTCTACTCCTCGGAGGTTAGGTTGAATGCCTCTATGCCTCGCATAGGGAGGAGCATGTGATTCATACATGACTTTCTCACGAAGGAAGTGGGTAACACATAATCTATTGCCATGGAGAAGATAACCATTCTGCAAGGTGAATGGTTCCTCTTTCTTCCCCAAAGCAAGGGTTGACATTACCATCTTTAAAGTCACGGTTCAGTGGCATACTCATCTATCATAGAAGACATATCATTGTGAGTTGCTATAGACACCGCATTAACTTTTGGTCATCGTGAAAGTGCATCGGCCACTTGACTGTGCTTAGCAACAATGTAAGCAATATGAAAATAAAATTGAAAAAGAAAATTTGACCACCTCGTTTGTTTTTCGGAAAGCTTGGCTTGCGTCATGAAGGAAAAAATTGCTTTTCTTTTGATTGATAAAAAGCTTGTTCTCCCTCAATGTTTGAAAAATCACTTGGAGATGTTTCTTCTGTTCCTCCAATGACTTGGAGTAGATAATGATATCATCAAAGAACACTCCAATGAATTTGCGGTAGAATCGATTGAACGTGGCTGGTGCATTATCAAGCCAAAAGGCATGACTAGATATTCATAAAGACCAAACATTGTGCGAAACGCGGTCTTTAGGATACCTTCATCCACTCTCCTTATTTGATGATAGCCACTTTTAAGGTCAATCCTACTGAAGTAGGTAGAGCCTTGTAGCTTATCAAATAGATCTTCTACCTGAGGCACGGGAAATCTATTTTTGATAGTGATATGGTTTAGTGCTCACCGATAGTCCACACACATGCGGTATTTACCACCTTTCTTTTGCACTAGAAGGATTGGAGAACAAAAGGGAGAGGAACTAGGCCTCACCATCCCTTTGTCTACCAATCCTTGTACTTGCCTCATGATATCCTCTTGTTGAGCTTGGGAAACTCAATAAGGAGGCTTATTAGGCAGTGAGATTCCTGGTAGGAGCTCAATTCGATGGTCATCATCCCCTCGTTTGGAGGTAAGTCCATAGGGATATCATCGATGAACACATCTTGGAATCCTTTTAGAAAATTAGAGAAATCTATTAGATGGTCATCATCCTCTCGTTTTGGAGGTAAGTCCATAGGGATATCATCAATGAACACATCTTGAAATCCTTTTAGAAAATTAAACAAGTCCAACTCTTCTTGATTCCTACCATTTACATTTGATGAAACATTAGGATCTTTTAGGGACTCTTTGACAGAAATCATGTACGTAGAAATTGAGCTCTTCATTGATTTATCAAAACCAGGTGAATTTACAAGTGGTATAGTACGACCAGACTCACTAGCATCTATATACATGCTCTTTCCCATGTAGGTGAAGTAGATTCTCCTTTCAAGGAACTGCATGTTGGCAGCCATGCGGTTGAACCATGGTGCCTCTAGGATAGCATCCTCATGTTGAAGAGGAGAGATGAAAAATTCTTCTTTGTCAACATAGCTTGTTTCCTCCCTCTTTGAACTTCTTGAGCTTTTGTGACCTTCGCCAAGCCGGGTAACGTTTGCGATGTCCTCCCCTCTTGTATTCTCTAGGAGAATAGCCATAGCTTTCTCGGAAGAGGAGGAAGGTGAAGAAGAAGGAAAAGAGGGTGACCTCTTTCTTGCCCTTTTCTTCCTTTGTTGCTCTCTTCCCTTTTGGAGTGACAAGGAGAAGGACTGTGGGTTGACCGTTTCCTCTTGGAAGGAGTTGGCGATCGTCTAGACCGCCGTCTTCATGGAGCGACATCTTCAGAGGAACTTAGGGATTCATTACTTTCCCATTCTTTGGATTCCTCCTCTCGTATGGGAGAGAGTCTTATTTTGGGGGTCTCATCAAGAGGCCTCCGAAGCTCTCTCTCCTCTTGGAGAGGAAGAGAAATCCCATAAGCAAGAAGTTGTTGAGTAAATTCAGCTTGCAAAGTAGGGTTGCTCATAGCTTATTACAACCTAGTAACAAGATAATTGACAAACGTGGGGGCATCATCATTAGCACCTGCATGTGCAAAACCAAAGTTATCAATGTTCATTCTACTCTCTTAGTTATTGTCAGCCATGTTACTAGACTTTGTGTGTTTACTTAGTGTATTATTTGTTTACTTAGTGTATTATTTGGCAATTCAAAACCTTAGTTTCTACTCCTCTTAGCCTTTGAAAATTGGCACTTAGGTATCTACACCCACGGCTCAAATTGGTTAATTATAGAAAGTAGGAGTGGGTTTAATATTGCAGTATTGTCGAGGGCTAGCTCCTTTTGGACTTCTTATGGCTCAATAATGGTAAAGCCATAGGCAAGTCTAGAAAGACCTCATTATTACGACCAAATCTCCCGAGGTGTGCACCATATCCCACATAGTGGACTCAACAAAACCGATAATACATCCCAATCCCACTTACCCTAATATAATTACCAAAATCAACATTAATAGGCTACTTAAGGACCTCTTATTAAGCAAGAAAAGAGAAACCAAATGCTCTGATACCAATGTAATGGAAATGGCCTATGAACATTGAGAGTAGCGAAACTAGGAAAATTACAGAAAGCACTTCTGTGAGATTACTTTGTGAGCATAGAGGGTGAACTTACTTGATGGTAGCAACATAAATATAGTACTTAGTTAACTTTGCATAAACAATACTTTTGCAAGAGAGAGAGTTTAGAGAACATGACAACAATTGAGGATCGGATTTATGTGGAGCCGCGGTCCCCCTAGGAATTTGTATTATAGATTCTCCCATTAAGAGACACTTGGTACAATACAATCTTTGTGCTCCTTGTGACCTAGGTGATGCAATGAAGATGGAACCTTCATGCATCACAAGCATAACATAAACTTTGTAAAAAGCATTAACTATCCCAAGCCTCAGTCCCAAGGCCTCAAACACCTTCAAAGGTGGAGAGAGCTAGTGGGGAATGAGGGTAGGGAAGAGGAAGAAGAAACATTCCATAGTAGAAAGATCTAGTTACTCACTTATCATCACTCTTCTTGCTAGCATACATAATAGCATAGTAATGAAGATGGAGAATATGGCAAGCTTAAGCATTGAAGCATGGCTCTTGGTTGGATTCGCATTCCATAGCCAAGAGTGTTGGTGTAGGCTCTCAACTTCTCTACTAGCTTGGAGAAGGAGATGGAGCTCTTGCACTTTGCACTTCACACAATGAGAGAGAGAGAGAGAGAGTGTGTGTGTGTGTGTGTGTGCGTGTGTGTGTGTGTGTGTGTGTGTGTGATTGAAAAATCCCATCATTTAGAATCATATACTAAGAGAACTTAAATACTGTTTGCATTTACCATGTTGTGTAGAGACCAAAGCAAAGTACAATCTTTTTTATAAAAAACTTATTACAAGATACTTCGATACATGAAAAAGTAGGAGCTTTTAGCCGGAACTCCTAGTAGATGAAAGTGGGGATCTTTACCTACCAACCAACCACAAGTACAATTAATTAGAATTAATTTTCACTAAATGGGTGACAAGTATATCAAGCAATCCCCACTGCTTGTTATCGTTGTCACACCCTGGACCCCAACCATACTCCTATTTATATGATATGTTCTCCTTGGCTTGTCTATGTAAGTAGGGTCGGTCACGGTCTGTGAAATTTTTAATGGGTTTACAAGGTTTGGAGATGGGGTCTCTAATTGCTATCGGCTTGGTTCGCTTTTTTCCTTTATAGGCTGCCATGAGCTTGTCCCGAATTTGTTGTAGCTTAAATTCATCTCGAGTGATGCTCATCCTAGCTGTCTGCCTGTATCCCTATTTGTCACCAATGGTTACATTTATGAGTTGAGCATTCTTGGATACTATACCAGATGTTGCCGTAAGGGTAGCCCTATCTTTGTGGTTCCTAATTATGCTTTGCAAGTTATATCTAATTTGTGAAAATTTTGGCAGCATTTCGCTTGAAGAACCGTTCCTTTTCCAAAAAAAACCTTCTTATACACTGCTACCTGTTCTCATAAGGTTTGTCATATATCCCAATTGAAATCATTACCCCATTCTTAGATAACACTCTTAAAGAAAAGTAGCTAAAAACTACTTCTTGTTTACAAAAGCCATAAATTCACAGAATTTAGCATATGAAATCTATTCACCAAGGAAGTTGGTATATACCTTCCTTCACCCTCTTAAATGCTATGTAGTAATAAAAACACCAGGGTTACACACATGAGTTTAGTAGTCATAGATCTTTACACTACCTGTTGTACTTATGGGCATCCTTAGCTCTATGGCTCTTAATTAAGCCTTATTTTTCATATCTAGTTTGTGAAATATTCGGAAGCCTTCTATTTGTATACCCACTCTTTTCTCAAAAAAATCTAATCTAATGACTTATATCCTTACAGGAGGTTGTCCTATATGCATCTCAACTCTTTTACAATGTTTAGACCATAATCATCAAACCCCCAATGATTACATACACGAGCTTATGTTTTTTGGATTCTCTACTATATGCTGCCTTCGGGTAGTTCATATCTCTATGGTTTGTAAGTTATCATTCCAATTTGTAACTAAAAACCAAAAATTTCAAAAATTTTGGCAGCATTCTGTTTGTAACTCCTTTCGTTTTTCAAAGAAATCCCGTTTTACATCATGACATCTAACCTCACAAGAGGTTGTCATATATCCTCTTTCAAACTTTTGATACATTTTTATGCAATATAATACTTCCAACAGAATGATAAGGAAAAAAAGGAAAAACCGTTATATCCTTACAAGCGATTGTCCTATATGCATCTCAACTCTTTTACGTGTCGAATGTTTAAACCATAATCATCAAACCCTCAATGATTACATACACGAGCTTATGTTTTTTAGATTCTCTACTATATGCTGCCTTCGGGTAATTCATATCTCTATGGTTTGTAAGTTATCATTCCAATTTGTAACTAAATTTCAAAAATTTTGGTTTGTAACTCCTTTCGTTTTTCCAAAAAATCCCGTTTTACATCATGACATCTAACCTCACAAGAGGTTGTCATACATCCTCTTCCAAACTTTTGATACATTTTTATCAATATAATACTTCCAACAGAATGATAAGGAAAAAAAGAAAAGACGGTTTTTTGCCACCACTGCTTATACTTATTTGTATGCAAGGCTTTGTGTATCAAATCACCTGGTTAGTGCTTGCAGTAGCCATCCGTAGTGATACGCCTTTCCACTTAATGTTCAAGTTACTGTTCCAGTTGAAACTGCTTCTTCAACTGTCAAATCATTATGTATACCATATGAGTAAATGTATGCTTATGGTTATGGCCATCACCATACTTATGGTTCCGTGTGTGTACCTTTTGATGTTGGTTCTATATTTGAGACCAACTCGTTGGTATTTACTTATGATGCTATAATGTATTTATATGCTTATGCTTTAGTATACACATGCCGAGTCGTACACACATACTTATGGCAAACCATATGCGTAAGTGCGTGAGTATGGTCTTGACCATAACTGTATTTACCGTTTAGCGTGTGTACACTTTGATGTTGGTTCCCTATTTGATCCTAACTCAACTGTATTACCTACTCACATCTGTGTATTTAGCAATCGTTTGTGTATGCAGTTTTACCTTTATCTACTATGTGTATGAGTTTTCAAATACAAAAACATCACAACCATTTTGCTACTGTGCATGTAACTTGACAGAAATGAAGGAGAGCCATTGACTATGTATGCGAAAAAAGCTTCAAAGAACCTTTTACCTGCTTGCTTCTTTTGCTGCGAATATAAGGCGGGTACGAGTGTCCACCCTTTGTCGGACGATGTTGTTGCGCAGTGGTTTGCCGTTGGTGTTGGTTATGATTGCTGGCGCTAGTGCTTCTCTGTGGTGTGTTAACACAACATGAGATTTAGCGCAAATAAGTGTTGCTTAATAATGCAACTCATAAGAAGAATGCCAGCGCTAGTGTTATGCTGATAATAGCGCAGTTTTTAAAAAAAGCAAACTGCCTTAGCAAAGCTTCTACAACAGTGTGTTCTAGGCTCTGCTTCACAGCAATAGGGTGTATGCCGTATCGTTCTTATATAGGAAATGGGTATGCGGTGCCTTAAAGGCACTTGTGTGGGTAGCCGTAAAGGCTTGCAGAGCAACTTGCCAGCGCTTCTCTATATCGTATCCAGCTTGGATACTTAACGACCTTAATTCCCAGATTTTGCCAAGTATAGACCTGTACTCCTTTATTGCAGTCTTTTCTTCTCTTTTTATATTACCAATATAAAGTTTTATGCACCAAGTGGTATAAAATGATGAAGCTACTTCCCATACAGTGAGTCCTCTTGACACTGAATCCAGCGATTGTGTCGGTACAAAACATGTGTTCATACACCCCTTAATTTTACGGATAACAATACATTTAATTTGTTATTGTCAGTGAATCCCGATATATGCCAGGTAGACTTGATATATGCCAATTATTTACTTAATGTTGGGTAAACCGAATACAATCAAGGGTGCATACATGCTTTTGAAGATTCAAAATCAGTTACAAAAAAGGCTTGTACATGATAAAAAAGGGGGTTTTTTTTTTTTGAAATCCATTCTAGTTTTAGAGGTAGTCGTCCATCCATTACTCCTCCGCCAATGATGTCGTAGCCTGTGGCATGGTTAGTGGAGGCATGTTAATAACCTTTACTTCAGTTATTTGCTCAGTACTTCATGAGTATGTGTGTGTTTTGTGTAGTTGTGTGTCTATACTATCCCAAGGTGTACCTTAGTCTGCACGATGTGTTCTACATATTATGTGTGTGTGCGCATGTATGTGTGTGTGTATACAAAGATGTATACCTTTGCATATGCAATCTATGAACCGAGTATGGTAAACAAAGGGCAGAACCAAAAACACCGGGCTTGAAGTGTCGAATCATATGTCAGGGTTGACCATTCCCATCATGTGTGTGAGAGAGGTGAGAATTTGAGTGGGTGTTATGTGTGTACCATCCCAGAATGCTGTCATTATGACTATATTGTGTGTGTGTGTGTGTGTGTGTGTGTGTGTGTGTGTGGCCCTCTCCCATCCCTCAGGAAAGATGCACTTGGTGGAGGATAGGCCACCAAGTGGACCTATCCTCTACCAATTCTTTGTTTTAATGTATTAATGGTAAATCTAATGCCTGGGAATTGATTTCCCTCGATGAAATTAGTAATACATGTAATTATCTTTTCTTTTTTGAAACCATTTTCTACAAACATAGAGATTAGTTTATTTAAATCTGTTACCGCATACGATTCTTGGGATGCATTATATAATATGGGAAGAACCTGTGAAATGCATACATTATATGCCATCTTTTTTGGCCGATTACTGGCTGCATGAATAAATGACACATTAGGGCTTGGTAACTTATCTTTTTTCCATGCGGTGTATGTTACATATCCTCCTTCAACTGAATCACACATTTGGATACGTGTATTTAAATATGTGGTTTGGTTTTTCTTATGTGTGGCTTTAATACCAATAATGTCCAAAGGGTAAATTGTAAAGGGGTCCTCTTGGGACAAGGGTTTTTGGTGATCTAAACATTGTGAAATAAATGGGTTATTAACAAACAGCAAATCATCCATATATCTCCATGAATATAAGAATGCCTTCATCATTTCATATTGTGTAAGCCGAGACAGCTTTTTTATGTACTCAATTTCATACCATGCTAAATACAGATTACGCCATAAAGGTGAACAGTTATATCCCATTGGTATACCCTTCTCTTGGCGATAAATATGTGTGCCTAATTTTGTAAAGCAATTATCAAGAACAAACTCATTGATGTTGTGTAAATACTCAAATGTCCAGACCACTTCTTTGTTCTTTTTAGTGAGCATAATTTGTTTGCGGTGTTTCTTAAACCCAAGATATTTCATAGTTTTAATGAGTTTAACAATGTTGTTTAGAACCTCGAGCAGACCATGCGTGCCTTTATGAGGGATAGCTTCATAGCAAGATGTTATATCAAAGGAATGAATGTTCGTAACATGCTTTGGTAGATTAATCAAAAAATCATATTGATTATTAATCATCCAATATCCATTAGTTTGTGTTCCCGAAAACAATTGTATCTTTTTATGTATAGTTTCTGTGTATTCTGTAAACCCTTGTAGTAATCCTTTGAGTAATTTTGTGATTATGGTTGTAGTAGCAGGCGTAAATACGCAATTATGCGCATTAGTAATCCATCTGAAATTCATTTTATGGATTTTAAAATTTCCCGTAAGATATGGGAGAGAGGACATAGAAGGTGTATCTAACCCAATCTCTTGGGTATAAGATCCTATGGCCTGGCAGATTTCCTCCTCTTGCGAAGAAAGAATACAGAATTCGGGGCTTTCCAACCTTTTCTTTGCTGCTTCCTGAATGAGTTTCTTACATATGAATACTGGAGTCTGTGCAGATTTATCGAGTCCACTTATAAATAAAAATTGTAAAATATATTTTATTTCATCCATCAAATCTGTGTTCTTGTACCAGGGGGTTTGGTTCTGCCTATAAAAGGGAAATCTTTGGGAGAACATTTTAATAACTGTACCTTGGATGTAATTGTAATGAGATTTACTATCATCACATCCTAAAAGGTTACATAATGTCTTCCACACCTTGCTAAGTTCTTTTATTATTGACTTAGGGTTTACTGGTATTAAAGGTATATGATTTAACCCTTTCTTGATAAACTCTTGGAAAGTTTTATGTCTAGCTATGCTAGGGTTCGTGGTGATAACATGTCTTCCAAAAGATTCTAAGTCAACCAAAAAGTTGGAAAACCTTTTATGAGTTAAACACCCACATGCTTGTGTTTCATCAATTTCTTGGGCAAACACAGAAGATGGTTTGTATAAAGTATGGTTCAAGTTTTTGGTATACTTCCAACCAAAGCAAATCCTCATCTCATACAGGTCTTTATTGATATGAAAATCATTTATTAATGTTTGAAAAAACTTCTGAGGATTGATAAAGTCCATAAAGTTGTTACAAAATAATATGTAAACAAATCTTCCATGCATCTTAGCAGTGCGTTCAAAATGTAATAATCCATTATTTCTTGTGATAAGTAGACGTACCTGGTCTTCAGAATTTGGGTATTCAAGTGCTTTGGGAGTATCCCCATAATCTTCAGATCCTCTGAATTGTCTTGGCTTCTTGTTTGTTGACGCCATGCTGCTTGGTGTGTGTGTGTGTGATCTTCTTTAGTTGCTCCTTGCCTTTGGGAGGTTTGAGTAGGGTTTCGATTGTATTGGACATGGGTGTGTTGTGTAGTTTTTGAAGAAGAGACATCCCAGGTGTGTATAGGACCAAACCTTTGGCTGCTTCTAGCATGTATTCATGAAATTGATAATAGATGATTAACCGCATGCCTTAATTCAGTTGGAAACGAAGCAACCCATGCAATAAAGGCATAGACCTGGGCAGGTCCGGATGAAAATTGAAAAAACCTTGATAAATTCTGGAAGACGTACCACAAAAACTGATCAAACCAAATGATTAAAGAGGAACAACTAGACTTGGGATCCACCCTTTTGCATTGGCATTTAAGGAAGGGTCTATATGAATTCCAACAGTTTCTTAGAAACCTTTTCTGATCCTTAGCTCTGTCCGTAAGGGAGAGTCCCTTGGTGCAAGCAATAATTGAAGATCTTGGGCATTTTTTGCTATCCACATCGGATAATTTGACCTGCTTGAGCTCGAAGAGAACATCTTGTGCCAAAAGGTGCTTGGAGTGTAAGGCCAAAGTTTTACACTGCTCCACAACGTTAGTGGGAATACTACACAATAACACTAGAGAGGAAATTGTAAAAGGTGCTCAATGGTTAAAATTTCATAATCCCAGAGCTTATGTTCAAGTCGAATAGCATCCAACTCAACCTGCCTGGGTGGTAGTAAAGGGATTACCTCGGAAAAGAGTTTAGAGACTGCTCGTTCGAGGGATACACTATTTGAATCAGCTAAGAAGTTGAGAGCTTCCTTCTCTTCTTCCTCCAATAGCTCTAGATCAAGAAGGGGATTAATCACCTTTTCTGAGTGCTTGATTTCTATAGGCACTGCTGGAAGGTTATTGATAAAATATAACTTGTTTACAATAGTGGGTAGAGAAGTAAAATAAAAATCAAGTTCTGAACTATCTTGTGCGTCAATAATGGGTAGCTTAGCTAAGAAGGTATTAAAGGACTCTAAAAGCTTATCCTTCTCTTTTCTGGAAAGAATCAATAAGGAGAGCCAGTCATTTATAGAAGCAGTGTTTAATACCGATATAGAGTGGGTGCTCAAAGCTTGTTTTTCAAAGTCCAACAATTTTTTGTGAAATTCAACACCTTTGAAACAAGAAATAATACACTGTGTACCAACAGGTGGAATAGGAAAGCCTTCTTCTATTCCATGTCCCAGACGGGTAAGAGATGGAATCCAAAAAGCCTGAATAAATCACAATACACCAAATAAGCGAACAATTATTTTTCACAAAACAAACCGTATTAAGTTTCCTTAGTATATGATGGGTACCCGACCAAAGGTATCCTGGGAAACTTTTGTGTGTGTTTGATTGAAAAATCCCTTCATTTAGAATCATATACTAAGAGAACTTAAATACTGTTTTCATTTACCATGCTGTGTAGAGACCAAAGCAAAGTACAATCTTTTTTATAAAAGACTTATTAAAAGATACTTCGATACATGAAAAAGTAGGAGCTTTTAGCCGGAACTCCTAGTAGATGAAAGTGGGGATCTTTACCTGCCAACCAACCACAAGTACAATTAATTAGAATTAATTTGCACTAAATGGGTGACATGTATATCAAGCAATCCCCACTACTTGTTATCGCTGTCACACCCTGGACCCCAACCATACTCCTATTTATATGATATGTTCTCCTTGGCTTGTCTATGTAAGTAGGTTCGGTCACGGTCTGTGAAATTTTTAATGGGTTTACAAGGTTTGGAGATGGGGTCTAATTGCTATTGGCTTGGCTCGCTTTTTTCCTTTATGGGCTACCATGAGCTTGTCCCGAATTTGTTGTAGCTTAAATTCATCTCGAGTGATGCTCATCCTAGTTGTCTCCCTGTATCCCTGTTTGTCACCAATGGTTACATTTATGAGTTGAGCATTCTTGGATACTATACCAGATGTTGCCGTAAGGGCAGCCCTATCTTTGTGGTTCCTAATTATGCTTTGCAAGTTATATCTAATTTGTGAAAATTTTGGCAGCATTTCGCTTGAAAAACCGTTCCTTTTCCAAAAAAAACCTTCTTATACACTACTACCTGTCCTCATAAGGTTTGTCATATATCCCAATTGAAATCATTACCCCATTCTTAGATAACACTCTTAAAGAAAAGTAGCTAAAAACTACTTCTTGTTTACAAAAGCCATAAATTCACAGAATTTAGCATATGAAATCTATTCACCAAGGAAGTTGGTATATACCTTCCTTCACCCTCTTAAATGCTATGTAGTAATCAAAACACCAGGGTTACACACATGAGTTTAGTAGTCATAGATCTTTACACTACCTGTTGTACTTATGGGCATCCTTAGCTCTATGGCTCTTAATTAAGCCTTATTTTTCATATCTAGTTTGTGAAATATTCGGCAGCCTTCTATTTGTATACCCACTCTTTTCTCAAAAAAATCTTATCTAATGACTTATATCCTTACAGGAGGTTGTCCTATATGCATCTCAACTCTTTTACATATTGAATGTTTAGACCATAATCATCAAACCCCCAATGATTACATACACGAGCTTATGTTTTTTGGATTCTCTACTATATGCTGCCTTCGGGTAGTTCATATCTCTATGGTTTGTAAGTTATCATTCCAATTTGTAACTAAAAACCAAAAATTTCAAAAATTTTGGCAGCATTCTGTTTGTAACTCCTTTCGTTTTTCAAAGAAATCCCGTTTTACATCATGACATCTAACCTCACAAGAGGTTGTCATATATCCTCTTTCAAACTTTTGATACATTTTTATGCAATATAATACTTCCAACAGAATGATAAGGAAAAAAAGGAAAAACCGTTATATCCTTACAGGAGGTTGTCCTATATGCATCTCAACTCTTTTACGTGTTGAATGTTTAAACCATAATCATCAAACCCTCAATGATTACATACACGAGCTTATGTTTTTTAGATTCTCTACTATATGTTGCCTTTGGGTAATTCATATCTCTATGGTTTGTAAGTTATCATTCCAGTTTGTAACTAAATTTCAAAAATTTCAGTTTGTAACTCCTTTCGTTTTTCAAAAAAATCCCATTTTACATCATGACATCTAACCTCACAAGAGGTTGTCATACATCCTCTTCCAAACTTTTGATACATTTTTATCAATATAATACTTCCAACAGAATGATAAGGAAAAAAAGAAAAGACGGTTTTTTGCCACCACTGCTTATACTTATTTGTATGCGAGGCTTTGTGTATCAAATCACCTGGTTAGTGCTTGCAGTAGCCATCCGTAGTGATATGCCTTTCCACTTAATGTTCAAGTTACTGTTCCAGTTGAAACTGCTTCTTCAACTGTCAAATCATTATGTATACCATATGAGTATGCCATACCATATGAGTAAATGTATGCTTATGGTTATGGCCATCACCATACTTATGGTTCCGTGTGTGTACCTTTTGATGTTGGTTCTATATTTGAGACCAACTCGTTGGTATTTACTTATGATGCTATAATGTATTTATATGCTTATGCTTTAGTATACACATGCCGAGTCGTACACACATACTTATGGCAAACCATATGCGTAAGTGCGTGAGTATGGTCTTGACCATAACTGTATTTACCGTTTAGCGTGTGTACACTTTGATGTTGGTTCCCTATTTGATCCTAACTCAACTGTATTGCCTACTCACATCTGTGTATTTAGCAATCGTTTGTGTATGTAGTTTTACCTTTATCTACTATGTGTATGAGTTTTCAAATACAAAAACATCACAACCATTTTGCTACTGTGCATGTAACTTGACAGAAATGAAGGAGAGCCATTGACTATGTATGCGAAAAAAGCTTCAAAGAACCTTTTACCTGCTTGCTTCTTTTGCTGCGAATATAAGGCGGGTACGAGTGTCCACCGTTTGTCGGACGATGTTGTTGCGCAGTGGTTTGCCGTTGGTGTTGGTTATGATTGCTGGCGCTAGTGCTTCTCTGTGGTGTGTTAACACAACATGAGATTTAGCGCAAATAAGTGTTGCTTAATAATGCAACTCATAAGAAGAATGCCAGCGCTAGTGTTATGCTGATAATAGCGCAGTTTTTAAAAAAAGCAAACTGCCTTAGCAAAGCTTCTACAACAGTGTGTTCTAGGCTCTGCTTCACAGCAATTGGGTGTATGCCGTATCGTTCTTATATAGGAAATGGGTATGCGGTGCCTTAACACTAGGTTGGTAATGGGACACTTTTATGTCCTGGGACACTTTTATGTCCTGTTAAGTGACCATTTTCCTTGAATTATGTCAAGAGTTTCAAAATGGATTTTGAGGTGCTATCTGTCTAGAAAGTTGTCTCATGAGCTGAAAAAAACTCGACATTTTTTTGTAATCTCAATTCCATCTTTAACCTTGTCCTTGCACAACATTTCACAACCTAAACTATGTGGAAAAACGGCTCCTGTTTTTGGCTTTTTTCAACTTTTTGCAACTATACCACTCTAGAATTCATGTTTGTGAGGTCTATAATGCTAGAGAACTATCTTTAGTAGTCCTCAACATGTCATGATGCTTCCAGGGAGAAAGAAATGTTAAAGTTGTAAGTTATGACCAAATTACAAAAATTGTCAAATCCTGTTTTTTAGCCAATTTTAGCTCTTCTATGATTTTTTTGGTGGCTTTCATGATATCCAAATGCAGTTTTGATTTTCTATGTCGCATATTGTAACATAAAGCTAATATTCCTTGAGTTTTGGGGCACCTAATACCCTATTTTGCATAGTAGACAACAATGGTTGATTTTTTCAATTATAGAAGAAAACAAAACATTCTAGTATATCAAGTATAGCTTTTTCCATATTGTTAGTTTCTTGTGACAACTACATGCATTTTGTAGGTAGTAACCATATCTAGTCATAAGGATCAAATTTGGCTACATATTGAATAGTTTCTATGGGATTCTACAACTCATAATGTTGAACCCAGTTTTTTCATGTTTATTGTATTTAGCACTTCATCTTTGTCCCCAAGATTCCCGTTAGTAAGAGATGTATTATTCTTTTGACATGCTCCATGGCTCCTTATGAGCCTAAAGGAAAATAGGGAACTAAGAAAACATGCATATATTATTTGTATTGAGCGTGGCTATAGAAACTTTGATGATAGGTTTGCAGAATGGTAAAAATTCAACTTTTTTGTACCTATTTCTTTTGGCAAAACAAAAAATAGTGAGTGAGAAGCAATCATATGTTCTGATCACCAACCCATTGAAGTTAACTAGGGAATTTATCTCAAGTCCTACAAAAATCCCTAATCTTATTTTTATGCAATAAAACGTAAGAAATTACTGTTTTGATGAAAATGTACTGGTCCATCAACTTTGGAGGCTTGGTGTGACCAAAAGATGAGAAATTTTACAAGTTTCTTATTTTTTCCATGTGTAGTAGACCTTGAACTATAACCTCATGAAAGGATTTTACAAACTGAGTGGATCTACTATGGTTTTGGAGGTTTTTTTCAAAACCCTGAAAGGACACTTTTATGTCCTATTAGGTTACCAACCTAGTGTTAAAGGCACTTGTGTGGGTAGCCGTAAAGGCTTGCAGAGCAACTTGCCAGCGCTTCTCTATATCGTATCCAGCTTGGATACTTAACGACCTTAATTCCCAGATTTTGCCAAGTATAGACCTGTACTCCTTTATTGCAGTCTTTTCTTCTCTTTTTATATTACCAATATAAATTTTTATGCACCAAGTGGTATAAAATGATGAAGCTACTTCCCATACAGTGAGTCCTCTTGACACTGAATCCAGCGATTGTGTCGGTACAAAACATGTGTTCGTACACCCCTTAATTTTGCGGATAACAATACATTTAATTTGTTAGTGTCAGTGAATCCCGATATATGCCAGGTAGACTTGATATATGCCAATTATTTACTTAATGTTGGGTAAACCGAATACAATCAAGGGTGCATACATGCTTTTGAAGATTCAAAATCAGTTACAAAAAAGGTTTGTACATGATAAAAAAGGGGTTTTTTTTTTTGAAATCCATCCTACTTTTAGAGGTAGTCGTCCATCCATTACTCCTCCACCAATTATGTCGTAGCCTGTGGCATGGTTAGTGGAGGCATGTTAATAACTTTTACTTCAATTATTTGCTCAGTACCTCATGAGTATGTGTGTGTTTTGTGTAGTTGTGTGTCTATACTATCCCAAGGTGTACCTCAGGCTGCACGATGTGTTCTACATATTATGTGTGTGTGTGTGTGTGTGTGTGTGTGTGTGTGTGTGTGTGTGTGTGTGTGTGTGTGTGTGTGTGTGTGTGTGCGCGCGCATGTATGTGTGTGTGTATACAAAGATGTATACCTTTCCATATGCAATCTATGAACCGAGTATGGTAAACAAAGGGCAGAACCAAAAACACCGGGCTTGAAGTGTCGAATCATATGTCAGGGTTGACCATTCCCATCATGTGTGTGAGAGAGGTGAGAATTTGAGTGGGTGTTATGTGTGTGCCATCCCAGAATGCTTTGTCATTATGACTATTGTGTGTGTGTGTGTGTGTGTGTGTGGGGGGGGGGGGGAGAGTATACCCCCCAAGCAGTCCCCCCTTCTTGCTTTGGTTGACCCCCCCTTGTAGCTCATGCTTGAAGCTCATTGGACCCTTCCAAGCCTAGACAATCACATGCAAGAGGCATATCAAGAAACAAGGGTAGCCTTGGGACAAGTGTCCCCCTTTCCCCTTTGAGAGAGAGGACTTGATAAATGCAAAAACAAATAATTAAATTAACTAATTTATCATTGGAACCGTTGGGAGGCCAACCCATAGGCTTTAGGTACACCATGAGGGCAACCTAGGTATGGGCTTGACATGTGTCCTTGCTACCTCTTGAGGCTTGGGCTTTCTTTGTGTATGTTCTCTCTCATCCCCCTAGCTTTAGGGCTTGCCCCCTCTTGAGTAGGGATTGGATTTGACTTTTAGAACACCTTACCCTCAAGCGCCTTAGTCAGCAAGCATGACAAAGCACCTTAAGCTTGGATAGTGTTCCCACAATCACCTCAAGCTCCCTAGTCGGAAAGCACGACAAGCACCTCAAGCATCTTAGTCAACAAGCACGACAAGAACCTCAATCACCCTCGTCATCAAGCACGACAAGAACCTTAAGCATCTCAGTTAGCAAGCACAGCAAGCGCCTCAAGCTTGGGCCGGATTCCCACCTCAAGCTCAATCCTAGATTACCTAAGGTCAAAGGACTTTTAACACTAACCTTTGGAGGTCTGTAATGAAGCTAACCCTAAGGTCTTTAAGCTCCATTAGCTAACCTTGCTCTTTGATATTTCATCTCTCATTTGGGCCCCTTTACCATTGGCCCCGTGTCGAGATAGACACGAAAGCACATGTCTATATTCTAACCCTTGTTCCCGTTTATTCTCCCAAATTAAATGTTGAGTTTAAAATGAGAAAATCATTTGGATTGGTTAGATATTAGATTTTATGACATACTCATGTTAGAAGAGAGTTAAGATCAAAGCAAGAATTCGTTACCTCTCTAAAATCTAGAATAATGAGAGTATAAAACTACTTCAAGACATAATAAAATGTAAAGAAGATAAGGCTGATGAGAAAAATAGAGATTAGATTAATCAAGGAGAGATTTCATAATTACCTAGGATTAGCACTAGCCTTCTAAGCATGGACATTAAGCTCAAGGTTAGGCCATCCATAAAGTGAACACTCAAGAGTGAGCTCTCAAAAATGAGTACTCAAGAATTAATTCTCTTTACATAAAAGGGTTTCTTATAAAGCCATGCACTACAAGACTTTCTACTATGGGATTAAGGTGAACCCTTTAGCTTATACAATTTGGAACTCCTGAATGAGCCCAAGACCTCATACAATGTGAATAGGAAATATTATGCTTACCCATAGCACATCCCTGTTTTGGTACAAAATTGGTGTAGCATGTGTTAGCAGTTGCTAACATTCCCCCCTTCCTAATTTTTCACACATCCTCATGTGCCGTTGAAGCAAAGCACTATGACATGCTGGAAAGCACTTCCTTGGAGGTATGGTGAGATGTCAAAACATAAGAAGAATCAAAGGCCAACAAATAATAATAGAACATGAAGTGCAATGATTAATCATGCAAAGTGAACTTTTGCTTCCAAAACATGGGGCCTTCATAGCCAAAAGTTAAACAACATAAAGCGAAAAAAAAACACTTGAACTATTATGAAGATTAAACCACTAAAAATTTCAGATTTATGCATGTAACACAAGCACCCTAGGGTGATGCAAGTTCATAAACCTACTAGCCTAAAAACCATATGATCATTCTTAATAATGCATGCAAGTCTATCATGTCTATGGATACAAAGAAGATCCTAATCTATTAGTACACTACCCTTAGGATTTTGAATCTCATGGACGATTGTTTTTTGGTGTTTCATAGAAAAAAGTAAAACACATCACAAGGCGACCACCCGAAGGCAAGTCAAGCTACGACTCTCGGCTCCTTGAACCCTCAAGGAGGTGTTCCAAAAGTCTACTAGCCTACCAAGGATATTGCTAGCCCCTATTAGCCTAGGGAATTCATTTAGGGCCTTGACCAAGCAATTTGAGGTGGTTCCCCTCACCTACCAAGTGCCAATAAGGCACTAGGCCTCACGTAGATAGAAACATAACATATAAATTTCATTTTCATGTGTCTACTAGCATTTGTGCTACTCTTTTTTGGACACCTTTTTTGCTTCATTGTTCATTTTTGGCATTGTTTATTTCTTCCATAATCAGGGTGCTTATGGAAAATGGACCAAGGGACTAAAAGCTGAATCATAGCCCTAGGTCATGTTAGAAATGAGTGATTATTAAAACAATCACTAGGAGTCTAGGACTAATGAGCAATGATCCTATATTAACCTAAGGTCAAAACCAATTACCTATGATAAGCACACATAAAACCAAATTTCTAATGAGTTTAATATTCACAAAGCAAAAGTGTTGAAATCTACATGTATGCTTAGCTTTTGAAAATGAAAGGAACCATAGCTTAGAAGAAAATTCGCTTAATCAAGCAAAGAGAAGTAAAGATAAGAAAGAGCATAGCATGGAAGGATTTTACATATTCGTGCTTTTTGAGCATCCTTAAGCAAAGCATCCACTCTCTTGTAGAGGCCCCTTTATTCCTTTTATTTGCAAGCCAAGCTTCTTGAAGCTAAGTGTTAGCAAACACAAGCTCCAAAAGGCATTTATTGAAAACCAAGAAGAACACACAAAAACATTATTGAAATCCTAATGCTAGGGTCTTAAATACCCAAATATGCAAAGGGAAAAAACCCTACGGAAAAAAACTACCTTTGGTTATGTACGTTATGCTCTTTAGTAGCAAATTTATGCATACATATCAAAAATGAGAGAAGTAATGCTTCTAACATGCACATTTGCAATGTGAAAATAAGTTGAATAGTAGTAGCTTAAATGAAATGTGAATTTTTGGGTCAAGCCAAAAATCTTTCAGCTTTTAGCAAAGTGGATTGGCTCTAAATAGCCACATATTGCACTCATAAAGATCCAAAAAACTTGGCTAAACTAGCTCACATGAAATGTGAATTTTTTTAAGCAAAGCGGTGAGATAACTTTTATACGACCTTAATCAAATGAAATAGGATGGCTCTAAGTAGCCATATATTGCAAGTCAATGCAATGCCGACTCCCTTTGGATCATTAAACGCTCATGCTTATTCTCTTAAGCATATGGTCATTCAACACAAGAACTCAAAGAAATCACAAACCCAAAAGATTCATGCTATATAATGGTCGTCCAAACAAGCTCAATTTTAGTGCTATGTAGGGGTTTTGCAATCAAATCAGCACTAAAATACACAATCAATGCCAAGCCCAAACTTTAATGCAGAAGACTCTTGACCAAGCATGAATGCATCATCAATGTAGCTCTCAAATGAATCTCACATGCACGCCAAGAAGGATTTTTCATTTAGTGCTAGGAGAACTTTAATCAAGCCAAGCACTAAAAATTCGCGTTCATTCAAAATTTCCACTTTTTTTAACGGACTCCATGTAAAATTTACAATCACGCAATGGATGCACTCACATTCTTATAGCCCACATCCTTGCTCTTTAACTAGCAAATCATATTAGGAGAACTTTGGACTCATTTTTGGGCACTGTAAGAAGTTCCACGCAAGCATTCCCTCCAAAAACATAAGCTACAAAAGCTCTATCAACTCTAAACATGGGACTATAGTGATTTCAAATGCAAACTTCCAAGCCTTTGCTGCCAAAACTTGAGATATTTCGTTAGTCATAAGAATGGAAAACACTTCTTTTTTTAATGAAAACATCAATTTGAACTTGCAATCCTCAACCCCTTCACTTTCAACACTTAGCCAAAGAAACAACACACATCATCTTCACGTTGATGCACACCATTGCAAAACATAGGAAGGAGTCTTTCTTATCCCAATGGGAGAAAGAACTTAGAAGGACAAGCAAGGAACATCATTTGGATTTGTGGACCGATGGGTCTATCTACCCAAAGGATCCTACAACAAATGCACCACCTCCCTTTGCTAATATCACTAACCTTTTACATTTCACAGGCGATGGCAAGGATGGGTTGCTGGGATACATTGAACATTTGGAATTGCGAGGATTGAATGCGGAAAATCAAATAAACCTCCTAGCGATGGAGAACATGCAGCTGAAGAAACTTAATAAAGCATGCGCTCAAAAGATTTCATCAAACAGAGAGACAATCCAAAGCCTTGAGAAGAAGACACAAGTTTGCGTATGAAAGACGCCATGCTTGGGAGTCGGAAAAAAAAACAAGATCTATGTAACATAGAGAATATGAAGATTGGTAGTGGAGGCCTGAAAAAATGAATACAAGTTTCAAGGTAGCTCAAAGTTTGGTTCTGCTTTTGTATCATATATATGCTTTACAATTTCTTATTATTACTGATCATGACGCAGGATGCTTTCTTTGTAGGTCTTTGCTACATCCAAACTTGAACAGAGTAGGTTCCAATGCTGGAGTAGGGTCCAATGCCAGTGTGCATTATAGTCGTCTAGTTCCAAAACATGTAATTGAAGAGATGATAACTCAAAAAAATTTTGATAAATTGAAAGGGAGGCTCCTTACCTCCTTCATGAAGAAGAATCAGTTGGAGCCAATGGAAGTGCAAGCAATACTTGATAAGAGTGGCATCTCGTAGATGGGATACATGGCTCTCTTCGAAGCATTAGCTAAAAAGTCTCAAAATAAATTACAGAGAGGATCATTCCAAAGCCATCACATGTAAATGTTGCACGTCGACATGTAAATGATGAGGTGTCTCAAAAACTTGGATCACCATTCCATATTGAAGCAACATTCATTGGCAAGGGGGGGGAGAGGTACACTATAACGAGCATAACAACCTCTTTGTTGATCTTGAAGCATTGCAAAGGTATGTAGTTCACTTCTTTGATATGAGTCGAGAGGAGTGCAATGGGTTTCTCAAGTTTTCTTTGAATCTTGACAGTTGCAAGGTCTTGAAGAACAAGAAGCTAGAGAGAGTCACCATTACCCTCATGAAAAGAGCTTTGGATCCATCAATAACCAAAGAGGACCCACGATATTTCAGTGTGCAGTCCAAAAATAATATTCTGACGCTAGGTTCATTTGAGGTATACTTGGTTCAATCTATAATAACAAAAATATTGCATGTATGGTTCTTGGCTTTATGTTCCTTTTTTACATACACGTCGATAAAGAAGATTTTGAAATCCTCCATTGGGTTTTTAGTCAAACCCATTGGTGACTACAAAGTTGAATGGCACATGGCAGGTGACTTAAAGACTCTTAAGTGCATGTACAACATAACACAAGGTGCATATGCAAAAAATCCATGTTTATATTGCATGGAAAATGCACAATCTCTTGAGAGTGTGCAATGGAGTAGATCTCCCAAGAGACATCTTCAAGATAAATCTTTTTGGTCAGTGCTTGATATTCCTCTGTGTAGAGTTCATGTTTGTACACTCTGTGCACTCTGCAGAATAATTGAAAAGGTGGTTCATTTATACACATGTTTTGCATGAACCTTAAAGCCAGTGAGTGAGTCATAAAGATTCATCAAAGCATTAGAGGAAGTGCTCTTAGACATTGGTTTGCATGGAAACAATGTCAAAAACAAAGAGGACCCTAATATGTCTCAGGTCGTTACGAGGTACCAAGGAAAGCGTCGACAGGCGGCATGAAGGCCAGAAGGTTTCTTGGGTTTAGCCTCAAAGAGTCTGATAGAGAGGAGAAGAGAAACTTGTTCAACAAGTGGAAACAATTTTATAGAGTGATTAAAGACAATGTTGGTGGTGGGGCAATCGAAAATCACAAGGCAAACGTGTGGAAATCACCTGATAAAATCTTCCACTACGTTGAGCAACATTTGTGGTACGAAAGTAAGCTCACATAATTTCAAGCAGCCTTGTTGGATTGGAAGAAGGCATACCTGGTAGGGTGGGGTGGGCAAAATATCACTCATTACATGGTGAATTAGCATGTTCCATATGCAAACAGTATATGCTCCATAAATCCCTACTCTACTCACCATTTTTTTTTACTCCAATGCAGCACATACTGCTCAACCATGGTCCATATTTTGCTAAAACATACGGCTTGTTGTCAATATGGTCCACACAAGGCATGGAAAAGACCCACTACATGGCAAGAACGTATTACTTCAAGCACACCAAACATGGGAGAGGCAAAGATAGAGGCAATAGCCTATTAGAGTTACACCAATGGACTTATAGACGGCTTATACATAGAGCAAGGTATAAGGAGCTTCTTAAGAGCTTAAAAATTACATGTTCTTTACAACTCGTCCACAAAGAGAGGAAGCAAAGGGCTTGGGGAAACTCAAATGCAGGGGAGCACCATGCGAGGTGGCGACAGTCATGAGTCCAAAGCGGGAGAAGATGGGATCCTGTCATTTTTATTCTCTTCACTACACCCCCTTCTTCCTCACTGTGTACCTCTTCAACATGCAGGCCTCTCAGCCAAACTCTTTCCTTTATTGATTGCAACATCCCCGTGGGCGTCAAGCGTCTTCTACCCTTAAAAATATCCTTTATCTTATGGATCCAGGGTCTCTGGGCCTTTGACTCCTGCCACCAGGGCATGAGCTGTGTACAAATGAAATAGGGGGCCCTGAATTCTTGGCACCCATACACAATGCCAAAAACGCATAGAGAAAACTGTTTCGCTATCAGGATTATCCTTTTTGCGTTCAATGGCACAGGATACCCACCACATAATTTTTAATAACTTTCATTGCAAACAAACGGAACTTTGCATTGTCCTTGGAGTCTTCCTTGTGTTATATTATGATCTACAAAACAATATCAAAACATTCATGGGTTTTTATTAAAAACTCACATGTGTGCACATTTTCACATTGCATAGTTTTCCCAACTTGATACTTAAAAAATCAATATAAAGGAAGCACTACCCTTCATCAATTTGAGGAGCGCTAGCAGATCAGCCCCACGTTTTCTATCCTCAACAAATCCCTAGCATTTTTTGTAAACACAAAGCAGGATCAGCCCTAGAGAGCCCAATGTTTGGGATTTTCAGCCCCTTTTCTCATCTCAGAAAAGCCTTTCGTTTGCTAATGCAAACTCTCCGTTGTCACCCAAACCTTTGATAGCCCATTGATCCTCTTCTCTACCATTCCCTCACTGCATCAAATGCTCCCATCGATGTCCATCATTGGCTATGTTTTCAACCTTGGTTAATGCGTCAGATCTGCTGCATTTTTGTAGCCAGCCTTTAGCCCTTCTTTTCTCTCACATTATGAGCACAAATCAGTCCCAAATCTACCCATTGGTGGCCATCAAGGACCCCTCATCTAGAAGGATCCAAAGGTGCATCAAATCAGCTCCGAAGGTGCTTCATTTTAAAGAGTTATTGTGGCAACATTCCCCATTTGAGTCAGTAGAGTATGCATTTGAGATATTGCATGCGCGTTCATTCTATTTACAAAATCAAAGCAAATATCACATCGGCAATGGTGTGGGGGCCCCTTGAGAGGGTTGGTTAGGACCCCATTCAGTGTTGTTCTCCTTTTCTCTTTCTCTCTCTCCCTCTATACATCTTTACCTCTCTCTCTCATTCTCTATCTAAAAGGAACCATCAATCCTATTAAGTAGCACACAGTTAAGCAAGGAAAGAAGTAAAGATTTTTGGAAGTGTAAAGTCAAGATCTTGTCACACCATTTAAATTCCATTGCACCTGACAAGAGAGGATGAGAAAAAGCAAAAGAAGCACAAAAAAGCAAGAAAAGTAAACTTTTGGAAAAAGTATAGAAAAAAATGAAGAATAGTGAGAATTGGCCTAAAATGTTGATTCTAACTAGGAGAAATCTAATTTGTAAAAATCTGCAACCTACTCTACACGACCAATAGGCAACTCAAAATTGGTGAGGATTATAAGAAAACTTTCTTCTGCAAACTTGAAGAGCACAAAAGATTGGTCAAGAATTTTAAGAATTTTCTTGAACAAACACCTTTCGACATACAAAAATAGATTGCAAAAATGTGCTAAAGTTTTTGTTTTTTCTCCTGCTTCCATGCCAAGCTCCAATGGTGCTCTCCAATTCTCAAGCTTTGATATTAATTGAAGTGCGTGAGTGAGAGTGTGTGCATGTGTGTGCAACAATGGAGAAGAGAGAAGAAGAGGAGACATAGCTTGTGGACTCCTATCATAATATGTGATTAGGGTTATGAGTCATTATTGCTTTATGTAGAAAGAATGGTTAGTGTCAGTTCTCGACGGACGCGGCATGCAGGAATCTCGAGGAAGATCGATGTTCAGCAAAAAACGCAAGTCAACGCGGTTCAAACCCACAACCTTGGCCACAACAGCATGGTGAGCTCATCACGCATGCGCGTGCATTTCATTATCACCAAAGCGAGAAATAAATTATATAACATAAACTCCTGCGGATAAAAGTAAACTAAGGCAAAAAAGTAAACTCGGACACGTCCGTTTAAAAGAGACGGCTGAACCTACCTCGTGGTTTGCAAGCATAGCTGTGGTGTTCTTTATTTAGTTGTGAGGCTAGGGTAAAGGGGCCAATAAAAAACCACCCCCCTTTAGGAAGACTGCCGGGGCCAGTTTTTTTGTGCACTTTCGGACCCATTGTGAGACACAAATGGGTGAGAGTTGGGGTGGACAATGTAGCCAACTTGCAATCGTGGCCATTAGATCTTGGGTTCAAGCCTTGTTGGCACAATGGCTCTAAATGCCCCCCCATTCTGGTTTCTTATTTACACCCATTTTTTATACACATAAAAAATGTTGTGCGGGCATTCTTCGCCTGTATAAATGAAACTTGATTCCGGATTTTTGCTGCTGGTAGAGACGATTTCGATCTTCATTTTGAGCATCTAAGCACTCGATTCTGTCTAGCGTGCTTTCCAGAGTGTGTGTTTCCTCTTAGGTGGCCTTAAGTTGGCCCCTTTACTCTAGATCCCAAGGCTTACACTTCATTCAAGACCCACTGTTAGATAGTGCTGAGGCATGCCACCCTTACGATAATTTCAAATCTGTCTCTCTTGCACGCAGTGTCCTAACAATTTCACCAGACTGGTTATGCGTTGAGAGCGGGATGCGCATTTGAGTCGCCATGAATTTGCTTGGCTTTGGAGATGGCGGTTTAAGCGACGGCCTCTTCCTTCATCACAACATACTCTCTAAAGCCAACTCTAACAGACTTCGCGCCTTCGCAGCTGGCTCTCATATGCACATCACCCACATCGTCTTTTCTTGTAGCTTTTTCAATCATGTTCAGGTGAGAGAGAGAGAGAGAGAGAGAGATTGTGCAAGTCTTCAGTTATAATTTCAAGGGAGCTTGTAATTGAAAATTTGCTTTGACACTGCGTATATTGGCATACAGAAAGCTGAGTTCAATTGGTAGTGTACATTTATGTGTGCTTCTTTTGCTTCCAAGAATGTAACTAGGGTGTCTGTGTTTAGAAATTAGAAAATGCTTGAGTTCCACTGATGGGGCTCCATGATGAGTGATATTGATTTCACTTGTGATGCCACATGTACACGTAAAGTGACACATGCTATTGCTGGATGAGGAATTCTGTCACTTGACCGAACTACTGTATGCATTAGATAGCTTAAATCATTGTGGCTAACGATTGTGACTACAAAAGAGATATGAAAATGATAAAGAGAAACATGGTCATTCGAGATTCATTTTTCTTCTTTTAATGGTGCTGATAGGGTTGTATTGGCCCTTCCTTTGGATAACCGAATGTGGTATTGTCACCAGCTTCTACCGCTAGAGAAGATGGTTAGTATTTGTGACGGTTGAATGTGGTGAAGATGGTGTGCTATGAACTCTTGAACAAATTGCTTGAGCAACTGGGACAACTCGGATAATTGAACTTAAAAGGAAAAAGCAAGGTAGTGTGAGAGAATACCACATAGGGAACATAAATTGCTCTTGCACAAGGGAGAGTTGGTGGCACAATCAGAACATTGTTAGATTTTGGCATCTTTGTGTATTTGTCCACATGGTCCAAGTTTCTTTCAGGGGCTGGGAATGGGGAGAGAGGACTGTTTTGTGGCTGTGCCAAGCCTGAGTGAGGTATGTTTCTCGTTTCTTCGTCATGGTTGTGTGACTTACATTACTCTGATGCTTCACAGGTCTACGACATACTTGTACGGCTAGTATGTCTCTGGGCTGGCCACCCATGTATAGGTTGCACCCTTGTCCGTCATGGTTGTGTGACTTACATTACTCTGCTGCTTCACAGGTCTACGACATACTTGTACGGCTAGTATGTCTCTGGGCTGGCCACCCATGTGTAGGTTGCACCCTTGTCCGGCTGCCCGAGTTTGAGGCCGGCCGCCCACTTGATTTGGGCGCCCCCTTGGGCACTCCTATATATGGGGCTAGGGGGGTACTCATTTCACATACAGATCATCATCTGGCATTGTACAAGTCTTATGCTCTGGTAGTTATGGGGGGCTGATCGCCCCCTCTTCCCTACTCCAACGTTTTGGTTTGTGTGTGCTCTCTCTCTCTCTCTCTCATGCTTCCGCACATGCGCACTCTCACATGGTATCAACAGCTAGCTTTCCATGGTCTTGAGACCAGCGCTTCATCTGCATGAGGTTCTCCTCCCAAGGGCTGGATCAGCCATGCAGTGTTTTCAGGCATCAGACGCCAGAAAAAGGGAAGCGTTGCAGAAGAAGGCAATGAATATTCCTTGTGTATCTCAGCCGTCTAGGGGTTGAAATGAGAAAAAAAACAGCAGGTAACAATGGTCATGAAAAGTGTCAGATGACGAGAAAAACCACCTGTGAAAGACAAAGATGCCTAGAGGTAGCAGAGAGGAGCACACGTCTCAGCGTTTCTTTTTTTGCAAGGAGAGGCCAACGCTCAACCTCTAGTAGCGTTCCATCGCGAAGAACCTGCGGTTTCAACCCACCTGCGTTTTGGGCAGCAGAGCCTAGCGTTTTTGGAAGGTTGTTGCGTTTTGCTTTAACAGGCTTACACAAGCTGAGAGTGCTTGCGTTATACAGCAGTTTGGAGGTCTCATTGCTTGCACCTTTGCAAGGATCCCTCCCTATCCCCTCTCCCTCATTGCCTACACCATCGGCTAGGCATTAACCTCTTCTGGAGCAGAAGTTCTCCATGCCGCGTTTTTAGGTTTGCTGCATTTTTTTTCTACAGCATACGAGGTGAGGATCTTTGATCTGGTCCTTTCTGGTACCCCCACCTTGTTCGGTGGTGTACAAGCTTGCTGTTTTTTGCTGTATAGCGCAAATTCAGCCTCTTAGCAGTTGATTTTTGGGTTGACAGCAGGCTGGACATTCATCCATTACATGCTTGTCAGGACACCATCCGGTGGTCGTCTGAGCGGTTATTTGGACTGCTACAGCATTGGAATTACGGTATCTTCGACATCTGCTTGATCAGCTACGGGCGTATGATCCTTGGGAGATCCACTCATGTGGTGGTTACGCACTCTAGAGGGGATGGTGACTTGTGGTTTGTTTTGGACGCACCTATGCATCCATCAGAGGAGTTCACACGAGATATGGCCATGCTCATGGCATATGGGATTCCGACATTCCCAGAGAAGACACCACCATCTATGGTGGACAGACACTTACCACTTGACACAAAAGCATCTACATGAACTTAGGGAGAGGATCTTGGATCTCTTCTTGGACAGGTTCATTCCTTGGATCTACTCGGGTTGTCGCGTTCATCAGACTGTATTTGGCCCGCATGATCTTCTCCGCGCTAAAGGAGGGATCAATGGCCATGCGGTGACAGTCTTATTCGACAATGGCTCTACTCATAATTTTATTTCTCCTTGTGTGGTACAGACACTTAAGCTCAACACGTCACCCCCAGACCATCCGTATATGGTCCGTTATGCGGAACATCGGAGCAATCAATGGACTGAGGTTGTGCAACGACTCAACCTCCGAATCCAACGTTACCACGAAGTCTTGGACTTCCGCTCATGGGCCTTGAGCATGTAAATGCTACTTTAAGCATGCCATGGTTTTATGATAAGACAGCTTCTCTGTCTATCAATTATGCATCGCTTATAGTTTCGTTGAATTTGCGGACGTCTCTCCGCCGGATTTACCATATGGGCTTCCATCGTCTCATGGGCTTGATTTTGATCATAAGATAGAGCTTTTATCCGGTAGCCATCCCGTCTCTTGGCAACCTTATAGGTTTAGTCCGAAAGAGGAAGACGAGATCGCTAGGCAGCTTCAAGCCTATCTTGCTAAAGGTTTTATTGAACCTAGTAAGTCTCCGTGGAGCGCTCCAGTTCTTCTCGCAAAAAAGAAGGACGAAGAATGCGCTTCTGCGTAGATTACAAAGGTCTCAATAAGATCACCATCAAGAATAAGTATCCGTTAGCTCGCATGGATGACCTTATGTATCGACTCTTGGGTGCTCGTTATTTCACCAAGATCGATCTACGTTCCGGGTACCATCAGATACAGATACATCCGTGTGATGTCCCGAAAACCGCATTTCGGACACGGTATGGACATTACCAGTTTTTGGTTTTACCCTTTGGGTTAACCAACGCTTTTGCCCCTTTCAACAAATGATGAATGATCTCTTTCGTCGGTATTTGGGAAAGTGGGTTGTTGTGTTCCTTGAGGACATCTTGATTTACAGCAAAACACTCGAGGAGCATCTGCAACACCTTCGTCTCGTCTTGCGTGTTTTGAGGCGAGAAAAGTCGTATGCGAAGCAAAGCAAGTGCGAATTTTTCCGCACTGAATTGCTGAATCTGGGTCATGTCATCTCGGTTGATGGCATTTGCATGGATCCCGAGAAGGTACGTGCTGTGTTGGATTGGCCCATTCTTTGCACGATTAGGCAAGTAATTTTTTTTTGGGTTTTATTGGCTTTTTTCGAAAATTTATTAAGAGCTTGTATTGCCTGCCAAGCCCCTTACTCGTTTGTTAAAGGGCGTCAAAAGCAAAAAGCGTAGTGTTAGTCCGTCGGATCGATTGACCGATGAGCTCGATCAACGCTTCCAAACATTGAAGCGACTTGTTACCACTGCACCGATGTTGCAGATTGTGAATCCGAATAAACCCTTTGTGGTGGAAACGGATGCTAGTGATTATGCTATCTGCGTTGTCCTATACCAGGATGAGCGACATGTTGCATTTGAAGGTCGCAAGCTCGCTGACGTGCAGACATGCTTTTCACACAAGAGAAGAAATTGTTGGAGGGCATTCATGCCTTGAAGGTTTGGCGCCATTACCTCTTTTCGTGGTATGGACAAACCACCATTCTTTGAAATATCTCTGTGATCAACCCGACCTTTGCGGTCGAAAGGCAAGGTGGGCCGAAGCTCGACTTTGAGATTCGCTACCGTAAGGGTGCTACCAATATAGTAGCCGACGCCCTTAGTAGAATTCTGGAGGTCAATACTTCTTTTGCTATTGACTTCTATCTTTCTCTCAAAGGGCGTTGCCAAAACAATGGTCACTTTGGTGCAATCTGGCAACGGGTCCAAGAGGGAATGCGTAGCCCAAAAAGCTATGGCGGTTCGATCGCCTCTGAGCTGGCTATGGAGAGAAAGGTAGCGGAGAAGTATTCCATTTGTAATGGATTACTTTTCAAGCAAGGTAGAGTGTGTGTGCCAGTTGATGAGGATATCCGCAAGCAAATTTTTTTTGAGTGTCACGATGCGCCTAGTTCAAGATACCCTGGCATACACTGTACTTTGGCCTTGGTTGACCGGTATTTTTATTGGCCGCACATGAAAGCTTTTGTTGACAATTATGTGTGGGAATGCGTGCAATGTTAGCTCACCAAAGCTGAACGTCAAAAGCGTGCCGGGTTATTACATCCTTTGCAAATTCCCGATAGTAAAAATGGTCAAGCATTTCTATGGATTTGGTAGTCGGATTACCCCGAACCAACCGTGAGCTTTTTGTGGAACACTTGTACAAACTATATGGTTTGCCCGATGAAATTGTCAGTGATTGTGATCCGAAATTAACAAGCAATTTTTGGCAAACGGTCTTCTAGAAATTGAGACCCGTCTGTGCATGTCGTCCTCATATCATCCTGAAACTAATGAATAGACCGAACGCACGAATCAAACTATGGAGGACATGCTGCGAGCATATGTCTCCCGACATCAATCTGATTGAGAACGTTATCTCCCACAGATTGAGTTTGCTTATAGCAATACAAAGCACTTTGCTATTGGCTATAGCCTGTTTATGCTTATGTATGATCACGAGTCGAAACCACCAAATGCCACCGGATTCAAAGGGATCAAGATGTGATCAGTAGCCGATTTCTTACACGATATGCAAGAAATGCTTCGGATCGTGAAAGAGAACATTAAAGTTTTTGAACTCTTCAAGAAGCCTTAAGGAGAAATCTTCTCCTTTATGTCTCCAAACTTTTGACTTTACAACGCTATACACGAAGCTAAATTTGGAGGACCTTAAATTTGGAGTCAAGTCTCTTATTACAAAAGTTTTTGCGTACAAGCTTGAGAAGGATAGGTACAAGGCATTGCTAATAGAAAAGTCAGCCTTCAACTTTGACTTCTTATGGCTGAAAAATAAGAATGTAGATGTAGACAAAGGAAGAAAGAGATTCACCAGGATTGTAGATGACATTGACATCATATCTTGGTTAGATTTTCTTTTGGACAATTTATATATAACCATCGGCGACTCTCTTTTCAAGCAAACAATTGGTATCCCTATGGGCACAAATTGTGTTGTTTTTCTTGCTAATTTCTATCTTTTTACTTATGAGTTTGATTTTATGGAGCGTCTTGTCCTTGCTAACACTTGCCAAATATTTTTGCACAAGTTATGCAATGTAAGACGCTTTGTAGATGATCGTTTTGTCCCTGACGTTCCTTCTTTTCAAGATTTTATGTACTTGAATTCGAGTTCTGTAGGCGGAGGAATTTATCCCAAGGAGTTTTGTGAACTTAACTGTATTGTTGTGCCTTTTTAGACCTTAAGATTTTTCAGACTTCTTTGGGATTAGAAGTAGATATCTATGATAAGCGCCTTGAACCAGAATATGCCAATCTAAAAATCATCCGTATGCCTCACATTTCTTCGAACATTTCTCTTTTAGCTAAGTACGGTGTCATTTGCTCTCAACTATTTAGATTTTCTTGTCTTTGTTCTAGTAAATCTACTTTTGTTGTTCAATCTTGCCATCTTATTTCTTTACTAGTTGAAAAAGGATACTCATTCAAAAGAATCATGAAAAACGTTCGTTCATTCTTGCATCGTAGTAAGTTTATTTTCAATGTTTCTTCCTTTGAAATGTTCAAGATAATCAGAAGTAAATTCAATAGAAGTGGGGAGCTAAAAAGCCAACTTATTGTTTGACTTAATAAAACCTTATGTTGTTGTTTTGATCTTTAGCGCTTCTAGTATTTTTACTATAGCTTGACAAATGCTAGCCTTTATCATGGCTGAGTATGCCCATCACCTCCGGAGGGTGATAGAAACTCAGCTCATTGGTTTTGTAGAGTCCGTTCAAAGCATGAATGACCTCTATATAAACCTGCACCTACTCTTGGACACTGACGACGTGAGTAGGGATGTCATAGCTGTTGTCCAAGCTATGCATGATAAAGGTGATAATCTTATTCTTCATGTTTGGACAAGCAGCGAAGTTGAGATCACATATTGTCAAGTTTGGTTCTTTGCTCTTCGTAGGTTTGTAGTAGTATTTATTTTTCGATTTCTTATTTAGCTTACCTGAGGACTTAAGAATGTGTTCCGTTAGAAGTTGTTGTGTGAAGTTTGATTTCTAGGATTAAGTTTTTAAGATGTCTTATCCTTTTTTTGCTTAAAGTTGAGTACTTGTTTTAAGCCAAGTAAGTTGCGTCAACTTATTTTACACATGCCTTCTCTAAAAACATTTTTAAGTTAATAATGTTTTTGTTTTATTTAGTTTTGTTTCGTAGCAAACAAAGTGATTTAGTTTGTTTGTTTGTTTGTTTTTGTTTTTCTTTTCTTTTCTTGTGTCCCTTGCTTTTATAGTTTTATGAGTGCTTTATTCCCTCTTATAATTTGTGAGTTCAGACTAATCTGAACTTATGAAGGTATATACAAGATCGTGCCACTTTTTATGCTAATCAGCATCGACAACCCTGCGAACTCCAGGAGGGCATGTGGGTGTACCTTAGAGTATCGAAGGATTTTGAAACAATCCGAACTGGCCAATGCTCGAAATTGTCTGCTCGTTATTGTGGTCCGTTTCATATCACAAAGAAGATAAGTGGGTGGACCTGCCTCCAGGCATTACTGTTCATCCCGTGTTCAATGTGAGCCGTCTGAAAGAACCGCTGGGGCAGGATGACTTGGTAATTCCTCGTTTGCAAGTCCCGAACATAGAAGACACCACTGGTTATATTTCACTTGAACCGGAATCGGTTCTCGATCAAAGGGTCCGCAAGTCTCGCAAGTCTTCGTACCCTAAATATTTGATCAAGTGGAAGCATCCTCCTGAGTCCCAAGCTACTTGGGAGCGAGTTAGATCGCTAAGGAATCGCTTCCCCGGTTTTATATCCGAGGATATTGCTGAGGACATCAATTAAAAATAAGGGGGGATGTAACCGGCCTGTTCAAAAGAAAAGGGCAGTGATCTACTTTCTATTCAATGCTTTCACCCAATTAATTAGTCGCCCACTTTACCTGTACTTCACACACAGAGAAAGAGAAGAACTCGCAGAAGCAAGATTGCTCTTGCACTGACTCAAGACACCATATAGGCCCCTAAATAGGTGCCCCTTGCGGTATTTCTTTAATTTAGAGAGAGGGAATCACAAATAGAGTCCCTGGAAAGCAACACTTGTATTTAACTAATACGTTCCAGTTTCGGCAAAATTTCGGCAGCATAACAGCACCGAAATTGATCCGAAACAGTTTCCAAGGCTGGCAATGTGTTCCACTAGCATAACCTCAGTCTAGAACGCAAAACAGTAAATTTCAGGTCGCTGTAATTTCTGGTTCAGCTCTGTTTTTGACCTGTTTTGGACTCGTTGTGGTCCTCATACTGTTCCCTGCACCTTGGGCCAAGTGCCCCTTGATTCTGGTAGCATTCCGGGCACAAACAGCCCAAAAACAGAGGAAAAACAGCAAGCAAACAGTGCTGAAATTACTGCGTAATCAAGAGGTTATTACCCTCTTGTGTGCCTGCTTTGGTGCAACAACTAGCTACACCTGTTCCTGTGCAAAGAGGCTCTTGCCTCTGCACGAAAGCATAATTCCCCACAGCTGTACATTAGTCAAATGAGGAGCCCACTTGAGGGGCATAACATAATTGTACGTAGGGGAGAGAGAGAGAGCAGTATGTAGCGTGCAGGTCATCACTTCCAACACCATACTGTGCATAGAAGGGAAAGCAAGCATTCCATAGCTTTGTTCCTGTAACAATCCGCCTAAAAAAATAAGCAGAAATCAGCCCTTTTGTAAAACGAGCACTAGTTCTCTTTCTCTCTTGGTAAGTGTGCCAGAATGTGCCACTTGGCACTCGTGTGCAATTTCCCGTTCTAGCCTTCAGGTCTAAAAAGATCTCAAATGGCGCGTCAGTTGACTTAGCGGCAGAGCAATGAAATGTTCCCCTCGACATTCCGGAGCTAATGACGTGAAGACTTTTCATGGTCCAAAAATAGCAGCTCCCTAAAATTTGGGGATGCGTCATTTGCATTCCTACTAGTCTCCTGATCATCTTTGAAGTCTGCTACAAGACCCAAATCTGCAATGTGGCTCATCTACAGATGATTTTCCATCAATGACACTTCTACTTGTGCATCTTCAGTGTCAACTGGTCAAACATGGTAACTACCTGTCCGACCTAGACTCTTACTGGACATTCCTGTCCGTTCCACACTGGCCATGCAACTCGCGGACGTTTGGATTTCTAGAGGGATATAAACAAAGGAAATAAAATCCCCCAAAAAGAAAACCAACAAAAATTGCCACAGTCTCGTGACGTACCTCCCTCTTGAAATCACAAACGTCCTCGTTTGCATGATTGTCATACATGCTTACGGTTAACTCGGTGCACCCAGCACTTTGTCAACACATACATGTTTTTGGTCAACTTTGTGTACTCAACACATTGTTAACACATGTATGTTCTTTGTGAAACTTTTTCACAGAGTCTTTTTTCAAAACACATGTCCGATTGAGTAACATATGGCATCATAAACCAACAGTTTGAAATGCTGTTACAACATGTATTCATTTCAAAGAAGTAATTACTGTATTCTTGACAACCAGCAAGCCATACTTACTTCAATTGCACTGAAATACTATATGGACACAAGGTAATAGCCTGTACATTCTCTTTCATGAGCAATTGTCACATAACAATATATTACAGCTCAGAGATTCAAGGGGTGAAGGTAGGCTGCAATTCAAAGGCTTCAAGGTAAAGTTTCAATACATTTGGTGGCTGTGCAAGTTCACCTTCTTCCATCCACTTAGCATCCATAGGTGGATAATTCCTAAACTTCACCAAATAGTGCCTTGCAACCTTGCCTTTCACTTTTCTTTCCTTGTGTGCCAATATTTGTTCTGGAACTAAGATTTCATCAAGTTCCTCAACTCCCGGTTGTTCCTCAGCTGACATATCCACTGGCACATCACCCACATAGGGTCTAAGAAGACTCACATGGAAAGCATTATGAATCTTCCAATTCTCAGGCAATTTCAGCCTATAACTGACATCATCGATCTTCTTTGTTACCTGAAAAGGCCCATAATAGCGCATGCTAAGCTTTGTAAACAGGCTTTCTTTGCCTTCGCGTTTCTTTAAGCGTGCCTTTTCAAACCGTAACAAGACCAAATCACCAAGTGAAAACAATAATTCACGATGGTGAAGATCAACAGCTTTCTTTTGCTTTGCCTGAGTCTTTTCAAGGGCATGCTTTATCTTTCTGATGAGCTTCATCCATATTCTGCACATACTGATCTGCTTGGAAAATATTTTCCTTAGTATGCAAGATGGGAGGAACTTTCCTGCCACCTTCAACTATCTCAAAAGGGGCTTTGCCAATTGCCGAATGCACCGTATTTGTCATGTTTGTGACTTAACTACATTACAATACTTACTCATTGATCGAAGTGCCATGCCAAGGAGGACCCCTGAACTTGGATGGTCACACCCCTTCGCTCAAGAGACGTGTCTCTTCGCCAAAAGCCATACTCCTTCGACGACTAGTCACACCCCTTCACTCTAAGGGTGCGACTCTTCGCCCAATGGTTGCAGCTCTTCGCCGAAAGGATATGTCTTTACATCTAAAGTCGTGTCTCTTCACCAAGAGACGTGTCTTTTCATTTATGTCTCTTCATCTCCTATATAAGGAGCCCTTGTATCATACATTCAATCAATCAACACAGAGTATTCTGAGTCTTGTTCCTGAGAATAGTTCAAGTTTCTTAAAGTCTTAATCATGAGTTTAAGTACTTACTTGAGGATTAGTACCTAGAATCCTCACAGTGGTATCAGAGCAAATTTTTACCCGGGACCTGAAGGTTGTGAGCCTCTCACCCTCACCGCTACCCTCTCCCCCCCTTCCGAGAGTTGCATGGAAGCAGAAGAAAGATGGACTACCTACAACATGTATGAGGTAACCCGAACCCTTCTCTTATTAAATACATAAAAAATAATAAAGAGACAAAGATGGGTGTGTACGGCATACCTGCTGAAATATTACCGGATGCCTCTTCGTCGAAAGGTGTCCCTTCGTGCCAAAAGGTAGCAAACTTTCGTTGGCAGGCACCCTTCCGCACCACTGCTGAAATTCAGCAGCCAAGCTTTTGTTGATGGTTGCATCTTTTCATCACAGAGCTTTGCACCTCTTGGAAGTGAAACACTCCACCCTTTGGCATATGAAGCAGTGTACCCCTTGGAGCCAACCCTTCACATGCTCACCCCTTGCGTAGGCAGCTCTTCACACTCGTGCCCTTTCACGTTGGTGCTGCCCCTTCTCTGGCGCACCCCTTGCGTGAGACCTCTTCATACGAGCGCTGCCCTTTCACTGGCGACCCTTGGTCCATACGCTGCGTGAGTAAAAAGACCAGCGATCTGGGTAATTTACGCTATACAGTATATTCAACCACTTATTAAACTTGGCCGGACATCTTCAAATTGACCAGGACCAATTTATTATAAGTGTTTGAATTCGCTATAATTTTATAAAAATAAAAAAAGTTAGCCAACAGGACTCCAGTATATCCACATTGCCCTTCTCTCACCCTCTAGCGCGTCATCTGCTTCTCCGATGCACGCAGTCGGCACCGCACACATGGCAGATGATACGTTCAGGGTGTCCATCCTCTTTTCCGCAGGCAAGATTCCCGAACTTGTATTCTCGGAAAACCTTCCTTGCACTCGAAGTGATAAGTATTCCTGATTCTCAAACTTCAGAGTCGAAACCTGTTTCCGAACATAGTTTCCGCTCTCGGAGCACCCATCCCAGAACCTGCTTCAGCACTTGTTCGAGTTCTCGTTGAGGCATAACCATGCCGAATTCTCAAGATGAAGGTAGTCAATCTGACGATGCCCTTACTCTTATCAAAGAGCAGATGGACTTTCCATAAGCCTCGCATCACTTCACACTCGCTTGGATGAGATGCACATGGAAAGCACTTCTCGAAGTCGACCTGTTGTTTCGCGAACTACTAATGCAGCATCTTCAACACCTTCTTCCGAAGCTTCAGTGGACGAACCAAATGAACCAGATCCAACTGAAGAGGTAGACAATCGCGAACTTCAATTACTCTATAAATTTTTAATGCTGCACAGAAGAAGAAGCTTGATGTTAAACTGCCGGAACCGTATAATGGTCGCCGCGACAAGCGCGTATTGGCTGTTCAAAATGGAGGTTTACTTAACAAACACAGATTTGATCGAGAGTAAATAAGTTGCACTTGCTAGTTCTCTGCTCAAGGACAGCATTTCTTTGGTGGCAACGACAAGTTGCTGATGGTAAACACACACCTTCTTGGGATAAATTCCGGCATGCTATTCGCAAGGCGTTCGAACCTGCCAATGCGGATTTTCATGCCCGATCCTCTCTTCGCCGCCTGAGCCAGACAGGTTCCTTGGTCGCATACATCACAGAGTTCCAAAGGCTAACTCTGGACATAGAGACTCTTAGTCCCTCTGATAAACTTCACAGCTTTATTGACGGACTCGAACCCAACCTGAAGGACGATGTGCACAAATACAACCCTACCACCTTGGATGCTGCAATTGCCTATGTGGAGCGTCTTGGCGATAATCGGTGCCTTACACGGAATTTTCTCCTTGGTGACAGATCTTCAAACAGCGCTCGCTTTTCACAGCGCGATCGCAGAGACAGCTATAGCCAAAGTTAGCAACATCAGTCTCGGTTCAAACAGCAAGCAACGCAACCTTATTCAACTTCAAGGTTCTATTCTCAAGATCGACAATCTGAAAGCAGATCTTCTTGACATGTTCCTCCAATTGATCGTGGTAAAGGACATGATTTTTCTCAAGATCCGCATTCCAATACTCAGCAAGGCTCTTCGTCAAATGGATCTTCGATTTCAAAGAAGGACAGATTATGTACAATTTGTGGTGGTGACCATAGATGGTATCAATGTCCAAAGAGACCAAATCCATCTAATTCGAAAAGAAATTCCTACGCGGAAACATCATCGAATTTTGAACAACCAGATTCTGCTAAGGATAAAGGAAAATCTGTGGTCATTATGATTCGTGTCTCAGAGGATAGGACCGTTCTTATGAAGCATGCTCAGCGCAATTCTTCAGTTTTGGAGCCTCTCTCAAAGCAAGTCTTGAGTCTTTTTGGAACACTCAATGGTCGCTCCATCAATATTTTGGTAGACAGCGGATGCTCGAATAATTTCGTCAGTACTCAGATAGTTCAACAGCTTAGAGATATTGGCCCCAAAGACTGGCGCCCCTTTCGGTATTTCTTTTTATATTAATCATATCAAAGTACAAGAGTGTGGCTAGGGTTTCACTCTCAGACTCTGCGTCCAGATGCTCTCAGAAGTGAAGCCCTCTCCACATATTTAAAGGTACAAGGGATGCCCAAAAGCAGAGCCCCAAAAGCTTTTAAAATAAAAAGCATAAGAGTTCAAAAGCTCTTCTCTCTCAAGTTCTCCTTTTTTTTTTGTTAAAAAAAATCATTCTCTTCAAAAGTGAAATTCGCGTCACTCATCATTCAAAAAAAATTTATTATTATTATTATTATTTTTCAACCTCTACGATTTCCAAAAATTAGGGTTTTTGACAGGAATTAGGGTTTGCAGGAATTTTAGGGTTTCTGGCAGAAATTAGGGTTTCTGCTGTCCGCCACGTCATCACTTTGACATACCCCCCTGTTGAAAGCATTGTAATCGACCGCGATTACGCCTGTCAAACCGACAAAAGCTATAAACCGTCTTAGCAGACACTGATTGTTAATACCTACGTACTAGGAACACACATCTAGCACATGTACAAAATCGACAGTCACATCACACGACATCACAGGACATCACATGACATTCAACATTCATTCGGATCTTAGACCATGATTTATCGGCAATGTAGCTAGCAATCACATCTAGGTCCAATCGGGACCTCATCGATGTCCGATTGACTAACCCCTATTGCAACCATGTCTATTCGAGATAAATCAGACCAAAATGCTGCACTCATTTCGGCTATCAGTTCCTGCACTCACAAGAAGTCAAGAACAAATCAGTATCATTATCAGGAATTCCATTTCATAAAGTCATCCAGCAGAATACTGTCAGCTCTCAGTATCCCTGAAGCTCAAAGAGACATCAGTGACTTTAGTATCAAAATCGAGGCATCTGTTGACAAAGGAGCGGAGTAACTCCCCTCTTGTGCATCCCACTGCACCATATCTTCGGCCAAGCTGAGTTTCTGGGTTCCGTTTGGAGTAGACTATGCTAAACCAAAACATCGAGGTAAAGTTTCACAATCCGAGGAGTATCTGCTAGGTCCTCCTCCATGCACTTCGCATCAAATGCAGGAAAGTTCTTGAACTAAACCAAGAACCGCCTTCGGACTTTACCTTTCTTCGTATCGTTATGTACCAAAATTTGTTCAAGAACAAGGATCTCCTCGTTTTCTTCCACTTCGGGTTGCTTATCAAGCTCCCCATCATCAGGCACATCACCCTTAATAGGGTTCAAGAGACTCACATGCAATGCATTATGAATCCTCCAAGTATCTGGTAGTTTCAATTAGCAGGAGACATCATTTATCTTGTCAGTGATCTGGAAAGGTCCGTAGTATCGTATACTAAGCTTTGGAAAAAGCCTCTCCTTTCCCTTTTTCTTTCGTAGGCGTGCCTTCTTAAAAGTAAGAGCACCCAATCATCCTCCTTCAAGTTCAAGTCGCGACAATGGCGATCCGCTGCCTTTTTCTGTCGTTCTTGAGACTCCTGCAAAGTCTCGCGAACCTTGGCAAAAGCCGTATCCAAATCTCGCGAATATTCATCCGCTTCAAATAACTAATCTTTCGTGCTCAGGAAGAATGGAACCTTCGCAGCACTTTCAACAATCTCACATGGCGTCTTCCCCGTCGAAGAGTGTATCGTGTTATTGTAGGCAAATTCCACCAAAGGTAAGTTCTTTTCCTATTGAGTCTTCTGATCCGAGATACAAGACTTCAATAAATCTAAAATCATTGAATTGGCAATCTCAAATTGCCCGTCAGTCTGCAAGTGGAACGATGACGAGAACTGCAACTACGTCCAATGTTCTCCCAAATTGCCTTCCAAAACAAACTCATAAATCTGGGGTCTCTATCTGAGACAATCGTCTCAGACGTGCCATGTAATCGAAAAATCATCGTGATCATTCTGTGTTCTTGGGAGATCAAAAATGAAATCCATTGCAATACTTTCCCAGGGGCGAGTGGGTATGGGTAAGGCTGTAACAATCCCTGTGCTTTATGCCTGTTAAACTTGACCTTCTAGCATACCAAGCAACTGCGCACAAACTCTTCCACATCCTTTTTGAGTCTCGGCCCAAAGAAGTATCTCTCTACCCCCTTCATGGTGGTAGCAATGCCGCGGTGACCCGTAAAAGGTGGACAGTGGCATTCAGTCATAACCTTATCCCTCAACGGCTGTGTAATACACAACATAGTCTTTTTCATCAAGTAGCCTTCCCGAAGGGAGTATCCAGCTACTGTCTCCCCATCCCGTATCTGTGTGAAAATATCTGCAAAATTTGTATCTGTGGCATACTGATCGACCATATCCTTGAAGCTCCTATGATGTATCGCGGAAACAGCCAGAACCAACGGTTTCCGAGATAAAGCATCTGCCACCACATTCTTCTGTCCGTGCACATGGACAATGTGGAAGTGGAACTTTGACAAGATGTTCGCCCACCGCATCTGCTTTTCCGAAAGCTGCTTCTGTGACAAGGAGTAGCGCAAACTCTAATGGTCTGTAAAGAAAATCCGCTCCGAGTAGGTAATGCCACCACTGAGTAAGAGCATGGATAACCGCCAAAAGCTCTTTCTGGTAGATCTGTGCTGTCATCTCCGGCCTAGAGAACAAACGGCTCTCGTAAGCTATGACATGGCCTTCTTGCATCAAGACCGCACCCAGACTACGACCACAAGCATCACAATATACTTCAAATGACTTTTGCAAGTCCGGCAAAGTCAAAATAGGTCCCGTAGTCAATTTCTCTTTCAATGTCCGAAAGGCAGTCACCTTTGTGGATCCCCACGAAAAAGGTACTCCTTTCTGTGTCAAGGTATGCAAAGGGGAAGCAACCTATGTAAACTTTCGTATGAACCGCCTGAAGTACGAACACAGTCCCAAGAAGCTTCTAACTTCATGGACATTCCTCAAATCGGGCCAATCACGGATAGTCTCTATCTTGGCCGGGTCCATTTCCACTCCTGCTCTGCTGACACAATGTGTCCCAAAAAGTGTATCTCTGGTAGGAAAAATTCACTTTTCTTTTCATTAATCACTAACGTGTGATCTCGTAATGCCTGAAAGACTTGAAGCAGATGATCTCTGTGTTCTGCCTCATTCTTGGAGAAAACAATGATGTCGTCAAAGAAAGTGCCAACAAATAGCCCGTACTCTCGAAAAATTGTGTCCATCATCCAGTTAAATGTCGCAGGAGCATTGGTTAAGCCAAAAGGCATCACCAAAAACTGAAATAACCCAAAAGTCGTCCGAAAAGCTGACTTGTAGACATGGCGCTATCCTGATCTGATGATATCCACTCTTCAAGTGCTAAAGCACGAGGATCCCTGCAACTTGTCAAGTATATCATCGATCCTAGGAATCGAAATCTGTTCTTGATGGTGATTTTGTTGAGAGCGCTATAATCGATGCACATTCTCCAAGGTCCGTCTTTCTTCAAAACCAACAACACTGGAGAGCAATACGGTGAAGTACTAGGCTGGACAAGACCCTTTTCCAAGAGGTCTTTCACTGGGTTCATAATCTTTTCATTCTGTACTCGGCTCACACGATAAGGTGGCCGATTTCGTGGCGTGCTTCCAGGTATCAGATCAATGGTTTGATCTTCAGGCCCTCTGAAAAGCAATCGGCATGAGTGTGGAGAAAAATCTTGGCGTTCTTTTGATCAGGTCAAAACATATTCAACCTTTATCCAGCGTTCAGTTCTCTCCCAAAAGAATGAGTAAGAAACTGAAGTTCATCAAGTACAATCTCTAAGCCCTTCATTTATCAAAGTCGCTTTCTCGGCCCGGTAGTCAACCACAGCGTAGTTCTTGTGGTACCAAGGGATCCTGAGTAGAACGTCACTCGCGTGCCGTGAACACCCCTGTCATTGCAAACAAAGTTTGCCAATGCTCGGTATAATGGCAACATCCCATCTGGGTGCCATTCGAACTACCTGTGCCTGTGGCGTCAGTCTGTCGGGCGTAATTCCAAATCGAGCCGCCAATTCCAAGTGAAAAGAAGTTGGCCTTGGCTCCTTCAAAAGAGCTTCCTGATCCTTCACTTTGCCCCAAAAGCGGCAAAGTTTGTACTTTCATTCATTAGATTCGGTGCAGGTCCCTCGCCATGTGGTACCAATTCTGCTTTTCTATCTGCCTTTTCTGTCACATTCCTCAGCTGCTCTCGAACTCTCAGGCCTGTCGTCGTCTTTATCATTCTGTTCTTTCTGTGCCGTTTTAGGGCACTTCGCGGAGATATGTCTATGTTGCCCGCATCCAAAGCACTCCCCCTCTCTGATGAAGCGAGCTCTCTCCTCAGGAGTAAGCTTGGGTCGTGCATCATTTTTCTCTAGGTTGCTCTTTTTCTTTCTACTTTCATTCCCAGAAGTTTGTTCGGCTCGTTGTGTCATGGCCTCATCTATGGGGTAGGTCAGACTGCCAGAGTGAATGGCAAAGCCCCGCTTCGCATGAAAAGGTAAGAGGTAGCTCTCCGAATCTTGGAGTGCTCTAAATAGCGTCCTCCCGCGAAAGCGATGTCAAACTGCTGTATAAAAGACAAAGCCTTCGAAGCATCTGAGTATCTTGAAAAGTATCAAACTTGATCGAGTGGCCACCTTCCTTAAACTCTCGGACTTTCTTGCTTTTATCTTCGAGAAAGTCATACTGGTTGATTCTTCATCATCAGCATATTGTTCCTTCATTTCATCAAGTTCATGATGATAGGGAATTGACACGGCTGAAATCTGTGGTTTTCTTGACAATGCATCGGCAACAACATTCTTTTTGCCTTCCACGTGAATAATCTAAAAGTGGAACTGTGACAAAATGTTTGCCCAACGCATATGCTTTTTTGACAATTTAGCCTGCGTCAAGAAGTAGCCCAGCGTCTGATGATCTGTTTGGACAACAAAATCAGCTCCTAGAAGGTAGTGTTTCCAACTTTGAAGCGCATGAATTACGGCCAGTAATTCTTTTTCATAAATCTGCATAGTCCGCTCTGGACCTTGCAAAACTTCTACTTTCATAAGCCACTACACAGCCGTCCTGCATTAGCACTGCACCAATGCTATTGCCACAAGCATCACACTGGACAATAAATGACTTCCTGAGGTCTGGCAAAATAATCACTGGTTGGGAAGTCATCTTTTCTTTAAGAAGATTAAAAGCTGAAATCTCCTTCTGTGTCCATCGGAAAGAGACTTCTTTCTTCTGTAACACATGTAAGGGAGAAGCAATCTCTGCAAAATTGCGTACAAACCTCCTGTAGTAAGAGCATAAACCCAGGAAGCTACGGACATCATGGACCATTTTCAAATCTAGCCAAGTCCTTATTGCTTCAACCTTAGCAGGATCCATTCTGACACCATCCTTTGACACTATATTCCCGAGGAACTGAATTTCCTCTAAGAAGAATTCACTCTTCTTTGGATTAATGAGCAATCTGTTACGGCGTAGCTCATTAAAGACTGTTGTCAGGTGTTTTCTATGCTCCTCTTCATTCTTTGAGTAGACTATCGTGTCGTCAAAGAATGTTCCGACAAACTGTCTGTATGGGGAGAAAATCCTGTCCATCATCCGATTAAACGTAGCAGGAGCATTCGTAAGGCCAAAGGGCATTACTAAGAACTCATATAGACCAAACGTGGTTCTAAACGCAGTCTTGTGAACATCTTCACACCTGATCCTTATCTGATGGTATCCACTCTTCAAATTGATCCTGCTGAAAATAGACGCACCCTCCAAGCGGTCTAAAGTATCATCGATCCTCAGAATAGGGAACCTATTCTTAATCGTGTTCTTGTTCAGTGCGCGGTAATCAATACACATGCACCAAGAACCATCCTTCTTCTGCGCTAATAGCACAGGAGAGTAGAAAGGGGATGAACTTGGCTGGATTAGCCCCTTCTCTAACAGCTCGTTCACCTGCCTCATAATCTCTTTCTGCTGGGCTGCACTAACCCTATATGGAGGTCTATTCGGTGCGCTACTGCATGGCACCAAATCTATCGCATGATCCTCAGACCTCTCTGGTGGTAATTGCGAAGGTAATGAGTCGGAAAAACAATCAGCAAACTGTGTTAAAAATTCTGATCTGTCTCTATCTAGCACATATAAATTTGACTCATTTACTTCATTAACTTCACGTGCAAAAATCAAGTACGCAGAAAGATGATTCTTAATTACAGATGAGATGGCAGAAGCAGATACAATAGGTACAGACTCTCCTTTCAGCTTCACATCCAACACATGAGTCTTTCCCGTGTGTTCCAAGGTCAAAGTCTTGTTAAAAGCATCCAGCACACCATGCACTCTGAACATCCAAGGTATGCCCAACAAGACATCACAGCCCTCCAGCGGCATGATAAGAAATTCTTCTGCATCCACATAGGATTGTATATGCAAATGCAGTTTCCCGAGAATGGGCGTCACAGACTCTGAATGGCCAGGGCATGCCAACCCTGCCTCAGGTGTATATCCCATCTCATTAGCTCTAATGCCCAAAGTGGTAGCCAGCTCTGGTGAGATAAAGTTTGCTCTGGAACCAGGATCAAAGAAAATGAGCACATGCTGGTCCCTAACTTTACCCCAAGCTCTACAAAGCTCAGTCGCATCTGTAGCTGGCTTGTCCCCCAGCATATCTGGCACCAAACCTGTTGTTCCTGGGCTTTTTCCCTTTTCTGTCCTCATTGTCTTCCACATCAGGTGGTCTCTTGTTATTGTCTGGACAGTTGGACACAATATGACCAGTCTTTTCACACTTAAAGCATTTTCCCTCAGCCATCAATGCCTTTCGCGCTTCAACAGATTTCTTTACAAAAGGCTTCTTCTGTTCCTTTGGCTGTTGTACATTGGGCTGGCCTGTTTTCTTCTTAAACTGCCATGCTTTACCTGTGTTCTGAGGAGTCTGAGTAGCCTGTTTTCCAAAAGGTTTCTTGGCTGAATTTTTCTCAGACTTGTCCTGTGCATTGGTGCCCTGAAAACCACTCATCTGACCCAGTAACAAAGCATTCCCAATATTAACATTCTCAATCAGCTGAGTCAATGTGGTAACCTTGGTCTTTGTACAGTAATTTCTAAGCTCTTCGGGCAGCCCACAACAATAGTGCTCTATCTGCTAAGTCAAAGGCACCTGCTCAAAGCCTTCCAAAACTTTTTGTTATAATCTTCCAGATCCCTGCATTTAGTTGCATCCAGATTGTGCCATGTTGACATAACCTCAACTTCAAACTCAGCAGTCAACCATGCGGACGCAAACACGTGTTTGAAATAAACCCAAGTGGTAGGAGCCTGTCCCTGTAACAGTAGAGTACTCCACCATTGGCTCGCATTTCCTTTCAAAAAGGTGGCAGCTTTTCTGACCTTAGAAAGCTCAGTAAAATCCCTCCTGCGAATGCGGCATCAAATTGCTGTAAGAAGGAAAGAGCTTTGGTCTTGTCTTCAAATCCACGAAACGTATCAGATTGCACTGCCTGACCACCTTCTTTGTATGGCTTTTGCTTCCCAAGAGCCGTCATTGGGTCCATAGGATGTGCCTGTAACGTAGGTGCACTAACAAGCGGCATTGAAACTGTAGGACCACCGATTACAGGGCCTATGGGCATAGTACTTGCTTGCCGATTTTGAAAACCAGCCGTACCAAAAGTGCCCCACGGCATGCCAAAACTGCCCTGAACGCCCTGAAAACCGGTAGGAGGGAGGTCAGTGTTGTACAGACGTAGGAGGGAGGGTCTGCTGCAAAGCCTGGAAATTACTTCCCTGACCATTAAAGCCAATATTAGGCTGCTGGAAAGTGGTGGGCTGAACTGGCATAGCCTGTGGAACTGGCATTTCAGCCACCTGTTCTCGAACATTGGGAAGTGGTGTAGGAGCCTCAACTGGCTCCACACGTTGCCTAGGGGATACCACTGCATCAACAGTATGTGTGGCCTGTAATTGATCCCCAACCTGTGTCCCAACTTGCTGCAAAGGAACAGGAGGTTGCAGAAGTGCCTGGAACAAGGGATTCTGCATAAGCTGTGTAAACATGGACACTGCGGCAACAAGCTCAGTCCTAAACGCATCCTGATCCATCAAGGAAGCCGAAGGAACCTGTGGTTCTGCCATAGCAGGTGGCTGTCTAGACGACTCACCCACCTCATAGATAGCAGGAACCTCTTGTTTGTCCTGCGACGACGACGCTTCCTCTCTAATACCTTCCTGTCTGTCAGCCATAACTGATAATCTTTGTGTGTGTACACCCAAAACAGACCCTGGCTCACTCTTAAAGGAAAAAGTGATTCAAATCCCGGCGGATGGAACCATGTAACTGGCGTGTTCAAAAGCAAAGGGCAGTGATCTACTTTCTATTCAATGCTTTCACCCAATTAATTAGTCGCCCACTTTACCTGTACTTCACACAGAGAGAAAGAGAAGAACTCACAAAAGCTAGATTGCTCTTGCACTGACTCAAGACACCAGATAGACCCCTAAACAGGCGCCCCTTGCGGTATTTCTTTAATTTAGAGAGAGGGAATCACAAATAGAGTCCCTAGAAAGCAACACCTGTATCCAGCTAACATGTTCCAGTTTCGGCAAAATTTCGGCAGCATAACAACATCGAAATTGATCCGAAACAGTTTCCAAGGCTGGCACTCTGTTCCACTGGCATAATCCCTAAGTCTAGAACGCAAAAAAGTAAATTTCAGGTCGCTGTAATTTCTGGTTCAGCTCTGTTTTTGACCTGTTTTGGACTCACTGTGGTTCCTATACTATTCCCTGCACCTTGGGCCAAATGCCCCTTGATTTTGGTAGCATTCCGGACACAAAAAACAGCCCAAAAACAGAGTAAAAACAGCAAGCAAACAATGCTGAAATTATTGCGTAATCAAGAGGTTATTACCCTCTTGTGTGCCTGCTTTGGTGCAACAACTAGCTACACCTCTTCCTGTGTAAAGAGGCTCTTGCCTCGGCACGAAAGCATAATTCCCCACAGCTGTACATTAGTCAAATGAGGAGCCCACTTGAGGGGCATAACATAACTGTACGTAGGGGAGAGAGAGAGAGCAGTATGTAGCGTGCGGGTCATCACTTCCGGCACCATACTGTGCATAGAAGGGAAAGCAAGCATTCCATAGCTTTGTTCCTGCAACAATCCGCCTAAAAAATTAAGCATAAATACCAGCCCTTTTGTAAAAACGAGCGCTAGTTCTCTCTCTCTTGGAAAGTGTGCCACAATGTGCCACTTGGCACTCATGTGTGCAATTTCCCGTTCCAGCCTTCAGGTCTAAAAAGATCTCAAACGGTGCGTCAGTTGACTTAGCGGCAGAGTAATGAAATGTTCCCCACGACATTCCGGAGCTAATGACGCAAAGACCTTACATGGTCCAAAAATAGCAGCTCCCTAAAATTTAGGAGACGTGTTATTTGCATTCCTACTGGTCTCCTTACCATCTTTGAAGTCTGCTACAAGACCCAAATCTGCAATGTGGCTCATCTACAGATGATTTTCCATTAGTGACCCCGCATTTGCTAGTCTCTTGTCTACTTGTCCATCTTCAGTGTCAATTGGTCAAACATGGTAACTGCCTGTCCGACCTAGACTCTTATTGGACATTCCCGTCCGTTCCACCTTGGCCATGCAACTCCCGGGCATTTAGATTTCCAAAGGGATATAAACAAAGGAAATAAAATCCCCCAAAAAGAAAACCAACAACAAAAATTGCCACAGTCTCGTGAAGTGTTACGTCCCCAGACATCGGATGGGCGTCTGCAGTTATGTCCGGCTAGTGTGAACATGGCCCTTTGGTTATAAAGTCCTATAAATAGGACTTGAGCCTCATTTGTCAGACATCTTGTGTGATCACCACACTTGGACTCTTGGCCCTTGGCAGCTCTGCCCGCACACCCGTACTGGTGTGGGTATGGTGGTATGGGACACCGGTGCTTGTGGCAGAGGCTAGCCCGCTTTGCTGCAGGCTCCCAGGCTCGGGGGTGAGCCCATATTGGCTCTATGGCTGGGAGGTGAGCATGATGTCCGCTCACTACGCATGTCTAGGTGTGAGTTTGGCTTGTGTCATGTCATGTGTGCAGGATGGATCCTGCAAGGGACTAACACTCTCTCTCTCTCACGCTTCTGCACACGTGCATTCTCACAAAGCATCTGCTTTCCCAAAAAGCAACTCGCTTTCTCAGAAAGCAACTCGTTTTTCCTCAAAGTTTCCTCTGAACCCATCTTCATTCAAGTGCTTGCTCATCCTTGTGCACAAATCTAACATAGTTCGAAATGGAATATTCCCTTTCCGATGCCCTCGTCACCCACCATGTGACGCGAGGAATACCCATGACCTAGTTTTTTCTTGCCGAACTTACGGTACACTTTCCTTCGCGATGCTCTATGTCACCCATCCTATGACGCATTAGAGATTTTCGTTCCCCAATGGTCGAATACTTGTTCCCGATGCTCCCTGTCACCCATCCGATGTGACCCATCAGAAGTACCCATTCGTGGTGGCCTTACAGATATTCCCATTCACAGTGCTCTGGTCATTACTCTAAATGACGCACTAAAAATATATGTACTCGTATGTCTTCAGTGAGAAAAACCCTCTCACTTAAAATTCCAATAATTCATTTAGAATTATTTTCCTTGGTGTCCCAAGTGAGAAAACCCTCTCACTTATAAATTCAATAATTCAGTTACGTTTCTGTCAGATAAAGAAAATTTAGCAACATTATGTTCTCTTCAACACAAGTACAAAGGAAGGAGTTGTAGATCGCTTTGTTCCCAGAGTTTCTTGGGGTGCTAGTCAGTTGTGGTCGAGCCCGTAGTCTCATGTGCAGGAGCAGTTGGCAGTGTCAGTAGTAGTCACAATTGTGTACCTCGAGTCTATCCATTGGGCATGACAACTCTATGCCGGACCACCCTTGGTCACTTGTTTGAGTAGCTTGTTATTTGCATGGAGAGCCTTTCCTAGACCCCTCTCTCTCTCTCTCTCTCTCTCTCTCTCTCTCTCTCTCATTATTACCTTGTTCATGTATGTGGCATTGTAGGTGTTCTAGATCGGAGTCGAGGTGTCCACCGGATCACGAGCCAATACTTGTCTTCATTGCATCTTCTACTGCCACCTTTGTCATCTCTCTCTCTCTCTCTCTCTCTCTCTCTCTCTCTCTCTCTCTCTCTCTCACACACACACACACACACACACACACACACACACAGTAACCCTGCTCAATATCGCTGAATCTCCAATAGATAGAGGCCAAGACATCTCTGATCTTGGTATCTCATAACTCTAGATAGAGGCGCAAAACCCTGTCTAAAGAGGCAGTGAAAGTGTCCACGTATCTCATAGTATGCGGTAAAGTGGCATATATAGTGAAGCTCTGTCTCTGGCTCTCTCTGATACAGCTAGCACAACTTGGCCTCAGTTGAAATGCCTCAATATCGGCCAATCTCAATCTCCAACTGATGTGGTGATGTCCGAATCTGTCCATTAGCACATTTTAATCCATGGGACAAGTGTGTCCATGTAGGTAGGCCTAGATAAGAACTCAAACCTTTATGGGATGGAGAAAATGCTCTCTATATGTAGTCATCTCTATGCCCTGTATAGGCGGTATCCATGTCCTTTGCGTATCCAACTGAAACAGATCCTGCCATATAAGTCTAGTGACCTCCCTCTGTGTTGAGAGAGAGAAGGTGCATCTAGAGAATATTGAAAGGGGGGGGAGCTTGTCCATAGAGAAACCATGAAGCTCAAACCATGCTGCCATCTATGCATACCAACGTGATGTGTCTCCTTGTGCTATCAAGTGCCGAGAAGACTCCAAGGCCAGACGAGCATAACGATCTCGCGAGAACTCCCATAAGCTGTGTATGAATGCTGTGGACCTCATAAGAGCCTCAAAGGAGGGGCAGCCAGCTCTGCTCATATGATCGCATGGAGAATTGAGGCCTTAGCTGTGATCGTCGTGGAGATCATGGAGATAATGACCTCTCCATGTGTTGTCACCCATCTAGCCTTAGCTGTGATCGTCGTGGAGATCATGGAGATAATGACCTCTCCATGTGTTGTCACCCATCTATATGTCCATGCCGACGACTATGAAGATCTACTAAGGGTCCCCATATCTGCACTCCATATAGCATAGTTGAGGCAACCAGAGTATCAATGAGAGAGAGAGAGAGAGAGAGAGAGAGAGAGAGAGAGAGAGAGAGAGAGAGAGAGAGAGATTGAGATTTTTTAACGTCTATAAAAAGGCCGAAGTCGGCCTATGAGGCAAATCAAAGTACATGAGGTGGGTGTCCTTTGTGTATCCATAAAGGATAAAAGGTACAAGAGTAAGAATAAGCTATCCTGTGTAATGATTGGGAGGTAGGTGATACAAGAGGGTGGGGGTGGAGCTCCAAGAAGACTAGGGGGGAAGATGCAATCCTATATGCTGGGGTAAATACAATCATGAGATGCTATCCTATCTCTAGCTCCATCCAGTCCCATAATCAGGTTGTAATACATGATGCATGGGTAGGTAGGGTGCGAACAATCCGCGTAAGATGGCGGTTGGATCTGCAAAAGCCCGAGTACGTCGCTCCTCCAAGGATCTGTAGTAGTGCTCTTGGATGTCCTGGCCTATGGATCTCTCTGGTGTAGGTGGGGTGCCCTACGTCCATGGGTGCGTGGGCGTCTGCGAGCTCGGACCTCCTCAGCCTGCTGTAGAGTCACTCCTCTCGGTGGCAATAAACCCAAGGAAGGAAAGAAGTTTTGCGCTATGGTCCTCTGGAAAAAAATCCGTGAGTTGTCTGGCGCTCGTCTCTCACCCTGATGCTGCCTGGAGGTGGGAGTCCCGATGCTGCTGTGCCTCTATGAGGAAACGGCCGAACTGTTGCTGGTCTCTGGACTCAAAAATCTTATGTACAGTGGGCTGATCTGCAAACAAGGTCGGATATTTGCCTCTAATCTCTTCATATGCTCTACATCTACATACATAATGCTCCTCGCTCTCAATCTCTATTGTGCAAAGTCTGCATATCCTTTCTACTCTGGGGACATGTGCAACTCTCCCTGCCTCAATCTCTAGCTGGTGTGATGATACTCTGAGCTGTTCGATGGCGACCCGTGTTCTATGTGGCATGTAGACATCCATGTATCTCGGTCTCTGGATGAAAAAATCTGCTAGAATGGTGAGGAAGTGGTCTCTGTAGTACTGCCTCTTCGTGGGAAGAGGCTCTCTGGGTGTGATCCATGTCTCCCTGATGTATAGCTGCTAGAGATCCTGTCTGAGAACTCGATTCCTCTCGGTGTGTGAGAGGCGTATGTGAGGGGAGTCGAGATCATGCTGAAAAGGAGGCAGATCCGTGATGTCCAAGCCATGGGATGTAAAACACTCTATAACCTGTGAGGACCATGCCCTCGTGTACCCCTCCTGATGCAGCTGTGTCGATGCCTCAAAAGCTCTGCGGGTGAGTCTGTTTGGTGGGAGCTCTCGCATGCGCTGGATGAAACAAACTGTCTGAAAGAGAGCCTCTACTAGCATCGGTGGTGCAGCTAGCTCTGCTCTGATGATATCATGTGGTACTGAGGGTTTGCTGTGGAGCAAACGGGAGATCATGATGATCTGTGGATGCTCTATCTGTGTCCATAGGGATGCGGATAGCCCTGGTGCCCATACTGCGGCTGCATACATCATGGCAGGTGTGACTAGAGTGTCGAAAAGCCACCCCTTGGTGCGGGGCTCCTAGAAATGGGCCTGATGGCATCTGCGCTTCAAGGTGGCCAGCACTGCATACCCTCGTGTAAGCCGGTCTCGGGCTGCCTGTGCCATGGAAATCTACCAGTGGTGCCAGTGAAAGTCACCCCCAGGTATACATATGAATCAACCACATCGACCTGCTCGCCTGCTGTGAGTACTGCTCTGCTCTGAACTGTCCTAGAGGTGTGGAAAATCATGACCTTGGTCTTGCCAAGGTTCACTGTGAGCCCTCTATGTGTGCAGAAATCATCCAAGGCTCGTAGGTGGCTCTGTAGTCCCTCCCGTGTCTCAGAAACTAGAATGATATCATCAGCATAGAGCATAATATGGACTGGTATACCTGCCAAGTCTGATCCCGCCCCTCCTTCTCGTAGAATGTTATCTGATATCTCGTCGATGTAGAGACCAAATAGAGTCGGAGAGAGGGGGCATCCTTGCTTCACACCAATAGTGCTAGCAATGGAATCCGATAGTCCACCTTGGAAGCACACTCTACCAAAGACCTGTGCATATAGAGAGTGAATGGCCCAGATCATCTCATATGGTATCTGTAGCTCTTGAAGGCGCTGAAAGAGTCTCTCTCTAGGGATAGTGTCAAAGGCCTTGCCGAAATCCACAAAGCAGCAGTAGAATCTCCTCTTCCGTGCTTTCGCTCCATCGATCAGACAACGAAGCACGAAAATGTGGTCGAAAGCTTGCCTGTCCTGGTGCTTGTATACCTGATGCCTCTGCATGTGTGCTAAGCTCTGCCTCAAGAACAGCCCCATATAGTTTGGCCAATGTGTGGCCAATCATGATAGTCCTGTAGTTCCCTGGGTCCAGGGTGTCCCCAGAGTTGTGGATAGGCACGATGGTGTGCATAGTCCACTCCTCTGGTAGTCCCTCAACCAAAGCCCGGTTAAAGAGACATGCTATCAAGGGGGAGAGAGTGTCTGCTGCATATATCAGGTGCTCACTCTGTAGTCCAGCGTGGTCCGCTGATCAGCCATGCTGAAGGCGTCGGATGGCCCTCTCCACCATGCTAGATGTGAAGAAAGTCGAGGTGGTAGATCGAGGATCAGGTGGCTCTGGGATCATAGTTACATGGGACGGCGGGTCGGGGTCGGGAACGGGGTCGGAACGGCAAAAAAAAAAGAGAGTTTTTTTGGCATTTTTTGACCTACACACATGCCACACACATAGAGCATCACTTTGACCATAAGTTTATACTAAATAGACCAAAGAACACGAGTCATATAGGCTAAAATGTGCTAATAAAACATCGATGATCGATGGATACAAAATGAGAAGTGCATGCCACAAGGGCTCAAGAGTCAAAAAGCCTAAAGGACTTAGGACAAGCCTGAGGCCTCAAGGATAACAAAAAGTACAAAGGGCTATGTAGTAGGTAGAGTCGTAGACTCAAGAGTCTAGACTCGAGAGTCGAGTGATCAATGATCATCAAACTCAAGAAGTGCTCGCCTGCTGAATCTCCACATCGTCGTCGTAGTCGAGATCGTGAGCGACGTATGAGGGCTCGGGAGGCTCGCATTGAGGCTCGAACTCCTCCTCTAGCTCCTCCAAAAGAGTATCGGCCATAGATGGATTCTCTTGTGCCATCTCCCACTCAGTGAAAGGATCTGCCTTGTGTGTGACGCTCTTGGCAAGCATGCGCAAGTTAGCGCTCACAAACACCAAATCATTGGCCCTCCTAACCCCAAGGCAATTCCTCTTCTTAGAGGCAATGTGGCTGTACACACTCCATAGTTGCTCCAAGCAACTAGTGGTACATGCTTGGCTAAGGACACGAACAGCCAAGCGCTGCAAATGTGGGCCATCTCCTCCATAGTCCTCCCACCACAAAACCGAGCCAATCTTGTTGCGATCAAGCTGTGCATCTACACATCCATAGGAGCCCTTCTTTTGCTTGTAGTTGAGTAGCTCGTCTCTAATCTTGCGCCTAATGTCACTGCTAGGCTCAAGGCGCTCCAATGCAAGCCGCCATCCTTTGCTCACCTCCTTGTTGGTCTCTTGACGCCTTCCTTGAAACTCAGGGTCAAACACATAAGCTACCGCATGAAGTGGAGAGTAGTATCCATTCCACCTCGACTCACACAAGCCATGAATCTCTGCATACTGAACAGGGTCAAGCACAAGCTTCTCAAGTGCCTCTATCATCCGATCCATGGCTTCATAGACTTTGCCAATGCATGGCTGCAAGCCATCCACCACTCGAAGTAGGTGTAGAATAGGCTTGACCATGGCGTCAAGAGTCTTCACCTCCTCCCACCAAGCGGCGTCGTCGGCCCATTCTCGGCATTTCAATCCTACTGCTGATGTAGACTCCGGCATGGCCTGGAACTCATCACTGAGAAAGAGGCCCCTTAAGGCTCCGCCACATGTAGACAAGCGGCCTAGCATAAGCCAATTAAATGCAAATCTTGTCTCTGAATATTTGAGCAAGGACAAGTGGCTCCTCTTTGAGAATTCATGGCGCACTTTTTGATGGTTGAGCACAAAGGAGACAATTCAAGAGGCGTCACCAATGGTGGGTGAAATCCATGACAAGTTCTCTATGTCCTTGAGGAGGTTATTGAGGCAATGCGCCATGCAAAATGTGACATGGATGCTGGGATACATGCCCTCAATGATAGCTCCGGCTGCCCTATTTGACGCCTCTCCATCTGCAACCATACAAAGGACATTCTCCGGGCCGGTGATCTCTATGGTGCTTGTCCACTCCGCAGCAAGCATCTTGGCGGCCTTGCCACTATCGGATGCATCATGTGACTCCACAAAGTACATCTCCCCCCGAGAGTAGGCCACCACCCCGTGGATGGACCGCTTGCGGGTGTCGCTCCATCCATCTACAAGAAGAGAGACGCCATTGGTCTCCCACAAATCCTTTGTTGCTTGGGCCGCATGCTTCACGGCAAGCTTCTCTTTGTCAAGGAGGGTGGTGCGAAGCCTCTCCGATGAAGGTGGCACATAAGAGGAGCCATATTCCCCTATTTTCGTAACCATTGTTCGAAAGTATGGAGACCTATCCACACAAAATAGAGCATGTTGTGTTAGTATGGAGAATCGAGAGTCGAGAAGTTATAACCCATTATGAATACAAAATGGAAGATTGCAATGTGCATACGCCAAGAGAAACTCACCGCGAAGCATGGAAGGCAATGTGGTCGTGGAAGAAGAATCGGGCAACCGACCTATCCACCTCTTCCTTCAATTTAGGATTCCAATTTTCATTGAGAGTGGTTTGGCGATGCGGAACGGAAGAGGACGGTGTAGATCCATGGCTCTTGAAGGTTCGAGCGATGTCGTCAAGGTTGGCTTCCCTTTGCTCTCGCGGTGTCGCCGTGGCAGAGGGATCAACGGCAACAAAACGGCCCCTCTTGGCCGCTTCCGCAACCTCATACACCGTGAGCTTCTCAAGAAGATCCAACCTCTTCTCGGGAGCTACATGAGGGCAAAACTTCACCTCGTGACCGGGTTCATGAAGAAGATGGGCTTGCACTTTGTTTGAACCACCTGATCTCTTGTATGGACATAGCTTGCACGTCCATGGTCTTGCACCGCCACCTTTGCCACGCGAGCTAAAGTCGACTTCATCCCACCACGACCACGTTTGCACGGCGGGCCTCCTTCGAGAAGAAGCGGCTTGAGAAGTGGAGTTGGCTTGAGATGACATGATGGTTAGAGACTCGAGAGAGTAGAGCTTAGAAGTTAGAAGAGTTAGAGGAGAGCTTGTGTGGAGAGAGAGTAAAGGAGAGCTTCAAAGTGGGTAGAAGAGGGAGAGGAGAGCTTCAAAGTTCAAACTTGAGCCTTGAGCTTGAGGGAAATGGAATGAGCTTGAGCCTTGAGCTTAAGGGAAATGGAATGAGCATTGAGCATTGAGACTATGAGTATTAAGAGGCCCAAGGGAGCCTTTTATAGCCTCCCAAGGGACAAGGCTCCAAAAATATGGCAGTTGGGGCTGCACAGAGCCGTTGCAAACGGTAAAAAACGGGCATATTTTTGAATCCGACCCCGTCTGGTCCGTCCCCCCTGCGACCCGCCCGTCTGGCCAGTTTTTCGTCCGTCCCTCAGCGTTCCCGGCCCGGATACGGCCGTCCCCCGGCCTTAGGGCCCGTCCCCCCCGTCCCCTGTAACTATGTCTGGGATCAGTGGCTGCTCAGGTATCTGGTACAAGCGCTTGGCATAATCATGCCAGATGTGGGGGTCCTCCAGGGGGTGGTGGGGCGTGGCTCTCTCAGAATCCTCCATGCTGTTACGCAATCTGTACTCATGAAGAGATGGTGTAGCTCAAGCTCCTGTGCCTCCTCGAAGGCCCGCCGTTTACGGCGTGTGATGGCCTTCATCTGTCGTATGACCTCGCTCTCAGTAATCTCCTCTAAGGCTCGTTGAGCCCGTAGCTGTCTGTATAGATCTTTGCACTCCCCGTCGTACCATCGGTTTTGGGGCATCGTCCCGGGGGGGGGGGTTCGGCCACTGTGAGTAGTGTGTGGAAAGCAGCTGAGGGCTGAGGTGTGTAGAACTGCTGAGAGCTGGCTAGTGAGTGTAGAGAGTGGTGTGTGTGGATCGAGAGTGTAGATCCCTCATATACATGTGATGAGTAAACGCGGGCTAGCTCATGTGTGAAGTGTATAGTGGTGTGTGGTGTGGATGTAGGTGGTGTATGTGAGATGGGTGAGCCGGTGAGAGAGAGGGCGAGATATGCGTGGTCAGCCCCAATAGGCAATGGTGGGATGGTGAAGGATGTGAGTAGATGGGCTGTCTCTCTGAAGCCAATGATGTAGTTCACTGTACTACCTCCGCTGGCTACTGATGGTGGTATACAAGTCAGGCCGCCGGATGATGGCCATTGCGCCATCCCGTTATAAATAACGAGACGGTGCTGTGATCCCAGGCGAAGTAGGTGCCTCCCATATGGTGTGGGTGTGGTGGTATCACTAGAAATCCTCTCTGCCCCTGTGTCCTCCATGGTGGAGAGTAGCTCTGGGTTGTCGAAGTCGTAAATGTCACACCGTCTACTCTGTGTCTAGGCATTGAAATCCCCCGTGAGGAAGACTTCACCCAGTCTAGAGTACTCCATGATCTCCTCCCTGAGACATGCATATGGTGAGTGTATATCATCCTCTTCCTCTCCTCCGTGTGTGTGTACCTCCTTTGTCTCCCCTCCAGCTATCTGTGCAAACCGAGAGCCGCTAGGTGCAAAGTAGCATATGGCGATGTAGAGGATGTGCTCCTCAGATAGCTCAATCCATATCCACATGTAGCGTGCCTCTGGATCGCGTGCTACTATCTGTATCCTGCTATGAAGTGAGCAGCGGTAGAGGACTGCTACTCCGCCAGATCCTCTAGAGGTGTTGTGCCGTGTACACTTCCTGTGTGTAGACTCCCACTGGTAGTCCTGAACTCGAGGTAGACCTCTCTCTGAGCTCTCGTGTGTCTCTGTGAGGAGAATGATGTCTCGACCATGCATCACCTCTTCCAGTCTCCCTGGATGTGTCCACAAAAGCCATTGCAGTTCCAAACTTCCATGTGTATCTCCTCGTATAGTGTCTCATAGGCCGCGAGTCCCTATGCTACGGCTTTGCCATCGATGATGACATGACCGTCGCGATAGGAGGCTCGTTTTCCCTCTTTGCGCGCTTGTCGTATCCAAGGCATGCATGCTCTTCTATGCTCTACTTGCATCTTTGTGAGGTCATCATCTAGGTAGATGGGGGGCCCAATGAGACCTCGTAAAATTACCCTCTTTCGGATGAAAAGGGTGCGCGCTTCCTCCGATGAAAATTGGAGGATAAGAGGCCTCTTCTTGGTAGGGTCTTTGCCGGCTCGCCAAGCTTTGGTGAAGGGGGTTAATTCCTCTATTTTGTATCCAAGAGTGGTGCATAAAGTCTTGCCATCCTTCTCGAGGGTGGAGTCCTTCCCTTCTTCGATGCCGGTGACTCGTATGTTGAGGCGACGGGCATGGCGCATTTTTTCCTCTTCGAGGGTGGTGTGTACAAGGAGAGCTTCTTCCTTGTGAGCATCTTCCTTGGCTTCTTTTTTTAAGTTCTTCTTGACCACCTCTACCCACCCCTCCTTTGTGGCCTTGAGCTTGCCTTCCAAGCTTTCGGTGAGAGCTTTGGTAAGCTCTTCCTTGATGGCCTCTTTGGTTTCATTGTTGATCTCACCTTCCTCGGGGGTAAGAGATGCGATTGAGGCCTTGAGGATGGCCATTTGTTCTTGCATCTCCTCCTTCTCCTTCTTCCTTCTTGGGCCTCCTTCCACTTGTCGAGCTCCTTCCTTTTCTCCTCGTCCTTGGCTTCTTTTTCCTTGATCCATTGTTCCTCTTCTCTATTCAAGGCGTCTACTTCCTTCTCGAGCTTGGAAAGACGGTTGATAATACTATTGATGACGGAATCTGCCGTCTTCTTGTTCTCCTTGATGGTGGCATTGAGCTTGTCATCCATCTTGGCTAATTCTTCTTTGGTCACTCCTCCTTTTGCCATGTCGGGGCTTTCTTGGTTCCCTCGTGGCTCAAGTGGCTCGAATGGCTCAAGTGTTGGGGGGGGGGAAGGGAAATGTGTGTGCGTGTGTGTGGGTGTGTGAATGTGTGTTTATGTGTGTGTGTTTGTGGGTGTGTGTATGTGTATGTGTGTGGATGTGATTGTGTGTGTGTGTGTGTGTGACTGAAAATGGGTGTGAGTGGAAGGGGGTGTGTGCGTGTGGGGTGGGGGGATGTGGCGGGTGTAGGTGGTAGGGGCAGGGGGTGCAACAACAGCGGCGGCAGCGGCAGCGCGGCAGCAGGTGCGGGCTGGGCAGGGTGCAGGCGGGACGCGCAGGCACAATAGCTGCAGAGAGAGAGAGAGAGAGAGAGAGAGAGAGAGAGAGAGAGAGAGAGAGAGAGAGAGAGAGTTGATGTGTTGGTGACGTAAACGTTAGATTTGCATTCAAACCCCGATGACGAGTGAACTTGGTAGTTCTAAACATCTTTTATTTCGACTTTTACATTGAAAATCATGGTTTGTTGTCAGAAAAACTAATCTAGAGCTCCGCAACCAGCTTAGTGAATTTCGCTAGATAGAGCTTTTTTATGCTCATCTTTTGCATCTATTAGTGCTTGGATTGTTGCACATAAAAGCTCAATCGAGTAAATCACGTTAAAAGTTCGTAAACTTGTGCTTTAACCTTATGCATCATTTTTGTGATGAGTTGTACTAGTGTCACAAAGTGATGACGAGGCATTGACCTACAACCGATGTAAGGTGCAACGGAATGAATGGTGTACTTTTCTCAAGATGAGTGCTCCATAATGTGCTCAAGGTTCCTTTTGTTCTTAGGGAAGGGAGAGCCTTCCATTCGTGATGAGAGAGTGCAATGATCACTAACAAAATGAATGGACACTGTGCATGAGAGTGTGTGAGACTGAGAGATAGAGAGAGAAGAGAATACGACACCAGAGACGTTGTAAAACCCTCCTCCGAAGGCCTCACTCTCGTTGGCGAGAGTGGTCTACTAATGATTGCACAAACCGGGACAAAGTGGATGCATGTGACTGATGCAAATCTAGGCTAGGTCGATGTCGACGACGGGGATGACGAGACCGATCTAAGGGCTGAAAATAGGTGCTCTTGTCCTGCTGTCCAAAAACGCCAGGGGCTGAAATCTGCTGCTGCTGAAAACGCAAGGAAAAACGCTGGTTTGCTGGTCTTTACTTGCTGAAATTCTGCTGCTGTGCTGATGCTGAAAATGCTATGGAAAAGGGGGCGACAATGACTTGCTGAAAACGCCAATGGCTGAGATCTGTGGCGAGGGCTGCTTGGATGAAAAACGCCAATGGCTGAGAGGTGTGGCGATGAAGCTATGGCTGAAAACGCCAGGTACTTTGGTCCTATGACGATGATGACCTGCTGATGAAAAACGCTAGGGAAGGGGGGGAGTTGTGGCGATGGATCCTTGCTGAAAACGCTGAGTGGAGGGTGATGATGGCGATGAGCATCTGCTGAAAAATGCAGCAAAGGGAAGGTCTTGCTTGAGAGGGAATCGCCCAAGGGTTGGTCTTGCTGAGAGAGAGGGGGAACCTGCTGCCCGTGGCATGTGTTCTCTCTCCTACCTCTTCTGCCAATTAGTGCTAGCCTTGGTTTGCTTATATATTATCTTACCCAATTTGCCCTACTTAGTTCCCATGTAACGGACGTGGACACTCCAAGTCGAGAATCAATCACGACAGCACCAAATAACCACTTCAAAACAATTCACAGATCACAATAGATTTGCACTGGCCCGGCGGAGTTCCGTGCCTAGAGATATTGGCCCCAAAGACTGGCGTTCCTTTCGGTATTTCATCAATTCAAAGTACAAGAGAGCCGGTTAGGGTTTCACTCTCAGACTCTGCGTCCAGATGCTCTGTAGAGTGAGCCCTCACCGCTTAAGTTTACAAGGGATGCCCAAAAGCAGAGCCCCAAAAGCTTCAATTAAAAGCAATAATTCTCTCTCTCTCTCAAGAGAGTAAAAATAAAGCAAATCATCCTCTCCCTTCTTAGCAATTTGCGTGGAGAAAAAGCAGCCAAATCCGTTGCTCAGCTAGAAAAGCGCCGCAAAATCCTGGTGCTGCCACGTCATCATGCCAGCGCATTATCCGGAAATCTGTACTCTGCTGCTAGGGTTAGGGTTAGGGTTAGGGTTAGGGTTTCAGGCAGATTTTAGGGTTTGCAGGTTTTAGGGTTAGGGTTGCAGAATTAGGGTTTTCAGCAGTAGTCAGGCCTAGGGTTTCCCGCATGCTGTCGGGCAGTCACATCATGACTTTGTGACATACCCCCCTCTTGAAAGCATTGTAATCGCCCTCGATTACGCCTGCAGAACAGATAGAGGCCATAAACCGTCTTAGCAGACACTGACTGTTAGTACCTACGTGTTAGGAACACACATCTAGCACATGTACCAATAGACAGTCACATCACACGACATCACAGGACATCACATGACATTCAACATTCATTCGGATCTTAGACCATGATTTATCAGCAATGTAGCTAGCAATCGCATCTAGATCCAATCGGGACCTCATCGATGTCCGATTGACTAACCCCTATTGCAACCATGTCTATTCGAGATCAATCAGACCAAAATGCTACAGTCATTTCGTCTATCAATTCCTGCACTTAAAACAAGTCAAGAACAAATCAGTATCATAATCAGGAATTCCATTTCATAAAGTCATACAGCAGAATACTGTCAGCTCTCAGTATCCCTGAAGCTCAAAGAGACATTAGTGACTCTAGTATCTAAATGAAGGCATCTGTTGATGAGGGAGCTGAGTGACTTCCCTCTTGTGCATCCCACTGCACCAGGATAGCTCTTGAACTTAACCAAGAACCGCCTTCGGACTTTACCTTTATTCTTCGTATCCTTATGTGCCAAAATCTGTTCAGGAACAAGGATCTCCTCGTTTTCTTCCACTTCGGGTTGCTCATCAGGCTCCCCATCATCAGGCACATCACCTTTAAAAGGTTTCAAGAGACTCACATGAAATGCATTGTGAATCCTCCAAGTATCAGGCAGTTTCATTCGGAAGGAGACATCATTTATCTTTTCAGTACTAAGCTTTGGAAAAAGCCTCTCCTTTTCCTTTTTCTTTCTCAGGCGTGCCTTCTCAAAATGTAAGAGCACCCAATCATCCTCCTTCAATATCAAATCGCGACGATGGCGTTCCGCTGCCTTTTTCTGTCGTTCTTGAGACTTCTGCAAAGTCTCGCGAACCTTGGCAAAAGCAGTATCTAAGTCTCGCGTATATTCATCTGCTTCAAAAATCTTATCTTTCGTGCTTAGGAAGGGTGGAACCTTCGCAGCACCTTCAACAATCTCAAATGGCGCCTTCCCCGTCGAATAGTGTATCGTGTTATTGTAGGCAAATTCCACCAAAGGTAGGTACTTTTCCCATTGAGTCTTCTGATATGAGATATAAGACTTCAATAAATCTAGAACCACTAAATTTGCAATCTCAGATTGCCCATTAGTTTGCGGGTGGTACGATGACGAGAACTGCAACCGCGTGCCAATGTTCTCCCAAATTGCCTTCCAAAACAAACTCGTAAATCTGGGGTCTCTGTCGGAGACAATCGTCTCAGGCATGCCATGTAATCTGAAGATCTGGGCCACAAACAGTCTCGCTAAGTGATCCAGCTTGACTGTTTTCTTCACTGGAATGAAATGAGCCTGTTTGCTAAATTTGTCAATAACAGTCGAGATACCATCGTGACCACTCTGTGTTCTCGGGAGATCAAAAATGAAATCCATTGCAATACTTTCCCAGGGGCGGGTGGGTATGGATAAAGGCTGTAACAATCCCTGTGCATTACGCCTGTCAAACTTGACCTTCTGGCATACTAAGCAACTGCGCACAAACTCTTCCACATCCTTTTTGAGTCTCGGCCAAAAGAAGTATCTCTCTACCCCTTTCATGGTGGTAGCAATGCCGTGGTGACCCGTAAAAGGTGGACAGTGGCATTCAGTTATAACCTTTTCCCTCAACGGTTGTGTAACACACAACATGGTTTTTCTCATCAAGTAGCCTTCCCAAATGGAGTATCCTGCTACTGTCTCCAGTCCACGGAACATCCGAGCAGCACATGCCCACTTTCGACAATGGAGACATGGTTTCGACCCTGCTTCGGATGTTCTAGTAGAGGAAGCAGACATCCCCATCTCGGTCTGCTTTCCGGGTTTGCGGAGGGAGTACTTACGACTTCTATCCAGGATCGGCTTAGCCATTGGGACTGTCCTGGAGACACTTCGTACGGCAGCATCAGTAGCTGCCAAGGCGGCTGGCATTCCCTTAGTTCGAGTTTTGGTCAGAGACACTCACACGCTCCCGAAGGTTATTCTTTTGCCTCGACTGAGTGGGGGTTGGTTTAGACAGAGTGTCGAGTATTCGGGCCTCTCGAACCAGTGCTTCATTTGTCGACAGATGGGCCATTTAGCGAAGGCCTGTCCACGGAGGAGGCCTTGACCTACACCACAGCCTCAACCCCAGCCTGCCAGGGCTGGCCCGCAGCCAGAGACAGAGACACAGCGCACACATGCAGAGCCACCCTCCGAGCCTATGGCTCCAGCGGAGGAGGGATGGCAGCAGGCCCGTGGTAGACGACGACAGGGGTCACAGCGTCCGCCTGGCACTCAGAGTGGCCCTCAGGCGCCAACAGTGGGTTCCCACGGGGAACCGCTTTGGTCCTCTTGAGCAGGAGGAGGTCCCTGCTCCAGCCCCCACCCCAGCTTCACCCTCGACAGCCTCTCCCCCCCCAGAGTTTCCCCCCTCTTCCTCATCCTCCTCCCTGCCTTCTGCTCTCGCCGCCTCTTCATCTCGCCCCTCTACCTCTATCGCCCCCTCCCGCCCCTCTTCTCCACCGCTTCCCCCAGCTCCTTCTCCCCTCCCCCTCCTACTCCAGCTCCACAGTCGACCCAGGGGGCAGGGCCTTCTCCGGCGGCTAGGAGATCTCTTGGCAGCGCCTTTGCCACGAGTCGCCTAGCGAGAGAGGGTCAGTCTTTCTTACGGCCCCCTCTGCAGGTACAGACATCTTCCCTTGCAGCTATCCCTCGTGGTCTGACGAGCATTGACATCCGGTGCCGCTGGGACTTCTTCAACTACGGCTTCATTCGTTTTCTTGGTGATCCCTTAGCAGACCATGAGGCAACCTTCTTCAGGGTCCATGCTCTGTTCCTTGCCGCTAGGGGGACAGAGGCCTTGGACTCGGCAGTTGGTTTCTCCTTCCCCCTTTGCGGTAGGGCCCAGACAGAGTGGACTCTCGACTCAGTGTTGGGATGGTTGCATACACAGGTCCTAGAGTTCTCTCACCACATGGGAGAACTAGGAGTTACAGACATGCTACAGACTTTGTGGCCATTGGCCAAGTTTGCGGTGGCACCCCCAGACTCAGCAGGATGTAGGCACATTGTGGTTTATTTCTTTGCTGATACACAGTGTTTGCCATGCTATGTATACATTCATGAGGACTCCTGGACAGAGGAGGTTGCTTTATGCACGGCTCACTCTGCTTGGGCTTGGGCTAGGCACTCATTGCAGTCACGCCTATCTAGAGGACGCTTGGATGCTACAGACTTTGTGGCCATTGGCCAAGTTTGCGGTGGCACCCCCAGACTCAGCAGGATGTAGGCACATTGTGGTTTATTTCTTTGCTGATACACAGTGTTTGCCATGCTATGTATACATTCATGAGGACTCCTGGACAGAGGAGGTTGCTTTATGCACGGCTCACTCTGCTTGGGCTTGGGCTAGGCACTCATTGCAGTCACGCCTATCTAGAGGACGCTTGGATGCGGATTACTCCCCATCCAAGCCAGCCTCGAAGATAGCCCGTCTAGCTGCTGCAGCAACATCTGTGCTCCCTCGCTCCTCATGAGGATCGTCTCATGGAATGTGTAGGGACTAGGTGGGCCCCAGTTTCAGCGTCAGCGGGGCCGATTGCGTCAAGAGCTTCAGCATTGCCTTGTGGGTGGAGAGATTGATCTCCTTATGCTTCAAGAGCACCATCTGTGTGAGAGCCGCATTCGGCGATGTGCTCAGCTTTTGCGTGGACGATATGATACTTTTTGGTCAGCTGCTTTTGGACCTGGAGGCATCCAGGGTGGGGTATGTATGACTATTGCGGACTCATTGCAGCAGACCATTGTGGGCAGAGGGATTATTGTGTCAGGCAGGGCTCAGTGGATTACTGTGCAGGTTCAGGGTGGCCTAGTAGGTTTCCTGAACATCTATGTGCCCAATGTGGCGAGTGCTCGTGCAGAGTTTTGGTCACAGATTGTTGAGTCTCTGCCGCAGGCAGATCATTGGTGCATAGGAGGGGACTTCAAAATGTTGGAGGACCCTTCTGATAGGATTGGTGGCAGCCATGCTACTGTGCATGGAATCGAGTTGGTTGCTTGGGAGAGGTTTTGTATGACTCTGAGGGTCTCGGATACATGGCAGCACTCTGGTTTTGTGAGGCCCCCAGACAGTCTTGCCTTCTCTCGATCGGACCACAGAGTGGGAGGAGTGAATCTATCACGGATAGATCGCTTCTACACTAGTGACCACTTCAGTGACTTGAGAGGGTCAGTGGGCATCTTGGCAGGGACCTCCTTCTCGGACCATGCACCTGTGATCCTCACAGTGGCAGACGGGCCGAGGAGTGGGAGCACGATGCTTCGCATCCCAGAGAGGGTCTTGTTGGACTCAGCACTCAGAGAGAGGGTAGAGGCTCTCTGGACAGAGGGCATGGACAGGCAGGATTCTCCTGCTGACAGAGTGGCCTTAGGCCTAGCTCAGATTAGCCATTTTTTTCTTCAGGAGTCTCTGGCTCGCCGGGCTGCAGCGAGAGAGGCGGAGCAGCGTCTCAGACGGAGCATTGCTTCATTACAGAGGATGCAGGAGCAGCATCCAGACAGTCCTTGGTTGGAGGAGCAGTTACAGCAGGCTCGACAGGAGCTTGCTAGCACAGAGGAGAGGCGACATGAGTTTGCTTTCCACCGACAGGCATCTCAGTGGACTGAGGTGGGCGACAGAGTGATTGGTGCTTTCTTTGAGACAGTGGGACCTCAGCACTCGCATTCCAAGGTCAGTCAGTTGAGGAGGCCCAACGGGTCAGTTCCTTGTGAGCCCGAGGATATGCGTGTAGTTGTTACTGACTTCTACCATGAGTTACTATCTGCAGAGCCCCAGTGAGAGCGGCAGGATGCATGCAGGGAGCGGGTTTGGGCACAGATGCCTTGTCTTGTGACTGAGGAGATGCGTCAGAGGCTAGAGATGCCGCTTCAGCTTGAGGAGCTGCACACGGCTCTTAGGGCCCTCCCCCGTGGTAGCTGTCCAGGTGAGGATGGATTGACTCCTAGCTTTTTCTTGGAGTACTGGGAGTGCTTGGCCCAGATCTCTGTAGTGCTTTTCAGTACATTTTGCACACAGGAGTGATGCCTGACAGCATGAGTGAGGGCCTGATCTACCTCATTCCCAAGGAGGGTGGCTCCTTGGATGAGATTCGACAGTGGCGCCCCATCACCATCCTCAACTCAGCCTACAAAATTCTTGCCAAGGCTCTGAGTTTGAGGATTCAGCCACTTTTAGAGAGTCTTATACATGGGACCCAGACAGGTTTTGTCAAGGAACGCAGTATCCTTGACAACATCTTTACTTTTTGGGAGGCTTTTGCCCTGGCACGGCTCCGTGGTGAGGACCTCGTGATTCGTCTTCTCGATTTTGAGAAGGCATACGACAGAGTTGACTGGGACTTTCTAGAGGGCACTCTACGTAGGATGGGCTTCTCATATGCTTGGATCAGAGGGGTGTCAGCCTTGGACAGACAGGCTCACAGTCAGGTACTTTTGGCAGGAGGTAGAGGTGATCGCTTCATGCTTACACGCTCGGTCAGACAGGGCTGTCCTCTTGCCCCCTTCCTCTTTCTGTTCTATGCGGAGGCGATGAGCAGGTTTGGTTTTTGGTGTCACAGCAGGTTGGTCTACGAGGCTTAGCACTCCCTATTCGGGGAGATGAGCTACTGGACGCTGAGTTTGCCGACGACTCAGCCTTGTACTTAGATGGCCAGGAGCCCAACCTTCACAGATGTGAGCAGGCTTTGGAGACCTTCTGTTGTGGATCGGGCGCACTGATCAACTGGAGAAAGACAGTGGCTTTCTCGGTTGGTAGTGCTCCTGTGCCAGATTGGATACCAGGAGAGGGTTTCAGGTGTATTCCCCCAGGGACTGCAGTTCGGTACTTGGGTTGTCAGGTTGGTTTGGACTCGTCTCTCGAGCAGCAGATTGCTCCCCTTCTCCTGTCTATCAGGAGAAAGTTGTTACATTGGAGCTCAGCACGACTTTCTCTGGCTAGCAGAGTAGTAGTTGCCAACCAGGTGTTGTTGGCGACTATGTGGTACATCACTTCCTACTGGATCTTCTCAAGTTCTTGTATCAACCAGGTAGAGAGGCTGATCAGGAACTTCCTTTGGTCAGGACGTGACACTCAGATAGCCCGAGCCAAGGTGGCTTGGCAGGTGATCACGCTTCCTTGTTCTCAGGGAGGGCTTGGGATCATTGATCCAGCACAGCAGAGCAGAGCCCTTCTTGGGAAGTTCATCGTTAGAGGACTTCTTCCAGGTGAGGAGCCCTGGAAGGAGTTCTTGCTACAGCGGCTTCGTGCCAGGGTGCCTCAATCAGGAGGCCCTTGGCAACCTTCGACGAGATGGATCTTTACAGAGATGCGCAGAGTTGGTTCGAGCAGGAGACTGGAGGACCGCTTCGCTGTGAGTTTGCTTCGATCTTGGGAGCTCCTACGGCGTGGCCTGGAGCAGAGACAGCCGACGTGCACGGAGGAGCGCCTGCGGCAGCCCCTCATCTGGAACCCCATGGTTAGCACTCAGAGAGGCCACTTGGTTGGTAGTCGGCCTCATGTTTCTTGGGGTTCCATGGCAGCAGGTCCAACGCGCTCTCTAGGTGACTAGCTAGAGTTCACAGGTTTGTTGGAGAAGGTGCAGGGGCTCCAGCTACAGGGCATGAGAGGGGTGCAGAGCATGTGTCAGGACATCTCAGAGTCAGTTCCAGCTGAGTGGCTCACGCCTCTCGAGCCAGTAGCACCCCGGTGAATGGGAGCCTTTACACGACTGGAGGTTCTCATCTCAGTCAGGGCCTGCTCAGAGACTGTCCAAGCCGTGTTCTTCGAGCTTCAAGGTGGGGGACGACTACAGCGAGTTGCAGTAGAGGCTCCGCAGGTAGCAGAGTGTTGTTTTCAGAGGATCCGAGTAGTGGGCATTTGTGGGAGGACTTGCGTCATAGACCCTGACCTAGCAGCTCTTGAGACTGGACATTGGAGGCTGTGGGCTTGGGAGTGTTGTCCACTGGTACGAGTACAGTGGGATCCTGGTGAGTGGCTATGGAGGGACCCCTTCTCTTCTGCAGACCACCCAGGAGTCCCGTTCTTTCAGTACACTTTTCGACTAGGACGTCATATACTAGCAGCACACAGAGAGGCCCGCCCCGCTGCAGCACGTCATTGGCAGTAGGAGGGTCTCACAGTCGAGTTCTTGGCAGCCTTTTGGGAGAGGTTGTGGGACTCCAGACAGCCGAGGCGAGTCACCTTGTTTCAGTGGCTGGTCGCACACAGAGCTATAGCAGTAGGGAGCTGGCTAGTGCATAGTGGTCTCTCGGCCGCATGTGCAGCTTGTGACCATTTGGTGGAGAGTCAGCGTCACTGTCTTTGGGACTGTCCCTCGGCCCAGCAGGTATGGCTACGAGTTCTTCGGTTGATGCTTGCTCTCTCCACGGCTCGACAATACACTTGGGGGGCAGCGGCTTGGTCCACCCTCACGGGCCCGGCACTTCAGTTTGAGCTATCTTCCACCAGCAGGATGATAGTGATGCAGGAGGGGCGACCTACACTCCAGCCTTCTAAGAGCTTACGCCACAGGAGTGGTGCAGTGAGAGGAGTGTTGGGAGCTCATCAGTGGCCAGACACTTTGGTTCATTTGGCGGGCCTGCTGTTTCCGCATCTTTGAGGCTCGCCCTGTGCCACCAGAAGAGACTGTTCGTGACTTTTGGCTAGAGCTGATCCATACTCTCAGAGGACAGCTTGAGGGACTACAGGGCAGCTCCGACTGCATGCGGGAGCGCCGCAAGGCTTTCCTTCGACTCTGGCGCCCTGGGCCTTTCTACCTCTTCCCTCCTCCCATCTCTTGATTTAGCCTCATTGTATATATGCTGTTTTTTCATTGGGAGAGTCTCCCCATCATGTTTGTTGTAGCCCTCTCTTGCAGAGGTGGTTGTAGCCCTATGGGCAGTTTTCATTAACTAATAGAAGGATCTTTTTCTCGGAAAAAAAAAAATAGTAGACTACTCGCCAACGAGAGTGGGGCCTTCGGAGGAGGGTTTTACAACGTCTCTGGTGTTGTATTATCTTCTCTCTCTATCTCTCAGTCTCATACACTTTCATGCACAGTGTCCATTCACTTGTTTGTGATCTCTGCACTCTCTTATTAAGAACGGAAGGCTCTCCCTTCCATAAGAACAAAAGGAACCTTGAGCACAGTACTGAGCACTCATCTTGAGAAAGAACAACATTCATTCCGCTGCACCTTACATTGGTATCTATGGCTGAAAATTCTTGAAACCATTTCCAACACAAAACCATGAACATACCTATTCCCTGTAAAGTGAGTGGAAAAAATGTTGTCTTCCTAAAAGACTGTGCATGAAATGTAGATGAACAAAGAGACCGAGTGCCAAACCGTTCACCACACACACGCAAACAATGAGATCAAATCTTTCTCTTTTGATCTAAAGCAATCAATTGTGGCAATTCACAACGGAAATGCCCATGCTTGGTGCTCTTACTTTCATATGCTCTTTCTACATTTGTGTCGTGCCAAGGAAGAGACATGGACTGTGACTTCCTTGAATGCATACTTTTCAGCTTTTCATGAACAATCCGCATACATTCGTGCTCATTCATGAGTGAAACGTGCTCAACGTACAATATGTCATGCTTAGGAAAAGGGATCACATAAAGATGTTGACGAAAATACAGGAAACGATCACGAATGACACACTCGTATAATGCGTGCTGACTAATCATGCGAACACATAATACTTCTTGTGAGGGTTCTTTGGACCGAGGCTCAAGAGCCAAGATCGGTTCTTCTTGAAGGGGTGCTTTGGACCTAGGCTTGGGAGCCAAGATTGATCCTTCGTGATTGATCGAATCTGCAACGGGGTTAGCTTCGCTAGAAAAAGCATCAACTAACTCATCATCCTTGTGAACAATCACGTCATCTTCATGCAAATCATCATGCTTGTGAGAAATCACATCTTGATCATGCAAATCATCATGCTTGTCATTGTCATCCAAATCATCATGCTCATCATTATCATTCAAATCATCATGCGTATCATCCTGCAAATCTTGTGTGTCATGCTTTGGAGAAGAAGAGACTGAGAGAGTCACCTTCTCCTGAATCCGTTCAATCTTCGCCTGCACATTAGCAATGAGAGAGGGAGAATGAATAACTTGCTCTCCACGAATGACAATGGGAGAGTCACTTTTGGCATTAAAAGCGAACGTATTTTCCACCCAATCAATGAGAGGGTTATGCTCACGAAACCATCGAATGCCCAAAATCATATCACATCCTGAGAGAGGAGAGAGAAAAAAATTTCTACGGAAAGCAGCTTGTTGAACTGTAAACAGCACATCAAGGCACTCTTTCGTGATGAGAGAGTCCATACCGAGAGCAAAGCCAGAGACCTCGAGAAGAGATTTCTGACTAACCTCTAGGCGGGCTCTCTCAACAAGAGAGTGATTGATCACATCATGCATACTGTCTGGGTCAAACAATATGACAAAACGCTGCCCCGTCATATGACCATAACATTTAATGAGAGACTCATCAATGGGAGGGTAAGGAGAAACTTGGGACACACTCGTGTTGTCATTGATTGCATTGACAGAGGAAGTGGGTTCTATGGATTCTTTAGATTCATTAGAGTCAAGCTTAGGACATGTTCTTTTTATTTGACCCTTAATGTGACAATGAAAACAATGACCTTCCTTAGAATAAGTGCTTTGCTCTTCCGACGTGATGTATCCTCCTAAAATTCCTTGTGCTACCTTTTCATCTGGAGTGAGCTTAGGTTTAGCAATTGTGTTAGCTTTACCCTTAGGTTCATTTTGAGAGTTCTTTTCTAAGAGACTGTTGGAAGATTGGTCAGAAGAGTTACCATTCTTACCATTCGAAGGGTTCTAAGACGTCTGGGAGGTACTTGTCGAAGTTTTGTTTTCCTTAGGCTTTTCCCTTGTTGTGCTTCATCTCCTGTGCGAGAGCAATCGCTACCGCCTTGTTGAGATTGATTGGATCGAGCACCTCCTGAGGGGGGAGGGTCGGAAAAACCTCCTGAGGGGAAAAATTCTTCGTCGCCTCTCTCATGCTCGTCACCTATATGCGAAGTATCCATTCCGCTTCGGGTGATGACCATGCACTATGATCTTTGGTTCTTAAGTTCAAGAGGAACTTAGGTTCTTGTGGGTCTTGGGTTCTTGGGTTCTTGAGGGTCTTGAGTTCTTGAGGTTCTTGAGGTTCTTCTTTCGCTTGCAATCTGTGTTCGAGAAGGATCTTCTCTTCACCCGAGTTCTGCTCTTCTTCGCGGGCCGCACCCCTTGGCGGCCTTGCGCTCACACCAAGGTTGCTTTTTCCCACCTCACGTCGTTTGGCCGGCCGCTAAGTGCACGGTCCGCTCTCAATGAGTGAAAAGAGGCACAAGGGGAGGCTGGACAAGCCCTTCTTTCTTGGATTTCTTGTCACTCTTCAAAACACGATTAGGAATCGACACGCCCAAGTGAACTTGGGTTCGTGTAACCGCAACAAGCAAAAAATATTCTTGTGATTCTTGTGGTTCTTTCCTTGAGTGATAAAGAACACTGTCAAAGCTCTGATACCAATGCAAGGTGCAACGGAATGAATGTTGTACTTTTCTCAAGATGAGTGCTCCATAATGTGCTCAAGGTTCCTTTTGTTCTTAGGGAAGGGAGAGCCTTCTGTTCTTAATGAGAGAGTGCAATGATCACTAACAAAATGAATGGACACTGTGCATGAGAGTGTGAGACTGAGAGATAGAGAGAGAAGAGAATACGACACCAGAGACGTTGTAAAACCCTCCTTCGAAGGCCCCACTCTCGTTGGCGAGAGTGGTCTACTATTGATTGCACAAACCGGTACAAAATGGATGCATGTGACTGATGCAAATCTAGGCTAGGTCGATGTCGACAACAGGGATGACGAGACCGATCTTCCCTGACGAGACCGATCTAAGGGCTGAAAATAGGTGCTCTTGTCCTGCTGTCCAAAAACGCCAAGGGCTGAAATTTGCTGCTGCTGAAAATGCAAGGAAAAACGCTGGTTTTCTGGTCTTTACTTGCTGAAATTCTGCTGCTGTGCTGATGCTGAAAATGCTATGGAAAAGGGGGCGACAATGGCCTGCTGAAAACGCCAATGGATGAGAGGTGTGGCGATGAAGCTATGGCTGAAAATGCCAGGTACTTTGGTCCTATGGCAATGATGAAAAACGCTAGGGCAGGGAGGACTTGTGGCGATGGATCCCTGCTGAAAACGCTAAGTGGAGGGTGATGATGGCGATGAGCATCTGCTGAAAAACGCCAGCAAAGGGAAGGTCTTGCTTGAGAGGGAATCGCCCAAGGGTTGGTCTTGTTGAGAGAGAGGGGGAACCTGCTACCGGTGGCCTGTGTTCTCCTTCCTCTTCTGCCAATTAGTGCTAGCCTTGGTTTTCTTATATATTATCTTACCCAATTTGCCCTACTCAGTTCCCAACAAAAGTCACTTAAAATAATAAGTGAAAAATGTCAAAAATAGGTCAAATACACTGGAAGATTCCCCTGAAGGATTCTGATGGATTCTGATGGGAATGCTTATGATCATGTTGTGTGCAACCAGAGGATATGCATCTACACTAAGTGCCTGGGCATGCACGGTCTGCAAACAGACTCACAAAAGTGCTAGAACACTTGCTAATCTAGACTGACTGGACTGACAGAACCCTTATTATGAAGTAGCTTGTCCATGGACACATAGGGTTGGATGTGTCACGTGACAACCGAAGAGGAGTCAAAATGGCAACTGAAACGAGATACTTGTCTCGGGCACACGCAAAATTTGCGGCGCTAACGTGGTGAGTTTTGTTGCGGAAAACGCGGGTTGCCGTACGACAAATGCATATGTAGCATTTGGAACGTGGACACTTTTTATTTTAAATTGCTTCTTGAGGCCCAATGTCTTTAAACATGGGCCTTTTGGGGGAGCTCCCAGTAAATGGTTGCTGACCAGAGCTTTCCCGACCAAATTGTAGACAAGAAATTGTGGAGCGTAGTTCACTTAGACCTGGTGGTCCCTAAGGTAGACGCCTCTTGCAGTACTTTTATATTGATTGTAGTTGTGAGATCAATCAATATAAAGTACTGCAAGGCGGTGTCGGGGATAATGGGTTCGTGAGGTGAACCGGGAAGGCACGGGGCCTCTGGCTGTGAGAGATGGAAGAGAGAGAAAATAGTAGACACCGATAGACAAATGCCAATGGAACCCAACAAGAGTGCTATTTCATTAAAACTGGAATAAATTGTACAGGACGCGGTCTAACTGACCTCTAACACTCATCATGATGGTAATAAGAGCTTGAGTAAAGCTTAATCAATAGCGTCAGCTTTGAGAGTCAATCCAAACCGCCATTGGCTCCCAATCGATCATGATATTGGAGTCTTCTCGATGCATGTCCAAGCCCTCATAGCCGCATGCACTCGAACCCCTCAATGAACATAGATTGGCCCTGCTCCAAACCTCAAAAACTGCCCATCTGCTGCCAAGCTCACCCTTTCTTTTCCAAAGCCTCACTTCTTCTTTGCCTTTAGCACTCCCACACCAGTGATCATTGAAATTTTCCCCCTAGATTAAATCCCCTGCAACCTGATGCTCTTGTATCTCCCAAGTATAACAGGCCCTGATCACTGCTCAATTGTTAGGTGTGCCTAATATATACATAATCTGCATCCTTTAATCTTGTTTCTCACTGTGGAAGCGGAGCAACACGACAGCGGGCATGCCTTAGGGTCCACTAGATCTGAGTGAACTACGCTCCACAGTGTTTTGTCTACAATTTTCTGTTATCCCTTTTCAGTTTCTGTACTTGTGTTTCAGTTCAGTCGTGGTGTGTTGCATATTTTGCCACCTTGTCAGTGACTCACTGGCTACAATGGTATCATAGCATGAATCGACTTTTCTTTTACGGATCCTATGTTCTACAACCACCATGGACGTAGCAAAATTACCTAGTGATTTGGAGAAAGAGTACGAGTACGCAGAGGAGGAAGTTGAAGTCGAGGAACAAGCAACAGTGCATGAGGAAGAAGCAGCAGATGAGGGGGCAAACCCAAAGGGGAGCGTGGATTAGCTGCAGATAACGCGGAGCCTCACGATCAGAAGCATCAACAAGAGGCCTAGCTTCTTAAGCAGCATCTTCTCGTATATTCTCATGATTCTTGCTACGTCAAACACATGAAGTGGTTACCAATGGATACAATGTATCTGCAGCAGAAAGGTGCTATCAAGTCCAAGGCTTTAATGAAGACCAAAGCAAAGAGATCTAGCACAAGGAAGGATCCACTTCTCCAAACAGATGAGGAGGGCGAACCCAAAGGGGAGCGTGGATGAGTTGTAGATAACGCGGAGCCTTACGCTCAGAAGCATCAACAAGAGGCCTAGTTTCTTAAGCAACATCTCCTCGTATATTCTCAGGATTCTTGCTATGTCAAACACATGAAGGGGTTACCAATGGATACAATGTATCTGCAGCAGAAAGGTGCTATCAAGTCCAAGGCTTTAATGAAGACCAAAGCAAAGAGATCTAGCACAAGGAAGGATCCACTTCTCCAAAGAGTTAGCATTTGATTAAGGAAGAAGTGAAGCAAGCAAGTACAACAGCTACGGAGCTTGGGGCACTTGTCGAGCAAGCGCCGAGAGGCATTACCTTCGTGTGCTTTTTGGGCGGAGAATTTGCTTTTTTCGACATGGCAACCAAAGGAGCTCTAGGTGCAAGCGTTGACCTAGCGGCATTTCAAGGGCTGCGACAGGCATATAAAGAGACATACGGATATCCAGCTAGGAGGACCTCCGTGTTGTTCTTCCACAACAGCAACATCTGCGTCAAAAATTGCAGATTTCGTGCACAGAAGCTTGGAAAATTTTGGGGCTTTTCTAGAGCACATGGCCACACTGGGTTGCAGGTTCATGCATTGACAGGCTTGCGGTCATTTTCATGACGGTTCCTGGGCTTCCCTATTTTCTCTAGACGGTTTGACTACAGACACCACATATCCTATTGGGCAGGACAATTGTAGGTCTATTGGCACTCCTTTCACGACAAGGAGTTGTTTTCCCACTCAGTTCAGGACCTTCACGCAGTACCTTCACAGTGCATCAGCAGAGTACAACAGTTTGCTACACTGCTCGTGACGGCACTTTACCATGGAGATTTCTCAGAGGTAGGGACACCCGAGACTGCTGCTACACTCATGGAGTATCCTTCAGTGGACATCTCAACAAACATCTTCATCATCTGCCTCACATCTTCGGCTTCATGCGGTTGTTCAGAATCCGGTGCTGAGAGGGGTGTTGGACTTACACCACTCTACTGCTTCACAGGTCTATGGCATACTTGTACGGCTAGTATGTCTCCGGGCTGGTCACCCATGTAAAGGCTGCACCCTTGTCCAGCCGCCCGAGTTTGGGACTGGCCGCCCACTTGATTTGGGTGCCCCCTTGGGCACTCCTATATATGGGGCCAAGGGGGTACTCATTTCACATACAGATCATCATCTGGCATTGTACAGGTCTTATGCTCTGGTAGTCATGGGGGCTGATCACCCCCTCTTCCCTACTCCAGCGTTTTGGTTTGTGGTCTCTCTCTCTCTCTCTCTCTCTCTCTCTCTCTCTCTCTCTCTCTCTCTCTCTCTCTCATGCTTCCCCACACGCACACTCTCACAGGTTGGTCATATTTCCCAATGTGCCCTTTGGTGCTCTAGGGGCCTTGCTTCCACCTCTCTCCTATTTCAACTCATATTCTCCATGTCATGCATCTTGTGTTTTTGGGCAGCAATGGGTGGTGCTTTTACGACAATTCTCTAGGAGCAGTTCCATCATAATTAAGGATTTTAGATGCACCTCACCCTGCGTTTTCCTTAGGGCAGCATTGTTAAAGCTATATCATCTCAAGTGAATAGCCCAATGTGATTCAAATATTTATTTTGGCTTTAGGTATTTATTTTACTTATTTGTCAAAGTCTGGGTAGGGCAATTTGCTAAGGCTAGTATATAAGTCACCGTGTATAATCACTAATTCATTGCCCAGTTGGTTGGTTCAACAGTATAGAGACACTTTACTGGGGAGAGCTAGAGAGAGGCAGTCCCAGAGACACATTACAGATTTCTTTTCACTAGATATGGGACAGCCAGAGGAGCAGCCACCACTGCAGAGCTCGTCCCACACTCATTCGACCACTACTGGCACTCTCATCGACCGAGCATTGGAGCTACAGAGATACAGACGACCGCGACTGAGGAGAGGAGCTACACAGCATCGACGGAGACTACAACAGAAGATTCGAGCCATACTCTCTCGACATCCAGAGTGCAGATGAGGATGGATCCTCACCATTTCTTCCATCTTTGTTTCTCACACTGTTACATCCAGTTTACCGGGTACCTATTGTATCAGCTGCTACACCCACGTAGTTTTAGATTGTAGTAGTAGTAGTAGTATTTTGTTCCACTTCTAGTTCTTTTGTACCCAGACATGGTATTAGATTCACTATTTTGTAACTGATTGGTCTCATAGGTCATTTTGGCCTTTTGAAGACGTTAATATAACATTTCATTTCATTTCATTTCTCTCTCTCTCTCTCTCTCTCTCTCTCTCTCTCTCGTGTATTCTCTCCTGCTCATTGTACACTTCCGCTTTGACATTATATCAGAGCCCGAGGCTCGTTGATCATGCAGAGCATCGGCTCGAAGAAGAGGAAAGGAAGGTCTTTGGCGTTTTGTGCTCTTTGGATGTGTCGTGGATTCTCCCCACACTTGCGTTTTGGGATAGGCCCCTGACATCCCTACGTTTTAAGCCCGTCACTTGTAGCGTTTTAAAACACTGCCTCGTTGCCTACAGTTCCATGCTTCATAGCCAGCGTTTGTGAGACACGCAGGACTTGGGCATCAGTGCTGCACTTGGAGAGCGCCTGTTTTGACAGCTTCTTGAGACGCCTAGTGGAGAAGCTCCACTGGTTGCGGCAGGGAGGACTAGCACAGAGATGATGAAGAAGAAAAGGGAGATAGCATGAGGAAGACTTTTAGCAGCTAGTGCAAGGGCAAGCTTCATCGATAGTTTCTTGCCATTTAGCAAGGAACCAATGCAACGTATAAAAACACTATGGATATGTGCACCAATCCATTGTTGTTGGCCGGATTATGAGGATATATTTCAAAGTTCATTGTCTTGGAATGTTTGGACGTGATGTGTTCACAGTTCACAAATGGGGATTCTTGGACGTAGTGTGGTCTACAATTCAATTTTCTATGAGGCAAACAGTGCTCAAGATGACATTCTCTTAAGGTAAAAGTCGGTGTCGCATAACCGAGGTGTATCCAGTAGTCGGCCGCTTCTGGTGTGTCCATCATAGCTTCATCGACTTGGTCTTCCTACATATGTCCACTATGAGTTGCAGAGAGGGTTTTATAGTTATAGCATCTCAAGTGAATAGCCCAATGTGATCCCAATATTTATTTTGTCTTTAGATATTTATTTTACTTATTTGTCACAGTTTGGGTAGGGCAATTTTCTAAGGTTAGTATATGAGCACACGTTCCCCCCATTGTGTATAATCACTAATTTATTTCCTAGCTGGTTGGTTCAAAAGAGTCTCTCTCTCTCTCTCTCTCTCTCTCTCTCTCTCTCTCTCTCTCTCTCTCTCTCTCTCTCTCCTGCATATTCTCTCCTGCTCATTGTACGCTTCCGCATGGTCGACTTTGACAAGCCCTTGATCAGGGTGAGCTCATCATGGAGGCACTTCTGTGTTCACTTGAGGATGACTCCAGTTCTTCTCGTAGCTCCATTTCCAATGAAGAAGAAAGGTGGAAAACGAGAAAACAAAAGCACTGGAAAAGCAAGGCAAAAAAGCGTCACAAGAAATCACATCGTTCAGATACGATACTCCTTGATCTTTTGACGATTCTGATGAAGTCTCTTACGCCTTCGAAAAATCTTTTGGTGAAAAGCACAATCATCTAATTTGAGAACTGAAGTATGACAATTTAGAGCGGAGAAAGGGCAAGAAAGAATTGAAAGACGGTGGTCGAAGCGTAAACTTTGACACTTTTTAGGGCCACAATGATACAAATAAAGCATTGTCCTTTATTTAGCAGGTTGACACCGCTCTCTCTGGATGTCACAGATAGGAGCGTGCATGAACAACTAATAGGCTGAAAAGAAATAGATTTTGATAGAGAGAGGGGAGAAGACCGACATAGTATTGGGGACTAGAAGATCGGCTGGTCCCTCCCCCCTCTCCTTCAAGAGAATCTTTATTAAAGCATGGGGAGAATCTATTACAAGTACAAGAACTGGAGTAAACCCCCTTCGTTCTAAATCTCAGACTCGATGGTAGTTTTCTTCCCGTTCGAGAACTCAAGAGACTAGTTCTTTGCTTAGTTATCCTCCGATTTTCTCTGAGAGCACGTGTCAGGTGTAGGGGAATTGAAATGGTGAAGATCTAGACTTTACGCTTCCAAAAATCTTTACTTCTTTCCTTGCTCTAATGTGTGCTACATAGCACGAATGATGGTTCCTTTTAGATTGAGAATGAGAGAGAGAAAGTGATGTGTGTGTGTGTGTGTGTGTGTGTGTGTGTGTGTGTGTGTGTATATATATATATCTATATATATATATATATATATATATATATATATATATATATATATATATATATATATATATATATATATATATATATATATATATATATAGAGAGAGAGAGAGAGAGAGAAAGAGGTTTTAAAGCCCTTCTTTATAATATATAGAGAGAGAGAGAGAGAGAGAGAGAGAGAGAGAAAGAGGTTTTAAAGCCCTTCTTTATATAGGAGAGGATGAGAAGAACATCCCCCCCCCCCCCCCCCCCCCCCAACAAACTTCAAAGAGTTGCCCCAAACAGCCATTTTTTCAAACTTGACCATTCTTAATGCTCCTGTTCGCTTGCCGTTCCTAGGCCCCATTCCGGTTATGCCTTGGAAGGGTAACGGTGTTCCGTTCCTATTTCCGTTGCGAGGAAGTGCCCGCCTTGGAAACGTGTTTCAAAAATGGGAGGATCCCATTCCCTGTTACTCTGGTCTAAAGTCTGTTTAGTCTCTATCTGTAGGTTGACGTAGGAGTGATTTCTCTCTTGAATTTGTAGAATCTCCATGTTCTCCATTCATGTTGTTAGGATCGTGCTTCGATACCATTGTAATACACTTCCAGCGAGTGATGAGATGGAAATACAAATAACTGTAATCTGCACACTTGGCAACACTTTTAGTACTTCAAAACAACTGAAATAACAGAGAGTAGATGCTACGGTGCGGCGGAGTTCCGAGCCAAGAAGCGTTGGCCCCAAAGACTGGTGCCCCTTTCCGTATTTCTTTATTATTGATCTGCAAGAGTACAACTCCCATTGGACCCAAATCTTCCAGCTCTGCTTTCAAATGCCTCAAAGAGTGGCCCATGGGGCACTTATAAAGAGTACAAGGGATGCTAAAAACAGAGCCCCAAAAGCATTAATCTTAAAAGCACTTAAACTTAAAAGCAATTATTTAAAAAAGCTAGCGCTGAAATCTGCCCAAAACAGCCAGCACAATTTGCAGAAATCCATACAGCAGTGCCACATGTCAAGTCAGCGCAATTTGCGGAATTTCCGTATAGGAGTGCCACGTGGCATGTCAGCACGACTACGAAAATCAGCTTCAGAGTTCAAGCTTCTGATAATTGGGTTTTAGGCCCCTCGGCCAATGCTCCATAAGTTGGTAGTGCCATATCACTGACTTGTCACATGTGGTGATCCTTATGGCTGCCCTTCTTGAACTTGGGTTTCTCTTTAGGGTTATGTAATGTAGTAGGTGCTTTACTCTTAGGAGAGGGTTTAGATATTGTATAAGTAGTAGTAGTATAGGCTGGAGAATATGACGGAGAATAGAGAGATATATCTTTACCGTCATTCAAAAGAAGTCAACTTGTTTATGCCATGGCACTTGAGCCTCTGGAAGGTTTGGCTCTGTCTTTCAACCAGTGTCTCCCTAGATTTAGAACCGTGCGTTTGATGATGCTGTTGCTGCAGATAACAATTTAGTAGCCAAGAACTGGTCACTGGACAGAGTTTGTAATGAATAGACTCTAGAGCTGTGAGTTTGATGATAAGCCTTCCACAAAAAGGAATGTAAAGGACATTGAATGCCACATTCTTTCACCTTTTCATTTTTTGGCCTGCAAGTTGAAAGTGTCTGGTCTATGTAGTTATTTACGTTCCAAAATGAAATGTGGTAATATTCAATATTGGGCATTGATGAAACGTTGATATGAATGCCATAGTGTTTTGTGAATACTATGCATGATGGAGGTGATGGTTTTATTATCTTGTGGATGACTACCATGAAGCTGTAATGCACTCTTTATAGGCGACTTTGGGCTCACAAACAAAACAAAAATGATAAAGATTGCTTACAGGACAGCCAAAGCTTTGCTTTGGCTCCAACTGCCCTCAAAGAGAGGCTCATGACACGGTTTTCCCTTTAAATAACTTTATTCATTTTTTAAAAACATGTGGGTTCCTGTTTGTCTGTATAATGGTCCTCCATGGTTAATGTCTAGCAAGGCTATTGGTATGGCTTTCTGTTTTCGTGTTTTGAAACTACCATGTTTCTTTGGGGTCATCAACAAACATTTGTTATACCTAGCTTTATGAATCTACTGTTGCCTCAACAATCAATACTCGCTAATATCCTGAGCTTGTTATTTGACAGTCTGGGAGACATTCCCTTCACAGTCAAGAGATTAAAGCTCGGAACACCACGTTTCCTTATACCTGTGGAAGAGACATGCACGCACATCATGCATTAAAGTTTCTGGGTGGCTTGCAATTCTCCATTGGTAGTTTGGGATCTTCGTTTTTATGGTCTAAAGGTTCAAACAGAAATAAGACAAATGAAGACGAGGGTTCTAAAACAACAATGGCTTTCTTTGGGAGTGCCCGCAATGGGAATAACAACATAAATGGAAGATTTTGGACAAATGTGCTCATTGGTTTGAACGTACTGTAAGTTGCTAACGCTATCATCTTCCACCTACAAGTGCCATTTTTTCTCGTCTATAGTGTAGAAAGTGCTGCCGACATTCAACTACTTTATCGTGTTAAGCATATGCTTCTCTTTTTGTTATACAGAATGTTTGTTGTCCAGGAGGCTACTCATGGAAAGCTTTTGTTGTTGGGGGCCAAGGTTGTGCACTTCACACTATCTAGTTTTAGAAGATTTTGAAGAGTGCCTGCTTAGTAGTTGCTATTATGATTTCTACCCTTGAAAACTTTCGTTTTTTATGGTAGGTCAACAGTTTGATCGATAGAGGTCAACTGTGGCGGTTTCTCACCCCTGCATTTCTACATGCCAGTCTTCCCCACCTTGTGGTTAGTCATTCAAATTTTGTCTTTTTGACTTGGACAGATGTTGACACTGTCATCACTCTTTTGTATAAGAATAGTTTTCTTTTTTTTCACGAGTAGATAGATTGTTGTATTGGTTTATCAAACACCCATAGGGATACAAACGGGCCTACATCTTACAAGGGGAGGTGGAAGAGCCACGCTGTTGGCTTGTCTGAGCTGATTGGATATTCACTTGTCTTCAGTGCTTGACTGCAACTTTTTTTTGTTTTTCTTGAGGCTTAGCTTAATCTTCCTTAATTTAGCATGTAGTATCCGAGTCATAAACAAATTTGTGTACTTCAAATATCTGAACTTGTGTATGAGAAAAATGGTGGTACTTCGTAAGCTCCTTCAATAATTACAAATGGGGGCCTTAAATTTTTACAAGTGGAAAAGTTTCTCCAATTTGGGTTTCTGATTTGCAATGAACATATCTAGTAAATCTAGTGCTGTAGATTCTAACATTTTGTGATTGCCTATTGGTTTGCGGATGGTAAAGATGGGACGTATTATCTATATTTTTGAACAATGCTTCTTAAAAGAGGCTAGTCACTGTTGGATCTTGATCACTGAGAATGGATGTAAGGATTTGAATGAGATTTGAAAATTTAGAACCAGAGTAAGTGTGGCATTGAATCGGCCTTTGTGTTCTCTGAATTTGAACGGAGTTTGCTTGTTCACTAAATCTATCAATGATAGTCCAAGTTCCATAGCTAGCAGATGATTTTGACAAGTCCTTTTTTCCATGGTTGAGGAGAAATGGATTGTTTCAACTTCACAGTCTAGTGATCCATACATCTGTTGTCAGTCGTTCTTCACTTTTTGACATGATGCACTCAAGAATATACTTGTCAACATCTTTGTGGATTGTAGCCGATAGAACATTTTTATTAATGTCTTAATAGTCAGCAGAATGTGTTGATGTTTAGTGTAAGGTGGAGCTTGTGATTGTAAAACACTTTTTGTAGGAGCTTTTTAATGGATTATCTACCGTGACGAAGCAAAATTCATCCTTGAGAGAGTATCGAGGAACAAATGTCTCAGATACAAGCTTGTTATAGACCTTAGAAAATTGTCATTGAAAGCTTACAGTTTTTCCAAGGCTTGATGTGAACTTATAGTCACTGAAGCATGTTGACACAGCCTGTCTTCTGGACCCAGTATTGTGCAGTTTTACCCCTTCCTTCGATTTAAGTCACTGTCATGCAAGCATGCAATTTTCAGCTCCTATCTTTCTCCTATTCACATCTCTCTGTGTTGATTATATTGTAGCGTGAGACTCGTTCCTTTTGAGCCATCTCATTTCTATTGATTTTGCACTCTCCTGGTTCTGTTGCTGCTGTTTTGCATGTGCCATGTTTTGTTGTTATTCACTTCAATCCTAAGGCATTACATAAATGATGATTGGTTTAAGCAGACAAACTGCTACTCCCTGCATTCGATTGGTCCAGTCATAGAAGCTCAAGGAGGTGCTGCAAGGTTCTTAGCTGTCTATTTTGGGTCGGCAATCACAGGTAAGAGTAGTGAATGTAGATGGACTAGGGTCTTTTTGGATCATGTGCCCATTTCAATAAATGTCATTTACTGACTTTCAGTTTACAATGTAATCAGGATTTTTTTTGAGCTATTCTTTCACTAGAGCACCTGCGGTTGGTGCATCTGGTGCTGTGTTTGGTTTGGTAAGTCACGTGTATATTGTATTGTGGGATGCTATCTATAGTCAGTATGGATAGTGCTTTGAGGTGCTCACTATGTTTTGCAGGTTGGATCCTTGGCAGTTTTTCTTCTGCGACATAAGGACCTCTTAACTGGAGCGCAACAAAGCCTGTCGAACCTTTCACGCATGATTGTTATAAATCTGGTATGGGACTGTACTCAAAACGTGTCTACAAGGCAAATGAGAAGCTAGTGCAATAATGTTATTGTGGATGTCATACTAGTGGTGATACTATGCATGATGGAGCTGACAGTTTTTGACTATGAGTTCGTAACTCGACCATTCCTTCAAAGGTGAAAACAGATGCCTTTTGAATGACTTGGGTGTTAGATAGTAGTCTACGCTATCTTCATTAACAGCTAGAATGCTGTGGCAGTCACGAGGAAGAGGTCAGCTCAGCTTTTGTCCCTATGCAGGACAACCATGCTGATTTTTTATCAAAGGCTCTGCCTGGTGAGAAGTTCAAAGCTTTTCACAAAGCTTTGGGCTTCCTCTCTTTCTGGACTGATCACATGGGGTTTGACACTTACCCATACATGAACACACTTAGGACCTCCAAGGCACTTTTTTCCTTCATGAGGAGGTTTTGAGTCATCTAGGTGTATATAGTGTGATACGCATCAAACTCAACTGCAGCTAAAGGCTTCTATTACCATTCTGATGCCACTTATTATCTCTTTGAAGGCCTAGGACTATTGATCTAAGTCATGAATGAGGTGCCTTTCCAAATGTTTGTGCTGCTGCTTGTTCCATTTAGGCAAGGGCTATATCTCAGGGACACCTGGGTATTGATGTGAAAGAGTGCCCTTCTATAAATAGAAGACTGGTTCAGAGCTATTATTGGCCAATGAACATGAATCTCTACCAAATTCTCTTGAAAATCAGCATGGACAAAGGACATTAAAAATCAAAGTGCTTATAGTATTTCCCTGAGTTCGAGCTGATTTAATTGATTGGTTGGAAACACAGGTATTGGGGCTTGCTACCAGCAAAATTGACAACTGGGGACATGTAAGTAGTTTTGGTCTGCAGCAGTCGAGGCATTTTTCTGTCGATTGTGTTGTTTTACATGAATGATGCATTAAATTGACTACAGCTGGGAGGACTGGTTGGAGGAGCAGCCATTGCTTGGCTTGTGGGTCCTTCCTTTTCTTACAGACGCGTATCTGGAGAGCGAAAAATGGTACTTGTGGATCGCCCACCAGTCTCTTATTTACTTCCTCAAACGTGAAAAGATGGGCTTTGACTCTGCTCATCTCATTAACACCTGGCTACAATTGCCTTGTGATCCAACTGCTGGCACAAGCAATCTGCAAAAAACAAGGGTAAGTGCCATTGTTTATTTACATCACAAAGACGCAAGAAAGCTTACAATTGCCCTTGACCTTGACCACCTACCCATTAGAGCATTGACAATTATTATTTCTTTCTTTGCCAGAATATGTAATTTTGTCATATTGAAGTGGTACTAGGTACCATAACTTCAAACCTTGAAGTACCTCTTTCACTGCAGCTTTTCAAAAGCCGAGAATGACGTAGTCTCACCTGCAGAATAGCTCATGAAAACTTGTATCATAAATTTGGTCACCGATCTCGATAAACAAGCCTAATCGGACAAGACTGGAAATATTGAACATTACAAATGTGCTTGATTAACTAGTTTACAAAATGTCTTTGTAAAACTCACAGAGTCACATTTGCCTGCTTCCTCTTTCCTGCTGCAGTGCATTATGGTTTTAATTTTTCCCTGCAAAGTCTAGAAAACTGCTGATAGTACTCGGAGTGTCTGGTGAGTACTTTCTTGCCTCCAAAACGTTAAATGCTCTGCATGGAAAACATATGACTTTACACAGTTTGGTTGATTTAGAAGATTAGGCTTGGTGATCGTTGGCCCTGTGGTATGGTCTCTCGAAGGTGCGATACTAACTTGCTAGCTTAACAAAAGATTATGAATTAATTATGACCATCAGTTACCAAATATTTTTTGATGACAACTTTCATTACTAGACCTTGGAATCTAGTTCTAATCTAGTGACCTGCATGTTGTTTTGATATACATGTATAACTAGTTTGGTAACAAAGATGTGGGGCACCATGCTTTGCACAAGCGTGATTCCCATGCATCGTCAATCCTCCTCTTCATGCCGACTTGTCACTAAGATAACACCATGCACAGTGTATCCAACAATCTTTAGTTGTCACACTGTTAGATAAACATTCTCTCTCTCTCTCTCTCTCTCACACACACAATCAATGAATTGCCATGCAAATAGAGTGCACTTCTAGTAATGGAATTCCTTGGAGATTCCCAATCAGTGGTCGTGAAAAAACCTTTTTGCTAACCATGCATAAATCCTTTCTAACCTTTTCCAAAGAGGAAATTTGCTATTTTTGGCCTACCCAAAGGGCAAAGGCTATAGCGATGCAATGTCTTTTTGTTGACTAAAATAGAAAAAATAATTGAGTTATATTTTTAAGCATTTTTTGCTAAATCAAAAATGTTGATTGGTTGAATTAAGATAGTGGGTACTCATTTCAATGAACAGTGTGTAACTCTAATGATGACATGTCTTGAGTTTTGAAATATTAAAAATTTTGAGCTGCCTCTAATGAAAAAGGGAGGTGGTTAAAAATGGGCCTGCCCAGGGCTGAGGTCTTACTGAAGCCTCCTGAAAACAATTTTATTTGATTTATGATAAAGAAAAGGTTTAGTGGTGGCCCGATGGGTGATGCTTTCTAGGATGTTGAATGAATAGTAGTTGGAGTGGAGCCTGGAGGGTGATGAATCATGATGGTTGTCTTAACTTTGTGGTGGGAATTTGGAGCCTTCACGCAAGAGCCACATTAGTGCATGCTGATCACTCTGCACATTCATGCTTGTCGTCTTCCATGCTCGTCATCCTGCATCTCCTTGTCTCCCTCCTGACCCCAATTGTGCCCCACCCCCCTCTTCCTCTTCCTTCAGCCTGCGTGTGCGAGGCGACCAACTAGCCTCACGAATTATTCATTCGTGGGCACTGCCCTGTGAGAAAACCAGCCATTGATGCATATGAATCCGACCGAGCGCTGCTTGCAAGGATGTGTGTGAGAGAGAGATCCGTTCCCTGTCCGCCATTACACACAGACACACACGGCCAATTCTTGATCCAGCTTTGAGGTAGGGAGTATGTGCTGCGTGGGAGCTCGAACTTATCATGGGGGACTTTGCAGTGCTCGACTGAGAGTGCCAAGTCGCCAGTCGCATGAACCTGAGTACTCCTTGTTGCACTGTTAAACTGCCCAGCGTGGCAGAGAGCAGCTGCATGAGCCATGGAGGATCACAGCTCAGGAGTCAGCATCATGTAGTACAGTCTTCCACCTTACTTACTACATTAAAATTTTGTTCATCCAAGCTGGCATTGCGCTTCTGCAAGCCACACTGCTCTGGTCCTCTACCACATTGCAACGACCAGGTGATAATTAATCATCATTTTCTGCAGCTGCACTTGCAAGTCCAGTTTAGCACATTAATTACCCTAGTCTCTGACTAATCAGTTCATTTAAAGACTGCATGCAGGCTCCCTCAGTATTGTCTGCACTTCTGACATAGAACAATACACCGATCACTATGGAATCCACTAGATACCTGACACCAATCTTATCAATGAGGGCAGTAAGATTGAGCTGAGAAATCCGGTGCATCGCGTGATGAAAACGATGCATTTGTTCGACGAGGACGACGATGGTAATGGGTCGAGTAGCGCCATGAAGAAGTACTACTACCACTTGAGCACAGGCAATGTGCATGTGGGGACCTTCTTTCTGGTGAGAGTGGGGATGTGGGCGGGGATTGCGCCACCCCCCATGCCAAAAGGCGCTGATAACCTGTTTTAGTTCAAGCTCATAGTGGATGCAAACAAGTGGCACCATGTGGAGGCATTGACGTCTGCTTGGCTCGCAGCAGCCCCACGGTGACACGTCCTTCATCTCTTCACTAGAGCTTCGACCCCTACCCCCCACTGTCACTTCTATCTCCCTCATCAGTGCCACCAATTGCTTTCTCATCCTTCATCGCCGTCGTGCCTATGTCCCTGTGAAAGGACCTTTTTAGCCATTTTAGCCCTGTGCTTCCTGCCTTGACACCTTAAGCTACAGCTCTGCCAGTGCTGCCTAGTCCCCACCAACCCTTCTGTGTCACTGCTCCAATGTCATACTTACCTTTATAGCCAGCTTGCGAGAGGCTAGTTTTCAAAAAATCAAAGCATCTAGTTCTTTCGGATATGTTTGCTGGCAAGTATCTACATTTGTTTGCACCTTGACTTGGCGGAGAACAATGTTGAGCAGCTAGGGGTTTGTCTCTCAAGGAGGGTTCTTTCTGTCACTTACACTCAAAAAATGCCTTTGTTTTCATCGATTTAGTTTTCCTGATAAATATCACAATTTCACGTCTCCCCATTACGGGCTTCTTGCGCGCAGAACTGAGGTCAAATAAGCCTCGATTTTCTTTGGACTCCTTGCATGCAGACTTGAATATAATTGTACTTGACATTGTAGATTTGTGCTCTAGGGGCAGAGGATACTGCATATCTTCCCGACAATGTTTTAATCATATATATCTTGATACTGCAGGCATGCAAGGAGTCCATAACAAAATATTCAGTCAAGTACCTCTGAAATGATGTAAAGCTCCTAAATTCAAGTCCTTCGAGGTTGTTTTATCTATTCAACTTGTTCCTTGTTTGTTTTTTTTCTGCACCACAGCTCCCATGGATGCTTGCATCGAAACTGGACAAAACCTAATCACGAAACTCTAGTTTTGCATAGCTTTTGTTTCTCAAAATTGTACTCCCTACTGAAAACATCCTTGTTACTATTAGAGGTTATTTCGCAGGCCTCGTGATTTTATCACTTGTTAAGACAGTTTCACACTTTTTTTCTCAATTTCTAGGGGGATTGCTTCCTTTTTCTCTTGATCCTAACCGGCAGTATTGAATTTTCAGGCAGCACAATTATGTGCTGAGAGACACTATGCACTAAGGGTATTATTAGAATATATCACTCAAATGTGCTCATGTAATGTGTTCTTCAATTTAGTGAGATGTAGGAGAAATCCCCTTAAGGTAAGTTTACTCTCTTTTTGCTTGGTATTAAGGGCCAAGTTTACTCTCTTTTGGCTTGGCATTAAGCCAAGTTTACCATGTTATCGACGTAGTAGCTACGTTACCGACGTAGTATCCATACAATGAGCCAATACTTACCACAAGACATCATATTCCTTGCATGACAGAGATGATGCCCTCGTGGTAAGTACCATTCCGTAGAATGGATAATGCACAGATGCACATTGTGTAGTAAGATATCCTGTTATTGTCGTACAATGCGACACAAGGCATGCTACCACACAACGCATACGCAACACAAATACACGAGTTGTGTGGTCAGGTACTTTGCTACTTCCGTGCATTGTGACGCAGAGCACGTTCCTACACAACCCCCTCACTCCCTCTCTGTTCTCGACATACCTACAAAGGTCGTCTCTCTCTCTCTCTCTCTCTCTCTCTCTCTCTCTCTCTCTCTCAGCTAAGTTTACTCTCTTTTGGATCGATATTAAGGGCCAAGTTGCACCCAAGGCCAGCGAGGGAAAGACTTCTCCAATTCACTGTTTATAGCAATGAGGCGCATTTCTCGTAACCTTGCAAAGATTCCATTAACCTCTTCATTTTTTAAGAGAATACACTATCATCATGGTTTGGGAAGCATACTATCCAACGAAAATTCAAGCATGTGCTCTCCCTTTTAGCACGATTCATATGATGTGTACCTCTTTTCCAAATTTTAGAAAGATTCTCCAAAATTCTCTTCTTAGCAAAAGTCAAACGGGACTACTCCATAAAAGTAAACATTGATAAACCTATTTAGTCATAGGGTGGTTGAGCTCTAAGAGAAAAAAAGAATGATTAGCACGAGGTGGAATTGTGAAAAAAGTCACTGCCAAATTCTAAGCAAGAGGTGGGACCACAATTGTCCACCAAATTTGGAATCAATGTAATGGCACATGCCTTTGGCAATGCCAAAAAGAGAAAAAGACCCGAGGAGGTGGGATTAGGTGGGAATGCTTGCCTTGTGCACTCGCCTTCAAATTCCTTATTCTAGAGCTAGGTCTCACTAGCGTTGAATGAGATTAGTGGTAATGCACTAAAATGTCACTTTTGTGTAATCACACTATTTCATTTTCATATTAAGTGTATTTAGGAGACAGTCCCTAGAAAGTAGAAGTACACCTAATACAAAGTTTTTTCCATGTATTAGAGAATTTTTACTATCACTAATGAATGGAAGTTCCCTTGTGAATTCAGGGTTACCTAAGTAGGGAAAGGAAAGTCTTAATCTATCTTTTGGAACATCGTGCAACCAATCATTCAATTTTCATTCAAGTCATTTACTTTTCCTTAAAAGATGTGGGATAACATACTTAAGAAATTAAACCTTCTCATCCCACTAATATTGCTAATCATAAGTGAGACCCGACTCTTAGTTGCTTAAAGGTCAATAGCAACCTCAAAGACCTATTATTCCAGAGTGATAAGTGGCATATCAAGCTGTTGAAAATTGAAACCACTCAATACTCACATCCCTACATACAAACATACATGAATGTCCACGCCTTACAAGGCATCAAAAGTGCTATGGATAGATTTGCACCTCTTCACATGAGCTTAGGGTGGAGAGATGAGGATATGAGGCTATACATGAGAGGATTGCATATATGCTAGTTGTGCCATGCTAAGAAGAGTACTAGAAATGTCATTCTATTTTGGGTTTGCCTCGCCAAGGCCTATGCAATGCATCTCAAAGGAAATTCAATTCCTTCTTTTCATCCTTTTTCTCAAATGCTCTCTCTCTCTCTCTCTCTCTCTCTCTCTCTCTCTCTCTCTCTCTCTCTCTCACACACACACACACACACACACACACACATTTTATACATATACTATCTATCTATGACTTAAAAATTACAACAATTGGTTCCTTGACCTAGCCTTCTTGCATGGCTAGATTAATCTTGGGAATACCTTGCCTTGTGCAAGATCCCTATCAAACTTGTGCTTGACGTTGCCTATCACTGATCTACTTCCATAAATTTACAGGAACCATCACTTAACTAAAAATAACTAACTTTGGGATAGCTTATACCTAAGGGGACATTTCATGGGAACCCACCCTTCCTTGTCTTGGTGAATTTATGGACTTGTGTTGTGTGGAATACCTTCTTGAGGGAATTTTAATCTCGCCTATACAAAAATATGTGTAAAAAGTTGAATAAGCCTTGCCCATGGTTGGCTTTGTCACTTGAATCCCTTATGGGAACCATTGCTTAACTTAGTAATCCATGGCATTGGGTGGCAACCACTGCTTTGGTATTGCTTGACCCAAAAGGGGGGCCCAACCTAAGTCAAAACAAGTACACCTCGCATTTGAAATACCCTTAGGTGTTGGTAAAATGTGTGGCCTAATCAAAAGGTGGAAACCTTCCCAAAATACCAGATTAGAACCAAAAAACTTAAGAGAGCAAGAGAACTCTAAGGCCACCCCTTGTGGGAACTAGCCTTTCCATGGCTTGGTGGTTTCTTTGGCCTTGGTGGGAACTCACCTTGTCTTGGCCTGATGGTTGATCAACTTGGGCTTTTGAAGTGAGCATTAACTGTCACCCCTCCCACGGATACCTGTGGAAGAGTAACTCTTTGAGTTGTGCTATGGTTGATGAGCTTGGGCTTTTGGTGTGAGCATTAACTGCCCACCCCTCCCGTGGGTACCTATGGAAGAGTAACTCTTTGAGCTATGCTATGGTTATCTTGTATAGAGATTTTGTCTTTATGCCTTTTGCAAGGGGTGTCTCAAATTGATGCAATGTTCCTCTAATGGCTAAGGCTTATTGCTTTATCTATCACAAAACCTCGCTTGATTTTGAATCTTTGAAGGCATTAATCTCCTCTCTCATTGTGAGTTACATGGCCTCTATAGGGCATGATATGACCATGGAACCTTTTGTGCTATTGGGACGACTTCTCATGTAGGCCTTGTTGGGTGATTCTTGGATATGGAGAGTACATGCAATTGATAAGACTTTTTGGACCTAACATGGAGAGGAAAAGGATGTCCAATCTGTTCCCTTCAAACTCTATTTAAAGGTGAGGACTCTTGCCCTCGCCTTTAAAGAGGTGAGGTTTGCACCTGCACCTGCTCACTATTCACTGTCTACTTGTACTAGACGTAGTGAGCAGTCATCTTGTGGCCTTGCTGATTTTTATTACATCATGAAGATGGTTGATGATGCTGCCACTTCTTTGGTTCACTTTTGTTCTTTTTTTTTTTGCTTGATGGTTTCTTTTGCTCATTTAGTCTTTCTTGCCTTGTTTACTCTAATGGATAGACGATTGATTGGGGATAGTTTGAGATGTTAAAACTTAGAGATACTTGCTCTCTTAAGTTTTTTGGTTCTAATCTGGTTTACTTCTTGTAAGTTAGTACTTTATCCCAAAATGTGTAAACTCGAAAACGTGCCTTGATGATTCCAAGTTTGTAAAATATCTTCTATTTTAAAATTTGGATTTTTGGAATTTGCCTACCAATATGGTCCTATTGATTTTGTTCCTCCTAAACAAAATCCAAGGTATAATACTCTGTGATTTTTGGTTATCTGTGTCTCAATGTAGTTAAGGAGGATGACCTAAACTCCTTGTTATGACCATTGACGGTTACATGGCTATCTATGTGTGAATGTAGTTAAGGAGGATGACCTAAACTCCTTGTTATGACCAATAACGGGTACATGGTATTATAATGTTGCTTATCAAAAACATGTACGGCTTCACATGCAATTTATATTTGGGATTTCTTGTGAGGACAAGGGACTAGGCAAGGGCATGTCAAGGGACTAGGAGCCCATGGTCTAGGAAAAGGGCCTTATATATCTGTCTTGGAGATTATTTGACAATTGCTTATTCTTTTGCTAGATGTTTTAACATGTTAAAAAATATAGTATGATGAGATTGGGTTGCTAATTTTTGACCTTGTTAAGAAATGTTGGTGTTTAAAAATTGAGGAATTAAAGATGTCTCTTTGTGTTTGATTCTATATGGGGTAAAATTTATGGCTTTGTTGAAGTCATATGGTCTTGTGAAAAATGGTATTTGGTGCTCTTACCACTACTTGCAAGGAGTTGGACTACTATCCACTTGTTTTTTTCTCTAACAAATGCCATACAAATTCTGGTTGGGTGGATTTTTTGCTACAAAGGATCTAAAAACGTTTTCTTTCTTTTGAGGATATTTGGCATCATGGATTTTTTCAAAAAACTAAAAATTCACTATTTTTTGCTTAAAAACTTTGATACAAGTTTTTATATTAATACAAATATCAAAAGTCTTGACACTTATTAAAATAAGCAAAAAAATCTAACGAGTTTATTTTTATAAAACCACTGATTGCCATCCCATCAAGAGGGGGATGACTTTTTGATGGAAATCAACACAGGTAAAGACGTATAAATTTATAATTACATAAAAAAGAAGAAAAAGTTGAACTTAGATTATAAATGGAACACTCTTTAGAACCTTTGAGGATGTCACTTCCAAGACCATTTGTTTTGACAAAAAGTTTGTTTTTTACCAAATTCTTTATTTTGACAAGGATAAGAGCCAGCTAATAGGCTCTTTGACATGTGTAATATGTATCCAAGGCTAACAAAATATCATGTTTTGTTTATAGGATGCAAGTGAGATCCCTATCCTTGCTTAAAGGTGTTTAGGTTAGCAACACTCAACGACCTTGAAAATGAAGATGCAAGTGAGATCCCTATCCTTGCTTTAAGGTGTTTAGGTTAGCAACACTCAACGACCTTGAAGATGAAGACCTAGTTCATCTATAGACCCGATTCTTGTCCACATGGATAGAATCATTGGAATGAATCTTTGTTCTGATTTAATTGTATAAAAATTCTTAGCATATAGAAATGTTTTTTGTGTAGATACTTTCTTGATGTCTGGAGCCAATTGTCTTTTGAATATGGTGTTCTTTTGTATTTAAGTACCTATTTAAAATGGCAACACACACACACACACACACATACACACATGTTGCTGTTTATATGCACTTTAACTCCTTCTGGTATATAGGAGTGGCTTGTTGTCACTTCTTAGGTATAATTAACTGGGGACTAGTCTCAGTAACTTGTATTGGCCTGGAAAATCTCTTGTGAAAAATGGTTTGAATTCACTAGGGGAAATTAGTGGGTGGATTCTTAATGTATGGTACTTAACATTTTAGGAGTTAAGTTGGATAATGGGGTTTTGGGCGGGCTGGCTTGGCTCTGTATACGTTGTCCTCATCCGCTCGATGACGTGGTGGCTCCCTCCTGGTGGCATCTACTCTACAACGCTTTGTGTGTGTGTGTGTGTGTGTGTGTGTGTGTGTGTGTGTGTGTGTGTGTGTGTGTGTGTGTGTGTGTGTGTGTGTGTGTGTACGAGGTGGCGCTGATGGTTCTCCTCCCTCGTGAAGTTGGACCCACCATACTGTTGTGGAAGGAATGTGGCTACTAGCACTGAACCTTATAAAAGGTGAGCTTCCATGCTCACTTAGCATTGGTACCTATGTGCTTCTGTGGGGTGTGTGTGTGTGTGTGTGTGTGTGTACTAATGAAAGGTTGTATGTACCTTGAGATTGTGAGAGTTTTGCTCGCAAGGGTGTGTATTGTTAGAGTCATTGGCTCTATGGAAAAAGGCAAAGACAAGCAAGCTATTGTGGAGCTGGCTGCTCTGACTCAATCTCAGGTGACTTAAGACACTCATATGGGACTATTGTTTGAGCTGCTTGGTTGTGTTGTGATTCACCTTTGATATGGTAATAGAACTCATGCATGTTCTTGGCTATACTAAGTCAATGTATGACTATTATGTTATGTTGATGGTTGGCGACTTCTACTGATCCTTAGGTGTTTGCGGCATGGTTTTTTTTACTCCTTTCGAGTTCCGTGAATTCTTTCAATATGTGTCTACTAACCTGTCATAGGCATATATATGAGTAGTAAAATACATTGATAGGTTTCTTCAATGCAGGATAATGGTTGCCTTGTAATTTTTTTAGCTGAGAAGGTAATGATTGATGTTTTCTCTTACAACTTGGTGGATGACCCTTGGTTATATGATAAGTATTGGCTTACTTTGGGGGTTTAAGATAAGTGGCATGGTCTATTTTTTCGAGGGCAGTTGTTGCGGTTATATTTCTCTGATGAGGTGGCTCTGGGGTTTGTTTTTGAGCTTGCCTTTCTTGCTCAGATACGGTCTATGTATGTTGATCGTTGTGTGACAGATCTTTGGCAAAGCTGCTCATGTGGCCGAATATGGTTGTGAATGATTGGTTGTGAATATGGGTAAGAATGGTTGTGGCCGAATATGGTTGTGAAATGTGGCCGAGTATGGTTGTGTGTGGTACCTTATAGCTGATCATGTGGTCGAATATGGTTGCTTATTGCATCAATTTCATGTTATTTAATGGGCATTGTCGGCACACTCCCTTGGCTTCTAGAACAACTGGGGGATTATGGAATGTCTCACCTCTACGTGTTTATGATTAAGGGGAATTGAGCATTCATACTATCTTTTATGTGGTTTTTCGACTCCATCTAGGAAGGTGTAGTACACACTTACTAACATCTCTTTGTGTTACATGCGACTCCAAAGTATAAATTGATTGCACGTATGAAAACTATTATTGACCCAGTAAAAATAGTGGCAATTAATGCCAGACTCTCTAAAGTTAAGAAACATGTATATGTGACCCACTTTGGGGCTAAAAAGCCTCATAAAACTCGTCTCCTGCCTTATCTCATGAGAGCTTGCAAAGCAAAAGGGGCCCCACTTGGTTTCCCTACAACCCCTTGTAATGAAACCATCTTTGAATATATGGTATGTTTAGCTTTACCTTTCTTATTAATTGTCTTTGAAAGCAATCTAGTTGGGTGACATCTATAACATGTGGGATACCCATGCATCACCTGCATACGGTGCCAATGCTAACTATATGTTGTGTTGTTTCCATGGGTGCAGGTGAGGGTTACCTTCTCAACTATGATTTTCAAAGTTCCTTCGCTTGAAGATGGCGGACTTATATATCTTCAAGCTCTAGATTCTCTTGTACTTGTGTATAAAGACTGTTCTATACTATGAATGGGAATTATACCACCTTTTCATTGATGTAGTTTCTAGTTTTTTTTGTAATTTGAAAGGATTCTTTGGTGTATATGTTATATTTTTATTGGAACACACACACACACACACACACACACACACGAGCAACCAACAATAAGGTCCTTGTGAATTTGTCATACGTTCTTAACCTTCTTCATTATGAGATTTGAATGAGTCACCCTATGATGATCTATAACTCCTACTAGCAACAATAGGGCAATTGATTGAAGCCAATATAAGACCAGTCTAAGTTATTCAACGATGAGATAGTGAACCACGAAGGCTCTCAAAGACAAGAACATCACTTGATCAAGGGCCTTGCCCAAAATAACCAAAGTGGTTGGATATGAGATCTATCTTACTAGAGTTTCAACGAGCTCTTTGATGATGTTCCCATGTCTAGATGTCCCAAATGAATATGATATTTCCCTCCAAGAAGCAACCTCACATCAATTTCATAATGCAAAGGGTACTCTACAAGTAAATCCTAATGATGTATGTGCCATATATCTCACTTCTTATCCCTTCAACATTTTATGTATACAGTGACAAGTTATAGGCGATGGTCAATGGTCTTCTCATTTCCTAGAGATTGCAGATGTTGTTGGCACTTATTGGATGTTTTGGGTTGAGAGATTCATGGGAGCTTCAAAGGGCTCGTCAAAGAGCGTGACCAGAGGGCTCAATGGCCGAGAGATGGGTACTTGAAGAGTGCATGTATTACCTTGAGCGTATTGACAAGGATTCTCTTTGTAGATGGACAATAGAAGAGTCTCTTATACTTTTACATGAGGTATTATGTGACAAGGGCATTTTGCACAAGCTCACAGTTATAGAATGCTATAACATTTTTACATTTGTTATTTGCAACTAATAGTGTATGCATAGATTTGTCAAAGAGTGCCACAAAGTTTGCTAGCCATAAGGAAGACGAAGAGGTGGAAAATCTACCAAGATTAAACCTCCAGTCATTCTTTCATGGTTATCTAAACATATCAAAGATGGAATTATGGAAGGAGAGGACATTACTGATGAGCAAAGAGAGATTTGTTCGTTGCTGCGATAGAGAAACAATAATTCTTCTATGAATGTATAGCTACATAATTGTTTGAATTTCTAATATTATTGCTTAAAATTTATGTACTCGATTCTGTACTTTTAGGTATCTATGTACAACAACATGTGGACCTATGGACAACATCTTTTAGTCGACAAAATTGATCAACAATGCGTTACTCAAGAGTCTTGCATTGTTTGATCATTTGAACAATAATTACATTTAAGTGTAAGAGATACAAACCCTATTGATGACGAGCTTGAACCATTTATAAACTGAACTTTCGTGTTTGCAAGCAGGTATAAGAATTTATAGAAATACAAAAATGTTTGACACTGTTGACTTCAAATTTTCTTTGAAGGCATTTTTCATACCTTATGATAAAACAAATTATATTGGAGATTGATTGGTTCCGTGATGAATATAAAGGGTCTAGAGACAGAATGCTCAATGCAGACCATACAGCTAAAGAGCTTCAAGAAGCAATGAAGGACAATGATGAGATCGAATTGATCATTGATCTCTTCTCAAGTTTCATTCAACCCTAAAGACTAGAGTATTGCAAAAGAAAATGAGTATCTTATGTTAAAACAAACTATATTGGAGATTGATTGGTTCCGTGATGAATATAAAGGGGCTAGAGCCATAATGCTCAATGCAGACTATATAGCTAAAGAGCTTCAAGAAGCAATGAAGGACAATGATGAGATCGAATTGATCATTGATCTCTTCTCAAGTTTGATTCAACCCTAAAGACTAGAGTATTGCAAAAGAAAATGAGCACTTTGATCTATTTAAATGAACAAGCACTTGGATCCGGGGTTAGATGGGGAGTCTTGTGGTGATAGCCTTGTATGGCTACTTGGGTTTTGACTCCTGTTAACCCTCACGGCTCACGGACACCCCATCACCTACGACGGACGTGTATTATGTATTTGGTAGAGTCACGTACCGGGCTTGTCGGACCAATAGGAAAAGGGTAAGAGTGATCGCCGATGAGAGGCGCACTCTAACTGGGACATTCAAGGGATTAGTTGGCTAAGCATGGGCGCCCAAGTGTGAATGGGGTGAGCTCATATAAAAGCCAACTAAACCTAAAATTCACTCATTCTCTCATTTGTGCAATAGAAGAGTGCTCTTGCTCCATCTCCATCTCCATCTTCTTCGTCTTCACCTCCTTGTGTGTGTGTGTGTGTGTGTGTGTGTGTGTGTGTGTGTGTGTGTGTGTGTGTGTGTGTGAGAGAGAGAGAGAGAGAGAGTGTGTGATCGAGCATTGCGGCGGCACGACGGCGATGAAGCGGTTGAGCGCGACGTAGCAGCGTCTCCTTCTTCTTCGCGGCGAGGAATCCTCCACGGCAGGAGCATAGAGCGGTGAGTGACACACCATTGCCCTCTTTTGAGCTTACTAGTTAAGCTAGTTGTGTGCTTGGAGCCGTCTATGGCTCGCACACGGTGTAACGGCAAGTCCCTTGCTTCGACAGTGTGGCAAGGAGTGCGCATTATTGGCGCCGTTGCCGGGGAATCGCCCTGCACTAAGCCCAAGAGGCACTTTGTGCTTCTCCTATGAGTTGTTTGTAGTAGGAAAGAAGAGGAAGAGGAAGAGGAATGAGTTGTTTTTCTACAAGTTGTTAATTTTTGTATTGTCTGCAAGTTCTGTGATTTCTGCATAATGTTGTGTTTTCTGTTTGCACACAGTCTTTGCACAATTAGTAGTCGTTAGCTTGTTTGCAGTGAATGAATACGTAGGAAGGCAGTTAGCAATTTCTGTTGCACACAGTCTGTACACAGTTTTCTGTCAAGGTTTGCCTGCACACAGTCTTTGCACAGTAAGGTAGTGAGAGAGGAAGTAGGTGGACAGTTAGCTCCAGATTAGTTAGTAGATTAGTTAGTGGTTAGCAGCACTGTTAGTAAGTAGATAAGGTAGTGAGCTGTCTGTGAGGTGTTGACTGGGAGGTTAGGTAGGTGACAGTGTGTGTGGCCAAGAAAGGGTCACCAAAACCGCGCACGGTCGTCGCCCAAAAAAAATAATAATAATAATAAAGAAAAAAAACCGAAAATATTTAAGCGTGAGTGACTGGGGGGCTACACTAAAATTCTGATCGGGATCGGGATCGGGAGCCCAAGCCCAGGCCCAGGCCCAGGCCCAGACCTCAATCCTCAATCTTATGATATATACTAGACTCACTCTTATATATATACCCTACCCCCTCAAGAGGGAATGAGAGCATGTGGGGCAAGTCCTCCACTCTCCTCCCTTCTCTTCCCACTTGCACCCTTAGACTTTCTAATTTGGGCCTAGTTCCCTACTAGAAATTGACGGTTTTAGGGATTCCGAGGGCATAAAGTGACCAAACGGAGGGCTGTAAAGCACGGCATGTCCCTCTGACCGAGACGCTCGTTTTAAGCTATCATACGTTCTATTCTATAGCTGGGTCAAAGAAAAAAGAACCAAAAAATCAAAAAATAAATAAATAAGAAAAGACTTGGGTTGCAAAACACCCAAAATTACTAGGTGAGCAGCCTTCACGGGCCCTCACTGACACTTCTAGGGGATCCAAGTCATATGAACCTACGCTCTGGACGAGTGTTAGAGCACGAGCATATTGGTAGTGCCTCCATTTACGCGGGCACCCATTATTCCTCCACCCTAGGTTCTGGACCTTCGGTCAGGACTCAAGGTAGCGCGACCCAAGATCCTCATATCGCATCTAGTGATTCTTCCTCTAACTACGAAGTCATGGAGGGGTATCCTACACCAAACCCTGATAGTTCAAGTCAAGACATGCATGCCATGGGCCCACGGCCCGGGTCTATCGTGTTTATCCACTTAAAAGAGACCCTTAGTAGAGCTACTCGCTCCGAACATGCGGTTAATGAAATAAATGAAGAGAGTGGGGAAGTAAATTCGTCATTCATGCCTAAAATGGACCCTATGCTTCTTGAGAGTGTGCATGTGAATGTTCCATCCACTGCACCTCTTGATCGACTATCTCCCTCTGAGGTTTTACTACCCGATGGTAGGAGTCTTGCCGAAGTGCAAGAGATCGAACGCTATATGCAAGCAACAAGGGAGAGGGAAATTGAGAACCTACGAGGGCTAGAACAAAGTCGAGCCCTGAAAGCAAAGGCTCCTATGACAACAATCATGCCAACCGAGCAACCGAGTGCTCCCAAGGTAGCAGTCACGGAAGGGCAAGCTATGGGGAGCAATAATGCTTCCACTTCAAGGGAAACCTCCAGCACGCCAGGCCTAGATGGGATATTCCTAAACGAAAATTGGGAGTATGACCTACAAGCAGAAGCTTTAACTGATCGGTACACAGGCACACCTATCATGTGGGTTGGTTAGATGTTCTACAATCCACATCGGGTGCTACTAGCATAGATGAGCAACAACAGAAAGTCTGTGATGTCCTCCATAGGATTGTCGAGTTAGAAAGACAGAACACAGGGATCAACATGCCTTCAACAGGCCTAATGAGATTCTTGGATACGGGAAAGGCCAACCAACCAACCCTATCACAAATGGAGACTCCCTCAGTGAGCCCCATTGATCCTCCATATGTTGTTTCGCCAGGAGCCTCAGTACAATCTGAGCCCACAAGTGGCAGCTTTACCTTCCTAGATCTAGCTCATCTTTCTCTTAATGACACTACGGCTACCATGCATATCCCAGTGGTGAGCATGACAAGAAATACACCATGGAGTTCATTTGTTAACACTACGCCGATGCCTGGTAGCACAGTGCCCCCAACTATACCTACATGTATGTATCAATCATGTGCACCTGTCGTACCTCAGCCTCATGTAGCTCCTACACCTCCGATTATTCCAAGAGCTTACAATCCACAATGGAATTATCCAAGCTCTTATACAAGTGGAGCCATGCCATTTAATAATAACATGCCATATCAGGCACCCCCTATGCCTAGGGCCACGCCTGTAAACTTTGGACCACCGTCTGGTACACCACCATACGAAATATGGGACCCAAGAGCCACGCGTATGCCAAGGCCAAGGCCAACTCCCATCTCACATGTGGTTCCAGGAGCACATACACCCATTATACCTGCTCAAATAGGAGATTTGGCAGCATTTGCTCAAACTATCGGTCGCTCTATTGCGGAAAACATGCGTAGTGCACCTGATAGAGAGCCTAGGAGCAAGGGAGTTCAAGTAGCTAAGCTCACACAGAACTTCGAGACGGAGATACTAGAAAGCATATGGAAGACTTTGAACATGTGTGCGATTCCTTGGAAGAGCACAATGAGCTACATAAGTGTAAGGCTTTGAGTTTGACCCTAAGCGGAAAGGCTGGAGATTGGTATAGAACCTTAAGAGTAGAAGAGAAAACGATCTACTCTACTCTTAGGAGACTGTTCTTAAAAGAATACATACGAGAGGGAGTACTTTGGGGTGTAGCCTCTCAGCTCCAGAAAGCCCAACGAGAAGAAGGTGAATCCGTGAGAGACTTCATTAGTCGCCTAAAGAATTTGAATTCTCAATGCAATCCAAACGAGCGATTCAACAACAACCAATTGCTCGATAGATTCATTAGGGGACTACGATATGAAAGTATCTATAATGGCCTAGTCATTAGAGGTATCACGACTTGGGAAGCAGTCACCATGAATGCAATCGAATTGGAGGATAATTTAATGATTGCAGGAGAAAGAGTGTCTTCCGAGCCGAAGTCTAGTAGCTCGCAAGCATCAGGGCATGAGCCAATGAAGATAAAGCCAATCGTGAAAGAGCAAACGATATCTGAGATGACTTTGGCAGATCTCACAAAGGCCATCCAAGAAAGCCTTAGGGGTAATCGTGCTCCACAAAACACTCATATGTATCCAAGAAGGGAGCAACAATGGTGCTCAATTTGCTTGGGCCCACATACTACGAGTGAATGCCCTACTTTCAGAGTAAAGTTTAACAGGACTTGTAACGCGTGTGGTAGGTATGGCCATCAAGCGAAGGATTGCCTAATGCTTAAACGCATCATGGAAAATAGACCGCCTATAGCTTGGGCACTCACCTCGAGTTCCTGCATTGATGCCTACCCCACCCATGGAGCAACAGTTTCCATTACAGCACATGGTCCCTAGAACCCAAAATGTGGTCCAAACCACACCGTTGCCGCCTCCAGTGCTAGGACCGCAACCCCCTCATCCAAGAGTTACACCTATGAACCAAATAGGTTGCAAGTCATCTAGTACTTATGTAGATTGCGAAGAGGACATAGACTCTAGTATCACCTATGGAGTTGACATGCTTGAGGAGTGTCCCATGTACTATATGGAAGACCATTGGGGACAAATCAAACCGGTATATCAAGCTACTGCGCTAGCAGCAAGAGGCCAAAACATTAATAGTTTTGCCAGAAGACCACCTCTTCAGTGCTACGAATGTGGTGGACCACATCGAGTAGCTGAGTGCCCCATTAGAATGCAAAATAATGCTGCACTAATGCAAACAAGTCAAGGGAATGCATTGGCAATGCCAATACTCACTTGTAATCGTTGTGGCATAGATCATTTGATCGCACAGTGTCCTAACAATCCAAACGCACCGAAAATCACACCATTGAACATAATCGAGATTGTTGATGGGACACCACCAACTATAAACATAGCACCAGTGAATGCACTCACACGGTCGATGCTCCAAAAGCAAAATTACATCCTCGAAGAGAGAGATGCTGCATCCATTGGCCGAGTGAGAAAGAAGAAAACACGAAGAAAGAAATCCCTTAATGCTTCTAGCTCAAAACCTAGTTCAAAGACTAACATAGGGACAGGAGAGGATCCCGTGTATATGAATGACCCTGAGGATGACTCAGATTCGATAGAGACCACGGAGACCAAAACTATTACTACAAAGGAAAAAGGCAGTGAGGAGGATCACGAGAGGGAATTACGACGAACACCAAAAGAGTATTCAAAGTTAAATCACCCAGTTGAGAACCCCCAAGATAAGCCACGAGAGACGAAAAATGAGGATTGCAAGAGAAAGATTGGAACCTATCCAAACCCAACAGTGGAAATTGAACGAGTCCAACAACTGAGGGGTTTGGTGGAAGAACTCAACGAACATTAGAACCTGAACCCAAACATATCCAGATGTCGAACACAGTGTTTCCCACACAAGTTCAACCTCACAAGAACTACAGGTCGTTAGCTTTACCCAGTATCATTCAGGAAGAGAGTGAGGGTAGGACATCTGAAAGTGGACACACACCTTTCCTACTAGAGAGAATGTTTGGTGAGGGAATGCCCGACCCCCTTGAGGAAGTGGAGATTCCATCTTCACCATTCTCTTGTCAAGGTCCTACGTCCCACAAGATGCCATTAAATGTTGCCAAATTGCTGGATTTCATGTCTTCAGAAGTTAGAACCACCATCATGTCCAAACTATATAAAGACCCCGAGCTAGTCTCAGCTCTTCGAGCCTTCCTCAATGGAGAATTACAGGCCGGATTACCACAGTTTGCACATATGAACAAACCTGACTCGGTAATGAATGATGAGGAACATTTAGCACCACCATCTGACCTAGCGGGACATGAATCTGTAATTGAAGTACCCGTTAACAAGTTGGGGCAATACTTTGAAGGTGATGAATCTAATGCTACTCTGCCAATCACTACTAAAGGATTAACTGTAAAGGGAGTCCTTGACGGTGGTGCGGGAGTCAGCATGGTGACAAAGAGTTGTTGGGAGTCTATGGGGCGACCTCACCTTGAAGCCACAAGCGTAGTGGTAAAAATGGCTAATGGATCTATTGTTACGCCTATTGGAATGCTAAAGGATCTCAGAATCAAGGTCTTGGGACACAAGGTAAGGCAAACTTTCATTGTTATGGATTTTTCCAAGCATCCTATGTCATTTGAGATGATCTTAGGGCGTCCATTCATGAGGGAAGCAAAAATGGTGCATGACTGGTCCAAAAACCACGTCTACTTACAGTTCCAAGACTCTGTCATTCGAGTTGATCTTTTAAGTGGTCGAACGCATCCTCTAGGAAATAAATTCATCATTGATAATCGATCAGACACAACAATTCACTCAGCTCCATTACAGTATTGTTACACGTGTAACGAAGACATGGATATTGGGGAGAACTCTCCTTATATGGATATCCTACCCGGAATGGCTCAGTCAGACAATGTCGATTGGGTACACCTAGCAGCAACTATAGATACACGGGGAGCTAGAGGAACAACCTGGGTAACACCAGATGGGGAAGAGATACCACACATTGCACCAGTAAACATGTTAGGTGTAGCGCATGTAACATCCGATGATAAGAAAGAGGCACACCTACCTGAGAGTGAAACCGATGATTCTTCAAAGGCTTCAGGCCAATACACATCAGAAACGGAATCTCAGGGAGAAATGGATTCAGAACCTGAGGAAACATCGAGTGAGCCAAGTATAGAAACTGAACACTCAAGGTCTAGTACGACCATCTATGGTAATTTATATGAGAGTGAAGAAGATACAAGCGAAGACCTATCAAGTGAGTCGAGTTCAAACATTTACCAAAATCAAAACCTTAACAAGAAACAAAGGTCATATAAGAGACGACGATATCGAGCAAATGTGAGAGCTAGGATAAACAAGGAAAGATCTATTGCAGAATGGCTTAGCTATCTAGGGGCATGTGATGCTCATCGAAAGCTAGTAGACAATTGGGGTGAACATCTCCAGAGTGTCATGTGGTGCAGCCCGCGACCCATTGACCTCGCTCAATTGGAGGTTATAGAGCCGAAATTGAGTCGAACTATAAGAAGACGTCAAAACCGAGAGTTAGCACAACAACAAAAGGAGGCAGAACTAAAAGAAAGGTCTCTGTCAGGACAAGAGCCTGCTGACTTACATACGGATCCTGAACATTTTAAATCTTATACCACAGGGGAGCGAAAGGTTGTGTATGCCAAAGCCCAACGAATACCTACCAATGAAAGCAGTGGAGTCTATGATGGTCCATGGGTAGTTAAAGAGATAGAATTAGCAGAACCAGGTGAGGAGTCTAAACCAGTCTTTATTGCTCAAGACCTTACCGAAAATGAAGAGGTTGTACTTAAGGAGCTCCTCAAGGAATACAAGGATATCTTTGCTTGGACATATCATGACATGAAGGGCGTTCCACCTTCTGTGGTGCAACATACAATTCCCATGATCAACACTGCTAAACCCGTCTAGCAACGACCCTATCCAATGAATCCTAAGTACGCCAAAATTGTACAAGAGGAGATTGAAAAACTTATCCAATGTGGATTCATATACCCTATTGAGCACTCAGAATGGGTTTCTCCAATAGTCATTGTGCCAAAAAAGAATGGGAAACTAAGAGTGTGCGTGGACCTCAAGAAAGTTAATGCACCCACTAGGAGAGATTATTATCCCTTGCCATATTCAGAACATGTGCTTGAAAGAGTTGCGGGCAAGGAAGCTTATAGCTTTTTAGATGGGTACTCTGGTTACAATCAAATCACAATTGCATTAGAGGACCAAGCTAAAACTGCTTTTATCACAGAGTTTGGAGTGTTTGCATTTCGTGTTATGGCTTTTGGCTTAACGAATGCCCCTGCTACATTCCAACGATTAATAAACACTGCGTTTAAAGAATTTCTAAGGGAGTTTTGTGAAGCTTTCCTAGACGACCTTTGTGTTTATTCTTCTTGGGAGAAGCATTTTTTATATCTACGAAAAATATTTGAAAGGTGTAGATTTTATCGCATCTCATTGAACCCTTTCAAATGCCAATTTTGGGTTAAGCATGGAGTCATTCTAGGGCATATAGTGTCCAAGAACGGGATATCCACAGATGAGAGTAAGATTAAAGCCATTGTCGATTTGCCACCACCTACGAAATATAAAGGAGTTCAAAGATTTATGGGCCATGTTGGTTATTATCGAAGATTTATTTTAAACTTTGCCGAGATAGCGCGTCCATTGTACAAGCTTCTTATCGAGTTTCACTGGACGGAAGAATGTCATCAATCTTATGAGTTATTAAAGAAGGCCCTAACAAGTGCTCCAATCCTGCGAACACCTGATTGGAATGTACCTTTTCATGTGCATATTGATGCATCAAATTTTGCTATTGGGTGTGTTCTAACTCAACCAGGAGAACATAAATTGAACTACCCTGTTAGCTTTGCAAGTCGCCAATTAAATGATGCCGAGATGAACTACACTACTACAGAGCGCGAAGGTCTAGCTATGATTTACGCAGTAAAGAAATTTCGCTATTATCTTCTTGCTACCAAGTTTGTGTTTTATGTTGATCATCAAGCATTGCTATATTTGGTAAACAAGCCGTGTTCCACAGGTCGAATTACACGATGGTTGTTAATTCTTCTTGAGTTTGACTTCACCGTTGTTGTGAGGCCTGGGAGGAAACATGTCATGGCAGATCATTTATCTCGTATCCCTAATGGCGAAGCTCCTACGGGGGTTGATGATGAATTGCCTGATACTCCTTTGTTCATTGTTGAGACAATGCCTGAATGGAGTGAAAAGATTGTTAACTTCTTAGTTAATGGTTTTCCACCCAAAGAACTGCGAAAAGATATAGCTCGAAAATTAATCAAGGAATGCGAACCCTATTGCTTATTGGTTGGAACTCTCTATAAGAGAGGAAAAGATGATGTTCTTAGACGCTGTGCCCGCGAGGATGAGTATTTATATATTCTACAAGAGGCACACATGGGCGTAGCTGGTGGTCACTTTTCAGGAAAGTTGACTGCCCGAAAGATCTTACAGTCAGGCTATTGGTGGCCCACTCTGTTTAAGGATGCATCATTTTTTGCAAAGGGATGTGATGAATGCCAACGCTTCAACAAGCCACAAAGAAGGGATAGGATGCCTCTACATCCCATTAAGGTAACCCAACCATTTGAAAAGTGGGGCTTAGACTTTGTAGGACCGATTAGTCCGGCTGCACGTAACACGCAATCACGATATATCATTGTGGCTACCGACTATGTAACCAAATGGGCTGAATCAAAAGCAACACGGAAGGCGAATGCAAAAACAACAGCTAAGTTCCTCTTTGAGAACATTATCACACGTTTTGGATGCCCCTTTGAACTTGTGAGTGACAATGGAACTCATTTTATAAATGAAGTAATAAAAGAACTCACATCAAACTTCATGATATCACACCACAAGTCTACACCCTATTATCCCCAAGCAAATGGCCAAGCTGAGAGTACCAACAAAACTCTCATCTCCATGTTGACAAAGACAGTCGAGGCTCATCGCACTGATTGGGACCTAAAGCTTACATCAGCTTTATGGGCTTATCGTACTGCGTATAAAGTTGTTATTAATTGCACACCGTTTAAGATGGTGTATGGCCAAGAAGCAGTTATGCCATGGGAGTTTGTCATTCCTAGTCTTCGAGTAGCTTCTCAAGAAGGTTGGGATGGTAATTCCTTAGTGGAGCGATTATATATCCTGGAAAGGCTAGATGAAGAGAGGCAATTAGCTGTGCGAAATGCTCTAGTGGAGAAGGATAGGAGAAAGAAGTGGTTTGATAGCCATTTAAAGGATAAAGACATCAAGGTTGGTGATAAAGTTCTTATGTACGGGGTACATAATGAAAAGAAGAAATTGAAATACGCTGATAAGGGACCATATCGAGTGTGTGAAATTACCCCGCAAGGTACCATTCGTGTGGAGACTCTAGATGGAGTTGAAACCATTGGATTCCTTAATGGGAGTAAATTCAAAAGATATTATGATCCTCTAAGCCAGGAAGAGTTGCAAGCCATCCATCAAAAGAAGGCTGCCAAGGAACAAGCAGAGCTTTAAAAAATCCAAGCAAGAGTTGAGGCTCGAGAACGACAACAACGTCTTAGACGCCAACGAGAGGCTAATCTGGGAATCACGCAAGCATTTTTCGAGGACACAGATGACGACTCATTAGAATCTGAGCCACCCCTACGATACCCAATTGAGCTAAATAGCCCCTATGGGAAAGTACTATACAATGCCTTATTAGATACGGGAGCTAAACACAATTTGTTATCCTATGGAGTTTGGTGTCAATTAGGGAAACCGACCCTATCCCCGAGTACGATGCAAGTCAAGGGCATTAATAAAAAGAAAACTGCTATTCTTGGAGTCCTTCAGACCCCTATTGTCTATGACAATGGAAGCATAGTACAGAGGTTTCTAGTCATGCCCGCAGGAGCTATGGAAGGCAACATAAACCTGGGACGCACGTGGATGTTGGCAACCAAATGCACTATTAATTGGGATACTGGTAGTGTCACGACGCGACCACCGACTCTTACCCCTATCATTCAAGCAAAGTCACCTACGTTGCAAACTCTAGCAAAGTTGAAGGAGAGCCAACATTCACAAGCCAAGGTGGTTAACTCGTCTTTACCGGCTATCCATGAATCTAGCACTTCAACACTTGTAGTTGCAGCAAGCAGTAATATTGCAAGTACTCAACCTGCACGACCTAAGAGTACATATCAATGGGTCCCCAAGGCCTTACTTCCAACTACCTCAACCCTCCCATCCATTCCAAGAAAAAATTTCCCCGGAAAACCAAGAGCGCGCCCTAGGAGAGTCAAGACCAAATCACGATGGATTCCAAAACAACTGTTAGAAGCCCAAGGCTACTATGATGGAAATGAGAAAATTTGGGTACCTAAACGTAAAATGTGTCCTTCCCTATCGACAACAAACCCATATGAGTCAAACAGTGTAACGCTAAAGCCAATGGCAAACCGTGGGAAGGGAAAGATCACAGAATGCTACACACCTAGTCCAGAGCTAGTTTGGGCTCCAAGGCAAAACCAATTTATTGCACCTAGCTCAGGGAGGGGGGAGTTCCATGAAGCTTCTAGGTCCTCATGTAATACATCCATAGAGGTAAAAGCTTCTACACAGCCTCCATCTATAGTAGTGGACCTCCATGAAGCTACAAAAGAATCCACACCTCCCAGTGTTCAAGAATCACCTGATGAACCACTTCAAGTTCAATCCTGGGAGAGTACCTTACCACCCTTGCAACTTGACGAGGCACCTAGGGTAATAGAAAACTACTGGCAAAAATCCTCACCTATTACCAACTGGAACAATTGGTTTCAAAGGGTGACGACATCATTTCAAACGGTATGATCTACCCAAGGAAGGGGGGAGTGTTTGTGGATATCCATCATTCGCTTGCTTCCCTCTCAACCTTTCCCCCTGACCCCTTAATCTCCAATCTTAGGGAATGTATATATAAAGCCTTATACTCACAAAAACAAGATAAAAAAGTAAAAGAGCAAGAGCCATAACACAAAATCATAAAACCAAATTATGCACAAGAACACGACCCTTGTAATATTTGCACTCTAACCATCATCTATTTGCGTGTACAGATATGGCTAGTACGCTAGAGTCATCCACTCCTGCCTTGGGTGAGAGGTACCCTCGTTACTTTTCACAAATATTTCACATGGTCTTTCCAGTGCTTGCATGTGAATGGGATTTGAGAGGTACGCTAGCATGTGAGAGGAATTTTGAGGAGTTAGAATGGCTGATACGTCTCTTGACCACGTCTGATCCATACTTAGTAGAGAGCGTTTCTCCCATTGCACAAGCCTACCCTTTTGACCAAGATGACTATAGGCGTCTAGTGACCTTCTTAGTAAACATGGGCACCTATGATGAAGAAGAAAATTTACATGACTACACGGATGGCACATATGGTCTCATGGATGATGACTTTGTTTATCTCGACAACGAGGATAGGGGTTTAGCCTTAGGGTTTCCCCCCAACCTCTACAATATCCTATTCCCTTGACTCTCTAGGGGGAGTGCAAATAATTAGGTTAGGGTTCCTTATGTTTTTTGTTGTGTTCAATAAGTGTTGGTACCTTTTCCCACTAATGTGCCTCCTGGAGGTATTCCTTTTGATTCCTAGTGTGTACAGGAGCGTGTTTCTATTGGTAGAATTTGGACCTTCATGGAATCTTTATCTCGACTCGCTCTTCAAATCAAGTGCGACCATCAACACAAACAGGTGTTTCTTGTCCATTAGCATTGCCCCTTATCTTTTTTGTGTCTATGATTGTCTGCTTTGATTGCGATTGGTAGCCTAATATTCACCGCATTTGCTTAGTATCAAACATTTAATTCAATGTAATTTTTTGTCATAATCACTTGTCTAGGTTTAAAAATTAAGCAGTCCGACTAAGCTAGTTTAACCAAGTTAGGTATTAGAAATCTTCTCTTAATACCATGGGGAATGCCTTCCTAATAATTAATGGTTACTTAGGTTCTTAATCGAATTTAGGCAGCATTGTGTGAAATGTACTAGGGCTTCAGGCGATGATTTCATGAGAAATTCCTTTTATGGTAGCTTAACTACAAGGTCTTCTAGATATAGCCTCTAGTCAGCCCTCGAACATGAATACTTGGCTCTCGCGATTAAACAACTTAATTGACCACAGAAAATTAAGAAGCTTACCCATGGTATTAATATTCGATCTCTAGTGCCTTTCGACCGTCAAATTAGCGACCCTAGACTTGTTTAATTTTTTACCTTTACATCTGTTTATGCATTTGATTACATTGCAATTTAATGTTCATTGCTGACAAATTGTTTGAAATTCTTTTACCAATCAATTTGTCTACCTAAAACTGCATATGATTTTTAATCACTTATGAGAATACAATTACTGTGCCAATGTTGTTTGATTTTGCAGTGACTGAAGAAGGCTAAGGACATTCATCTCAAATGCTCTTCCACCTCGACGAAGAGCTTCAACTCAATAGCTTCCGAGGACGGAATCTACATCAGGAAGGGGGGCATGTTAACCCTCACGGCTCACGGACATCCCATCACCTACGACGGACGTGTATTATGTATTTGGTAGAGTCAGGTACCGGGCTTGTCGGACCAATAGGAAAAGGGTAAGAGTGATCGCCGATGAGAGGCGCACTCTAACAAGGACATTCAAGGGATTAGTTGGCTAAGCATGGGCGCCCAAGTGTGAATGGGGTGAGCTCATATAAAAGAACTAAACCTAAAATTCACTCATTCTCTCATTTGTGCAATAGAAGAGTGCTCTTGCTCCATCTCCATCTCCATCTTCTTCTTCTTCACCTCCTTGTGTGTGTGTATGTGTGTGTGTGTGTGTGTGTGTGTGTGTGTGAGAGAGAGAGAGAGAGAGAGAGAGTGCGATCGAGCATTGCGGCGGCACGATGGCGGTGAAGCGGTTGAGCGCGACATAGCAGTGTCTCCTTCTTCGCGGCGAGGAATCCTCCACGGCAGGAGCATAGAGCGGTGAGTGACACACCATTGCCCTCTTTTGAGCTTACTAGTTAAGCTAATTGTGTGCTTGGAGCCGTCTATGGCTCGCACATGGTGTAACGGCAAGTCCCTTGCTTCGATAGTGCGGCAAGGAGCGCACAACTCCCCATAAACTCAATTTTGATCTTTAGAACACGTCTTTCCAAGCTCTTCGTTAAGTATCAAGTAGCTAGTCAGAATTATGTTTGTATGATAGTTCAAAATCTTCAAGTGCTAAAAGGTATTTAGAATGTCTATGATGTTTTTGAAGAGTTTATGATTCTAAGTGTCATATGGTTAGTGTTCTGCCGTGCCCTTTAGTCACGTGGGGGATCTAGGACGCTGAAGTGAAGCACATTTCTTACGAAGCAGGGACGTTTTCCAATTTGTCCTTGTTTACTTTTCTTCCATGTTTACTTTTGGCCATGTCCGAATTCACTTTATGAGACAGTGGCTTCGCCTTGGGGACAAGCAAACCCATGCGGGCGCGTGGTTAGGGCCTTGGGTTCTAATCGTGGACGCGAGGGGTTGCGGGTCAATGTGTTGACTTTTTTTCCTCCGCCCATTCTCCTCGAGATCCCAACAACCCGTCCGCGATCGTTGATCCCACCACCCTAGGGTCTTGATGACCTCATGTTAGATAGTGTTGAGGGTAACATCTAAATCGCCTCATCACTATATGGCACGGCCCAAACCGAGCAAGGATCTAGGGCCCAAATTTAGAGACGGGCTCTGATCTTCGCCGCTCGATCGTTAGGGTGAATTAAGGAATGAATTAAGGTGGTTTACGCGTGTCATGTTGACATAGTCACCGGCATGCACTAGGTAGGGCTTTATTGTAGCAAATAGGAGGTCTCGGGTTCAACTTGTGCCCCATCAATGGACTAATTATAAACTAGAACCAAGAGACGATGGACAAATTGCAAACTAAAACCAAAAATTTAATTGCTAATAGAAATAGAAACCGGTTAGAAGAAGTTTCAACAAACGGTGCCTTGTGTATGCTTGGTACAGGTGGAAAACACCAAGGCTAACTCACCCTCTATGTAATTCACAATAGGCTGCATACACTAGAAGTGAGGAGCAAGCGGATGCTAAATCTTGAAGCCGATTGTCCATTTCTTCAACTTCTTCATCTTCTTCTTTGCCAATAGAGAGAAAGAGATTGAGAGAGAGCAAAAGAGAAAGTCCCCTTCAATTTCTCTTCTTTCCCAAGTCTTCTTCCCTTGCCCATGTTCTAAATCATGAAAACAAAAACTTCACTTCTCGATCCCAAAAATTGAGTACTGGCAAGAAACTTCTATAAAATTGTTAAAAAACACACTCTTATTGCTTGTTTTCCATGCCTTGACGTAGCTCCCAAAGATGGCTAAAAATTGCTTTATGTTTAGCCCATAGCTTACATCCATGAAAGGCCCTTGTTTACCATGTAACATGCCCAAAGAGGCCCTTTGATCCCCCCACGTGGGAAAACCCACTAGCGACGCTCCCAAGAGAGCCTATGAGCAGCCATCACTACCACTGGCTCATCGAAGATCCGCCTACGTAGTGCCGGGTCAGGCAGCCCGCGCGTGCACCATAGCTGTGAGGTGAGCTCCACCAAGAGCATCCCTCACATTGTGATACCCAGATGGGCACATACTTTAGTATATATAGCAAAGAATTCTACTTAAATAGCTCCCATGTGGAATATTACCCATGCCACATGGCACATTGTGAAGGAATCCCTCTTTTTCTTTCAAAAACCTCCATATTCCCCTCACAAGAGTGTAGGAAAAAAGTTGATTGTCTCCCATTAACTTCACCATTTGGAGCTCAATGGGTCTGTAGTGAAGATTGATCAAACCCCAATCTTGTCGCCACATCCCAAGCTCCTAAGTTTGGTCTGCAAATCCAAAAATTATCCATTATTGCATTTATTTCCCCTCTTCCAAGATGTCCAGAAATCGCTTCAATCATTGACTTAATTAAACATAACTTGGCCAAAGGGAGCCCAATTTGAACGTCATAAAGCATATCTCAAATCTTGGATCAAAGGCTATCAATCAAAAACCTGGCAAGCTGGAACCAACCGCCCGATACGCATCCCAAAGCCTGTCCATAAATTGTAGACCCGACCCTTGAAAAAATTTTAAGTGCTTGTAACTCCCATCCGAACTCCATTCAATGAGTCGTGAAGACAGACTTGAAGAGCACTTTGAACACTACATAATAAGCCCATAAACTTGCCCTTTGACAACTTCCGAGCATCCCTATTCACATACATTAGAAACCCACTTAATGATCCCAAAAAAACACATTTGGCATACATACTCATGTACTCTTGTCCAACTTTGTTCGCCATCATTGCACAAGTAATACATATCATCAAACGAACACAAATGCATCTCTCTTCGCTTTTTTCCATGGTGGAAGTGGAGCAATACAACAACTGTTTTTCTGAGAGGATCGGACCTGGCACAAATGCATCAAATTTGACACACATACACATTTATACACATATAGCCACTCACGCAAGAGCTTACTTTTCTATGCACTTAGAGAGTGCTTTGTAGCCACATGTGCTTTGTAGCCACATGTGCTTTGGTTTATGTATGCCATATGTGGGTTAGAGATTGATCTCTACAGCTTGTATGCATAGCTAGATTGACTTATCAATTCTACAAGACTATAAGTGTCTAAATATAGGTTTCACATGTTACAAGTTCTATATATTTACAGACTAGAGTTTGTGGCATTATGTCACTTCTCTGGATGCATATGAGTATTGTTTTGCTCTATGGTTTATGCATAGCAATGCATTGAGAAAGTTTGATTGCATTGATCTCTTTTGAGAAATTTATCCCCATGGGGATTTTAGTGATTGTTTATGCTTGCATTTCCACTAGCGCTTGTTTATGCACAGATCTTGCTTCACATAGCAATGACTTACTCTGTTCATGTATGTTGACTTGTACATAATACCATTGTATGTCATTTGTGAAGCCTCACTGGCATCTATGACAGTTCCTGATCATTTTTTAGACTCGATCAGTAGATAGTCATTGGTGAGCTTGGCCATAATCTTGAATCACTTGTTAGCCTTTGGAGGGTCATGGTAAGGTTTTATTGAGCTGGTAATTCTCAAATTCTGAGATCCTTTTGGTGTTACAAGTTTTATTTATGCATAGTGTCACTATTTTTGTATCGCTTTGATGCTCATTTTATTTTGAGATTATGCTCCAGTCATAGGAAAAATTCTGTCAAATTTTTTCGAGGATTTTGACATAGTTTTCACATTTGGAAATTATGGCTTTTAGTCCCGAGAAGGACAATTATAACATTTAAAAGTTTGATGGCACAAACTTAGATATCTAGAAGGAACAAATTCGAGATGTTTTGATCCAGAAAGGTCAATTTGAGCCATTGTTTGAGTGTACACAAGATAGCGACTACGTTGAGGCAGAGTGGAAGATGCTTGACGCTAAGGCTAGATCTTCTATTCAATTAAATCTGGTGAGTCATTGTATGTCACTATTATTGGTGAAGCTATTTCTTGTGCCTTATGGGACAAGTTATGTAGCACATATAAGAGCAAGAGTGCAAGCAATAAAGTTTACTTGAAGAAGCAGATGTTTGAGATTTGTATGAAAGAAGGTGGCACCTCAGAAACTTGAAAGAGTTCAATATATCTTTCGCCATTTGCCATCACAATGACTCAATTTTGATGAAGAGGTTCAATATATCTTCTTGTTATTCTCTCTACCTTTCTCATAGGATACTTTATGCACAACCATAAGTAATTATGCACCTAATGGCAAGGTGGCCTACAATGATTTAGTCGATAATTTGCTCACTGAGATGTCAGGCCAAGGGCCAAAGTCCAGGAGGGCCAGTTTAAACCGAGCTTGGGGGTCGACATCGATAATTGACTAGCCCATGGTGGTATTGATTTAGCAAGGCTAATTGATTTCCTTCGTGATTTCCCTTTGATTTTGCAAGGCGATCTTTCTTCAAGGTATTTATTTATCTTACTCTGGAATGCAGTACTTCATGGGTCCAATCTTTGATTCACTCGACATGGAGCTTCTTGAAAATCACCTTTTTTATTTTAAGCTTTCTCCACAATCAACCACTCCTCCCCAAAGTGTGCTTGAAATTTTGGAGGATACCAGTAATTTGTCCGAGACAAAGGAGTACCTCATGCGATGTGATCTCAAAAATTTTGATGACCGATTTCGTAAGTTGGCGATATGTGTTCAATTGCTCGCCACTTAGGTGGAGCAACTTAAGAGTTGGTCATCTCTTCCATCTTGAAAAAAGGCAGTAGCTACCCAAGGGGAAACAATTTTGGTCAATGTGGCCAAGAAGAGACTGTCAACTACAGATTTTCAAAGCGCAAAGATACAAAAATTATGTTTTAATTGTTCGAGATAGCATCAAAAAAATCATTGTTGTGTTGCTTCCTCTCACTCTTAGCATCTTGTACATGTCTTGTGTGCTATGTTTGAGTGTGTGTGTGTGTGTGTGTGTGTGCGCGCGCGCGCGTGCAACACAATGAGCAATTTTAGTTCTAGACCCGCCCCATGTGTTTATTTGCTCTTTAGGAGTTTTTAATGGTTTTTTAAGTGAAACTAAGCATGTGCAAAGGTAAGTAGGCTCTAGGAGAAGCCAAACGACCCTTCATTCGTCATTTTTGGTGAAGGTAAGAGGTAGAAATGGTCACGGTTTCTCACCTACCCGATAGTGACTTTTTTAGGTTTGGTTGTTAGAAACCTATTTCCCATAGCCTAGAGATCCCCAATCTCAAGTTTCATGTCATTTGGAGTTCATTTGACACTGTAAAATGACCACTAGAGTGAGAGATAGACCATAAAAGACTTAGGCATTATGGCTTGAGAGTGACACCTTTCTCTTCAATGCAACGTCGTTAGGACTGCATTCAATGTTTCCATGCACTAGATGGGTTATCTACATCCTTGGATTGACATATTTATGTTGGTTTGAGTTCTTGTTAGGCCACTCTGTCTGATTGCGACGGCTTGCCAACATTGGCACCGTTTCTGGGGACATAGGACTTACACTAGCAGAGGAGGTCGTGGTGAGGTTCATCTTTACCCAGTGCTAGTTCATTACATTTATCTTTAGGTAGGAGAGTCAATGATGCATGTTGAGCTCTCAGGTAGACTAAGGAGTCGTGTTCTCTTTTGGTTACCATATAGGTTAGAACGACCCTAGTGATTGGTTTTAGTGCATTGTGCATTGAGTCCATGCTTTGAGTCTTGTCGTAGTTTGTGTTTGGTAGGTGGTTTCCGTGGGTTGTGACTAGAGTCAAAATTCGGCTACCTTTTACCCCGCTATCATTTTATTTTATTCTATTTCGATTTATGTTTTGTTACTTTAGTGTTTTAGGTTAGAGATAGGAGTAGTGTTTAGACTAAGACTTATTTTTAGTGTTGCATAGATCAACCGAAGTTGCTTTTGAGTGCCATATTGCGACTTTTGATAGCTTAAGGTGACTCAACTGCCAATAAATGTACATAACTTGAGAATTTGAAGTGCAAATTGATGAATTCTTGTTTGTGCACTTGCATATACCTTAAAAGGACTGATCTGGAAGTTTTGGTTGATTTTTGAAGCCATCAGCAATGCTAAATTAACATTTTTTGCATTTATGACCAAGTTAGAGAACCGGCTCATCTAAACCAATTGCTTAGCTGTGCAAGGTGACATTGAGTAGTACAGGACGTGGGGAAGCTATACAAAACATCCAGGTTCAAAAATCTCACAGGTGTCAACAATCGTGGTTGCTGCCACCTGACACATTTTCACAGACAGAGCATAGCATCAGGATCCTCAAACCTTGTACTTGTCAAATCCACTTTCCATAGGTCAAAAAAGTTTAGAAATTGGGTAAATCCAACCAAAACTGCCTAAGTGACCAGACTTGGAGAGAAAGAGTGCCTTTTGACGGGTGATATCTTGAAATTTCAGGTCATCCATAGGTGCTACAGACTATACACCAAGCAGGGAAGCTACAAGAAGTGTCGAAACTAAAAAACACACCAGTGGCACCGATTGCGGTTTTGCTGCCACCTATGTCAGTTGGGACCCAAATTGGTCTCAGTTCATTCTTATCAATCCAAGGATTCCAGATGTACCTTCTTGGACTCATTTGGACAAGTAAAAGACCCTAAAATGAACCAAAAATTGAAGTCTAAAGCCAAATTCTAATAATTGGGCCAAAAAGACACCAACATGCACCAAAACACTTTATACAAGGTGTGTATACACTCAATAGATAGCAGCCAATTAGTAGAAAGTGACTAGGTTGAAAAAGCTTGCCAGTGGCAGCTACCATGGTCACTACCATCAGGCTCAGATTTAGGTTGTGACCATACCAGCACATAGGCCATCCTGCAAGGTTTCCAAAACTACCTTGGTTGAGTTAAACAGGCTCCATATTCACACTTAAAAACCTTGTGAAAGTTAGGGCTTGACTTTTCAAATTTTTGACATGAATTTCAATTTTTTTTTGCAAGTTTTGTAAATTCTAGTGAAGGTTCTAAAGGGGAATTTGGACTAAGCACTCAAAAGGCCAAGAGGCAAAGTGTTTGATTTTGTGTACACAGGCATCTAGCTTATCCAAAAAGCAAGGCAACAACTAGGGAAGACTGCAAACAGACTTGTAAGGTATAAGGTTTGGATTAATTGTTGAAATAGTGATAAATTGATGTATTTAAGATCAGATAAGTATCTTCAGAGAGATCATAGAGCAGGTATAGACCAAGCCATCCTAGTGTCAACAGAGGAGAGCATAAATCAAGCATGGACAGATCTCCTAGATCCAATTATAGAAGAGGGTAGTGATACTCACGCCTCTTCAAACCAATCCCTTTACTTTATAGCTAATCAAAACACCGTAGCTCATCAATCAACCCAAGTTGAAGAAGGCAGCACTTTGAGGAGTATGAATCAGGCACCTAAGTATACAACCATATTTTTAGAAGGATCAAATGCCCATGGAGCCTTGGTATACTCTGATGCAACAGGACGTAAAAGTGTATGTATTGAAGAAAAGACGGCCAAAGGAGCAAAATTAGTTCTAGTGTACGACGGCAGCGATAGGTTTCGAGATGACGAGGGAGTTCATTCAGGAGACACAAAAAACTATAACAAATATGGAGACAACGTCACAAAAGGGAAGTGATCTTGGAGATGGCAGACATGCCGCCTCGAGTAGATTCCCCTAATGCCATCAGGGTGTTTGATAAGAAGGTAGTGAAAGTTCCAACAAACCAAGGAGACATAGGAATCTATGAGAATACAAATGGTAGGGCCAAAACATATTTCAAACGCCTAACACCCTATGCATTGGAGCTAAGCATGGAAAAGATTTTGTAGTTATACGCTTATGACTCAAGCAAAGGGAGTAACATAATGTATGTTGACAAGTATAGATGCGAATATGATCCAATCCTTCCTAGGGACGTAGAAAGATTGGCAACTCTAGAAGTGTTGGTGCATGCTTCTGAAGAGAGGTAAAGGCTCATACAAACCCCTACCAAGTCTACAAATCCCTTTACAGATGATTACGACACCATGTCACCGACCAATGGACAACCATTGCCCCAACCCTCAAGATCAACAAGCAACACCGCCATCATTGCAAGCATGGCTCCAACATTATGCAACATCAAAACATAACACAAAAAGAGGTGGTTATCAAGCCATGTTAGGTCTAGGAGCACCACCAATACCACCACTTCATCGGTAGTACCAAGATGAGAGTAGGACGATAACACAAAATCCAGTTGGGAAAGGAGGCCCGCCCACAGAGAGAGAGAGAGAGAGAGAGAGAGAGAGAGAGAGAGAGAGAGAGAGAGGTTAAAGAAAGGAACAACCACCCATGGGACCAGCCAAGAATTAAAGATTAGGAGCACCTATAGGGGAGGAACCCCTACATTTCCTTAGACCAAAAACTCATAGAGGAGAACTGGGAGACCCTATGCTTAGGTTTGTAGATCACGATAGGATCCGACCATCCAAGTCCAGAAATGGGTAAACAAGAAGTATTCTAGGAGCAAAGATCCCAGGGATCACATGGCAGCTTTTGTGCATGTGATTAGAGCTGAGGAAGTCCTAAATTCTCCAACGCATTTGGCAAGATCTGGATTGACACTTGAAGAGCACGCTGCCACCTGGTTTCATTCTATGGAAGGTCGTGATTTCAAGTCAATCGAGGAGGTGTTTGATGAGTTTATCAAGGAATTCTCTCAAAGAGGAATAGCTCATAACACCTCTCACAAATCCATAAATTCAAGCAGAAAGAAGGTGAATCTGTATGAAAAGTAGCCTTAAGGTTTAAAAGATATATGAAGTTATGTCTAATAGAAGAACTATAAACCCTATCAAGATTAATGCTCATTTTTATCCAAGGACTGAGGAATGCAAATCTCCAAAAAGATCTACACATGAAAAAGAGCACTACATTGAACGAGTTAACGAAAGAAACTCTATATTTGGTAGATAATTGTGATGTCTACAAGGAAGGAGATTACAAGGATTTAGATGATGATTCCTCGTCACAGTATAGTGGATCCAAGTCAGTACAAAAATTTGAGTCTTCGCTAAATCAAGAACAGGTCGTCAAAGAAGTGCTCAAGAGGATTAATCCATTTGCTAAGCCGCAAGTTAAGCAACTTAAGTGGTGTGCAATAGAGCACAAATGAACAAATCACACGAGTGAAGAGTGTTATTACAAAAAAGGTTACGTAAAAGAATGACATTATTCCTCACAAGCCCAAGTAGCACAAGCACAAGTTCCACCAATGCCGAGATACACAACAAGAATTCTTCTCACACCAGTAGGAGTTGAAAGACCACAACCATTCTTAGGACAACAACCACCACTACTAGGAATGAGACTTGTAGGAGTCAAATATGCACCAATTGTAGAAGAGACAGAGGAGCAACACTTGTGTCACTCCCTACATATTACGAGGAGCCTAGTGGATATATGACCAATACGGGATATTATCCACCTAAAGAACCAAAAGCACCATAACCATGGAGCTGATTGGATCTATTGGACCACCAACTGTTGCACACACTTTTAGGGAAGGAAGATACAGTTTGGGCAAATGCTTATTGCTATTCCAGCTAATGAAGGATTAGCAACATCAAGACCCGCTTATCAACAGAGAGCTACTCAAGAAGTGTCTCAACAAACTAAACGTGGTGGTGACCACCTGATGAAAGAATGTCCCCACACGGAGATCATAAGAGTGAATGTATATTGTCCTGATTGTGGGATCACTCATTTGATTTATGATTGCTCTAAGAACCCTAGCAAAGGAGAAAAAGTAATGTTTAACATACTAGAGGCAGTACCATCGAGTAATGGATTAGAAAATGAGAATGTGATACCAATCTAGATAATCGTGCAAGAGCACAAGCTCAAAAAATGGAAAACAAACCCATCATATAAAATCCAACATCAGATACGCCTAGCCTTGAACGTAAGAGTTAGAGAAACACGTGGAAAGCTAGGAAGACTAGATTGAAAGCTAAGAAGGAACGTGAACAGACTTCCTTAGCTGAAGAACTGAAACAAATGAAAGAGAAAGTGAGGAAACTTGAAGAAGAAACAAACAAAGAGAAGAAAATCCCTGAGGTAGTTCCAGAGTCAGGCATAGTTGAGAAACCCAAGAGTGTTATTTTTGGAGAATCAGTTTTGGTAGAGAAGGTTAACAAACCATTAGATGCCCTCCTCAAAGCCTATGATGCACGGCTCAAGAACAATCAAACTCAAGAACAAAGGTGGATGACATATCCATATGCTAAACTAGAGAAGCAGAGGCTTGAAATGTGCCAGAAAATTATTTAAACAGCCCAAGTTTTACTAAAACCTCCAATATGGGGAGACCTGAAGATGTGATAATTGTCCCACCAGCACCAATAATTCCACCAAACCAAGAGCAAATAGATCCAGATCCATCCTCTAGTCAGAAGCACGAACCAAAACCCGGAACCCCAGCACAAGGACCAAACATAGTGTTGAATACCACGGATCAGTCTTCTCATGGATTCCACCCAGGCATGCCAGAGGAGTGTAGAGAAATAGATGGTCTTGATAAACTATGGAAACATGTTAGAGAGGCAAATGAAGCTAATGAGAAGAAGATGGACGTTAAGATTCAAATGAACCCAACACGATAGAGCACGAGAAAAGGAGGAGGGAGAGTTGTTCTACGACTCTCCGCAGCATTTTGAATTCGACGATGATGCTAATAACGAGTGCTTTGATAACTCTAGTGATCAAGAGGAAACCATAGTGGATGTTAGGGTTTATGACTCTCCAAATCAAAAACCTAGACGGCAACAACGCTATATGATGAAAAGAGCTATAAACATGGTCATAAAAAATCTGATGCCAAGAGTGAAAGGTAAAACACAGTTCTTTATGCTTGTAAAGGCTGAAAATTGTGTAAAAGACGAAATCTCAGGTTGATTCATTAAAACTCAGGATAGAAAAAAAAAGGAAAGCATTAGGACCATGAGGAAACAAGCTCAAAATACGAGAAAGAAAACGATCCATAACAGACCAAAAGAACCAGGGATGAATGGCTTTGGGGAACCAAAATGGATCAAAGTGGAGTGTAAGAATAAATACTAGGAACTCAAAAAAATGTTGAGTGGAGTATGGACTACGGAGGTAGAAAGCGAAGAAGAAGAGGACACTGAGAAAGAAAAGATGGGTGTCCCTTCCCATTATGGGAAATTCACCATCCAAGACAGAAAAATAGTGATGAAACAACCAATAAGGGAGAAAAAAGGAAATGAAGCCTTGAAAACGCCAAATGAATAGACCTAGCAGAGCCTCAAGAGGACACAAGACCAGTCTACATAGCAATAGATTTGAGCACAGAAGAAGAAGAGATGCTCATCAGAGTCCTCAAGGAGTATATAGATGGATTTGCTTGGTCATATCAGGACCTCAAAGGAGTGGATCCATCGATATGTCAACATATGATCCCCTTGAAGCCTGATGCCAAACCCTATAGACAACATCCCTATACCTATAATGATACGCTTGCCAAACAAATTAAAGAGGAGATTGACAATCTTGAAAAGGCTGAGTTCATTTATGAGATTGAACACACAGACTGGGTGTCACCCATTGTGGCTATCTCCAAGAAAAATGTGAAATTATGTGTATGTGTAAATCTCAAGAAAGTGAATGCTGCAACAATAAAGGATAACTATCCCTTACCAATCATGGAGCATGTGCTCGAGCGAGTGGCTAGCAAGCAAGCCTACTCCTTCCTAGACGGATTCTCAAGTTACAACCAATTAGCTATTGCAGTAGAAGACCAATACAAGACAACCTTCGCCATGGAATGGGGAATATATGCTTATAGGGTGATGCCTTTTGGCTTTAACCATTGCCCCTGCCATATTCCAAAGGCTAATGACACACACCTTCAAGGAATATTTGTGAATATTCTTGGAAATATACATGGATGACCTTTGTGTACACTCATGTCTTAGAACAGAACACATTGAGCATCTTAGAAAGGTATTCAAGAAGTGCAAGACTTATGGAATCTGCCTAAATCTTGAAAAATGTGTCTTCATGGTGAGACAAGGTAGAATCTTGGGACATATTGTCTCTGAAAACAGTATATCTACTGATCTCGACATGATCAAGGTGATTGTAGAAATGCCAAGGCCAACAAGTACAGTCCTTCATAGGACATTAAGGGTACTACAAGCGATTCATATACATGTATCCAGTCATTGCACAACCCCTCTATAGATTAATAGTTATCTTTGATTGAACTGAATAAAGTGAGGGATCGTTCAAGAAACTTAAGGATGCACTTATATCAGCACCAATTTTTAAAGCACCATATTGGGATAAAATATTTCATGTCCACATTGATGCCTCGTTATTTGCAATAGGCTATACATCGGCTCAACCTGGAGAAGGTACAATGGATTTCCTAGTCTGCTATGCTAGGAGACAATTGAATAGTGCAGAAAAGAACTACACAACCACAAAACGAGAGGGGTTAGGTGTGATATATGCCGTAACAAATAAGTCTTCTTTACAGACCATCAAGCCCTCTTGTATCTAGTAAACAGACCTTGCAATACGGGCATAATTTTTCATTGGTTCATCATATTGCTAGAGTTTGACTTTATGGTACTGGTCAAGAAAGGCAGAACGCACCTTAGAGCGGATCACCTTTCTAGGTTACCAAACGAAGAAGCATCCGAAGGGGTAGATGATGACATACCTAATGCATACCTCTTCAACATTGAGATGGTTCCTAAATGGTCTCAAGAAATAGTCACACTTTTGACCTACAGAAGCACATTTGTTAGGATTGAACATGACCTTAAGCAATAAACAATCACACGAGCTAAGAACTTTCAACTTATGGGAGGACGCTTGTACCATCTGGGTTTAGATGGAATGTTGCGATTATGCATAATTCAAGAGGAATAAGAATATTTTCTCATGGAAACCCATGTATAGGACATAAGCTTCCATTGTTCCCAAAAGAAGACACACCAGTGCTTAAAGCAACTTGGAGTGTATTGGTCAAATATGCCTAACGATGTACATAGATATTTAATGAATTGTGCTACATGCAGAAACAATCCACCTGTGGAATATGCCACATTATTTCAGGTAAAAACTGTACCTCAATGGAGTCATAATATGATTGACTAGTTAACAACAAGGACATTCTGTGAAAACACAACAAGGGCTAGACAGAGAGCCATCGAATTGGAAGCTAGAGACTTCACTTTAATTGAAAACCAGCTCAACAAAAGAGGGAAAGGTAACCAACTCAGAATATGTGCAATGGAAAATGAATATCTGCCTTTCCTAGAGCAAGCACATGGAGGAACTAGTGGAGGCCATTTCTCAGGAGATAAGACAACTAAAATTGTCTTAACTACTACAGCATTGCACATGGACACGGAAGAATATGTTAAAAGATGTGATGATTGCCAGTGTACCAAGGTACGTGGAAAGAGAGATGAGATGTCATTATAGCCAATGATGGGTGCAATGCCATTTTCTAAGTGGGGGTAAGATTTTGTGGGACCAATCTCACCACCCGCTTACAGATCTCATGCCCATATATAGCATTGTTGCCATGGACTATCTCATGAAATGGGATGAAGAAAAAGCCACACAAAAGGCAGATGCCAGAACCATTGCACGATTTCTCCCGCGATTTCTATACAAAAATGTCTTTGTAAGATATGGATTATGCATAGAAGTTGTCAAAGATAGAGGCACACATTTCATAAATGAAGTTATTGAAAATCCTCTAGAGGAATCCGTGATTATTCATAAGAAGTCTGCTCCATATCACCCCAAAGCCAATGGACACGTTGAAGCTACTAATAAAACACTCTACACAATATTGAACAAAATCAACATCTTACAATATGGTGTTTGGTCTTAATGCCATTGTCCCTATTGAATTCTTAATCCCAACCTTGAGAGTAGGTAAACAATTAGAGTGGACATGTCATGAATTGTGTTCTAGATTAGATGACCTAGAAAAGTTAGATAAGCTATGTCTTAAAGCAATAGCATCTATCTATGCTAGTAAAAGACGGCAAAAAGAGTTCTTTGACAAGCACGTGTGGTCAAAGGAATTTAAAATGAGTGACTATGTCCTGGTTTATACCCTAAAATAACATGCAAAAAATTTGAAAAAGCAAGGAATGGGACCCTTTGTGACTAAAGATCTATCATCAAGCGGGTTGTCAAGCTTGCGACATTAGAAGGAGAAGAAATGCCTAACTGGATTAGTGGATGCATGCTCAAGAAGTATCATATGCCATTAACCCATGACTACAGCAGATTCACAGGGAAAAACAACAAATTAAAGAGAAGGAGCGGATTGTTAAAGAAGCACAAGCAAAGGCTAACAAACAGATGGCTAAAGAAGGCTTCTACGACAACAAAAACAACATGGAAAACCATTGCGGATCAATGTTATTTCCATGAATGAAGTTGAAGAAGATAGAGTGGACCCAATAATTAAGGTTAAAGTCAGCAACAATCAAGTGGAAGCTACAAATCTACTTGATACAGGAGCCCAAGGAAATGTCACTTTCCTCATATTATACAAGCAACTTGGCCAAGAAGAAAGGCTTCAACCAACACACCAAGAAGTGCAGAGCTATACAACACACTGAATTAAAGCACTAGGGTTGGTTACATTATTTGTTCAAATCAATTGACATATCTACCCACACAGATTCTATGTGTTAGAAGCTCACCGAACCCAACACCAATTATTGCTTGGACAACCATGGCAAAAGAAGTACAATGTTCAGATAGATTGGTGTTCTGATCTGGTATGAAGTCAGCATGTAATCGAGAGTCAAAGGTTCCATTGACTAAAATAACAAAAACCAGGCCCGCAATGGAAAATACTATTGACAAGGGCAAAAAACCCTTGTATATAGAAAACATGTAGTGGATCCCAACAAGGTCGCCACAAGAACCAACGCTTCAAAAAACAGGTGGCAACAACATTACCCACATCAAGAACGACACAAGAACAGAGAAGACAAAAGCACAACAAGAAGCAATGTTGGCTACCCAAGGTCCATCAAAGCACAAATCAAGTATGGGTCAGGAGAGATATAAGAGATGAAGAAAAAGCACTACATACCCACAAGCCAGTACAAACTCAATTGATGTATCAAACACCCATACGACCAACTCACGATTCTATCACAAAGATATGGGTACCAAAGAAATTAGTTCAAACTTAAAACAACCCAGAGTTTATTTGGATTCCCAAGTGAATTACTTCCAAACTCTCTAAGGTACCAAATCAACAAAAAAAAGCAACATTCAACAACTCAACAACCAACAGAGCCAACAAATCAAATATGGGTATCCAAAGAGTTATATCAGGCACAAAGAAATCAACCTTGGTTATGGATCCCAGTGGTAGTAAAGCCACAAAACCAACATCAACACCATAGGATGGCCAAGGCATTGCAAATACAACAGGAATGGAGGCCAAAGCAGAGTACCCATACAAAGGTTTGAGTGGAATTTTTCCAAATGCCTATGAAAGATCATGTTGCACTCCTACAACTGAAGCTAAATGGCAAGGCATATTACTCCACCCACCTTCCAATCGTAATTTTTATTTTGTCTAGGAGGAGTCAGACACGAGAGGGGGGGGAGGCATATGGAACCTGTTGCAAAATGATTTATACAAATTATTGGCCACTATCTAACAACAATTTAAACTTTGTTGTGTTTTTTTGCGATTTAATTTTTTTACAAATTCTAAGTAAATGCTCGTAAGTGATTAAAGGAGGATTAGGTCATGCCAAGGCCAAAAATAACCCCATACTCTAGTATATAATCCCTATAATTATGTTTTCATATTTTGGCGCTAATTATATAGTCAAATATGGTCAAAACTCAAGAAAAACACACAAGTGATTGACCAATAATGGCCTAAATACTTTGTGTATAGCAAAAAGTTTATTTTCTTTGTCAAGAATAATTTGCCACAATTTTGGTAGTTTGTGGATAATTTTTGGCTTTATTTTGCTAAAATTTTGGATTTATCACAATTTTAAGTACCTTTTTGGATTTTCTTTCTAAAATCTAATAAAAATTTCAGAGAAGCAATGTAAAACCTAAAGCCAAACGACGAAATGCCATACCAAGAAGAACTCCCAAAAAAGTTTGGAAGCAAATTAAAGACGTCAAATTTAACATAAATGTGACGGCCACCTGATAGCTAAACCCGCCATATCTAGGGCATACAAAGTCCAAACGCGGAAATTGAAGATCCGACGGAAGTATAAGGTATACAAAAAAGGTGATGGGATCAAAAGCCAGAGTTGGGTTCTGAGAGCACTAGGCACATATACTAACATTGAGGGGAAACTTTAGCTCATTTGCCTACTAGAGCCCTACCGGAGAGAGAGAGAGAGAGAGAGAGAGAGAGAGAGAGAGAGAGAGAGAGAGAGAGAGAGAGAGAGAGAGAGAGAGAGAGAGAGACCTACGAGCGAGCAAACTTTTGAGCTTCTGTACGTACGACATGGTGATCACCACGGCAAGTGGAGCTAGCGGTGAGTCTCTAACTCTATCTAGAGCATGTCTATGTACGCAAAACACTAACACACCCACCACATGGAGAGATCCGGGCCTCAATACCTCAACTAGAGATAGGGTCATTACCACCACATGGGCAATAAAAAATATGCATGCATAGTATCAAAATGACCAGAAGGATGTAAGGAACCCACAAGTACCATCCAATCAAGCAAAACTGCCAGGTGTCAACTATCGTGGTTGCTACCACCTAGGCCCAAATCAAGCACATGTTGAACCTACAAGTGCACCTCAACAAGGTGAGTTCAGGGATGGCACCCCCAGGCAAAATAGACCACCAAATCCCCTCAAAACAAGTCAAAGTACAACAATATAAAAAAAAAAACAGATCTACTATCAATCTGCAGGTCCAAATAACAAGTGCATGGTGTCAAAATAACCACCAAACCATAAGGAAGCCGCCCATAAAATTTTCATAAAAAACAAGTCTAGGTGTCAGTGACTGGGATTGCTACCACCCCACCCCGAATTGGCAGGAAAAGTTTCCAACATGATCACCTAGCCAATACAAGTCCCCAAGTATAAAGTAAAGAAATTTTGACCACCAGATCCTCACACAGAGACAGATTTTGGGCAGATCATTTTGAAAAGACAAAAATAGGTCGTAAATTGGCAAAAAGAAGTGCAAAGTCAAGAATTTTAACACAAAAAGATCCAACACCCTTAGTGGCACCTAGTGTAACAAAAAATTAGGCAAAAAGATGGCCAAAATTCAAGATAAGGAAAATGTGCGTTTCTTGTGCGTTTTTCACCAATAAAGTCACGATTGACTAAATCTTAGGCCCACGGACAATAATTTCTCCATAGAAAGCTCAAGAAAGACCCAAGGAATATGTGGGGAGGATTTGAAGTTGTTTGAAAACCCCCAAGGATACCGTAACCACGCCAAATGCATTTCAAAACAAGAAAAATTAGGTAAGGAGACCTAGACCCAACTCACAAAGATGGTGTGTAGCATGAAATGGATCTACACATCAAGAGGAACTAGCAGGTGCCAATTTCATGAGGTTTGGTCACATATGTCAACTACCGTGATTGCTACCACATCAGGACTTCATGAAATTTGGGAATACCAGTGTGATGACCAGCTCCTAGGGAGTCCAAAAATGCTATGTACACAAGAATGGACACTTCTACCCCACAAAAACCGAGTGCCAAGCACCTACAAGACAAAAAGCTGGACAACTTACAAGATTATATGATAGGAACAGGGCACCAACAGGTACACAAAAGCATGAGGAAGCTACCCAAGCAAATTTTGGTTCGAAATGACACGTATGTCAGCAACTGCAATTGCTGCCACAGGGATTAAAGCTAGGAAAATTTGATACCCACAACTCTAGCAAGACAAAACCACCCTCATGATGCATAATTAACTCCTTGTTCCACCGAGAAATCAAGAAAAATTTGGAAAATCCTAGGTCCAAAGGTCGAAGATGGCCATAACTTGGAAGAGACGAAGGGAAATTCAAGAATTTTGATACCTAAAGCTTATCAACTCTTATATGGAACTATAATAGCAAGAAACAGGGCAAAATTTCCCCAAGAATTCAACTTCATATAAAATGTGCATTATTTGCGCTTTATTTGTAAATGACTTCCTAGCAGATAGCCATGATAGCCAAATTCAGGGTGTAACCTTTAGAAATCTCATAAGAAGTCTCAGTAAGCTACATGAGAATATTGAAGATGATGAGAAAACCATGAGCAGAACAAACATTGCAAAAGGACTCACAACAAGGGAAATTCCTAAGCATGGGGCAGAATAGTTAGCCACTTGGGGCATACAGGGCATGTTTGCAAAAAAAATAGCCAAAGGAACCATTTGGTACCACCCTTGCCTAGTTTGGACTCAAATGTCAGCTACTGCGGTTGTTGCCATGAGACCTTTTTGGGAAATTGAAGCACCACATGGCTTGGAAGCATATCAAGTGGGTAGTCCAAAAAACCAAAAAGTCAAATGGAAGTCCAATTTGGATTCACACAACAGGTCAGGTGAAAGATGGCAATGTTAGTGATTAAGGGTGGTACTATAGTGAAAAATTTGAAATTGAAGAAGACCACTGGAAAGTGCTCAGTTAAAGGACTCCATAGACACCATGGTTGCACAAAATAGATACTGACATGACTAAATGGAAGGGAAAAATTGACTCTAGCTGGACTTATCATGACTAAAAATCTTGCACTAAACCATGAGAAAGTGCTTTTGACACACAGGTTCGAGCATTTCAAAGAAGATGAGGCACCGAAGCATTTACAAATTGGAAAATAAAGATAGCTACCAACTCGATATGGATAATATATATGGATCAAGGGCATGCTTTGTCGACGAGTCCATCCAAAAACAACATGGCCTCAGAGTTTTCAACTGTGCTTGGAAGGATGAGCAGAGAAGAAGATGAGAGGCACCTAAAATGCCAAAGGATTTCAACACAATTGCATACACATCTAAGAATGGAGACAAGGAGCAGTTAGGCACTCCTCACCTAGGGGGAGCCGAGTTCTTAACCAAGATAGCGGCTTGCCTTGTCGGTGAAAGAGATTCATTAAAAGATGCTCCCAAATCAAATGAGTCGGCCAAAAGGATCAGGCAACCCAAAGGAAGAAAAGGGACCATACCTTTTACATCAACAGGCCCGCAAAGGCAAAAAAAACAACACAATCGGAGTATGTTAGAGATGAAGGGGCCAGAAGCTCAACTCCAACAAATAGACCCAACCACTCAAGTAAGGAAGCGCGCATCCATATATGCCCAAAGAATAGGACAAAGGGAAAGGAAGGCTAAGGAAGAGTAGGAGAGAAAACAATAAGCCGAGGAAGAGTGTAAACAAAACATGTTGAAGAATCAAAAATACAAAGCCTTGTGCCTAGCACATTGATCCATATGGAATACTTAACCACTGAAACATAAATACATCTCAAACGAACCAGCCAACACTAGGCAGAGACTATGAAGGACAAGATCTCCACCTCACAAATCACACCCAAAGAAACGGCTAACGAGTTAATCAAGGACTTGATTGCCGTTGGATACAGTCTGGAGGAGGCCCATGCTGCGGCACCTGATTTGCCAATGAAATTTATAAAAGAGCATAGCCAAGAGCCAAAAACACAAAGGCCATTGGCAACCCAAGATAATCAGTCAAAGGGCTTGCTAAAAATGCAAGAAAACCCTGTGATGATTGATCAGGAAGAAAAATATGGAAATGAACAGGTACAAAGGGAAGTAGATGAGGCCTCGGTAAATGTGGGTACTTTACTTGAGCCACACAAAATTTCCCAAGAGTACTCCCATCTATCGGAGGAACATTGAAAAGTAACAAGGGAGGTTATGGTGAGGAACCTCCTCTACAAACACCATTTATTGAAATCAGATCTATTGAAATACATCACAACGAGAGGAGGTTCCTAAGCCAGTACTTCCCCATCCACTACTCAAATGGCTGACCACAAAAAAGAAGAAGGAGCTATTGCCGGGAGGCCACCCAAGAGGGTGGAACAACTCAAGAAAGAAGAACAAGCCCAGAGCTTGTCAAAAATGATGAGAGAAAACATTAGAGAGCAAATGGATCAAACATCAAAGAGGCATGTTGATGGCGAAGAGGAGCAGGAGGAAGCCAAAAGGGCCAAGATCCAAGAGCAACAAGAAGAGGGTGCCACTGCTAAGGGATCGAGAACCAAAAGAAGGTTGGACTAGCATCAAGCAACCACTGCCATAGAAGTGAGTCCTTTTGATGAATCCCAAGTAGACAACGTAGCAAAAATAATGGAACGAAACTATCAACAAGGAGCAAGCAAGGCAAGAACATGAGCAACAACAAGAGATGCCAAGGGTAGCTACAAGAATGCAGATCTATCTGAATGGACCACTAAAATGATCAAAGAGGTGAGGCTACAATGGAAAATCAAGTTCATGGGGGAGAACAAGCAAGCATTACCGATAAGCTCCTTTGCTCCATCCCACCTTCAGATCGACCCCACATATTTCCCAATTATCGAAAGAAGAAGGTGGGATGACTTTGAGCAGCTGCTTGTCTCCCACCCTACATGGATCAATTACCCAATCTTCCCCAAACCAAGAGAGGCACCTTCACTTGCATATATGGGGAAGGAAATCAAACAAATGATCAACTCTCATTCAAGGTAAACCTGACATTGCCTGCAAAATGATGTTCAAAATTTTTGACATGCTCTCAACATGTATCAATACATTTAGGAATACAGAGGCTAGAAAATTTAGATGAACTTCATTCTTGGAGGGATACAAAGTTCTCATCTTCAATCTTAAAGCATATGTAGAAAGGAAATTAAACCCAATTTTATGCTTACCTAGAGGTTAAAAGTAGCTTCCACTTACTCGGAGTTAAGTGCACTATGCAAACTTGCAAGGTACGATGTGAAAGACACATTACCAAAAATCCAACCTCAAAGACCCAATGTGTCTTTGGTTGTTGGCGAGCCACTGCGTTTGGACGGAGTAACCTAACGAGAACTTAAACGAACATAAATATGTTAATTCGAGGACGTAGCTGACCCGACTAGTGCATGTAAATGACAAATGAAAAGTCCTAATGACAATGCACTGAGGAGAAAGGTGTCACTCTCAAGCCAGCAAGCAACTCAAGGGATAATGCCTAAGTCTCCTATGCGGTCTATCTCTCACTCTAGTGGTCATTGCAGTGTCAAATGAACTCCAAATGACATTTGGAGATCTCTAGGCTATGGGAAACATGTTCCTAACAACCAAACCTGCAAAAGTCACCGTTGGGTAGGTGAGCAACCGTGACCATTGCCACCTCTTACCTTCACCAAAAATGATGAATGAGGGGTCTTTTGGCTTCTCCTAGGGCCTACTTACCTCTGACCATGCTTAGTTACACAAACACATGAGGTGACCTAGAGCTAAAACCGCTCATTGCATCGCACGTGCGCGCGCGCGCACACACACACACACACACACACAAACACATCACACAAGACATGTCCAAGATGCTAAGCATGAGAGGAAGCAACACAAGAAGTTTCATTAGCAATGCTTACTCGTGCAAAGAGTAGTGAATGTGCTAGTGTAAACGTGCTCTTCACCACGTAAGCTCAACAGTTATTGGATTCTTAATAATTACAAACTTTTGGCTTATATACCCAGCGTTAAAATTGGGTATTAGATAATTGTTACAAAAAATATGGTGGACTAGGCTATCTAGACTCTTATCAAGTACAAAGATGTTCCGATAAGATCAGATTTTGCTCGAGGTTATGAATTACAATGCCAGCTTAGGCAAAAAATAAATAACTAAGTGAATTATTTTTTGTTGACCCGTCAGATGTGGCGTGAGCTGGTCCTTTACTTCGACACTCCCCCTTGAGTCTTCCCAGTAGGATGCATATGCTAGAATGCTTTTATCCATTGTGCTCTTTCAGAGCAACGAGTTTTGGGACAATAGTGTACCAAATATGTTTATGCTCCTTGCAGTTATAGATCTACATGGTAGGGTTTCATTTGGCATATGTTGTTAATCACAAAGGGTGTGACATATTCTAAGAACTCCTGGAGTTTGGTTTAGCCAGTGTGGAGCAAGAGTTTTAGGGTCCCTCTCACTCATGTCATTGAGTGTTTACAATTATCTCCACACACAAGTACAGGTTGTACTTGAGGGATGTCATTTTTTTTAACATCCTTATATGAGACATATTCCACATGTGGAGATGAGTCTCTAGGATCAACACTGACACCTGTTATTTCAATTATGTGTCTTGACAAAGTCCTTAGGTTATGGTTCAATCCGTTTATTAGGTTGTTTCAAGCACGTCGTATCAGGAGCAATTTTAGTGGCCTAAAATTGTGCCTGGTAAGACTTGTTAAGGTTACAAGTACTATTAAACAAATTAAATGGATGGTTGTTTACACATATAGCAAAGCTACATTCGTTTATTGAACATGTTTCATTTGGCACCTAGATGTGATTATATGGTCCAAATATGTTAGCATGGCTTTTGCGTGATTGCAATGAAAAGTATTTAGTTCTTTCCCTGTGTATTGTGAGCATAACATTGGCCATAAGCATTGGTAATTATAGTCATGGAAATGCAGGTTCAGATCCATTTTTGCTAAATGCATGAACACTAGGTGCTATGAGCCCTAGTGTTTAGCAAAGGCAAATTTGGAGCGGCATGCATTTTTATGAAATTGATAGCTTACAAAGCATTTCACACTATATGTGCAATACCTCAATGAGATTAATAGTTGGTCTACCAATCACCATTAGAGGTCATGGCTTGGTTTGGGTGCTTGTAGATAAGTTGACTAAACTTTGTATAGTTTATTCAATCCACTATTCCAATCTCTAAAGTTCACCAAGTTGGCTATTTATAATCTATATTGATTACATGAATTACCTCGAAGTGTTGGGCATTATTGTGACCCACATTTACCAACCATTTTTGGAGGACTCTTTGTAAATGGTTGGGGAGCAACAACTCAGCATCAGTACTACCACGAATCTAGAGACAAATATGCAATTTACTAATTTTAATCTAATGCTAAAGGATATGCTGAGGACATATGTTAGCAGGAAGCAATCCAATGGGAAAGGTTAATTTTCTAATTTAGAGTTTTCTTACAATAGTGGCAGGCATGTGACGATTGGTTCAAGTCTGTTCATGCTTGTGTATGGTTTTCAACCTAAATCACTAGTTACAGCCGGGTTGGCAACTAAGAAATTTTAGTAGATCAAGGAATTCTTCCAAAACCACATGGATATGATGACCCTTGCAAAACAAGCATGGGATACATACAAAAAGTATGCTGATGAGAAGTGTCGGCGACATACTTAAAGAAAGGGGAAGAGATGTTTATACGTGCGCCATAGCATTCAGAAAGTAGTTTGAAGACTGGGTCAACACCTAAATTATCTCTGAGATATTGTGGGCCTTTTAAAGTACTCTAGTGAGTTGGAAATATGGCTTACAAACTCTCTTTCAATGTACTCTCGTATTCATCAGTACTTCATGTAAGTTGTTTGAGTAAACGCTTGCATAGGGACGACGATGTCATCAACCAATAGATTTTAGTTGCTTTCATTGAACCTCCAACCCAGACATATGAACATGAACATATTCTCAACTATCATGATCTATATATGTGTCATTATGTGCATCAACCAATATTGGTCAAGTGGAAAGACAAATCTGAAGAAGGTGTCACTTGGGAAAACATGAGCGATATTGTTCTTGAGAATAAAATTTTCACTTTTGTTTTTGAGGATGAAAACGATTCTCCAAGGGGGGAGGGGAGTAATTTCATGCCAAGGGCCAGAGACCACAAGGGCCATTCTGAACCAGGCTCGGGGGTGCCTATATAAAGGGCAGAGTTTGGGCGGAGAGATTGGTTCAATATTCCCTCTGGTCTGAGACGAGAAGGTTCGTAGGAAATCTCTTGAGCCTACTAAGAGAAATAATGCTTATTTTTCACAATCTCGCAAAGAGAGAGGTCGCACTTATGATTGTGTCAAGTCTTAGGATCACAGGAACTTTCATAATTTCATGCGTAGGTAGTTGTACATGTTTTGTACATACTTTTGTTCTTTGGTCACTTAGGGCCACATTGGCCTTTAAGTGGGAGCGACTACTTGTGAGTGCACGGTGCAGGAGCATACGTGTGCATGTGCAGTGAGGAAGAAGATGAGAAGAAAGAGACGCTTTTGTGGTGGAGTCTTCATCTACTATATATAAAGCATAAGATTTGTGAGTCTAAGATGGGTGTTAGTGGTGTTGGGCTTGACGACATGGCCTTTACCCCAACACCACTGCTTATGGAAGTGAAAATGTCTCCCACTTACCAACAATTGGGAGATTTGAGAGAGAGAGAGAGAGAGAGAGAGAGAGAGAGAGAGAGAGTCTCCTCATCACACACTTATAATGCCTATGGTTATCCCTCATAGCCACATGCACCAAGAGGAGAGGAGACAAGGCATACAAAACATGAAAACGAGAGAAAGTTGTTTACAAAATGGTAAAGAAGGAAGTCACGATGTGTAGCACATCATACAGACAATCATCAACAAAAAAAAAAAGGAAATGCCACAAAAAGGGCAGTGCCTTCAATTCACATAAATGATAATCACCAAGGCATTTATGATTGAATGAAATAGACAATTTATGATGAGCAAAAATACACTTGCCATTCTGTACATGGGATAATCATCACCTCCCAAAGCTTGCATTATTATAAACTAAGTCTCTCTCTTGGTGATAAATATAAGGGTAGTAGACACTACCACTATAATATAAAGTGATAAGACCTATCCATGCAAATAATACAAAAAATTGATACCATACAAGCCTAGTGTGATGCACCCTGTTAAAACTCTCTGTCAGAGTATCTAATACTTTAATGCAATCACAATAGAATTAATTTATTTCCCATTAAGAGGATTCTTTAGAGAAAAATTGTAAATAGTGTTGGGTTGTTTTCATAGTATCCTTTACAAATCAAAACACTGAATCATGAACATAACTTGAAGAGATAAAAATATTAAGATTGACAACTTGTTGAGAATCGATTTTTTTTAGAGCCGGTCCCTCCTCAAAAGGACTTTTGTATTATAATTCTCTCAATGAGGGCCTATATTACAATACAAGCTTCTTCTCTTACAGAGACTCCTTGAACCAATGAATTCATGATTCAGCTAACCACACAAACCAATTGAGATCCACTATGATAAAATCATGTGAACCACTCTAGATGTATCAAGATGTATATTAACGAGCACCGAGAGCGTGAAACGAAGAGGAGGAGTTGACAAGAAGGACCTCTTTGTTCAAGAAGAGAAAATAGCCTCTAAAGGGGAGGATTGTTGGAGTGAGAGCCAAGATTTCCCTCCTATGGAAACCCCCTCTAAGCCAGCTATGTATGCATCCATCCAAATGCCAATGCACTAAGATAAACCACACGTACTTCTTCTGAAACTTCCACCACTTTTGCCACTTGCTAGGAAGAAGGCCAAAATATATAGCCTCTTGCTATGTCCATAAATAAAGCTTCTTTGCAATCCATTTGTGCTACTATTATACTCAAGCTCACTCTTTCATTATGAATGACTAACAATGCATAAAATTTAAGCCCAAGTTGCGATCGCCTAAAATTCCATGCACTTTCTCATGTGATGTGTTGTGTGAGCATCCCTAGTGTATAGAGACTACTTAATGAAGCTATTGAGAAGCCGTTTGTGTCCCTCCTAGAATGCCAAACACCTTGTTTGAGGGGAGGTTTATGATTAATTTATTGCTAAACCTCTAATACCATATTATTTGTCCTCCTTTAACAAGGGAATTTGTAATTTTGCAAGCTTTTCAGCTAAATCACTAAAGCAAACCATGTTCATTAACTAAAATAAAATAGAACTAATGACTAGGCATCTCACTCACTACTTAGTCAAAAACACCTCAAACACTTGTTGGGTGTATTTCCTTTAACAAGCGGATTTATAGTTTTGCAAGCTTTCCAACTAAAGCACTCAAGCAAAACCATGTTCATCAACTCACTACTTAGTCAAAAACGCCTCAAACACTTGTTAGATGTATTTCATATAGAAGCATGGTAGCTTTTTCAATACACCTTGACAAACAAACTCATTACAAATTTGTTACCCAATTTCAACGTCTTGCTTAAAGCCATGCTCCTTCAAGATGCATGTGTGGGTGAAGGCATTTGGAGAGAGGCCCTTGTTTTGCATCTGAAAAAAGTGGAACACCACAATTGGATTACATATTTACTACCGACTTTCACTTTCCTGATGGGAACTGCAATCAAACTGGCATACATGACCGCAATAGCATACATGGTGATTTCCAAACACACTGCACTTTCCTTACACACTACATACACACATTGGCATGAGCCTTTTGCTATACTTTCACACACCATTGGCGCATGCTCACACAGACACTCACATACCATACCTAGAAGTAAGCAAAACCATATGACATCTGCTATCTTGGAAAACTACCTTACCAAGTAAGATTTGGGTTCACTTAAGGTAAAGTACACTTGGGTTAAATTCAATCTGATAATTCCACTACTTGAGGAACTTTTCATGCCATGAAGATACTAGGAGAAATCATGAGAACACATGCAAGAGGCTATACCTCCTCTCTTCTAATTGCGGCACACACACACACCATGTTGCCTACCCGACTCTCCACTTCCCCCACTCCTCAATGGAATTGACCCTACGATTCTACATAAAGGTTATGGTGGTGAATCCATATAATTGGCAACTAGAAGACTTGCTCATTAGGCCATACTCTCGGCCATACTTTTCTACACCTAACAACATGGACATGTCTTCCACTCAGGTGATATGCATAGATGCATTATCTATGCATATCACATGAGTGGAAGACTAACTCTCCGGGCCATACTCTTCTACACCTAACAACATGGACATGTCTTCCACACAGGTGATATGAGTAGGCACACTATTTAGCTAAGTTGACATCGATAACAAGTGTCTTGTAATTTTGACACCTTCATACCATGGAATAAATATTAATATGTGTTTTTCTGATGATGGGTGCAAGAATTTGTGGAGGGACCGGAGTCAAACTTAGTCACTCTAAAGAGCCATCCGATGGCCTTTTGATCGAACGGCAGAGAGAACGAGCAAAAGCAAATGCGCTGCACTTTTACGCGGGCCAGTGTGAACAAGAAATACAGTTCTCTGCCCAATTTGGCCATGGCGAGCTTCAGCTTTCGCTCTCTCACTTGCGTCTACGTCCCCAAATGGACGTTTCTTCACCTCACGAAGTTGTCATTGAGCTGCCTGGCGTTCATCCACCTACATGCAGGGTCAGTTCTCCTCTCATCTCGTTTTTTAACCTTCGTGCTCACTTTTGAGCTAATTAGCATGCATGCTCCAGCAGTTTCCTTACTGCAGCATATTAATTTGCTTTACTATCTTGTTTCATGGAGTATTTGCATGAGGTGAAAGTTTAAGCGTAGGTGCTGCTAGAAGGGAGAGCTTTGCGTTGTTTTTGTAAAGTGTAATGTTTGTGAACCGTTTGTGTCTGCCAAAGGTGTAATTTTAAGAGGCGATTCCTCCACTACATTGCATCCTAAAACCTGTGATGTATTCTGTGGTGACACAATGATGCTGCCAAAGGCCATTGTCAAATTCCAGTTCTGGTTTCTACGAGCTATCTATATTTTGGACATAATGGTGGATCCTTTAGGCTCTTTACTTTTGTAACTGGTGCCCTTGAAATGTCAGATGAGAACTTTAGCATGGAAGTCAGCCACTAGTTAGTTAGGGTTTGGACATACCATAGCTGCAGCAGTCAAGATAACATTTTATAAGACAAATTTCATCGACTTTTGCTTGTCATCCAATGTGGGTGAGTTGGGTGCTGACTAGTGATATAAAGGAAGTATGTGATGATAACTTATTTACTCACAGGATTTTTTATGTATGACCTATGCAGCCTTAATTAGTCATTCCGGACATTTTTACAGCTGCTTAGCTTTTCTTACCGACTATGAACTTATTTCTAGGATTGAATGAGAGAGTAAGCTCAAGCTCATATCAGCTTAAAATATGTTTTTTGTTCAAGGTCACACGTTCTGCAATAGGCATTTGCTTTCATGTTAGCCCGGAGCTGCTTGCAGTTTGTTGTTGCGGTCTGGGCTTGCCAAGCATCGTCCCATACTGTGATGTTTATAAGCTTTAATGTGCATCGTAGCTGGAATGTGCATTGCCAAGTGGAAAGCGCTGGTCATATTTTCAAATAGTAAGGAAAGAAAGGGACAATATCTTGGCCCTATCATACGGGATCTTTATCTTTACTTTTTTGATTAGATTTTTGGATATTAGAAGGTGAGTACATTGTAGGAAATTGGTAGATGGTGCAAAACTCCTCTTACATTGGTGGTGCTTCTTTGTGCCAGCGGTAGCTGGTAGATTTCTTTGGTGATGGAATACTCCATATGAACCGCGTTGGAAGTGCCGTTGGAAGTGCCAATAGTTTCCTCTTTCGGCCAACTATAGACTTTTTGCACCTAATAAATTTATTCCTAGCGTTTGGTTTTTGTGTTGTTAGAATGGCTTTTACTTGTTCAACTTCGTAAGAGAGAGTATTCCAAAGTTGCAATACAAATTGCTTGATCATTGAAATACTGCAAGAACATTTTGAACTAACTTTTAGGGATTATGCATAAGGAAGGAATGTTTGAATGCAATGAATTTGATTGGGAGTCATTGCATGTTGACTTAGGGTTTCGTAAGTTTCAATGTCGACGGGCCTGCATATGCTATGTGGAGTTTTATTGGGTGTGGCATTTATTGTGTTGACCGAAGGAAGACATTTTTGTATGTTGATTGGGATGCACGAGATGGAGCTCCGTATGCTGATCTTTGTATTGATGTATGCTCATGAGACAGAGAGAGAGAGAGAGTGTGTGTGGTGTGTGGGTGTGTAGGCACACATATTAGTACCTAGTCCTACGCCCAGTACTGGGCATTGACGACGTTAGTGAGGATGTCGTAGTATTTAGTCAAAATTATGCATGATGGAGATGATGGTTATATTGTCTTGTGAACGACTATCATGAGTCTATACGTTGCACTTTCCTTTAAAGGTGATTCCGGGCTTATCTTGGATTCATCTAGGTATATATAATGCTTCATTCCAGGGTTTTTGTTGTAGATGTCAAAGTGCAACCAAAACTGAAAAGAAGATGTTGAGAGAGAGAGAGAGAGAGAGAGAGAGAGAGAGAGAGAGAGAGAGAGAGAGAGAGAGAGAGAGAGAGAGAGAGAGAGAGAGAGAGATGAAATGAAATAAAATGAGATATTAATGTCTTCTAAAGGCCATATTGACCTATGAGACCAGAGAGTTACATCATGGTGAATCTGATACAAGGTCTGGATAAAAAGAAAGAAAGAAACTAACTAAACAGAAACACTACTAGAGCTGTGAAAGGTGGGTATCAAGAGCCTGAGAGGTACATATACAAAAAGTGGGTGTGTATCTGAGAGAAATAGATACAAAAGGGTGGATATGTGTTCAGAGTCCGGAGATGGCTTGCATCGGTCGTTTCATGATCGTGTTGATGTCCTCCATGGTGAGAGTCTGCATAGGGCATCTCCCATGTCTTGCCAATATAGATCTGATCCTCTGCTGCAACCTCCTCCATCGATAGGAGCATCCCCTCATCTTGGGCCTCTTGGATCGCCCCAACTCTGCTCTATCACATCACTCTCAAATTCATGAATCTACTTCCCAATCTCGGGTACGAAACCCTTGGGTTGATCTGGCTCTAGTTCCTCAGAGCGCTTTTCTCCTTCAGAGGCTCGTGCCTTCCTCTGTTCCTACTCCCTCACGAAGAGGAAGTATACCTGCAAACAAATACTCATAGATACCAATGCCATACTGGCACTGTTCTTGCATCACATGTTCACACTTGTCGGGCCATTTGGCTTGAGCATAAATAATTATACTTAATTTAACTGTTTTGTCCTAAGGGCATATTAAAAATAATCCAGGCCTTAGGATCACTATTCTAAGGACCCCATCTCATTCGTGTGCTCGCACTGACACACATAATTTTTTTAAGCCTATAATGTGAGACTTTTGTCTACCCCTTTTGAAGGCCCGATTGCCCAATCACTGTGGCTTCAGGGTATATTTCTGCTAGGGTCTCCCTGAGGTGCTCTAGCCCGCGTTTAGGCGCACCTAATGCCCTAGAACTACTAGTTCTATTCTGGTGTGCACACAACTAATTAATTTATTATTTTCTAGTAAATAAATAAATTATTTACAAAAGCTGACACTGTTACAATTCGACCTCGGAGTTTTGTAGCAAATATCCTCATCCATGAAACCCTCTCTTTACAGTTGCAGATTGCTAATTCTAGCTTTCTGGTGTGTCTTCCTTTCTGAGAGGTGAGAGGAGGGGGTGTTAGAGTTCAGGCATCTCTCTCGATTCGTCCAGTTCCTCCAAGGGACATGTGTTAGGGAGTGAGGGCTGTTTTGTGGCTGTGATCGGCCATTGTGAGGTTGTTTTCTCGTGTTGGGTTATGTCTAGCCATGTTTAGCCTTGGGTTTTAGGTTCTCAGTAGCCGTATATTTCTTGATACCCTAGTTGTTTTTTTTCCCGTGAGACCTAGGTGGCTCACTTGCCCATTTTTCATTTCTTCCCATCATTTTCCTCATTTGCCAGGTCGTGAGGGTTGGGAGAGTGGGTCGGGTAGCCTCTGGTTTGAGGTATATAGGCGAGGAGGGGGGGGGGGGGGGGGGGGGGGGGGGTGTTCTTAGGGCATGCATCAGGTGTCCTCTAGGGGCAGCCATTTGGGGCGCCTTATGGCAGCCCTAGACAAAGGGGGTAGATAGGGTTTTTGTGGTGTAGCTCATGGAGCGTTTTTGGCTCAGCTGTGTACCTGTGTTTTTGGGCAGCCATGGAGGTCTTGGAGATCACCGTCGGCGGCCCTTCCCACATCATGTGGTGGTTTGCAGGAGGCTTCATCCCTAGTGTTTTCCTCGGGCATGGAGGGGAGCCCCATCCTTGTGGTAGCCTTGAGGCCCGTCTCTTTCCCTCCATTTAGATATGCCTTCCTGCCAGGAGGAGTTGTAGATTGCTTTGTTCTCAGAGTTTCTTGGGGTGCTAGCTAGTGGTGTGGTCGAGCCAGCAGTCTCATGTGCAGGAGCAGTTGGCAGTGTCAGTAGCAGTCGCAATTGTGTACCTCGGGTCTATCCATTGGGCATGACCATTCTATGCTCGACCACCCTTGGTCACTTGAATGAGCAACTTGTTATCACCAGGAGAGCCTTTCCCAGATCTCTCTCTCTCTCTCTCTCTCTCTCTCTCTCTCTCTCTCATTCTTAGATGTCTTGTCTCCTCCTACCTCAGTGATCTCTCTTCTCCACAGGTGTGCCTTGTTCATGCATGTGGCATTGAAGGTGTTCTAGATCGGAGTCGAGGTGTCCACCGGATCACGAGCGAGTACTTGTCTTCATTGCATCTTCCGTTGCCACCTTTGACATTTTTCTAGGTATGTCTCCTAGTGTGTGAGCCTCTCTCTCTCTCTCTCTCTCTCTCTCTCTCTCTCTCTCTCTCTCTCTCTCAACCCTGCTCAATATCGTTGAATCTCCAATAGATAGAGGCCAAGACATCTCTGACCCTGGTATCTCGTAACTCTAGATAGAGGCGCAAAACCTTGTCTAAAGAGGCAGTGAAAGTGGCCACGTATCTCATAGTATGCTGTAAAGTGGCATATATAGTGAAGCTGTGTCTTTGTCTCTCTCTGATACAGCTAGCACAACTTGGCCTTAGTTGAAATGTCTCAATATCGGCAAGTCTCAATCTCCAACTGATGTGATGATGTTCGAAGCTGTCCAATAGCACATCGTAATCCGTGGATAAGTGTCCATGTAGGTAGGCGTAGATGAGAACTCATCCTTTGTGAGATGGAGAAAATGCTCTCTATATGTAGTCATCTTTGTGCCGTGTATAGGTTTTATCCATGTCCTTTGCGTATCCAGCTGAAATAGATCCTGTCATCATATAAGTCTAGTGACCTGTATCCATGTTGAGAGAGAGAAGCGGACCTCATAAGAGCCTCAGCCACCAAAGGAGGGGCAGCGAGCTCTAACTTGGTAGTTCTAAAGATCTTTTATTTCGACTTTTACATCGAGAATCATGCTTCATTGTCGAAAAAACAATCTAGAGCTCTGCAAAAGCGGCTCAATGAATTTCGCTAGATAGAGCTTCTTCATGCTCATCTTTTGCATCTAAGAGTGCTTGGATTGTTGCACATAAAAGCTCAATCGAGTAAATCACGTTAGAAGTTCGTAAACTTGTGCTTTAATCTTGTGCATCATTTTCGTGATGAGTTGTACTAGTGTAACAAGGTGATGACGAGGCATTGACCTACGATGAAGAGGAGTCAAAGTGACTGGACCGAAACAAGGGACTTGTCTATGACATCGAGCACGCGCAAAATCTGCGGCGCTAATGTGGCGAGTTTTGTTGAGGAAAACGTGGGTTGTCGTACAACAAGTGCATATGTAGCATTTAAAACGTGGAGGTTTGCCTTTTCGGCTTGTTATTGAAGGCATTGAGTTTCTGCAGCTTTCGGGGTGCCACTTTTAATAGAAATTGCTTTTTGAGGCCTAGTGTCTTTAAACATGGGCCTTTGAGGGAGCACGGTAAATGGTTGCTGACTAGAGCTTTCCCGACCAAATTGTAGACAAGAAATTGTGGAGCGTAGTTCACTTAGACCTGGTGGTCGCTAAGGCAGACACCTCTTGCAGTACTTTTATATTGGTTGTAGTTGTGAGATCAATCAATATAAAGTACTGCAAGGCGGGCGTGCCTTGGGGCCACTAGATCTGAGTGAACTACGCTCCACAGTGTTTTGTTTACATTTTTTTGTTATCCCTTTTCAGTTTTTGTACTTGCTGTTTCAGTTCGATTGTGGTGTGTTGTATTTCTTGAACAACAATTTTCAAAGTGCCCAAGTGCCCTGTCTGCAGTTTGTCATAGGCTTGGGCACTCCAAGGAGAGAATCTGGCACGACAAACGAGAGAATCACTTAAAATTACTTCACAACTTAAAAAATTGAGTCGACGTGGCCCGACGTAGTTCCGTGCCCCGTGGTATTGGCCCCAAATTTGGCCTTTTTGAAGACGTTAATATTACATTTCATTTCATTTATTACATTTCTCACACACACAATTCTTGCGTAAATTGCTGATGACGTGGCAATTGTACGCATGTCAGCGTTTTACTGTCACAAAGTGATGATGTGGCATGACCTAAAGGACAAACTCCGGACAAAGAGAGATGGGAGCCCTACAGATGCAGAGGAAGAAGTTGTAACAACTTTCAGAATCAATCCGAGAGACAAAAAAATGGATGACGTGGCATTACGTTGATGACGTGGCAGCTATACAGATTTTCGCGAAATGCGATGGCAGCTTTGGGCGTCAGCTTTTAGGACCAAATGCTTTTAGAACTGAAGCTTTTCATGGCCATGGGCCTTTAAATATGTGCCTAGGGCACATTCTTTGGCATGCTCCCGCGTGGAGATGCAGAGGATGGAGTACTAGCGTTGTAGTGTGTTGAAGCAATATAAAGAAATACCGAAAGAGGCGCCAGGGTTTGGGGCCAGTTCTGTCTTGGGGTGGAACTCTGTCACGCCCTATCTCATGTGTCGTGCATCTCTTTTAGTTCAATTGTTATTTGTAGTGCTTAAAGTTGTTCAGTTTGTTCTTTTCCGTTGGCACGTGGTGCCCTCTTGTTACAGTGGTATCAGAGCTCGAGTCGTGTGCTTTTCTGAAAGCATACCGGTCCTATCAAAGAGCAGACAGAGTTAAGGCGCTTCCAATTGTTTTCTTCAAAGAATCTTAGCGTTCTTGCCTTAAGACTTACTAGCCACTCCCACCCTTAGTCCATAACGCATCGGGCGCGCTCCCGTCTTCATCGCCCTGTCTTACGGGGCATAAGCCATAAAGAACCGAAGACCACTTGCAAGAGAAGGAGGAGATAGAGGAGGAGTTTGCCTTGACGAACCCTACGCATTGACGGTTTTTCTTAAAAGCAGTGGCTAATTTTGCTATGCCGGAATATCAAGAGCTTCAATGTGGAATGAGAAAATTGATTGTCCCATGGAATGTCCCTTAGAATGACCCTCGAAAATTTTTGGGCTAATTTGAGTTGTTTGCATATATATGGTAATTGTGGACGATTACTCTTCTTTCAAGAAAGGGGGATGTCACAAACTGTTGACGTATCAAGCCACTAAAGACTCGACGGGTTAGGGCTCTCCGAGCCTAACCCTAGCCAATTTGTAGATCTCGGCCGAGGGGCCTAAACCCTAGCAAAAGAAGTTTTACCAACTTACAGAACCTCGTGGAGTGGCCTAATTTTAAAGAAGTTCCCACCAACTTATGGGACCCCGTTTGATGGGGGTCCAAGTGCCTAGAGCTCATAAAATAAAGCAGGACCCACTCTCACACATACACACACAATTCTTGCATAAATTTCTAATGACGTGGCAGTTGTACGGACATCCGTGTTTTACGCTGATGACATGGTAGCTGTACGGATTTCCGCGAAACCTATTGGCAGCTTTGGGCGTCAGCTTTTGGGACGAGATGCTTGAGGGGCCTATAACCTAGAAGAAAAAGAAGAAATAGAGAAATACCAACTTATAAAGTTCTACCGAGGAGCCTAAAACTAAAGGACACACACACACACACACACACACACACACACACACACACACACACACACACACACACACACACACAAGATGTGTAAAAGTGACACGTGGTAGCTACTGTATGGAAATTCCGCGATTTGCGCTCCTGGTGATGACGTGGCATTGCTATACGGATTTCCGCGTTTGGCGTTGGCTGATTTGAGCAGTTTTTAGCGCTAGCTATTTTTGGTGTAGAAGCTTTGAGGCTAAATGCTTTTGGGGCTCTGTTTTAGCAACCCGTATACTTTTTATAAGTGCCCTAAGGGCCGTCTTTGGGGCAACTAGACGCAGAGTTGGAAGACCTGGACCCAACGGGAGTTGTACTTTTGCAGATCAATAATAAAGAAATACCGAAAGGGGCATCTGTCACAAGATAGGCACCACGTACCAATAGAAAAGAACAGACTGAACAAACTTTTAACACTTCAATAACAACTGAACTAAGAGAGAGAGACGTCACGCGGCACGGAGTGGTGGAATTCCACCCCAGAGAGTATTGGCCCCAAACCTTGGCGCCCCTTTCGGTATTTCTTTATATTGCATCAACACTGTACAAGCCGATACTCCAGACTCTGCACCTTCTCCAGGAAGCATGCGAGAGAATGAGCCCTTAGCACATATTTAAAGGCCCTAGGCCCCAAAAGCAGTTGACATGAAAAGCCTTAAAATAATAAAAACTCAAAAGCTTTTGGTCCAAAAGCAATGCCAAAAAGCTACCAACGCGATTTGCGGAATTCAGTATAACTGCCACGTCATCAGTCAGCGCAAAACGCGGAGCGTCCAGCACTTCCGGCGAGGAAAGGGTTGAAGATTGAAAATGATGGTTTGAAATCGCTTTCAAAGCTCGCTCGGTGTTGCTGTCCCCCCCCCCCCCCCCCCCCCCCCCCCCCCCCCCCCCCCCCACGCCCTGTGCCGCTCCCTCGCCCTATCTCCTCCGCGCTGCCCCCTCTCGCTGGCTTCCTCCCTGCTTGCCCGCCCGCCCGCCCGCTCTCAGCCTCCGTTGCCCCCCCTTGCGCTGCCCCTGCCCCTGCCCCTGCTTGCCCGCCCTCAGCCCCCATTGCCCCTCAATCCGCTACCCGCTGCCCTCTCCCCCGCCCGCTGCACTGCCTATCCCGCCCTCCCCCGCCTCTCTGCATTCATTGACACCCCCCCGCCTTGCCCGCGGCTCAGTCCGTTTTTTTTCTTCTTATTCGCACGCCGGGATTTCTCCTGTCGATTGGCTCTGGCAATGCTAGTTCTTTGACAGTGCCTGCCGGGGTCTCTTTGCAGAAGATTTGTTGTACCCACTCTTCTCCGCCACAGCAGTAGACACAGATGGAAGCTCAAGCTTCGCTACAGAAGGACTCCATTGAAGCCCCTTCGCTCGATCTCGTTGAGCCGACCATTCGACTTGCTCTATCACCGACAGAGCGAGCGAGCCTAGTTGCAGAGGTAGAGCGCCTGCAGGCGACTTCTGTCATCTGCAAGATCCTCGGATGTACAACACTCCCAAGCCCACAGTCTCCAATGTCCAGTCTCAAGAGCAGCTGGGTCAGGATCAATGACACAAGTCCTCCCACAGATGCCTATCACTCGAATCCTCTGAAAACAGCACTGCCACCTGCGGAACAGGGAAGGAACAGTCTCTGAGCAAGCCTGAACAGAGATGAGAACCTCCAGTCGCATGAAGGCTCCCATCCATTTGGGCGCTGCTGACTCGAGAGGCGTGAGCCACTTAGCTGGTATTGCCTCTGAGATGTCCTGACACATGCTCTGCACCCCTCTCATGCCCTGTAGCTCCTCTGACAGGCCTGAAAACTGTAACCAGTCACCTAAAGAGCGTGCTGGACCCGCTGCCATGGAACCCCAGGAAACCTGAAGCCGACTACCAACCAAGTGACCTCTCTGAGTGCAAACCATGGGGTTCCAAACAATGGGCTGTCGCAGGCGCTCCTCCGTGCAAGTAGGCTGACGCTGCTCCAAGCCTCGCCGCAGGTGCTCCCAAGATCAAAGCAACCCCACAGTGAAGCGATCCTCCAGTCTCTTGCTCAAACCAACTCTGGGCATCTTTGTGAAGATCCATCTGGTCGAAGGTTGCCAGGGGTCTCCTGCCTGAGGCACCCTAGCACGAAGCCGCTGTAACAAGAACTCCTTCTAGGGCTCATGACCTGGAAGATCTCGGACGATGAACTTCCCCCGAAGGGCTCTGCTCTGTTGTGCTGGGTCTATGATTCCTAGCGCTCCCTATGAACAAGGAAGAGTGATGACCTGCCAAACCACTTTGGCCCTGGCTGTCAGTGTGTCTCGCCCTGACCAAAGGAAATTCTTGATCAGCCGCTCTACCTGGCTGATACAAGAACTCGAGAAGATCTAGCAAGAAGTGATGTACCACATAGTAACCAACAACACCTGGTTGGCCACTATAACTCTGTCAGCCAAAGAAAGTCGTGCGGAGCTTCAATGTAGCAACTTCCTCCTGATAGACAGGAGGAGGGGAGCAATTTGTTGCTCGGGAGACAAGTCCAAACCAACCTGACAGCCCAAGTACCGAATTGCAGTCCCTGGGGGAATCCACCTGAAACCCTCACTTGGCATCCAATCGGGCACAGGAGCACTACCAATTGAGAAAGCCACTGTCTTTCTCCAGTTGATCAGTGCGCCAGATGCACAACAGAAGGTCTCAAGAGCCTGCTCGTACATGTGAAGGTTGGCCTCCTGGCCATCCAAGTACAAAGCTGAGTCGTCAGCAAACTCAGCGTCCAGTAGCTCATCCCCCCGAATAGGGAGTGCTAAGATAAGAGTATAATGGGATCCTGGAGAGTGGCTTTGGAGGGACCCCGTCTCTTCTTCGTCTCTTTTGCAGACCACCCAGGTGTCCCTTTCTTTCAGTACATTGTTCGACTGGGACGTCACATACTGACAGCAGAGAGAGAGGCTCCCCCTGCTGCAGCACCTCATTGGCAGGAGGAGGGTCTCACAGCTGAGTTCTTGGCAGCTTTTTGGGAGAGGTTGTGGGACTCCAGGCTGCCAAGGCGAGTCACTTTGTTTTAGTGGCTGGCCGCACACAGAGCTACAGCAGTTGGGAGTTGGCTTGTGGATAGTGGTCTCTCGTCCGCATGCAAAGCTTGTGACCATCTTGTGGAGAGTCGTCACTGTCTTTGGGACTGTCCCTTGGCACAGCAGGTGTGGCTGCGTGTTCTTCGGCTGATGCCCGCTCTTTCCACGGCTCGACAGTACACTTGGGAGGCAACTGCTTCGTCCACTCTCACGGGCTCCGCACTTCAGTTTGAGCTATCATCTATCAGCAGGATGATAGTGATGCAGGTGGGGCGACCTACACTCCAGCCTGCCACAGAGCTTACTCCACAGGAGTGGTGTAGTGAGAGAGAGGTGTTTTGGGAGCTCATCAGTGGCCTGACACTTTGGTTCATCTGGCGGGCCCGTTGCTTTCGCATCTTCGAGGCTCGCCTTGTACCACTAACAGAGACTATTCGGGACCTTTGGCTTGAGCTGGTCCATACTCTTAGAGGACAGTTCGAGAGACTCCAGGGCAGTTCCGACCGCACGAGGGAGCGTAGAGAGGCTTTCCTTCGACTTTGGCGTCCTCGGCCATTTTTCACTATGGTCCAGGGTGTGCTTAGATGGCACTACCGTCCACCTGTGTGGCTCTTCCCTCCTCCCATCCCTTGATTTAGCCTCATTGTACATATGTTGTTTTTTCATTGGGAGAGTCTCCCCAGCATGATTGTTGTAGTCCTCTCTTGTAGAGGAGGTTGTAGCCCCATGGGCAGTTTCATTAACTAATAGAAGGATCTTTTTGTCGGAAAAAAAAAAACGTGGAGCGTCTGTACAGCTGCCACGTCATCAATTTTGCGTGTGTGTGAGTCCTGCTTTATTTTAATCCCTTTATGTCACTGGGGCCCCATTGGACGGGGTCCCCATAAGTTGGTAGGGCTTCTTCTTCTGCTACTTGTTCTTCTTAGGGTTTAGGCCCCTCGGTTGGCATCTATAAGCAGGCTCCAATCTTTAGGGCTTTGACACGTCAACGGTTTGTGACATCCCCCCTTCTTGAAAGAAAGTAATCGTCCGCGATTACAACATATCTGCAAAACAACTCAAGTTAGCTCAAACAATTTCCGAGGGTCATTCCGAGGGACAATCAATTTGCTCTTTTTGTTAAGGACTTAGCTTCTCCTTATGGCTCTTTTGATCAAGGAGTCGGCTTCTCCTTTCGTCCAGGTTGGAACTCTTGATATGTTGGCGTAGTAAAATTAGCCATCACACCCAGACCGCACTGATCTTCCATGGGTGTCTTGATGCACTAAAATTACATACCCAGGCAATCTCATCCAGTTATGAATATTCAGTAGTTGGCACATCACAATGCAACACAAATGCTTAACATATGCATGTTACAAGACACAACAAACAGCGCAGTTGAGCACTCCCCCGAGACAAACGGTTTGCGGTATGAAGCTACTCAACGACTACCTCGTCACTCCCCTCGCAAATAACCTAAAAAGGTCCGGGCCATGAGCTCAGAGGACTGTACAACCAAACGCTGCCCAGACCGCAGTTTGCGTCGCTTGGAGGTTTAAGCATACAACCAAACGCTCCCCAAGCATCGGCCTACGTCGTTCGGAGGTTTTCTAGCATACAACGGAACACTTCCCAGACATCAGTCTACGTCGTTCCGAGGTTTCAAACATACAACGAAATGCTCCCCAAGCATCGGCTTGTGTCGTTCCGAGGTTCAAACAATACCAAAACAATATTTCTCACTTCTCCACCCGGGAGTAAACTCACCAATCATTGAAACCAGTATTAAAACCAGAGTCAAACATTTCAAATCGGCACCAAGACAGGTTCAAAACAGATACCATCCATTTCAAACAAATTTCAAACAGGATCACCAAACAAGTTCTCACACAGATTTAAACTTAAAAAGCAATCTCGACACCAGTCGAGCTCGAAAAGTCGATTGACTTTCCATCCTGTAACCTGCACCAAAAATTAGAGTTAGACTCTTTCCATAAGGTCGTAGCCGACCACAATATTGTCAATCAGCTCTTGGGCAGATAGTGTTCCTCTGGCGGGGATGGTAGTCCCAAGACATAGCAATCACACTGGACCTCCGAGGTTATCAACAAGAGACACCTGCTGAGAGATGTCTAGATATTTCAAGTTATAATCTGCTAGGGTTTCCGTGGCAAGCATTTTAGGATATTCCGCTCTGCCAGAAGTTGCACTCAGACGGAAGATGTGAGAAACTATGTACTTCGGGCAAAATAATTTTCTTGAAAGCTTGCCAAGTCCTTGGGGTGTGCGGCTTGGTATGTTATGTGACACATCTAACCCTATGTGCACGTGGACAAGCTACTTCATGACATGGGTTCAGTTCAATTCAACTCAGTTAGATTAGGAAGTGTTTTGGCACTTTTGTGAGTCTATTCGCAAACCGTGCATGTCCAAGCACTTAGATTAGATGCATATCCTCTGGTTGCACACAGCATGAACATCAGATTTGCATCAGAACCCATCAGGAGCATTTTTACAGTGCATAGACCTATTTTTCCTATTTTTGACATTTTTCACTTATTATTTTTAAGCGACTTTTGTTGGGAACTGGATAGGGCAATTTTACTAAGTGAATATATAAGAAAAACCTAGCGCTAGCAATTCTGGCAGAAGAGGCAGCAAGAGCACTTGCTCAACAGGCAACTTCTCAGCGGGACCCCCAATATGCTCGAGCGTTTTTGGACAAGATCAGCCCGGCAGTAGCAGAAGACAGATCAGCCTTGTGTTAGCAGCTTGCAGCAGCAGCCCTAGCGTTAGCAGATTTTCCCGCATGACATCAAATCAGCCTAGCGTTTTTGGAGCAGCATAACAGCCAGCGTTTTGCAATTCCGTCGCAACAAGGCATCAAGAAGGACCAGCGTTTTCAGTTTTCAGCAGTCAAACACAGCAGAAGAAGTTCCAAACCTGGCAGATCTCACCTTCCCGCAGCAGTTCCTCGTCGCACGGTCAGATCCACCAAAGTTTGCAGATTCATCCCGGAAAACGCAGATTTCAGCATCTGTGTTTTCAGCGTGTAGTCGTCGCCATCGACATCGTCACCGACGTAGAGCCAGAATTCAACAGATAAAGATTTGCAGATCTCAGCCCTTAGCAGTTTCAGATTTCAGCCCGTCTTGTCGTTATCCTCATCGTCGTCGACATCATCGGCAAGTCCAAGCATTGTAGAGATTTGTGCAATCATAAGTAGACCGCTCTCGCCATAGAGAGTGGGGCCTTTGGAGGAGGGTTTGACAACATTTTGGTGTCGTATTCTTCTCTCTCTATCTCTCAGTCTCAGTACCTTCATTCACAGTGTTCACCACTTTGTTTTTGTCCATTGCACTCTCACTAAAGGAACGGAAGGCTCTCCCTTCCGTAAGTAAAAGGAACCCTTGAGCACAGCTCGGAGCACTCATCTTGAGCAAAGTTCAACATTCACTTTCCGCTGCACCTTACATGGTAGCTATCAACATCTGCATGGCACTGCTTTTGAGAAAAATAGTGACACGAAACAAATCTAGATCCTTCTCTTGCAAGCGATCTTTATGGCTTATGCCTTGCAAGACATGAGCAGCGAAGACGGGAGCACGCCCGATGCGCGATGAAGTAAGTGTGGGGGTGGCTAATAAGTCCGGAGTCGGAGCACGGAGCTAAAATTTCCAAAATAAATCCGGGGTCGGAGCATGGAGCTAAAATTTCCAAAATAAGTTCGGGGTCAGAGCACGGAGCTAAAATTTCCAATATATGTCCGGGGTCGGAGCACGAAGCAAAAAATTTCCAATAAGCTTTGCAATTGCGATCTTTCTCTATTTGCTCTTTGGAAGGACCGGTATGCTTTCAGAAAAGCACACGCATGATGCTCTGATACCATTGTCACAAGACGGGCACCACGTGCCAATAGAAAAGAACAGACTTTTAGTACTTCAATAACAACTGAATTGAGAGAGAGAGACGACACGCGACACGGAGTGGCGGAATTCCACCCCAGAGAGTATTGGCCCCAAACCTTGGCGCCCCTTTCGGCATTTCTTTATATTGCATCAACACTGTACAAGCCAGTACTCTAGACTCTGCACCTTCTCCGGGAAGCATGCCAAAGAATGAGCCCTTAGCACATATTTAAAGGCCCTAGGCCCCAAAAGCAGTTTACATGAAAAGCCTTCAAAACTCAAAAGCTTTTGGTCCAAAAGCAATGCCAAAAAGCTGCTAGCGCGATTTGCGGAATTCTGTACAACTGCCACGTCATCAGTCAGCCAAAATGAGGATCGTCCATATAGCTGCCTCGTCATCAATTTTGCATGTGTGTGTGTGTGTGTGTGTGACTCTTGCTTTATTTTAATCCCTTTATGTCATTGGGGCCCCATCAGACGGGGACCCCATAAGTTGGTAGGACTTCTTCTTCTTCTGCTACTTGTTCTTCTTAGGGTTTAGGCCCCTCTGTCGGCATTTGTAAGTTGGCTCCATTCTTCAGGGCTTTGACACGTCAACAGTTTGTGGCAGCTCCAGTCTTTGGGCCAATACGTCTTGTCTCGAACTCCGCCGGGTCTTGTCTTTTGTCTCAGTTTTTTGAAGTGTTAAAAGTATTGTAAAGTGTGGAATTTGCAATTATCCCTTCAAGGATGGTGGTGCCATGGTTAAATTTTTCACCTTCTCAAGCGTCTAAGATTCCCACAATGCTCTCAAGTTCTTATAACAAATTGATGTTTTGTTCAGTAATGGAAATTTTACAAAAGAATCCAAGTTTCTACAAGTGACATCTTTTCTCGAAGATAGTGCTTTGATGGGGTGGGCCGCCCTAACCAAGAAACCAGATAGTCCAAAGACCTGGCATGATTTCAAGCTTGCTTTCTACCCAAGCTTCCTTGATGAGACACTCGAAGTGGATATAATTGCAACATAGTGTGGTCTCAGGATATACTCTTCGAACACCCTTCCGATTCACAACCAAAGATTTTGGGACGTTTATTCACCAATTTCCACCTTTCGAGAAATTACTTTTGTAGAACAGATTAAGAAGTACATTGTGGGCCTTCCTTTTCCACTGCAATCTTGTATAGGAAAGTGGGTATCAAATATGAGGTCTCATGTAAGTGTGGGCTACCATATTATGAAGAAAGAACTGGTGTTCACTGACATGACCACTCCCTCCCACAAGAGAAACCCAAATCCTCGATCCTCCGTCCAAGATCCCCCACAATTGCGAACTAGCACAGTGGCCGACACATCTACTCGACGGCCGACTCTTGAAGAGATGTCACAGTACCGAACATAAGGAAGGTGTTACAAATGTGGCCGTCACGGTCATATTGCTGGGACTGCCCAGAAAACCCCAATAACAAAAGACCCTCCACAAATAAACACACAAAAAATAAGAAGTCTTGACCTTCGGTTGGATTGATTTCTAACTTGATAGATGTTCCTACCGTCGATGCATCCAATGAGCAATGTAAAGCATGGGAAAAGTCAAAGATCAAGATGACCTTATCCTCTTCGACTCGGGCTCTATGCAAAACTTTATCTCCCCAGAATTAGTTGCAAGATTAGGTATTGAAGAATATGCCAAAGGGACACAAATTGAAGCACAAATGGCTAATGGAAAGGATTATTTGTGAGATTTTCAGTTGCATGAATGTTAGAAGTATGAACATTTTTGTATCCTGCACTTCACTTGCGCCACGTGGATAAGCTACTGCTATAGTCTAGCGTCAATCGTAGTTGAGCTTAGGACCTAGCCTGGAACTTTGTGAGCCTCTAGCAGGACGTGCATGTCTAGGCAAGTCATAGTTGCATACCCTCTCTTGCATAGTACAATCAGTCGGAAAATATGCATGTGAACCATCTCTTAAGTCGCCTATGAACCGTCCCTCAGGTCATTTTATTCATAAGTGACATTTGGCATTTTATTGCAAATCGTGGAGGCTCTGTAATGACTGCTCCCAGCCTTTTGATGGTATTTATGCAGCCCATGAGGGGTGCTAGGAAGCAGAAGAGGCAAAGGAAGCAAAAGTACCAAGTACCCGCAGCATCAGTACCCATCCTTTTCAGCCCTCCTCAGTCCAGCGTTTTTAGCCCTTCAGCATCAGCATTCACCATCAGCGTTTCAGCGTTTCCTCAGCCTCATCACCAGCCAGTTTCAGCCCTAAGAACCAGCGTTTTCAGCCCTAAGCACCATCGATTTCAGCCTTTACTATCATCAGTTTCAGTAGATCAGCATCAACCCCATTATCGCCATCAATAGCAAGTACCTGCATCAAGTTCTCGTCAGCATCTCAACATTTAGGATCATTGTATCAGCATTTTGTGCAAGTAATAAAGAAATTACTTGCACTGGCAACAGAGCAAGGGGGACCCTCGAGGGTGGTTGGGACATGACATGCCGTGTCGACTCTCTCTCTCTCTCTCTCTCTCTCTCTCTCGTTCATTGTGTTTAATTCAGTTTCTCTTTTCAAGTGAAGTAAAGTAACCTTGTGTTTGTGCAGAGTCCTCGATCCGAGCTAAATCCTTAAATCCTTGTGCTGCACTTGACATGCACTCGAGGACGATTGCTTTGATTTTAGAAGGTGGTATGTGACAGGTTTTAGGGTTAGGGTTTCTATGCCAAGGTCATAGATGTATCGGTCCAATGCGTTCGTTTCGCCTTTCCCAGATTCACTCTCCCTAGGAAGGTGGTTCATGCCAATCTCTTGATCAAAGCCGGAATTCTTTGTAAAGTATTTGCATCTAAAGTCATCTGCATGATGCTAGGACAATTGTGAGGTCTTCGAGTCTAGATTGACTTGATTGAGTTTTGCAGGAACCGGCCGAGAGGCCTAAAACCTAGACGAAGAAGAAATAGGAGAAAAACCAACTTTAAAAGGTCCTGTCGAGTGGGCTAAAGTATATAGGGGTTACGGATTAAGAAACCTAACCCCTATTAACTTATGGAGCACTGACCGAGGGACCTGAAACCCAAATAACAAAAGTTTGATCTCTGGAGCTGACTTTCGTAAATTGTTGCCTTGCCACGTGGCACTACTATATGGATTTCCGTGTTTTGCGTTGCTGGCGATGAGCAGTGCTGTACAAACTTCTGCTTTTTGCGATGGCAGATTTGACAGTTTCGCGTGAGCTATTTGGGACTAAGATGTTTTCAGAACCAAGTGCTTTTAGGCTTAATGCTTTTGGGGCTATGCTTTTAGCAACCCATGTACTCTTTATAAGTGCCCCTAGGATTCTTTCAAGCATCTGGACGCAAAGTTGGAAGATCTGGACCCAACGGGAGTTGTACTCTTGCAGATCAATAATAAAGAAATATCGAAAGGGGCGACAGTCTTTGGGGCCAGCGCGTCTTGGCTCGGAACTTTGCCGCGCCGTGTCATCTTCTCTCTCTTTTATTCAAGTGTTTTTGAAGTGCTAAAGTGTTGCCAAGTGTGTAGATTGCAATTATTTCCGTGTTTCTTGGAAAAATGCCACATCACCATAATAACATGGGTACCTGGCAGAACTATGCTAAATGACACAATTATGCCACCCTTAGGTGACCTAAGGTGATAAACTGTAGAACACAGAGACTTTGACCCCAGGGAACCTAGGAACATGGGTCTTGCCTCATGCGAGCCCATTGGGTGGGCACATACATGGCTTGTACCGGTGGAAAAGGTATGTTTACCTCAGATACAGCCGGGAGGGGGAGGGGCCATCTCGTTCGGGACGGAAGCGGGCGGCAATGGGAGTTGGGGGTGGGAGACGGGTGAGCGTGGGCGCAGGTAGGAGGTTTTTTTGGGGGGGGAGGGGGTGCGGGGAGAGACATTAGCACTTAGCCTCCTTAGACAACTTGCTTTTGGAAATGCTACTTGAAAATGATGATCTTGCCCAAGGCCTTGGGTAGTATTTGTTTAATAGAAGATCATGTTAGTAAAAGGGAATATACGTCCATCTCACAAGGAACTTAATTTTTCACGTCCCTGCTGGTATATGGTGCCAAGTAAGGGCGAGCTTATGCTCTAGGTTCTTGAACCTTGAATCATATTCTACTGCCTAGATAGTTTAAACATGACACCAGAGTAGTCCTCAATGTTAACAAAGTGCTCCAATCAAACGGATCTGAAATAGATATACAAGTATCTACCTTGATCTTTCACATAATGCAGAAGTATGTGTCACATGGGCAACATATGTAGAGGTGATACCAATTTTATTTGTATTTGCGTCTCTGTTACTAGGCAATGTGCTAAGTTTTTCACACAAGTACTTGTTTTGATTACAGGTGAGGGTTTGGGCTTGTTGCTCACGTATGTTCCTCCGAACCTGGAGTGTTCAGAGGTCTCCATCCACGTGGGTGATATCACAACTGCAAAAGCTAGGATTAAGGCGTTAGAATGTCTGGACTGCCAGCTTTATTAATGGATTAAAGAAAGCACTTGGAAGGGAGCAAATTGTTCTTATACCTAGAAGCACGAAAGGTAATTTGCTCCTGAATGACACTTCTCTTGGAAAACAGCCATGAAATTCAAATGCATGAGATGTTGTGGTGATTAGTTTGAGTAGAGTTAGGGTTGTTAATATAATCCGAGAGAAGAGCTGCTTGTTTTAGAAGGTGCTCCTCTCTCAATGATAAGAATAGCGTTTTCTGTGGGGAATGCAGCCAGATAGATTCCCCATATGGTAAAAATCCTTTTTGTGGAATAAGCCCTCCGTGCCAAGATGGGGCCCTCTGACGACTTTTCAAGAGAGATGCGAAGAAGGCTTCGAAAGAAGCTGAAAGAGGATTTAATTACGGTTCAAAGCCTCTCGTCAAAGCTTGAAGCAAGGGCAATGCAGCTTTCACAGTCTCGTGCAGCACCTGTACATCCAAGTTTTAGTGACGCTCAATTTTCAGGTAATGACTTGGCTATCAAAGGTGGTGGTGGTAAGGAGGTTACTTCTCAGTTGAACCTTGCAGCAAATGGTTCGCTATATCATGCAGCTCCATTACCAGAGCAACACTTGCATGAAGCAGGTAAGGGCAGCGTAGTTGGGGCAGAGCTTCTAGGCAGCAAACGCACACCTAAAGTGAGCCAAGTTTACAAGAAATCTGAGTTTCTAGTATGTAAAGATAAATTGGTATCTCCAGTTAAGTCAAATGCGAGCAAAAGTAATGGGCAGCCAACTCGTGTACTCAATGCGAGAAGATCGTCTCAGTTTCCAAATGACTTGAAGACACACTGCAGAAACCTTCTGAAGAGACTTATGGATCATGAAGATGGATGGATATTTAATGAACCAGTAGATGCAGTCAAGCTTGGCCTCTCAGATTATCATTCTGTTATAAAGAAACCTATGGATCTTGGAACTATAAAGAGTAGAGTTGAAAAGAGACAGTACAAATCTCTTCCAGAGTTTGCAGATGATGTAAAATTGACGTTCAAGAATGCTATGAGTTACAATCCTCCAGGCAATGATGTACATCAATCTGCAAGGATGCTACTCACCATGTTTGAGAGAGATTGGGATGCTCTCAAGGAAAGGTTGTCAAAGACAAATGGACATGGGGAGCTCGATGTCCTAAGAGACTCATTATGCCAGGGGCCTCGGGAACGAAGCTCTGAAGCCGACCTGCTGACAACTAAAACTGCTTCACAAACAAGAAAACCTCTTCAATCACAGCCTGGTTCGAGGCGCATACAACCAGGAAAGGCTAAAGCTCCAGTGGCAAAGTCGAAATCCTCAGTGAAGCCTGATGCCAAAAGGAAATCCAGAGATAATTTAATTTCTGAAGCTCTTTCCAACCCAGGCATCGCGACAAAATCACCGTTCGCAAAAATGAAACCTTCTAGTACAGCCAAAACCTTTACAAAACTTGAAGCCCCTACCAAAGCCAAATCACCAGTAAGACCTATCAAATCTGCTGAAAAAGGAAAGAAAATGGGGAAGGCAAGTACTCAAACAAAAGCCAAAGCCAGTGTGAAAAAGAGAGCCATGAACTATGAAGAAAAAGTAAGACTTCAGACTCTCTTAGGACAGCTTCCACAGCATAAGTTAGAAGAGCTTATTTACCTAATGAGGGAAAAGATTAGCAATATGAGCCAAGAAGGTGATGAGATAGAAGTGGACTTGGACTCATTTGATGACGATACACTATGGGAGTTGCATGAACGTGCCAGTGATTGCCTTAAAAACCTCCACAAAAGCCCGGTGTCAAGGAAACGGGTTTGTTCTTCATGGCTTGTCCTTTTATCTACTTTTCATGAAAAAAAGAAATTTTTAACTCTTGCCTGTCTCCTCCTTTCTGCATATGCAGCCCAGAGAAGACAACTCTGCTGGAAAAGCTGGCAGAAGACAGAAAGGTAATCGTTGAGCATTATCAATAGTGTATGTCAGGAAGGCAGCTGTATATTGAGTAACCCATCTGCAAAGATTTTAAGGGACGCTTTTATTGCGGTGCCTTAGGGCCGCTTGCCATCGGCTTGGAGCAAAATGCTACGCCAGGGAAGAGATCAAGTAGTGTGTCACAGTCTTCTACCGGTTAGTAGAATGCCTGTATTACTATTATGGATGTCGAAATGAGCTGCATCGTTACTTGGGTTGTTTGCTATAGAGTCGGATTCTGCGGACTCTTCCACAAGTGAAAGCGATGGATAAACGCTTTCTAGGTTGAGGCAGCAACCGCCAGTCTCAATGTCCTTAGCATGAGCAACGGCCCCTACTTATGACCACACTTCCTTAATAGAGGGGTAGCTGCAAGAAGTAGAAGATGTCTTGAGCTATCCACCACTAAAATTACACCCGATATCTCAAACAAACCTGCTCTGCACAGCAAATGTTGGCAGTCTAGAATTTTTGACAGAAGACTTACCCTCCAACAAGGTTAAAGCTGATCATTATAAGTGTCACTCTTGATCCATATTTTCTTTATAAAAATGTTCGTCCCCAGCGGGGATTCATGCTAGTGTCCATACCTTAGGACTGTTTGTACTTTTACCTCAACACAACTCTTGCCTGGACTTCACTGTACACTAAAGGTGGATCACCGTTTGCTTTGTAGAATACTTCTTTTGAAACCTTCTTTAAGGGTACGCAACATGCGCTGGCTTTTTCTGAGTACTATGAGTACTGCAATTTTTTTATTAGCATTATTATAGGAGACTCTTATGGTTTCCTCTTCCAAGATGTCAGAAGAGTTTGTGCTTGTCTCATAGGGTAACTGATTGTATGACTGTTGGACCTGCTAGTAAGGCCATTATCAAAGATGGGTGCTTTTCTTTTTACCTTTCAAGTCAATGCTAAGCTTCTGAATGTCTCTACAAAGAATAAAACCGAGATATAATTGTAGTAGCACTGCGCGCAAGTTTAGGTGACAAAACTTGATGTTGCTACTGCAGCGACATAACCATTTGAGGTCAACACCTTCTTTTTAGAGACACATTTCCTACTAACCGAGCCATCGAACAAAGCCTTAGGCTCATCTACTTGCGGTCTGGAGCAGTAATTGTGCATGAACTTTGTAGTGCAAACACGGTGATTATCAATTGCGATAGGCAACTTGTATATAAATTGACAGCTACAGAAGCACTTCAGAGTGAACTTTGCAGGTTGGATGCTAGAGTGAAGACCTGAATGATAAAAAGCTGTGTGTTGCATGGAAAAACATTGATCAAAATCAAACTTGAGCACTCCAAGTCTAGGTTATGCCCATATACACCACAGAAAAACACAAAAGTTGGCGGAGCTTAGTGTACCTTTTCTGAGCAAGTGCTTATTATGGATGTTATTGAGACATGATTTTTTTGGAGATTGTGATGTAGATTACATAACATGACATGGCCTTGGAACTTCCATGCAGAACGAGTCCAGAAATTGAAAATCTTCTCGTCCCACCGAACAAGATCCCCCCCCCCCCCCCCCCCCCCCCCCCCCCCCCCCCCCCCCACCATCAATTGACATGTCTCCAAAGACTCATCAAAGGACAGACTTGCATTACCTACTGGAAAGTTAAGAAGACAAAAAAGTAACGATTTTCAACTTCTGCAAGCTTAAAGCAAATTGACCCAAAAGATAAAGTGTGTGCCGGTATCATTGTGAGTGGATTGACTTGTCGAGGCATGCGCATGTAGACCATAATTTTTTCTATATAGCTGCATCTTTATTGTGTTCTTGGTCTTCACCTTTGTAGGCCAGCGGCTTCAAATCCTAAGTAAAGTGCTTATAGATAAAGCACCAACTCTGCCACATGAACACCTTGAAAGAAATAGAAACCTTGCTTTTGATGGAAGGAGCATTATCAAATTTCAATAGAAAGAATGATAAATGTACAAAAGAGATGCTAACAAATAGGCCTGGAGTTGGCCTTCATGTCCGCAAGAAAGGTTTGCTTGAAATCCCTGGCTGTGTCTAGGAAGTGCAAGAGAGTTGCCATGACAACTGAGCACACAAACATGGGGATAGGTCCGAAAAGCCATACAAAGAGAGGAAAAGAGACATAAAATGCGCGCAAACCAACAGACCAAAAGTGAGCGCCTCTAGTTAGGGTACGGTTGACATACTCCGGCGTGAGTCCAGGTGCGCCTTCCCCCACCGGTATGCTAATGAGAAAGCTTGCATGGCAATAGTACCTGACGGCTTGCACATTACATAAGAAAGCAGCCAGGAAGCATATCAGCACAGCCAAAAGCTTGAGCGACGACACGAGGTCGCTTTGATCTCCGAGAACAAGATCCGTATCTGCAACTGCGTTTTTCTTGTTCGTAACCAAAACGGCAATTAGAGAGCAAAGCGTAATAGCTGCTGTTGCGAGAAGGGTAGATGCCATGATGTTGTTTCGAAGCGTTTGGACGGACAACACGCCATTCTTCATGCTATCCTGTGCAAATGCATCAAGGAAAAGATTTGAGAATGCAAACATATGCACACACACTCGAAAAGCAGATGACCACAGCACTAGGGAGCCAATGTAGAACACTGATGTATGCTTACCGCCATCATAGCTCGGACCCAGACGCGACGGTTGAAGTCATTGACGCCGATGACGGTGGAAGTAGGGTGTTTGAGGATGCGGTAGGCAAGCTGCGCATGGTACAAGAGTAGGATGAGGAGGCCGGTGGGTACAAGCACCATATCTAGGATACTCTCCTTCCAAGGCATCTTTTCTGTGAACGATGCGCCTGTGGAGTGTGGAGCCAAATACGGATTTCTCTGTGTCCTCGCTTTGATCGGTCGCTTTCGTTTGCAACTCTCTCTCTCTCTCTCCTCTGTCTATCTCGACCTCGTGGGAGCCTCTCCTAACGACAAGTGCCTAAATTTAAGGCTCCCGTTTCATCACTGCAACTTGCAAACTACCTGCAAGTAGGTCAGTACACATGTGAAGTGATGTTTCACCAACTTACAAAGATTTCTTTGCTGCGCACATTGACCTTGAAAACTATTCTCGGACTACGGATGTTTTGTACCCTATCTCCGTCAGCTCGTGTCCAACCCTAGAGATCCGTGCTATCCTCTTTCTCTGTTAGAGCCTCGTCCCACCTAGCTCTTCTGGGGGTTGCAACGGCAGTCACACGAAATTATTGAATTCGTGAAAATTTACCTTCTTTTCCTGGTTCAAAGGTTCATTGCCTCTATTCCTGGCTCCAAATCAGCGCACGCTACCCTTTTGACACCTGCGATACCCCGCAATCCCATGCGCAGATGATGAGCTATAAGAAATCGGTTTTGAGCTGCTTTTTGGAGTGGTTAGGTCGTGACCCTGTAAGAGCTACAAGTGTTGAGCGAGACGGCTTCTTTGAGTATTTGTAGCGCCTTGAGCCGTTGTAGAAGCCAGGTGGCTTGGGGCTCTTAGTTCCATTGCTTGAGGTCATTAGCATTGCGGGTCACCTTCCTCATCACTGGGGGTTCAATTGTGGGTCGTCAGATCTGGTGATGCAAAGGCATCCCGAATCTGTCCCGAATTTACAAATCCGCCCACATTTACAATATGACATACTCAAATCCCTTGTATTTCAATGAACCCATGTGTGCGTAGTGGTTAGTGCACATGGTTCGTAGAGGGGAGGTCGTGGGCTCAAAACGTGAAATTAGTCATGAGGGGAACATGCTCAAGCATGTATGGGTGAGTAAAATCTCCTCTTCTAAAGATGAACAAGCCTTTGTAATTTGGGCCAATAAGGGGGCGTAAAACATAAAGCACAAGCCTTTAGATTTTTCCCGCGCCATTCAGGGGATTTTAAAGATAGGCTAGAGGGCCTATAAAAGGAGGAGGTGTTGAGATGTAAAGCTCGACATGTACTACTCCTAAATGACTATCACCAACAATCATCATCATTGGGGCGTCTTGGTGAATACATATATCTTCGTCAATGATACTATAGTTGGACTACATCGACTTGGTCTACCTACCGGAGGGATGACACACTTATCCATCCAACTCACTTACTAGCAGTTCACGCTAAACCATTGTACTATGTTGTATTTTTTCTTTATGCTTTGTGGACTTCTTATCTTGAGTTAGTGAAGAAGAAGTAGAGGTCTTGCCTCCATCTGTGTGTGTGTGTGCACACGCACACACACGTGCTTGCAAGAGTTCAAGATCTCCTTCTCTATCTCTTAACATGGCATCAGGGCTTGGTTATGCTTGAGGATCGTGGAGCAGCAGAAGTCATTGTGTCGGAATTTTTGAGAGTCATCGTCAAACGATCTCTGATTGAGGTGCTTTGAAGATTATGCGTCTCAGGTTTGTCTGTAGTCCTTTGAATTGGAACTCTACGACCAGATTTCCAATTCGAATGCGTCTAAGTCCCCTTTTGGGGTAAGAGTGCATTTGCATGCAAAAACGCTAAGGTTTTGGATTCTACAGATCTACATTTTGGTGGTGAAGAGAGTTTTGTTTTGGCTGCAATGTTTATAGATACAATTTAGTATTGTGAAATAGGTGTATATACGCATACTATGGTTACATGTGATAACTGACTATTTTTAGCAAGACTGCTCATCGACTTGGTGAAGTGTTGGAAACATGTCGTCCAAGGATGATGGACTTAACCAGATTGCGAGAAGCTAGACAAGAACAACTTCCATGCTTGAAAGTCCAAAATAAAAAAATTTCTTATGGGTAAAGGTTATTGGGAGTACATTGATGGAGAGCATGAGACAACACCAACTCTACCAGAGGAAGATGCAACTACTGCGTAAATAAAGGAGTTTTAAGATTGAAACGAGGGATCTTGAAAGGTCATGTATTGGCTTTGAGTGTGCAAGACAATATGATTGGGCACATACAAAATGCTCAGACTCCTAAGGAAGCTTGGGACACTTTATTGTCATTGGATGTGACCAACACAAATACAAGGAACCTGCAGTTAAAGGCTGAGCCGAATATAGTGTAGAAAAAATACTTGTCTGTCAATGAGTATTCATTGAAGATTAAAAAACATATGTGAGTCCCTTGTATCACTTGGTGTTACAAATGATGATAATGATAAGGTGGAAATATACTTGTGAGGTTTGGATCCAAATTACATTGGTATCCATCTTGGAGATAACATTCCTACATTTACTGATTTGGTGTTGTTACTGATTGTGGAAGAGAAGAAACCCGCGGAAGACTCCTTCACACAGGGGAGAAATAATTTTGAACAGGTCCTCTTCAACAACAGAGTGAGAGGATGCGGTATAGGTTACAGAGGTGGTAGAGGAAGAGGCAACCACCGAGCAAAGCAATAGAATAATGCTCATATACAAAAACACGTGGTCAAGGAAATTTCCAAGGAAGGGAGAGTTCAAGAGGTCATGGTAATGTGCATCGTAATAATACAGGTCAACATGGGAATGTTATTTGCTGGGATTGTGGGAAACATGGTGTGAGGGTCATACCCAGACTCGACCCTACTCACGTCCCTCAGTCCTCCAGACTGTTCCAGAGAATGACGTAGATCTATCTGCAAGTATCCCTCCCACTCGGGACCGACACTCAGACAGGACTCCGGTCTATCTCGAATGCCAAACCAAGGGGGTATATCCCTTCATTCAATGATTCTATCCACTTCTCATAATCAATCTGTCCTTGACAGCTCTCCGCACCCAAAATCGTGGTCCTTAGTCTTGATTCTCTTGATCTTTAACTTGAGGATCTGCTCTTGCTTTCTGGTTCTCCTTTGGTTCATGGTGATAACCCCTTTTTTCTGACAAGCAGGCACGGCAATTATCACTTTCCCCTAAGAAGAGGGATCTTGCAATCCTACTTGGTCTCACTTGTCCCTGATTACCCATTTTTATCCCACGTATTCCTAGCGTTTAACATAAAAATTTTAAATCAATATCCGGCCATCTGACCCTCCGGATCCGCCCACCCACCGAACCATTTCATGAGAATCCCTTCCCGAGGTAGTACTTAACTACTACAAAATCAGAAAGACAGCAGTCTATTAGACATCATCAAACAACAAGCAACATGCAATCTGTTACATACCCTCGTTCTGAAAAATTCATCTGGTTATTCCCACCAGATCTTTATTTAGAAACTTTTAATTCATTTCCTTTTCTTTATCTGCTATAATTAGCTTGTAACTAGTTTTCTAACTAATCATGCAACACATTTAGTTTCAACCAATTCATCTTGCCTCCCCATTCAGGCCAAGATAATCGGTTACAAGCCATCAAAATGACAACACCTTCACAACATTTTTCAGAATTAAGTGTTTGGGAAAGGCTCATCAAGTAATTGAATAATTCCTTCCTAAGCATTTTATTTTGAGAGGTATAGCACCATCCGGTGACAGATGCACATGATAGCCTTTATATTCCTAGCATTTTCAGTTCCTTTTTAAGCAACCAAGTCGAAAAAATTTCTTTAATTAAATTCACATCATCCTCCCTGAGTATAACCTTCTCATCCAACTATTGGCATCAGTCCATACTCGGATTATGGCCGATTTCCAATAAGATACTGCGGGTACTTCACCCGGCCGGACAAAAATAAAACAAACCCATTCATTCCTTATTCCTCGAGCATGAATGACCTAGGTATAACAACTTGCCGGTTATGCTGTCCTAACCGAAAAGGATCAATCTCCGTCAAGTTCCCCAAGAGAATTCTCTCAATGGGCCGGCCTTTCAATCAAATTGACCCTAAGAAGATCCATCTTGGTTTTCGGTCATTTCTAGACAATCTTTAAAACTCCTAGTTAAATCTATGTTTTGCAATGGGCTATCCCTATCACGTCTCGAGATTTCTTTTTTAACTCTTAGTTGGTAATTTTCAGGTTCATTGAGTTATCAACCTTAATTCCTGCTTTCATTAATTATTTACCAGCCAAGTTTATTTAGAAAATACAAGCGAGTTTTTGCCATAAGCATTTGATGGTTAATGTTTCTTCGAAAATGCAAACTTTTTAAGTTCAATCCCCGTTTTGTATGATTCCTAGGTTTTTGAAATTCTTTGCCATCCATGGGACATCTCCATGAAGCTTGTAGAGTTTTCGGTTCAAACAACACGGAGATCAATTCCGCGAAGTTATCCCCTATCTCCCTCATCCCGTATTTGCAAACAAACTTGAAATTGAAAACTTTAGAAATACTCTTTAATACCAAAAATTGAACTACTTCTATCGAGCTTAGACAACTACTCTTTTCTTATGGTGCCTAACTTTCTATTTAAGAAGCTAAAAGGTCATCCTATAATTTATGAGTTTTCGAGCTTTTCATTAAAGCTTAAATCTAAAATACAAGGTAGTCACTAAAGCTTACACCTAAGTGCAAAGTTACCATTAATGCTTAGCTTAAGAGTGTAAATCTACCTTTGAAACTTAACTTAATGATGCATAGATACTCTTAGCATTTAACCCCAATTGCGAGGTTTCCATTAAAGCTTAAACCTCTTAGCATTTAACCCCAATTGCGAGGTTTCCATTAAAGCTTAAACCTAAAATACAAGGTAGTCACTAAAGTTTACATCTAAGTGCAAAGTTACCATTAAAACTTAGCTTAAGAGTGCAAATCTACCTTGGAATCTTAGCTTAATGATGCATAGATACTCTTAGCACTTAACCCCAGTCGTAAGGTTTCCATTAAAGCTTAAACCTAAAAATGCAAGGTAGTCACTAAAGCTTACATCTAAGTGTAAATTTACCATTCAATCTTAGCTTATGAGTGCAAATCTACCTTTTAAGCTTAACTTAATGATGCATAGATACTCTTATCACTTGATCCTAATGGCAAGGTTTTCATTAAAGCTTAAATCTAAAAATACAAGGTAGTCACTAAAGCTTACACCTAAGTGCAAAGTTACTATTAAAGCTTAGCTTACGAGTGCAAATCTACCTTTGAAGCTTAAACTTATGATACATAGATACTCTTATCACTTGACCCTAATTGCAAGATTACCATTAAAACTTAAACCTAAAATGATGCACATAAACTTTCTTAGTATTAAAACACATGGATTAATTAATCCTACTAGAAATGAAGATTACCTCCTGTAAACAAGAGGGAAGTAGGTTTGAAGTCCTTCTTGAAGAGATGTGAGGCTCAAGGAGGAAGGAAAGGGATTTATGATGAAGAGGAAGGAGAGAGGAGCTTCTTCACAAAACTCTCAAGGGTTTGGCCTTCAAGAGAGGGAGAGAGTAAGAGCAAGGTTTAATGGAAACCTTGATTTACTTAAGCATAATCTTGAGCATGGCAAGTATGCAAGTAGCTTAGCAATATGTCTGTGTGTAAAATTACAAAGGAGAGGGGGTGCTTAAATAGGAAATGGTGGGTATTCTTTTCTCAATTCCTATTGGACCCCAATTCTCTTCTCAAATCCTATTGGACCCCAATTCTCCTCTCAATTGCTATTGGACCCCATTTCTCTTCTCAAATGCTATTGGACCCCAATTCTCTTCTTAATTCCTATTGGACCCCAATTCTTTTCTCAAATGCTATTGGACCCCAATTCTCTTCTTAATTCCTGTTGGACCCCAATTTTCTTCTTAGTTCTTATCTTTTAACTTTATCTTTTAATCAAGTTAGTCCCTTTTTCTCCCAGTTCTCGATCTAGATCAGTTCCCACGCGGCTTTTGACGAAGAAGTATAAAAATAATCTTAATCTTTTTGGAAAGATATAGGGATGACGTAATTTCTTATCTAAAATATCCTTGTCTTTTCATTCTGGAGTAAAGTCTCGTTGTCTGCATGACTTCTTTCTCGGTCTTGCTTTTTCTAAATTATTTTCTAGGCTGAAAAAGTTCTGAATGTCTCTAGGGTTTAGGAAAGGACGTTACACATGGGAAGGTTGTTTGTTGGGATTGTGGGAAACATGGCCACTTTGAATGTGACTGTTCAAATAAGAGGTATCAAAATAATGATGCAACTACTAGTAGAATCGTAAATGAGCTTGAGAGGCTATTTGTGGTGTAGCACATGTTAAATAATATGTCTACTACAAGTGTTGGGTGCATCAAATTACATGACCAGTTATGGTGAGTGGTTTTGGGGGAAATGCAAACTTTTCAGTCCTGACTATGTAGAGATTGGGAATGATAGTGCACATCCCATTATGCATACAAAAAATGTACCATTGTCTAGGACAACTCAATTAAAAGCTAGATAGTGATATTCAGAAGAAGCAATCAAGTGTAAACTAACCTTCTTGAAAATTGTTTCCTCACTACACTAGTAGAAATAATGGAAAAACTTCATGCCCATGGTAAAAATTGCATCTTCTTTGCATGAAGTTTAAAGTGTGTAGATACATCCTGATTGTTAACATTAAATTGTACTTTCTAGTGTCTTAGTTATTATTGCTTGCGATTGCATGATGACATTTGTTTACCTTTGACACCGCGGAAGATTGGAGGAGACAACATTTACAAAATCTCCTTGGGGCAGGTAGAAGTAATGGAACCCTTCATCTCAAGAGCTCTTGCCTTCTCACGGTGGGTTGACATGCATCAGAAAAAGTTTGGATTCAAATTTGGGTCTTGTAAGAAATGCCATGTTAGCATAGAGAGAGGTAATATAAAATCCATGTCCTCATTATTCAAGCCCTTGTTTTCCACATATTACAAGGTACATTTATAAAAAAACATGGGTAGCTTTGGCAAAGCAACTTATCATACATTTTGGAAGGTTTTGACTGTTTAATTCTATGGAGAGGAATAAAAAGTAAACTTCAGAAAACATATAAGAACGCACCTAGCCTTGTAGATAATTGTGTAGTCCACGTTATAGCATAGGCATGGGACACAAGAACGATGTAACTTTAAAGTTTTTGATGTTGTGCTTCATTTGCTTAACAAACTTTGTGAGGGAAGAAAGCTCGATTTTGATCAAAAGCCTAGCACTCAAGTAGGTTAAGGGCCATGGTGTGCATACACAAAGGGACTCTTTCTCAGTGCACTCAAGGGAGTGGAAGTGAAGCGAAATCATTGTTATGGTGCATATTGTGGATAAGGGGACATGCTTGGGCATGTATGGGTGAATAAAATCTCCTCATCCAGAGAAGAACAAGCTTTTGTAATTTGGCCCAATAAGGGCAGCGTAAAACATAAAGCACAAGCCTTTAAATTTTTCCCACGCTATTATATATTTTACAATGTTGGGAAAGCCTCACACTGTAGGATCTCATGATGCAAAATGAAACAAGTGCGTTCCATTCAATCTTCCATACCACTTCTTGATACCTTGCATCCATTTTGAGCTCAATATTTTGCTTCTATGTCTCTTTTGGACTTTGTTACTTGTCTCTCGTGTGATTCTAAGAAGTTGATAGGCAAGCTTTGACGCATCTTTGTCATGTATTTCACAACTATCTCCTCTTCAAAGCTCAATGGTAAGTGATCTTGACTCAAGGAGAAGGAGCATATAAGGTGTTTGTATCTTCACTTAGTGAAAATTTGAAAGAAAATGCATTTGAACATTTTCAAATTCTTTCAAAGTGGAGATACTAGTACTATCACCCCATACTTTGACCCCATAAACGAGGTGGATTGGACAATAGGACCACTTCTTGACTTCAAGATGTTGCATAACAAATTCACACCATTTGTGGTTGCTAGGAATCAGAAGTCCAAGGTACTTGAAACTTTCTATTAATTCATGAGGCTTTTGATTAAAAACAATGCATGGGTTTTCCTTGTTGAGAGATTGCACAAGCATAACCTTTGTCTTACTGTCTAGTCACTATGCAAGAAGAATCTCCATGGACAATTTTACAATTTTGTGCATCTTCTTGTGTATGAGCAAAAAGCACTACATCTGCATGTAGGAAAAGCATGATCACAACTATACCAATAGGAACTTCTTCAATCCCTTCTTCATGCATATCCACAAGAACCATGTCCTCCAATTCATAAATATATAGCGTGAAGAGAGTGGGGGTTGAAATGGGTACCCTTGCTTAAACTGTCAAGACAAGTAGACACTTTTCTTGCTGGTATCAAAGATATTAATAAGAAAATCATTTCTATAGGTGGTCATTTCTCACAGTTTACTTGTGTAGACTGTTCTTGATGCATTGCCAGATTCTTACCAAACTTTTGCAAGTACTTGGGGACTTATGACCCAAGGAAATCCTCAAGGTGTCAGGTTTGATGTTTTATACACATTGGTGTTGCAAGAGTCACTTTCAAGAAAGACCATGGCTAAAAAACGTGCAATTGAATAAGCTTTTGTTTTTGCTCAAGAAAAAGGTGGCAACAACAATGTAGCCACTTCTCATGGTTCTTTACTGAGTAGCAAATCACCTAATTCTAATGCTTCTATTGACATCACCTTGTCTGGGAATCTGATGAAAAAGACAAAACGAAGATGTGTTGTTGTGCAAGACTACTGATTTCTTGATAAAGCAGTGTACTAAATTGAAAGCAAAAGAGGCCAAGAAGAACGAGGCTGGTTCCACTACAAGTGCAACTATTGTAGAATAGATTGAAAATGGATATTGTGATCTAGATGCAGAGTGGGCATATGATTCTTCTATCTGAAGGAGTACGAGCGGAAGTGCGACGCGAGAGAGAGTGCGAGAAGAAGAGCACGACGATATGGTGAACTCGCTCTACTGTAATGTGTAGAGCATAGTGAGTTCTTATTAGGTTTTTACAAAAGAATATGTGTACATACCTGGCGGCCCGCCCACGTACCTGGGCGACCACATTGGGCTTTATACCCCAACAACCTCCCACTTAAAGTCCAATGTGGTACTTTAAGTGTGAGAGAAGCTACTATACAAGCTAATATACAAGAGATGTAGAGAAGTGATGTACTACCCTACACCTAACTGCTTGCGAAAATGCGCAAAGCTCTCTGAGGGAAGTCCTTTTGTAAGTAGATCAGCAGGATTTTCTGTGGTGTGAACTTTGACAAGCTGAAGTTGCTTATCCTCGAGCATTTCCCTGATGAAATGATACTTCACATCCACATGCTTTGTCTTTGAGTGATAAATTGGATTGCGAGCCAATTGTATAGCACTTTGACTATCACAATGTAACACAGGCATCTCTTCTTTGATTCCCAAATCTTTTACTAGTCGATTAAGCCAAATTGATTCTTTGCATGCCTCTGATGCTGCAACATATTCAGCCTCTGTAGTAGACTGAGTAACACAATCTTGTAATCTAGAACGCCATGATACTGCTCCACCAGCCAATGTAAAGACATACCCTGACGTAGACCTTTTGTTGTCTAAGTCACCTGCATAATCTGAGTCTGTAAAACCCTTTACACTTAGCTCCTGACTCCCATAGCATATACGCATACTCTTTGTAGCTTTCAGGTATCTCAATATTCCTTTCACTTCCTCCCAATGTTTCTTGCCTGGGTTTGACATGTATCGACTTACTACTCCCACTGCAAATGCAATGTCTGGGCGAGTAGCAATCATTGCATACATCAAACTACCCACTACAGATGCATATGGAATCTTATCCATTTCAGCTCGTTCTTCCTTAGACACAGGACAATCTTGTTTGCTAAGTTTCACATATGATGGCAATGGAACACTCAATGCCTTTCCCTTCTCCATATTGAAACGTTGCAAAACCTTGTCAATATACTCTATTTGAGATAACCAAATCAACTTCTTTGATCTGTCTCTCTCAATGCGCATACCAAGTATATGACTTGCCTCACCCATGTCTTTCATGTCAAACGATTTTGCCATCTTTGACTTCAAAGCTGAAATTTCTTCCAAGTGCTTGTCAGCAATCAACATCTCATCCACATACAAAATAAGGATCATCCAACTGCCATCCTTAGCCTTCTTTGTATATAGACAGTGATCAAACTCACTACGTTTGTAGACTTGAGAAAGAATAAACTTGTGGAATTTATGGTACCATGCCATCGGTGATTGTTTTAAGCCATAAAGACTCTTTAACAACTGGCATACCCAATCTTCCTTGCCTTTCTCAACAGACCCTTCTGGCTGCTGCATGTAAATTTCCACATCTAAATCACCATGCAAGAACACTGACTTGACATCCATTTGGTGCAACACCAAATCTAATATGGCAACCAATGCAAGAAAGCATCTCAATGTAGTCATCTTGACCACCGGAGAGAAGACTTCATCAAAGTCAATGCCTTGTTCTTGCTTAAAGCCCTTGGCAACAAGCCTTGCTTTGTACTTTGGCTGACTATCATGAGCGGTGATCTTATACCTGTAAACCCATTTACAGGGTAGAGCCTTTTTGCCCCGTGGTAATTTAACTAGCTTCCATGTCTGGTTTTTATGCAGAGCTGTCATCTCTGACTGCATGGCCAATTGCCAATTCTCGGAGTCCTTCATTTGCACTGCTTCCTTGTAACATGAAGGCTCATTGAAATCAGTCAACATGACATAATTCATAGATGGAACAAACCTATCAGGAGGTCGCGTGACACGTCCAGATCTACGCACAATAGGTGGCTCAGGCTCAGCCACAACCTGTGGTTCCACTCTATCCTGTCCTTGCTCCTCTTGAGCCCTGACATTTTGTCTTGCACGTGCAGGTCCATCTTCTTGGAAGACAACTCTTCTAATCTCCTCAACCCTCTCTGGTTTAGAATGATATTTGGATTCATTAAAGTGAACATCATCGTTGCGGACAACCTTTCTGGATTCGGGATCCCAAAGTCTGTACCCCATCTCACCAGAATTACCATAGCCTAGAAAGATGCACTTTCTACTCTTTGGCTCAAGTTTGTTCCTAAATTCCTTTGGAACGTGAGTATATGCCTCACAGCCAAAGACTCTGAGATGTTTGTATGAGGGCATTTTGCCTGACCATACCATCTCTGGCACTGAATCCTTTTGCAAAACCTTGCTAGGAGATCTATTTACAAGATGAACAGCTGTTGATACAGCTTCAGCCCAAAACCCATTTGGCTGCTGTGCATTAGACAACATACTTCTGACCTTCTCTTGTATGGTCCTATTCATCCTCTCAGCAACACCATTTTGAGGAGGATTGTAAGGAGCAGTAAGTTCACGTTTTATACCTTTTGACTCACAAAAGTCCTCAAAGGCCTTTGAAACATACTCTCCACCATTGTCAGTGCGTAAGCATTTAAGCTTCTTGCCACTCTGATTCTCCACAAGTGTCACAAACGTTTTGAAAACACTAAACGCTTCATCCTTGTGCTTGAGAAAGTAAACCCATACTTTCCTGGAGTAATCATCTATAAATGTCATAAAGTAAGAAGCTCCCCCTAGAGATAGGTTAGGCATAGGTCCACACAAATCACTATGAACAAGTGCCAACTGTGTATCTCTTCTACTGCTTCTATGCTTATGTGGCTGCTGTGTTTGCTTACCATACAAACAATGTTCACAGAATTCAAAATCATTAAATGAAAATCCAGGCAAATAACCAGAACGAGACAATATTTCCATTCCCTTCTTGGACATATGTCCTAACCGGCTATGCCACAAAGAAACGTTCGACTGCTCGGTTACATTGATTACATTTTTAGAGACATTTGATACATAAATCATGTAAAATCCTCCAGACTTTACTCCATGTGCTATTGTCATAGAACCCTTGGATATCTTCCACATGTTCTGTCCAAAAATGGTGACGTAGCCAGCATCATCAAGTAAACCTGTGCTGATCAAGCTCTTTGTAATTGCAGGAACATGTCTCACATTCTTCAGCGTGAAAGAAGAGCCATTCTGAAACTTCAATTGAACATCTCCAACACCTAAGATCTCACATGTCTGCCCATTGCCTAGCCGAACATGATCTTTAGTGGTCACATAAGAAGTAAACCACTCCTTGTTTGGAGACACATGAAGTGATGCCCCTGAGTCTATAATCCAGTCACTCAGTGCATTTCCATCAGATGCTGTAAGAAGAGCTGAGTCCATTGTATTCTTCAAGAAGTAGATGTCTCCTGACACTAGACTGTCATCCTCTGCAACAGTGTTTGTCACATTTATTTCTTGAATCTTCACTGAGGACTTGTTCTTCTCACCATGGTCTTCAGCTTTCTCTTTGCCTTTTTCTGCTTTCCATTCTCTTCAGTCTCTTTTCATGTGACCCTTCTTGCCACAATGGTAGCATTCTATGTCACTCTTGCCTTTAGCACTGTGGGACTTGCTACGAGACTGATTCCTCTTTCCACCTTTGTACTTTTCTTTGGTCCTTCCCCTGACAACTAAGGCTGTTCCTTTTCCTTTGTCCCATTGTCTTTCTATTGGTTTCTTCAGTAAGCAGACTTCCTTCTACACCTGCTATGTTCAAACCATCTGGAGGTGCAGAATTACTCAAAGCTGTGCGAAAAGTGTCCCAACTTTCCGGCAATGTGATCAACAGGAACATAGCTCTAACAGGTTCATCAAACTTGACACCTTGAGCTGACAACTAACTATAGATTGTGTTGAATTCATTCAGATGATTGGACATAGGTGTCCCTTCTTTCATCTTCAAGTCAACAAGCTTCTTAAGCCAGTATACCTGTGAAGCTGCACTCTGCTTCTCATAAAGATCACTCAGCTTTAACCATGCTTGATAAGCCGACATCTCGTCTGCTACATTGAAGTAAACGCTTTCTGCCAAAGTCAGCATAATGGTAGAAAGTGCCAATTCATCCATTTCGCTCCATTCATCTTCGTCCATATCTTCTGGTTTTATCCCCTTGAGCTTTATAGGTTTTATCTGCTTCTTTTGTACCAACACGTGCCAAATCTGCTTCTTCCACAATGGGAAATTGGTTCCATCCAGCTTCTTGATATTGTAAAGAGCAGTGTCCTGTGATCCACCCATAGCTACGCTTCACAGTAGTTTACTTTTCTGGGAAAAATTCGGCAGAGTTTCCCCTGTAAACTGACCTCTGAACCAATATCAACCTGTCAAATGAACCAAGAAAGCTTCAGATTCTGCAGAAATTTTGGCAGAGTCTCCTTTGTAAAATGGCTCTGGTGTACTAAAATAGACCAAAAAACAGCTCAAAAAACACTGTCTCTCTGACACTGTAAGCTGCGGGTAAACCTGTCCTGCACCTGTACTGTCTCTCACTGTCATGTCACTGTCCTATAAGCATAGACTGCGACAATGCCTCAATGGCAGTAAAGCAAAGATGCAATCCCAACTCTCTAACTCACAGTCAATACATCCTAGCTACCTATCTAAGGGTGCTCGAGGGATCGCTCCAAGACCTGTATCACCGAAAGGATCTCAACATTCGAGAATCCCCCAGCTCAATAAAACCTCACTCGACCCTCAACAAAGGCTGCAGTAAATCTAACAGTACATAGACTTCCCACAAAGTCATACATCCACAAATTTCCCACTGTATGCTGTAACCGCTGCGGCGGTTGTTTGCTGCGTGACTCACAACCAGCAAACCCTCAACAGACATACATCATCTCTGACAATACATCCCATGTGGAATTACCTGCAATGTCAGGATGAAATTTGGAATATCAAGCAGCAAACACAAGCTACCTGATGAACTAGTGGATGTCGCCTACAGTCTGTGTGTAGATGCGCCCGTGTCGTATGTGACACGCCTCCAAGAACTGTGAGCCGTCCTTCGATGTGTAGACAGCGACAAATCAACACTCTGAGAGTGTCGATATCCTCAGCACCTGCAGTCGTAGGCCGAAAACCCCAAATTTGCAGAGTCGGATCTGCACCTGTCGAGACCACGTAGTTGAAAATGGCCTGCGCAGACCTTTGTCGAAGCCGAATGGTGGCCGAGATGACCTCAGAATGAAATTCTGACAACACCAAACCCTTCGGGCCGTCCCACGAGATTTGGGGCCGTGTCTTCGCCTGTCGAATTTCACTCCAATCTGAGTTGGTGACTCTAGCCTCCTGTAGTGCTGCCCCGAGCCTCGATCTGAGCTCTGATACCAGTTGAAGGAGTACGAGCGGAAGTGCAACGCGAGAGAGAGTGCGAGAAGAAGGATTATGCATGAGGAGGATGATATGGACACTTTCCTTGCTAGTGTCAAGGATATCAATGAGCAACTTATTTCTGCAGGAGAAGTCATTTCAGACAGTTCCCTTGTGCAGATTGTTCTTGATGCCTTACCAGATTCCTACGAGACTTTTGCTAGTACTTGGAAACTGATGACCCAAGGAAATCCTGAAGTTGTCAAGTTTGATGCATTATGCACATTGCTGTTGCAAGAGTCACCTTCTAGAAAAAACTGGACTAGACAGCGTGCAGTTGAACAGGCTTTTATTGCTTCTCAAAGAAAGGGTGGTAACAGTAATGCAACAACTTCTTATGGTTCTGTTGCGAGTGGATAAAATTCTGTTCCCAATGCTTTTGCTAGTAGAAATTCGTCTGGAAATTCTGGTGATAAGGGCAAAAAGAAGATGCGTTGACATTATTGTAAAGCTAATGATCACTTGATGAAGTCGTGTCCTATGTTGAAGGCCAAAGAGGCTAAGAAGAAAGAGGGTGGTTCCACTGCAAATGCTGGTTCCACTACAAATGCAGCCATTGTTGAGTCTTCTGTGAAAGGAGACTGTGATGCTGATGTTGATGCAGAATGGGCTTTTAGCGCAGAGTGCACTTACAATCATGCTGTCCATGATGCATGCTTGTCAGTTGCTGCAGATTCACATGTATGGTATTTCGACAGTGGTGCTACAAAGCACATTACCTCACATCGTGAATTGTTTACCTCTCTCGAGTCTGTCCCTCATGGGAATTCAGTCACTTGTGCCAACAATGCCTCTTATCCAGTTCACGAAGTTAAAAAGATTGTGCTTACTGCTGCTAATGGAGTTCTTTCACACTTGTTGATGCACTTTATGTACCTGGGATCAAGAAGAATCTCTTGTCTGTATCCGCACTTGCTAGACTTGGACTTGTAGTCAAATTTGTGGATGACAGATGTACAGTTCATGATCTTAGTTTTGGTGATGAAATTGTTGCATCTGCCCTTTTGTGCCGTGGGCTATATAAGCTCACTTTGTATGACAAGTGTGGATAAAATTTTGCAAATGCTGTTGTAGATTCAAGGGCTATTTCAGATGCAAAACTTTGGCTTGCACGTTTTGGTCATCTGAATTTTGCCAGTTTGCTGCGTTTGTAGAAATCTGATATGGTTGCTTCTTTGCCACCTCTTGAAGCACCTGTCAAACATGTTTGTGAAGGCTGTATTTTGGGTAAGATGTAGCGTTCTAAGTTTCCAAAGGATGGTTTAGTTCGGGCCACATGCAGGTTGCAACTTGTGCATAGTGATGTTTGTGGACCCATGCAAACTCCGTCCTTGGGCAATTACTTGTACTTTGTGACTTTCATTAATGATTACTCTAGGTATGCATGGGTATTTCCACTTAAAGCGAAGTCCAAAGTTTTTATGTGCTTCAAACAATTTTTGGCTATGGCTGAAAATGTCTCAAAATGTACTATGGACACCCTCCGTTCCGATCGAGGGGGGGAGTATATGTCTCATGAATTTAATGCATTTCTGGCTAGTCGTGGGATAAAACACCAATGTACAGTGCCTTACACACCTCAGCAACGCACTTGCTAGACTTGGACTTGTAGTCAAATTTGTGGATGAAAGATGTACAGTTCATGATCTCAGTTTTGGTTGATGAAATTGTTGCATCTGCCCTTTTGTGCCATGGGCTGTATAAGCTCACTTTGTATGACAAGTGTGGACAAAATTTTGTAAATGGTGTTGCAGATTCAAGGGCTATTTCAGATGCAAAACTTTGGCATGCACGTTTTGGTCATCTGAATTTTGCCAGTTTGCTGCGTTTGCAGAAATCTGATATGGTTGCTTCTTTGCCACCTCTTGAAGCACCTGTCAAACATGTTTGTGAAGGTTGTATTTTGGGAAAGATGCAGCGTTCTAAGTTTCCAAAGGATGGTTCAGTTCGGGCCACATGCAGATTGCAGCTTGTGCATAGTGATGTTTGTGGACCCATGCAAACTCCATCCTTGGGCAATTACCTGTACTTCGTGACTTTCATTGATGATTACTCCAGGCATGCATGGGTATTCCCGCTTAAAGAGAAGTCCGAAGTTTTTATGTGCTTCAAACAATTTCTGGCTATGGCTGAAAATGTCTCAAAATGTACTATGGGCACCCTCCGTTCCGATCGAGGGGGGGAGTATATGTCTCATGAATTTAATGCACTTTTGGCTAGTCATGGGATAAAACACCAATGTACAGTGCCTTACACACCTCAGCAAAATGGTGTTGCTGAGAGAAAAAACAGGTCACTGATGGAAATGGCACGATGTATGGTCAAAAGTCAAGCTTTGCCGCATTCTTTTTGGCTTGAGGCCATCATGTGTGCCACTTATGTACTTAACAGGTGTCCTACGAAAGCTTTGCAGTCTATTACTCCATATGAAGCATGGCATGATAGAAAGCCTTCTATTGACACATGCGTGTTTTTGGCTGTTTGGCATATGCTTTGGTGCCACAAGTGTAGCGCAAAAAATTGGATGATAAGGCTGTCAAATTTATTTTTGTTGGTTATAGTGCTGAAAGCAAAGGTTACAGGTTGTATCATCCGCAAACAAAACATATTCTTGTTTCTCGGGATGTAGTGTTTGTGGAAGATTCTGTTCAGCCCTTGCTGTCATGTACTAGAGACAGTAATGTAAGCTCACAGAACATTTATGACACTTTGTTGCCTCTTTTCAGTAGTGGAAATACGAATGTAAGTTCCAATGAGGCAAATGTACAGCCTATGGGGGTTTCTGAGAATGTTTTAGATCAGCCTATTACTGATGCAGATGTACATGATGTACTTGATGAGGAAAGGGCTGAAAATGAGCAGGCTAGAGGTATGCCAAAATGGCTGGTGCACACTTTGCGTGACAGTAAATTGGATGCACCTTTGTCTAGTCGTACTCATTCAGGCTCTCGCCATGCATCTTATGCATCAGATTGTTATGCTTTGGCTGTGTCTAGTTTACATGATGTTGAGGAGCCTCTGTCTTTTGATGAAGCACAGAATTCAAAAAATTGGATGGCTGCCATGCAATCAGAATATGATGCACTTATAGAAAATGACACATGGACTTTATGTGATTTGCCTCCTGGAAAAAAGGCCATTGGTACGAAGTGGATTTACAAGTTGAAACGCAAGCCGGATGGTGAGATCGATCGCCATAAGGCTCGACTTGTTGCAAAGGGTTATGCACAACAAAAAGGCATTGATTATGAAGAGACTTTTGCTCCCACTTGTCGTATGACTACTGTGCATTTTCTATGTGCATTGACAGATCATTTGGTTGGGATGTACATCAATCAGACATTGTTACTGCTTTCTTGAATGGTGACATATTTGAGGAAGTTTATGTAACGCAGCCTCGTGGTTTTGTCATAAAAGGACAAGAGGACAAAGTGTGCAAATGTAACAAGGCTTTGTATGGGTTGAAGCAATCTCCTCATGCTTGGTATGGGAAAGTTGACACTCATTTGGTCAAACAAGGCTTTCGTAACAGTCCAACAGAAAGCACATTGTATGTAAAGCGTGAGGGTGATGTACTTCTCATTGTGGTTCTTTATGTTGATGATTTGCTGATCACTGGACCAAATGAGAGACATATTGCTGAATTTAAGACTGGTTTGAATGCTACTTTCAAGATGAAAGATTTGGGGCTGTTGCATCATTACTTGGGTATACAGTTTAAGAAGTGTGATGGTGGTATTGCCTTGTGTCAGAAAAGTTTAGACATTGCTATGTAAGTTTGGACTTGAGGATTGCAAACCTATTGCCACTCCCATGGAAATAGGTTTGAAGTTGAGTCTACTTGATGTTGGCGATCCTGCTAATGTCACTCTTTATCAAACTGCTGTTGGCTACCTCATTTATGTATGCAACACGAGGCCAGATATTCAGTTTGCAGTCTCACAAGTCAGCAGATTTATGCATAGCCCAGGGTCTAAGCATTGGCAGGCTGTCAAGAGGATTTTTCGCTACCTTAGTGGCACTTTACATCTTGGCTTGTTTTATCCCAAGGGGGGATCATTGCCGCCAGACTTACATGCTTTTTCAGACTCAGATTGGGCTGGTTGTTTTGACACGCGAGTGTCCACAAGTGGTTTTTGTTTCATGCTTGGCAGTTCATGTATATCATGGTTGAGCAAGAAGCAACCTACTGTGGCCACTTCGAGTTGTGAGGCTGAGTACAGGGCAATCTTCACAGCTACGGTTGAGTGTGTATGGCTCAGACGCCTTATGGCTGTTTTGGGTGTTAGACAGGACACTGCCAACACTATCTACACTGACAGTCAGAGCGCATTGGTAGTTGCGAGGAACCCAGTTTTTCATGCTCGCACAAAGCACATTGAGGTGCATTACCACTATGTCAGGGAGAGGCTCTCAGCAGGAGAGATCAGCTTGGCTTATGTGCCAACACAGGACAACCTTGCAGATCTTTTCACAAAGGCCTTGTCTCGTGAGAAGCTTGAAGCTTTCCGCAAAGCTTTGGGCTTACTCCCCTTTGTGGACTGATCATGTCCTCAGGGCATGGCACTTCCCTTTACTCATGTGCCAGCTCTCGTTCACCGCATCACTCCAGGGGGGATTTGTTACCATATACATGTGGTAGTGATGTGTGTGAACACATTAGGAGTGCCGGGGCATTTTCTCCCTCTTTAGGAGGTTTTTTCCCCCATGCATTGTATATACGCCCATCACTCTAGGGCTATCTATCTTTCCGTTGCACACTAAGTAATACACTCTCTATTGTGTGCCTTGAGCTTCCTTCGTCTTCTCCAGATGTGTGCGTTTCTCTGAAACCCTAATTCCAACAGATTCACATGTGTGGTACTTTGATAGCGGTTCTACAAAACACATTACCTCACATCGAGACTGGTTTACCTCTCTCGAGACTGTCCTCATGGGAATACAATCACTTGTGTCAACAATGCCTCTTATCTAGTCAAGGGAGTTGGAAAGATTGTGCTGACTGTTGAGAACAATAGTTTCTTCACTTTTGTTTGATGCACTTTATGTACCAGGTTTAAAAAGAACCCTTTGTGTATGTCTGCACTTGCAAGACTTAGTCTTTTTGTCAAATTTGTGGATGACAGATAAACACTTCATAATCTTAGTTATAGGGATGAAATTGTTGCATCTAGCATTTTGTGCCATGGCCTGTATAAGCTTACTTTGTATGACAAGTGTGGGTAAAATTTTGCAAATATTGTTGTGGATTCAAAGGCTATTTCAGATGCAAAACTTTGGCATGCACTTTTTAGGCATTTGTATTTTACCAGTTTGCTGCGTTTGCAAAAATCTCATATTGTTGCTTCTTTGCTACCTCTTGAAGCACCTTCAAAGCATGTTTGTGAAGGTTGTTTTTTGGGTAAGATGTAGCGTGCAAAATTTTTGAAGTATGGTTCAATAAGGGCTACATGCAGGTTACAACTTGTGCATAGTGATGTTTGTGGTCCTATGCAAAGTCCATCCTTAGGCAATTACCTATACTTCGTGACTTTCATTGACGATTACTCCAAGCATGCATGGGTGCATCCGCTTAAATCTAAGTCCAAAGTGTTCATGTGCTTCAAGTAAATTCTGGCTATGGCTGAAAATGTCTCTAAATGTATTATGGTCTTCCTCAAGTTCCTTCTCTTCCACAATCAGTAAGCACACCAAATCTGTAAACGTAGGAACATTCTCTCCAAGATGGATATCACTCTTAAACTATTTGTATTTTAAATCCAGACCACGTAGGCATACTCCCACCTTATCATCATCATCATTTGTAACACCAATTGATGTAAGGGATTCATATATGTTTTTTTTATCTTCAATGAATAGTCATTGAAGGTAAGTTTTTCTTCTACATTGTACTTGGCTTAGTCTTCAAGTGCCGGTTCCTTGCATTTGTGTTGATCACATCCAATGACAATAAAGTATCCCAAGCTTCCTTAGGGTGCGAGCATCTTGTATAATCTCAATCGTAGCGTCTTGCACACTCATTGAAAGCCAATACATGACCTTTTGAGCTCCCTGGTTCCAATCTTTAAACACCTTTATTTGCGCAGCAGTTGCACTTTCCTCTGGTAATGTTGGTAATGTCTCACGCTCTCCATCAACGTACTCCCAATAACTTTTACCCATAAGGAAATTGTTCATTCTGAACTTTCAAGCATGGAAGTTGTTCTTGTCTAGTTTCTTGCTAACAATCTTGTTAAGTCCATCATTGTTGGACGACATGTTTCCAACACTTTCATGAAGTCTCTAAGCAACCTGCTTAAAATAGTCAATTACCGTGTGTAATCACAGTATGCGTACATACACCTATTTCATAAAAATAAACAATATCTGTGAACACTACAACCAAAAAAAGAACTCTTTGCACCACTAAAATATAGATATGTAGAATCCCGAACCTTAGCATTTCTACATGCAAATGCACTCTTACTCCAAAGCAGAGACTAAGATTAGGCTTGCAGGGAGACCCACATAGCTTGGAAAAGATAAAGAAGCTCAAGGCACACAACATAGATTATATTGCTTAGTGCATAATGGAAAGATAAGTTAGCCCTAGAATGATGGGTGTATATACAATGCACGGATGAAAAAACCTCCTAGTGAGGGAAAAAATGCCATGAAGGTCCTAAGTGTGTTCACACACGTTACTACCACATATATGGTAACAAATCCCCCCTAGAAGTGATGTGGTGAACAAGAGCTGGCACATAGTGTATAGGGAAGTGCCATGCCTTGAGGACATGACCGATCCACGAAGGGAAATAGGCCCAAAGCTTTGCAAAAAGCTTCGAACTTCTCATATGGCAACACCTTTGTGAAAAGATCTGCAAGGTTGTCCTATGTCAGCACATAAGCCAAGTTGATCTCTCCTCTTGAGAGTCTCTCTCTGACATAGTGATAGTGCACCTCAATGTGCTTTGTGCGAGCATTAACAACTGGGTTCCTTCCAACTGTCAATGAGATTTGACTGTCAGTGTAGATGGTGTTGGCAATATCTTGCTCAACACCCAAATCAGCCATAAGGCGTCTGAGCCATACACACTCAACAAAGCAAAACAATTTGACACATAAGATGCATGGTGAGAACCTAAACGAGTACAACTAGACATAGGCACATCCAATTTATTGTCATGCAAAGTATGCACTAGCCATTTTGGCATACCTCTAGCCTTCTCATTTTGAGCGCTTTCCACATCAAGTACATCATGTACATCTACATCAGTAATAGGCTGATCCGTAACATTTTCAGAAATCCCCATAGGCTGTACATTTGCCTCATTGGAATTGGCATTCAAGTTTCCACCATTAAAAAGAGGCAATAAAGTGTCATAAATGTCTTGTGAGCTTACACTACTATCTCTGGTACATGATAACAAAGGCTGAATAGAATCTTCCACAAACACAAAATCTTGTGAAACCAAGATACATTTTTTTGCGGATGATATATCTTGTAACCTTTGCTTTCAATATTGTAACCAACAAAAATGCATTTAACAGTCTTATCATCCAATTTTTTGCGGTGCGTTTGTGGCGCCAAAGCATAAGCTAAACAACCAAAAATGCACATGTGATCAATAGATGGCTTCTTATCATGTCATGCTTCATAAGGAGTCAGAGTCCAAAGCTTTTATATAACACATGCTAAGTACGTAAGTGCACACATAATGGCCTCAAGACAAAACAAATGTGGCAAAGCTTGACTCTTGACCATACATCGTGCCATTTTTATAAACGACCTATTTTTTCCTTTCAACAACACCATTTTGCTGAGGTATATATGATACTGTACATTGGTGTTTTATCCTTGATTAGCCAGAAATGCATTAAACTCATAAGACATATACTCCCTCCCTCGATCTCTCTTAGGTCCAAACTCAGTCCACGATTACTTCCAAGTTCCTTATTCCCTATTTTCATCCTTCTTGCACGTGCAGGCTTCACAGAGGGTATGTCCAACTCCTCCTCTAAACTGTGCTCAGAACCATTGCTATCACCATCATCATGACCATCACTCAAATTTGATAGCTTAGGGATATCATCAAATTTTTCTTTCCCTTTTCTTTATACTTTTGAAGAGCTAGACGAACTTGTTCTATCCATTCCATAACTTTTCACCATAACTTGCACTATGTGACCCTTGCGGCGCACTCAAAACTTGTGATTGCGCGCCTGTATTTTTTGCTACCACGTTATCTCTTACATCATCCACTAGATCATCCTTCACATCAACATACCAACTTTCCATTCATTAAAAAAAAACACCCTTGCTCACCCTAACTTTACCTGTGATAGGATTTTGACATTTATGCCATTTTTGTTGAGGGGAATATCCAATGCAAGACATCAAGTAAGTTCATTTAATCTCATAGGCTCTCAGACATGTTCCTTATCTTAAACTTGCATGCTTAGATCATTGCTTCACCATGAGCAAGATGTCGAAGGTAACAAAACCACTTCCTTGCTCCATATGGTTTGATACCAAATTTTAAAAATTGTTGCTAGGCTATTGGACAACAAGAGATATGGCAAGATTATTGCCAAATATCTTGATAATATTTTGGAAGAGAATCAGCTCCATGCACAAGATGTTCAGTTGCGTGCAAAGAAGATGATATATCAAATAAAGGATGTGGTGCGACTACATGTAGGTATTGTAATGTAATGTAAGACACTAAGTACTCCTTTTGAGGTCTATGCAAAAACAAAGTGAGAAGTCTCACCTCCACACACCATTGCCAAACCCTTTCTCTATTTGAAAGACAAATTGGTAGGTCAGCGACAAAGTACTACAAACGATGGGGAGCCTTTCCACATTGAATTGACATATAGATTGCCATCAATGAAGAAAGTGGTATATTGCAAGTACAATAATCATACATTTTGCAATCTTTTTAAGTTACCCCTAAAGAGTGTGTAATGGTGTTCTCAAGTTTGTGATTAAACTAGATGAGTGTGATCTTGTCAAGGAGACTAAGGCAAAGCAAGTCACAATGACATTTATGAACAAAGCAATGGAGGCAAGCACTACGATTGACGATCCTGAAAACTTAAGCATGCAATCTGAGAAAAATATATTCCTACTTGCCACATTTAAGGTGAGATGACATTGTGTTTTTCTTGGATTCAATGATGTTGCATGTGCTATCAAAATGGCTAAGTCCCCTTTGCATGTGCCTAGAGAGAGCTTCAATATATTGAATTGGGTTTTTCATCAAACTAACATTCTTGAAGTAATAATAAGTGAGTAGAGGAATGGCAAGAAATAATATATTGAATTGGGTTTTTCATCAAACTAGCATTCTTGAAGTAATAATAAGTGAGTAGAGGAATGGAAAGAAACAAGCAAAATCACTTTCTTGAATTGTATGGGAGGGGTCCATGGATTTGACAAACTGGATTGGAGGAGGGCACCAGACAAGCATCTATAGGACCCTAACTTTCGACCAGTTTTTTGGATGTCCCACTAGCTAGGTTCACATGTGCACTTTGCAGGATGATATCCCAGGAACATTGAGAAATTCTCATTTCTTTGCATTTGTTTTGCTTCAACTTGCCTTGCAAAGCAAAGGGCTATCTCAACCTTGGAAATAGTCTTCTCAAATATGGGCTTGCATGAAGGGCATGTGAAGATACATTAGGATGGGAAGAGGGCTAAGAATGGCCGAGAAGTTTTGAAGAAGTTCTCGATTGTTTGGTGGGGTGGATTTGTAGCTGTATATATATTAACACTTTACATGTTGGGTAAAGGCATTATGCCTTTGCTCAGGGTCGCATGTCCAATGTCCAGCCGCCCACTGACCACACTAACCTCATTCTTCATATACCAAAGAATAAAGAGCTCTTTACATCTTGGAGGCTTGCTCCACCCACACAGCACGGTCTTCCCTCTTCGCACACCACAATCTTTTGTTACAATGGGTTTTCCACTTTTTTATATATGTACTAATACTTCCTTTTAATTACTCGTAACTTGTTGTGTGGAATGATAAGTTCATTCCTCATTTCCGTGAGCAAGGCAAGAGAGACTTAAGAAATAATTCTTCTATCGAACGATATTTGGAGAATTTGAGCTATCCAAACTTAAGATTCTTAACTTCTATTCCACCTTCTCCAATGGTAATGCTTGGCTTCCTTTGATGATGTTGAGGACCATTTCAAGATATCTAGGGGGTGTTGTCATCAGCTAAAACACAAACAAGATAATGCTTTTAGAGAAGCAAGCATCATTGGCAATGTTCGATCAAGGCTTGGGCATGTATGGCCTGCAGAGTTTCTATCTTTGATGCAAGCAGTGTATGGTTTAGCTAGTGGAATCATAGACCTCGGCCAATTATAGCGTACGACAAACATGCAGTGTTTCGTAGCAAGTGGCCAAACATTCCTTGCATAGAAGAAATGTCTCATGCCAAAGCAGAGACTGATACAACAATGCCCAACCTATGTGTCTCAATGATTGCCTTTCATGTGCACTTTGGCTTTTATGTTATTTTCCACTTGTGGGCATTGATGATGCACTATAGGAAGAATATAGATTCCTTGCTATGGTGCCCTAGAATATGTTATTTTCCCATTAAGTGCAATCATGATAAGGGAACCTTCCAAATCTACATACAATGGGCTTAATGCAACAAGAATGATTTCTAATAGTTTGTACCTTTGAGACAAGCATAATTCCTCTTTATCTAACATACATTAATATATATATCCATATTATGTCTTATTCCAGTCGTTTTGATGGACAAAATATCTCAGGAAGCTTTGCTACACATTTGCATAGCCAAGAACAAAATAATTGGAAGTGCTTGATGGATGTAGATGACTAGGACATATTTTGTGTGGGTTTGAATTCATTGGAGGGAGCGCTGGTGGTGAATCTTTTATCTTGAGTTTAATTCTAAGGGATATAACCTCTTAGGGTAGTGTCATGCCGCTAAATAATATCCGTCCTACAACCAGGCCCAAACGAGTGGTGTACCAGAGGGTTTTCTCCCAATGAGGCTACTAGCATTGGCCTTGTGAGTCATGAAAAATAGCCCAGCATATAAAACTTATTAATGTAACATCCCAATATATTGAGCAATGTAAGAATGAAAAGGAGGCAAACCTAATGTAAGGAGAGAAATACATGTTACTTGCAAATGGCATCGTAGATGCCATATCTCGAGTGAATGTTGCCAAATAAACTTTGATGGATCCAATATTCTTATCTTTGAGATATGAATCATAGTATTGACATGAAGTACATTTCAAGAAAGTGTAGTCCACAACTAAGGCAACGTTTTCAAGAAAGAATTTGGGAAGTTTTGATAGCAAGAGACCAATCGCAGTGACAAAAATGTGGAAATGTTTGATGAGGCTATTCAATTGTAGGATCCTTCTTGTGACTTTAAGATCTATTTCAAAAAGCACCTATGTTTCGAACCTTTATTGTTGACTTGTGTTGGAAATAGGGTTGAAGGGAAACATACACAGCTTGGAGAAGATGAAGAAGCTCAAGGCACACAATAGAGAGTATTATTGCTTAGTGCACAATGAAAGATAAGTTAGCCCAAGAATGATGGGCGTATATATAATGCATGGGAAGAAAAAACCTCCTAGTGAGGGAAAAAAGGCCCCGACGGTCCTAAGTGTGTTCACACACATCACTACCACATATATATGGTAACAAATCCCCCTTGGGAGTGATGTAGTGAACAAGAGTTGGCACATAGTGTGTAGGGAAGTGCCATGCCTTGAGTGCACGATCAATCCACAAAGGGGAGCAAGCCCAAAGCTTTGCAGAAAGCTTCAACCTTCTCATGAGGCAATGCCTTTGTGAATAGATCTGCAAGGTTGTCCAGTGTTGGCATATAAGCCAAGCTAATCTCTCATGCTGAGAGTCTCTCCCTGACAAAGTGATAATGCACCTCAATGTGCTTTGTGCAAGCATGAAAAATTGGGTTCCTTCTTGCAACTGCTAATGCGCTTTGACTGTCAGTGCAGATGATGTTGGTAGTGTCTTGTCCAACACCCAAATTAGTCACAAGACGTCTGAGCCATACACACTTAACCATAGCTATGAAGACTGCCATGTACTCGGCCTCACAACTGGAAGTGGTCATAGTAGGTTGCTTCTTGCTTAACCATGATATGCATGAGCTATTGAGCATCAAACAAAAACCACTTGTGGACACTCGAGTGACAAAACAACCAACCCAATCTAAGTCTAAAAAAGCATGTAAGTTTGGCGGCAATAATCCCCCCTTCGGATAAAACAACCCAAGATGCAAAGTGCCACTCAAGTAGTGAAAAATTCTCTTGGTAGCCTGCCAATGCTTAGACCGTAGGCTATACATAAATCAATTGACATGTGAGACTGCAAACTGAATATCTGGCCTCGTATTGCATACATAAATAAGGCATCCAACGGTACTTTGATAAAGAGTGACATTAGCAGGATCACGTGCATCATGAATATTCAGAGTAGCAATAGGTTTGCAGTCCTCAAGTCCAAACTTACATAGCAATGTTTCTAAGTAGCTTGTTTGGCCTAAGGCAATACCACCATCACACTGCTTAAACTATATGCCCAAGTAATGATGCAACAACCCCAAGTCTTTCATCTTAGAAGTAGCATTCAAATCAATCAGCAAATCATCTACACATTGAACGTTGAATAAGCAAGAAAAGAAAATCCTAAATAATCGACATCATCAAAGCAAAAGTGCATAAGAGAACATATTGCCAATGACCTATGCAAGTTTAGTAGAATGTGCCACAAGCCATCAATATATAGCTCCCACAATCACCCCACACACTCAATAACCAAACTTTCAATTTCAACATGTCACACACTTTTTAAAGCTGGCCTCCCAATATATTTTTCATACAAAAATATTAATTCATGTATCTACTAATGTTTATGAGCAAGACATATAATGTATTCATGGTAGGATGCTTGCATGTGAGATCCCCATACAAAGTGTGTGCATGAGAGTACATGGGAGTACATGAGAGTACATGGATACAATAGAAGGCATAAAAGATTGCAAGCCTAGCATCTGTGCATGTGTGCCAAGGCCACAAGATACAAGCCAACATGTATGTGCTAATAATACTCTTGCATAAAATTTTGTAAAAAAACGTCATGCATGCAATACATTAAGTTACATTACTTATCTAAATCATATAATGAACTATATATAAGAACTCTAGAGTATGATTAGGGGAAGATATGAAGTAAATTCACCTTTATACCCCTAAGGCATCCCAAATATGCTTTACCTAGATGGCAAAAAATCATCCTTATAAACAAGCCTTACATATGTACCATGTTTATGTCATTAGGCATGATCTCAATTTAGGTGAAACTAATAGAATTCACCTCCTTACCAAACAACAAGAATCATGCTATAGGTTTTAAATTTTCACCTATAAGAGCATGTATGAGGTCTCGATTGTGACTTAAAATCATCAAACCTCAAGAGGATCCAACATTTTTTACAAAATACACCCGGGTAAATTTTCGCTTGTTTACAATTTCATAGCGAGACATGGAACTTAGTACCTATTGTGTTTATGGAAAAATATTTAAAAGCATCATGCATCTATGACCAAATCACAAACATTCACCATCATTGGATCGCACAACCTACAACTCTTCTTATCTTACTCCGGTAACCTAATTACGGTGGACATGTGTATTAAGATTGTGCATTCCATGTAACTAGAGATAACATTCATTCACATAAAAAGACTTCAAAACAAAACATCCCCACATGATAATGAAGTCATAATCCTCATCAATATATTTTAAAACCATAAAAACTCATGGTTTCATACTTTCATAATGTATGCAACATGAACACACGCAAATTTATTTGAAAATGGAAGGTGTTATAAGGTTTCTTTTAAAAAATAATGAGAGTGCCTCATGAATCCAACAAGGGAATTGACTTATTTACCTATGCTTGGTGTTTCCTTTGTAAAACTTCACTCCATTAAAAGACATGGTGATTTTATTCAAGGCTACACCGTACAGACTACTTTCCTAAAGGGAATATCCACAAAATCAAAGTTCTACCCTGCTTTTGCCTTTTCTTTTAGTATAAGGTGAGCATGATAAGAATCTACTCTTGCTATGAGATACTAAGAGAATGTGGCATCCATAAGAGAGTCAAATGGCTAGGTATGGGGTAGGGAATGACCATTCCGTGTAATCAAGGCGATCGACGGAGGCTGGGAGCACTGATTACGGGAATGGTCACTAAGCGACCATTCCCGACCATCAAAGGTCCAGGGGAGTGGGGGCCAATAATGGCATGCCGTATGACACGAAGGCACACTGCAACAATGCTGCACAGATGATAGTCACGACACAGGTTCATGATCTAAATTCCAATTTCCCAACACTGAGTTGGCATGGTTTCATTGGGGGGAAGCATATATATTATGGGTGCTGAGGTGGCAACAATCAAGTGATTCCACACGTCGATGTGCCAAGCAATCATTGGTGCGCAGGCTACTGGTGTTGCCTAACATTCCGTATGCTGAGTTGGCGTACATCCAATCGACACCCTCTGAATTCTGCACAGAAAAGTGCAGTAAATGCACGGCTCGGATTGGTTGCCCCCCGACCCTGGACTTTGATGGAATGTGTAGGCATAGTGGGCAGAGAAGATAACCGTTGATTCAACACACAAGGTGAGGTGGCAAAGGGGTTCGGGAAATCTTAGTACTGTTGAATTTTTATTGAAGAAGCTCCATTATGATAGTATGAGCAATTGCTTATAAGGGTGAACTAAGTTTACACATTCAAGTTACTTCCCAAGGTTTATGACAATAATCCCTAGATTAGATGCTTGAAACCCTCATCATCTTGCAATCAAAATATAAACAGTGTGCGGGTCATGCCTATGTATGTCTCTACCAGCAATGCAAAGTCATGGTGGCTCTATAAAAAGAACAAAAGTGAGAAGCCCTGCGGGCGGGCGCGGGGGGGGGGGGGACCAGTACAAGCTCACAAGAAACAAAAGTTCTAGAACTATTGTGCAGCATTTGGGCAAAATCGACTAGTATAATGCATGATTTTTGTATTTCCCCTTTGGATGCAATAATATCTATCTTTACATTCTCTCTTTGCAACCATATGTCTTCTTGTTACATTTTCTCTGTTTCTTGAAGTCTCTGAACTATGTAAGTAAAAAAGCTCACAAAAACTTGTCATCATTGCCAACATCTTGCTTAATGCCCTTTTTTAAAATCTTCAACCAGCCCTCTGGTGTTAACCATTTAATTTGAAAAGAATTTAAGACTTTACCGCAAAATGGAATAGGAAAAATTCCTCAGTCATAGACATTGAGAAAAAGAGACGTTAGGGCACCTAAGATTGTATGACTGAAAAAAAAAAAAAAGCTTGATTGACATGGTTTAAAATTACAGTTTCCTTTGTTTAAATTGGTATCCTTCAATATAAATATGCAAATGTCTAATAACAGATAATACACTTCCTGGGAAACTTTAAGTGTGGCAGCGTGAAATTTCAAGCCTTGAAAAAGCTATAATGACAATTAAAAGAAATCTTATCTCTGTGTTCTCAATGAAAGCAGGCTTGAAAACACAATCCCATCACATTGCAATGCTGTCCTGGCTTGAGAGCTCACTTTCAACTTTTTATCCTAAAAAAACATCCCAACAACGTTGAAAAGTACGCATTAGACAAAATTGTGTAACTTGATGAACTTGCATCCTTGCTTGAGGGCTGACATAACCTGTCACGTTTGTGGCGAAACAATGATATCAATATGACAAAAGGGGCCCTCAGTGTCATAGTTTCTACTTCCGTTTCTGTTTCTCTTGAATCCTATTGTGACCCATAATTACCCAAAAGTTCAGATTTTGTCTGTTTCCATACCCTCATAGAAACAGTCAATCTTAAAGATATGTCTCACAAGGTGATGACGTTCTACCCCTGGTTAAGACCTTTGTGTTTTGTGTGGCTCAGAATTGGAGAAATTGCAGCCTTTAAATCTTCATCGAATCGAGCTTCTGAGAAGGACATAGCCCTTTGTCTTGCCAGAGCAGCCATTTCCAAGAGTTCCTCTTCAGGCATGCAAAGCACTTTCGCCATGGCTGATGCAAACTCAGCCACTGATGCTGCAAGAAATCCTACCCTGCAACCCTCCTGTTCTGCAACGATGTCCATCTTTGGCCCCGCAGAATTGTGAGCTGAAAACCATGTAAAAAGGGCTTCAAAGCGGGCAATAGAAAAGAATAAAAGAAAAAAGGAAAAGGAAAGGAGGTCGAACAGAGTAAATACCGATAGGTATGGCACCCGCTGCCATATACTCGACAACAACAATGCCAAAGTGTTCATCAATCATCGAATGCAAGCCTGCTATAGCTCCCCCCAACAAGTCCACAAGCTCCCTGTGTGCCCAAAAAATAACCTGCTTTGATTAGCACTAAGTGCCAAAAACTGATTCTCTACATATAAATGGCACCAGTTCCAACTAAATGCGTTCTAGGCCAAAATTGATACTTGTGATATTTCATCTAGGGGCAACAGCTGAGTTTGTAACGATGAAAGCTCTCTGAGCAACGACAAATTATGAATTAGCATTAGTGGATATTTGCAATCACTAAGTACCTCTGCTTGCCCATTTCTACCTTGTGCCTATGTAGCAAAAGTATGTGTGCTCACTAGTTTTGGGGGCCCGGACAATGCATATTGTAAACTAGGTAAAAAAACTCGATTTGTAGAATGCAAGAAGACCTTGCATGCAGGCAAACATACCACAAGGTGGTTGTTAAGTAGCGTATGTAACTAAATTGAAACCACCCCGCAAGAACTTGGAAAAAAAAACTACATAGTTCACCTGGCAGGTGTGTGTGCAACCATGTGCATCTTTACACATCTGCAATTTATTATCTAAAGGGCTGGGACAGTGTCAAAGAGCATGACACCACAATCCAAGCACTTCTTAACAGGCAAGTGCCTGGCATGACTGCATGATAGAAACTCGTGAAGCATTGTACTGATAGGGCTAAAGAAGCTTTTAACAGAGGCTAATCCAATTGCTTCTGCTTTCAACTTCACAAGAAAACACACTATACCTGTATGTGACATTAACGAGAAAGTCTACTTGCTCTGCAATTCCCAGCTCTGAGCACCTCAGCTTCAACTTCTCAACCCGTTCCTCATCCTCTTTGTTACGGCAGCTTCCTACCAGCTTTAATCTGACACTGCTACTTCTGCTTTGAGTGGAAAAATCCGCAGCATGTAGACCTTCCAAGAGTCTTGCAAAGGCTTCAAGCTGAACCCCGTGCGCCTGCTTAAAGCAGTTAACCTTTTAGCGGTCGAATCGCAGATGTTGGTAGAAAAGTACTCAAGAATGCAGTGAGGCAAACCTTTTCTGGTCTAAATTGAGCCACAGATATGAAATATGTACTCTCACCCTTCCTTCTCAAGGGAATAGTCTTCATTGTCCGAGAAGAAGAGAGAGTAAGTACATGGATCCCAAAAACAGAATGATCAGATGCTGTAAATACCCTTTGAAGAACTCAGCCAAAACTACAGCAACTGTACTGCGGAAAATTACCTGTAAAGTTCGTGTATCACAAGGAGGGTACACACGTTTGATTCGATTGGGAACCCTCCATAACCTTTGAATGTGATCCTGAGTCCAAGATGAGTTAACCATGGCCAAATGCACACAACGGCCAGCCAGGCCATATGAAAGCATCATCAGTAAATAATACAGTGCCTTTAGAAGAGAGAGTAGGTGACTGAAAAAAAATAAAAAAATTGTCAGTACATAAAAATCCTAACCAAGAAAAAAATTGGCAGATAACGTTTCTCCACAAGTGCTTACCCACTTCAAAAGCAGATCCCATGACTAAGCACAATACTTGCCTTCGTGCTATAACAAGATTATTGTTGTATGCTGATGTACGCCTAAGAACTCTTGCCAGCATGTCCGAGCTTATTGTTGGATAATGTGTGTAGGAAACAACCTGACATCCAAGAGCACGCGCAAGCGGATATGTGAAGGCATATCCACTAGTGTCAAAAAAAACAAGCGGTGTGGATTTCAATAAGGCTTCCATTCCAAGTACCATGGAGCCCAAACTCTGTCCCAATAGAGTGAAGTATGGATAAGATTTGGGCTCCACCCACCGCCTTTTCTGTAACCGGACCACCTAAAATTTTAGAACGGCTAAATGAGTAAATGCTGCTGATTCAGCTTTCAATAAAGAGACAAGTCGGGCCATAAAGAGACAAGTCGGGCCAATAAATGATGTTTAACAAGAACATAATTAAGCTGTGAGATTGAGATTCCTCAAGCCTAAGCTATTTCCGCATACACCCATATGTAAATCACTCAGCATCAGGATTCAGAATTGCTCTACATGGCTCTTCTTCTCGACATGACAGTTTTTAAATTCGCCTTTGTTGATCCATTTAAAACAACCACAAGAGTTGCCTTCAGCTCAGATAGAGAGAGTCAGAGAGATGATGGTAGAGAGAGAGAGATTAGAGAAGAGGAGAAGAAGACACACAGATGGGGTCCCCACCCACCCTCGCAAGGGCCTCCCACCTTCTTACCGGAGTGGTATATACAGTAGACTAGGGAGACTACCCCCACGGCAACTCTTCAAGATGAAGCACCTCTGGGGCTGATTTGATGCACCATTCTCAAACAAATTGATGTGGGCTGCGTATAGCCACCACAAAAGAACTGAGGCCAATATGCACACCCACTGTGAGAGGATTCAAGGGGCTGAAAGCTGGCTGCAAAACACAGGTCTGGCTACAAAAACGCAGCAGATCTGATGTGAAATCTGTCAGCTAGATGGGGCTGATGGTGGCTGAAATCTGCAGCGAATTAGCAATGCGGCACCTCCAATGTGCCGGATCGCTGAAATGGGAGGGTAATGTGCTGCTAAAAACGCTGCTGTCACAACTTGGCGATGTGGCATGACCGCAACCATACCAAAAGAGGAGAGAAAGAGCCTGGCCAGAATAGCTGCCCCAAGCTGGAGCACACCTGAAACACCATGCACTTTGCAGGTGGAAAGCTTTAGGTGTAGTTATCGTCTAGAGCTTTTGAGCGTCAATTTTTTATTGTTGTCACGTGACGGGCACCACGTGCCAATAGAAAAGAACAAACTCAACATACTTTTAGCACTTCAATAACAATTGAATTGAAAAGAGAGAGAGAGAGAGCACACACGACACAGAGTGGCAGAATTCCACCCCAGAGAGTACTGGCCCCAAACCTTGGCGCCCCTTTCGGTATTTCTTTATATTACTTGAACTCAGTACAATGCCGGTACTCGCGCTTTGCACCTTCTCACCGAAGCGTGCCAAAGACTGAGCCCTCTGCACATATTTAAAGCCCCTTTGCCTTGAAAAGCAGTTACATGAAAAGCAATCAAACTCAAAAGCAGCTGGTCCCAAAAGCTGGTGTTGAAAACTGCCCATTGTAAATCACGGAAATCCGTACAGGCTGCCACGTCAGTAGGTCAACGTAAAATCCGGAAATCCGTACAAGCTGCCACGTCAACAATCAACGCAAAATTCGGAAATCCGTACAGCTGCCACATCATCAGCTTCTACGCAAATAAGCTTGCGAGCGCGCGCGCGCGTGCTGGTCCTACTTTATTTTAACATCTTTAGGTCACTTGGGCCCCATCGGACGGGGTCCCATAAGTTGGTGGGAACTCTTCTTTAAAAATAGGCCACTCGGCAATACTTTGCAAGTTGGTAAAACTTCTTCTGCTATTTCTACTTCCTCACTTAGGGTTTAGGACCCTCGGCAGGGATCTGCAAGTCGGCTCCTTTCTTCAGTGGCTTGACACATCACCAATTTGTGGCATCCCCCCTTCTTGAAAGAAAGTAATTGTCTGCGATTACAGCATATCTGCAAAACAACTCAAGTTAGCTCTAAAATTTCCGAGGGTCATTTAGTGGGACAATCAATTTGTCAATCCAAATCAAAGCTCTTGATTTCCTAGATCGTAGGATTCCCAAAAGAACCTCATCCGATTAGGAGTCTCATTCCAGATCGGAACTCTTGATATCCAGGGTCGTTGACTTCCCAGAAGTATCTCATCCAAAAAGGAACATTCAGTGGTTGGCACATCACAATGCAACACAAATGCTCACATATGCATGTTACAAGACATAGAAACATTAAGTCGCCGATGAAAACTCCTCCCGCATAACCTAAAAAGGTTCGGGCCGGGAGATATTCCACGACTCCCTCATCACTCCTCCCGCATAACCTAAAAAGGTCCGGGCTGGGAGATATAGAGGCCTCTTACAACCAAACGTCCCCCAGACAGCAGCTTGCATCGTTTGGAGGTGCTGAGAGTAACCACTACTCAGACTTCTTAATACTCCTCTCGCGTAACCATCCAGGTCCGGGCCATGAGTTAAAACGGTACTTTTTAATCATTCAATACTCCTCCCGCAAATAACCACAAGGGTCCGGGCCATGAGTATGAACAAGCAATTTCACTACTCCACCTGAGAGTAAAAATTACCAATCATTGAAACCAGTATTAAAACCAGAGTCGAACAGTTCAAATCGGCACCAAGATAGGTTCAACACAGATACCATCCATTTCAGACAAATTCCAAACAGGATCACCAAACAAGTTCTCAAACAAAACTCAAACTTAAAAAGCAATCTCGACATCGAGCTCGAAAAGTCGACTGACTTTCCATCTTGACACTTGCACCAAAAATTAGGGTTAGATTCCTTCCATAAGTTCATAGCCGACCACAGCATGGTCCATCATGTTAGACTTACACCACTCTGCTACTTGAAGCTTCACATAGGTCTAGGGCATACATGTACGGCTAGTATGTCTTCGAGCTGGCCACCCTTTGCGTACACATACATACTGCATCGTCCGGCCACCTATCGTCTGGGCCGACCGCCCACTTTGTCTGGGTGCCCTTATATCCCTTTTCTTTTATGCTGGGTCGTGAAGAGTGTATGGCACTGCTCGGCCCCCTCCTTGGGCACCTATATATGGAGCTGGGGGGGTACCCACATATCATCTATATACAGCCATTCATTGGTGTTTTCTGTCTATGGTCAATGGGGGGGACTGATATGGGGGGTACCCACATATCATCTATATACAGCCATTCATTGGTGTTTTCTGTCTATGGTCAATGGCCCCCTCTTCCACATCTAGCGGGTGATGCGCAGGACATGAGCCTGAAGCTGCTGATACCATGTGAGAGTGCACGTGTGCACTCTCTCTCTCTCTCTCTCTCTCTCTCTCTCTCTCTCTCTCTCGCTTCCGCATCAGGTACCCCTCCCAAGAAGAAGATCAGATTGCGTTTTTGGATCAGCCAAGGCAACGTTTTTTCAGTCAGGGCAGCGTTTTTACAGATCTGTCAGCGTTTTGCAACAAGCTAGGTACGCGACGAAAATCTAGTGTTCTTGTCGCGGGAATCGCGTTTTTACTCTTCTCCACATGGCGATCACCTGCTGGCTGCCAGAGCTACCATTTCTGGACATTTTGTCACGGAAAACCCCTCCAGATCCATTTGCGTTTTTTATCTTCATCTGCATTTTTGGACAGGTGCTGCATTTTTGCAACAGGAGGGCAGCGCTCAGCTTCTGGACCCCGGATCTCGCCACCACCTACCTGGCCTTGGCATCCGGTGCGTTGCCAGCAAAGTTCCTCTTCAAATCTACAGATTTCAGCCATACACCTGCTGTTTCTCTGTTTTCAGCCCACCTGGGGCTGTGACATTGATTCCCCGCCCTCCCTACACCCTCTGCAACGCTCCGGACCATGCCATAAGCGTACGAGCACACTGAAAATCACTGGACAGCAGCCTTTTCATCACCTCGTAGTTGTGTTTTTGGGTGGACAGCAGCCTCTTGGCTTGTGTTTTTCACAGAGGATGAAGTAACCTCCTGTCAGGATGTCACAACACGGGAGCGTACACAAGCACTTAGAAATCTGAAAAATATGATACTTTGCAAACATGAGAGAAGGGAGAAGATCGACACAGTACTGGGGACCAGAAGATGGGCTGGTCCCCCCCCGTTAAGAGTATTCTTTATTCAGGGAGAATTCTTATACAAGAACGAGAACCCGAGGAAACCCCTCCGTTCTGTAATCTTAGACCCGAAGGTCGTGCTTTCCCGTAAAGGGCTTGGGCACAAGGCCGTTCCTTCCCGTAAGGGACTTACGCGCGAAGCCGTACTTTTCCGTAAGGGACTTAGGCGTGAAGCCGTACTTCCCGTGAGGGGCTTTCCCGTAAGACGGGAGATTCCTACAAAACAAACCACACAAAGCAACAATTCTCAATGCGTATCAACACCTTATACCTGTCGCTCCTTGCTCGGAAAAGCGACCTCCGTACTCAGCTGTCACACGAACAACTGCAATTTCCGTCGCCAACCTCTGCTCCAGAATCCAAGCGCTAGCTTCTTCTGCTGCTTCCGACGTGTTCCAGAAACTGAACGCTGGCTGCTACTTTATAGGGCCTGGCACCCGGCGGGAATAGAGGCCGAAAAAGAAGAACTTGGCGCCCCTAGAGAGAGGAGAGAGAGGGATCGCTGAATCACCCCCCCCCCCCCCCCCCTGCGTAGCTTTTTAGCGCTAGCTTTTTTTTTTTTTAAAGAAGAGCCTTGCTTTATTTTATTATAATAGGGCTGGTCACTTAAAAGTGGCCAGCCACTTTATAAAATAAAGTGTGAACCTGTTCAAACTTTAAAAACTCACTGAGTTAGTGAAAATAATGCTAAACGAACACATTCCAAGCGTCCCCGGGTGCAGAACACGGCACAGATGCAATGCAGACACAGACTCCTCGCGGGAAAACATCTGCCCTCCCGCGAATGTTCCTGCTTTTCTTAAAAAGCTTCATTGAACCCATCTTTATTCTTGTGCTTGCGTTCTTACGCGTATTTTCTTACTCAGTTCGGGTTTCCTCCTTAGCCTACGGGATGCCCCCTTACTGATGCACCCGTCACCCATCATGTGATGCATCAGGGGCACTCGTAACCCGGCCCTTTCCACCGAACTTACGGAAACTCTTCGCGATGTTTACCGTCACCCATCAAATGACACATCGGAGTTGTCCGTTCTTGATGGCAATTCCTGTAGCTACAATCTTTTAACAGTTCTTAGTGCACACAATAAAATATCCTAAAAAAAGAGATTAATCATTAACAATAAGAAAATAGTCCAATTAGCAACATCCCTCTGGCTTCTAAACAGTTGACCTCAACTATAGTGCTTGGACATATACCTCCAGTATCTCGGGATAAGCTGCTAATTCCTCCTGCGTCATCCACTGAGCATCTAGATTCGAATAGTTCTTAAACTTAACCAAATACTTCCGTGTTATCTTTCCGGATTTGAGAGGCCGCTCCTGATGACTTACTATCTGCTCCGGTTGGAGTATTTCTTCTGTTTCCTCAACCTCAAGAGGTTCCTCAGCACTAGGCTGGCTCGGAGGCGGTCCCACATACGGCCGGAGTAAACTGACATGGAAAGCATTATGGATCTTCCAATTAGGCGGTAGCTCTTTTCGGAAGGTGACATCATTCACTCGTTTAGTGATCTTAAACGGCCCATAATAACGGGTAGAAAGTTTTACCACCTTACCCTTATGAGACGCTTGTTTCTTAAGTCTTGCCTTCTCAAACTTGAGTAAGACTAACTGTCCGACTGTTAAGTCTAGATTCCTCCTGTGCTTGTCTGCAGCTTTCTTATGCTTTTCCTGAGAGCGTAGAATAGCTCTCCTAACTTGCCCGTAGGCTGTGTCCAAATCCCGGACAAATTCATTTGCTGCAAAGATCTTATCCTTAGTTAAAAGGATCGGTGGAAGCAAAGGCTTACCATAGAGAATCTCAAAAGGTGCTTTCCCCGTCGATGAGTGTATGGTATTGTTATACGCATACTCGACAAGAGGCAAATATTTCTCCTAGTCAGATTGCCGGTCTGACACATAAGCTTTTAACATATCCAATACTGTGGAATTGGCTATCTCACTTTGCCCGTCCGTTTGAGGATGGTAGGCAGATGAAAAATTCAGCTTTGTACCAAGATTATCCATCAAAGCACGCCAAAAATTTCCTGTCATGCGAGGATCTCGATCACTCACAATAGACTTAGGCATTCCATGATGCTTAAAGATCTGTGCCAGAAAAACCCTAGGCATATGATCTGCTTTGATCATTTTCTTTACTGGTATAAAGTGTGCTTGCTTGCTAAACCTGTCCACAATGGTCCAGATCGCGTCATTTCCAGTCTGAGTTCTAGGGAGGTCCATGATGAAGTCCATGGCAATACTTTCCCAAGGTTCATTAGGCACAGGCAATGGTTGTAGCAACCCAGGCGTCTTATGCCGATCATACTTCACTTTTTGGCAAACCAAGCATTCCCTGACATATTTATCAATATCTGCTTTAAGGCTAGGCCAAAAGAAATATCTTTCCATTGCTAAGGTCGTAGGGAGAATACCCCGATGACCCGCATAAGGCGAAGCGTGTGCTTCATCCATGATCTTCTTTCTTAATGGTTCCGCCACACATATGGCCTGATGGTGGTAGAGATAACCGTCCCGAATGGAATAGGGAAACTCATTCTCTCCACGATGTAGCTTTCCCCAAATGGTGGAGAAATCTGGATCATTCGGATACAAATCTGGTAGTGCTTCTAACTCTTGGTGATATACCGAAGTGATAGCGTTCACCCTTGGCCGCCTAGACAATGCGTCCGCGACCACATTCTTACTCCCAGCCGTGTGAAGGATTTGGAAGTGAAACATAGACAAAAAGTTTGCCCATCTCATTTGCTTCTCAGATAGTTTCCTTTGCGTAGGAAAATATCGCAAACTTTGGTGATCAGTCTTGATCACAAAATCCGCTCCTAGAAGATAGTGCTTCCAGTTGGATAAGGCGTGAATCACAGCCGTGAGTTCCTTTTCCTAGATTGATGCATGCAACTCTGCATCCTTAAGTCGTCTGCTTTCGTAGGCCACTGCATGGCCTTCTTGGTTTAACACTGCTCCGATGCAATCGCCTGAAGCATCACAGTGAACCTCAAATGGTTTTCTTAAGTCAGGCACTATCAAAATAGGTCCATGGCTTAGCAAGTACTTGAGCCGATCAAAAGCTCCTTGTTGTCTCAATCCCCATCTGAAAGGAATCTTCTTCTTTGTCAAATCATGAAGTGGTCCTGCTACATGGGCAACTCCTCGGACAAACCTTCGATAATACGAACATAATCCCAGGAAACTACGTACATCATGTACCGTAGTGGGAATAGGCCAATCTTCTACCACTCGGATCTTGGCAGGATCCATACTCACCTGATTGTGAGAGACTATATGGCCGAGATAGTGTATCTCTGAGAGAAAGAACTCGCTCTTCTTTGCATTCACATGCAACTCATGCTTTCGCAATTCTTGAAACACTAAGTCCAAGTGCTTCCGATGTTCCTCTTCTGACTTAGAGAAGATGAGTATGTCGTCAAAGAATACTCCCGTAAAAGCTCGATACGGGCTGAAAATGCGGTCCATCATGCGATTGAACGTCGCAAGAGCATTGGTCAAGCCGAAAGGCATTACCAAAAATTCATATAGTCCAAAGGTTGTGCGGAAAGCAGTCTTATGGACATCCTCAGGGGCGATCCATATCTGATGATACCCACTCTTTAAGTCTATGCGACTAAAGACACTTGCACCCTGCAACTTATCAAGTATATCATCAATCCGAGGGACCGGAAAGCGATTCTTGATCGTGATCTTGTTTAAAGACTTGTAGTCTATGCACATTCGAAACGTGCCATCTTTCTTCTGCACCAGTAGAACTGGAGAGCAGTAGGGTGAAGCACTTGGCCGTACTAACCCTTTCTCTAGAAGCTCGTTGACTTGCTTCAGAATTTCCTCTTGCTGAGCAAGACTCACCCGATAAGGGGGTTGATTGGGAGGCGAGCTACCCGGTATGAGATCTATGCGGTGATCTTCCGGGCGTACCGGAGGGAGTTCATCAGGAAGTGTTTCCGTGAAACAATCTTTGTACTTTTCAATAAATTGAAGACGCTTAATTTCCAGACTAGAGAAAGAGTCCCTACTAGTTTTATCCTTCTCACGTGCAAAAATCAAGTAAGCAGAAACACACTTCTTCATTTCTTTCTTAATGGAGATATGGCTTACAATTGGGAACTGCCAATCTCCTACATCAGCATGATTCTTTATTCTCTTACCCCCATGATCAAAAGTGAGGGTCTTTTCCACATAATCGGGAATAGGTGTCATGTGGAAGTGCCATGGCATACCCAAGATGATATCACATCCCTCGATGGGTGCCATCAAAAGTGATTCGCGGTCCTTGTACTCGCCAATCCGAAGATTGAGTTGTCCTTGCACAGGAGTTGCATTGGTTGTCAACCCCTCGAATGCCGATCCGTATGTAACCGGTGTGCCAAGCTGAGCCGGTGTGAGGCACAAACGTTCCGCAGTATCCAGGGAAATGAAGTTATCCGTGGATCCTGGATCATAAAGAATCAGTACTCGTTGGTTGTTCAAAGACCCCCAGCCCTTCAGAAGTTGACGCTTTCCTTTCTCCGTTTCTGTGTTTCCTTGAACATCTGGAATTGAGTTCGAGCTTGGTGGAGCGGGTTCCTTCCTTGCTTTCTCTTGTCTCGTAGAGGCTGGTTTTTGCCGTTGCTGCTTTAGCGGGCAATCCGGTTTCATATGTCCTTTCTCGCCACAGTAGAAGCATCTTCCTTCCTCTCTGAAAGTTTGAAGTTGAGTAGGAGAAAGATACTTAGTTCGCTTGCCATTGCCCTCTGGCTTCTTAGAATGATCATAGTCCCTAGATGGAGGACGTTTTCTTCCTTGGCTCCCTTGGTCATCGTAGACCCCTCTTTGTCTTGCACGGTAAGTGCTATGCTCCATTTTTCTGGGTGTCCCAGTTGAGTGCAAATCCTCAACAATGATTGCTGACTCCATCATCCTCTGAAGAGTATCATGCGGATACACTTTCATACTCTTTCGAAGCTGCGGTTGGAGACCCGCTTCGAACTTTCGTTTCTTTTCCTCGTCGGCAATTTTCATGAAGGGAGTGATCTTCAGAAGAACCGACCAATACTTGTCCACATAGGTCGTTACTCTTTCATGTTCCTTCTGGGCAAGCCAGTCCCATTCCTTCCGTATGTCCTGCTCGAAGTCAGGTGGAAGAAATTGTTCATAAAATTCAGATTTGAAGCTTTCCCAAGTTCTGGCCTGAGAACCTTCCAGAATCTTGGCTAACCACCAATTACTTGCCGTTTCCTTGAGGTGCATCCCCACATGGCGTAACTTGGATCTTTCTGTGAAGTGCCCATTGGTAAGGCGACTTCAAACTGTCTGATGAAGGACAGTGCTTTGGAGATGTCTCTCCGTCCGTTGTAGGTTTCAAACTTGATGTCCTTGTCGCCCAATTTGAAGACTCTCATGCGATGTTGAGACTTGCGACCATGCTTCTTGAATCGAGGCTTATCTTTAGGTTGATGTAAGGTAGTAGTAGTAGCGGCTTCCTTCTTCTGTCGAGATGATCGAGAAGTAGAAGTATAATCAAGAGAGTAAGATGGAGATGAGATAGAGATGTCCTTGCTCTCGTCTAGCAAAGAGAGCGCTTTTTCTTGGCCTTTCCTTGGAGTAGGCCGTTCATTCCGATCCGAAGATCCTTTGTGCACCTCGGCACGTTCTTCTTCTCTTTCCTCCTGTGGTCTCACGCCAACAGTGTTGTCTTGATGCCTGGCTGCATCGGTTCCATTCGTTTTCTTCATTCCGCCCAAGAACTTTTGGACATCTAGCAATAGTAAAATTTGTTGCAAATCCGCAAGCTGAGCTTGCACTTGTTGAAGCTCCTCTTCAACGCTTCTCCCTTGGCCCGACATGGTTCTTCCCGTTCTTCCCGGAATCGTCCTTCTTTGGAGAGAAAGAGAGGAGTCCGAGCTCTGATACCACTGTCACAAAACGGGAGCGTACACGAGCACTTAGAAATCTGAAAAATATAATACTTTGCAAACATGAGAGAAGGGAGAAGATCGACACAGTACTGGGGACTAGAAGATGGGCTGGTCCCCCCCCCGTTAAGAGTATTCTTTATTCAGGGAGAATTCTTATACAAGCACGGGAACCCGAGGAAACCCCTCCGTTCTGTAATCTTAGACCCGAAGGTCGTGCTTTCCCGTAAGGGGCTTGGACACAAGGCCGTTCCTTCCCGTAAGGGACTTAGGTGCGAAGCCGTACTTTCCCGTAAGGGACTTAGGCGTGAAGCCGTACTTCCCGTGAGGGGCTTTCCCGTAAGACGGGAGATTCCTGCAAAACAAACCACACAAAGCAACAATTCTCGATGCGTATCAACACCTTATACCTGTCGCTCCTTGCTCGGAAAAGCGACCTCCGTACTCAATCGTCACACGAACACCTGCAATTTCCGTCGCCAACCTCTGCTCCAGAATCCCAGCGCTAGCTTCTTCTGCTGCTTCCGACGTGTTCCAGAAACTGAACGCTGGCTGCTACTTTATAGGGCCTGGCACCCGGAGAGAATAGAGGCCGAAAAAGCAGAACTTGGCGCCCCTAGAGAGAGGAGAGAGAGGGATCGCTGAATCAGCCCCCCCCCCCCCTTGCGTAGCTTTTTAGCGCTGGCTTTTTTTTTTTTTAAGAAGAGCCTTGCTTTATTTTATTATAATAGGGCTGGTCACTTAAAAGTGGCCAGCCACTTTATAAAATAAAGTGTGAACCTGTTCAAACTTTAAAAACTCACTGAGTTAGTGAAAATAATGCTACACGAACACATTCGAGGCGTCCCCGGGTGCAGAACACGGCACAGATGCAATGCAAACACAGACTCCTCGCGGGAAAACATCTCCCTCCCGCGAATGTTCCTGCTTTTCGTAAAAAGCTTCATTGAACCCATCTTTATTCTTGTGCTTGCGTTCTTACGCGTATTTTCTTACTCAGTTCGGGTTTCCTCCTTAGCCTACGGGATGCCCCCTTACTGATGCACCCGTCACCCATCATGTGACGCATCAGGGGCACTCATAACCCGGCCCTTTTCACCGAACTTACGGAAACTCCTTCGCGATGTTTACCGTCACCCATCAAATGACACATCGGAGTTGTCCGTTCTTGATGGTAGTTCCTGTAGCTACAATCTTTTAACAGTTCTTAGTGCACACAATAAAATATCCTAAAAAAAGAGATTAATCATTAAAAATAAGAAAATAGTCCAATTAGCAACACAGGACACCATCCGATGGTGGTCCATGCGGTCTCTCAATGACTGCTGCAGTACACGGTATCTTCGACTTCGGCTTGATCATCTACGGGCGTACAATCCTTGAAAGATCCATTCATCCCAGCCATCATTCGACGGTTGCACACTCTAGAGGGGGTGGTGACTTGTGGTTTGCTATGGACACACCTATGCACTCATCAGAGGAGTTCACACGAGATATGGCCATGCTCATGGCATATGGGATTCCGACATTCCCAGAGAAGACACCACCACCTTGGGTGGACAGACACTTACCACTTGACCTCGACTCGTCAGATCACTTGCTTACACAGGAGCATCTACAATGGACTTAGGGAGAGGATCTTGGATCTCTTCTTGGACACGTTCATTGCTTGGATCTACAGACTCGAGTGGGACTTCAGTGCTTTGGACTCTCTTGGAGAGTTTACCCGCAAGATGCGGGAGATCAGGCTTCATTACGCGACTACATCCGAAGTCACCCGGAGCTTGGCTTGGATGGTAGTGCAAATGCTCTTCTACACTCCTGATCATTTGGATTGCTACCTTCAGAGTTGCTTACACTCACCCTTGGTAACCTTACAGCAGACTTATCCCCGACCTGGGCAGTAGGCCACTCCCAGCTCATTCACATTGAGAGCCACACTGAGATGTGGTTTGGTGGCGTTGATGGCGCGAATTCTGTTTTGGTTGACACCAGGGAACTGGAGCCGGGAGATACAGGCAAGACAACGCAGACAGATTGGTCTGGCCTTTCCTCTTCTCAAAGGATATTCACAGTGCAGACTACCCAGTCTGGTTCCCCTACTTCTACAAGATGATTACGGTGCAAACAAATTGGTATGGCCTTTCCTCTTCTCAGAGGCCCTTCACAGCGGAAACTGTTGAGTCTGACTTTCCCCTCATCTTGAATTACCATACCTACTAATAGGACACCATCCGGTGGTGGTCCGTGTGGTCTCTCGATGACTGCTACAGCTTACGGTAGATTCTACAGTGCAGACTATTTAGTCTGGCTTTCCTTGATTCGGAGGAGTTTATGATGCAGGTTGCAACATCTTACCTTCCTTGAGTTTTTCCAAAGCTTAGCCACCTGGCTACCCTCGGTTACAGGTTCATGCACTGACAGGCTTCCGGTCATTCTCATGACAATTCCTAGGCTTCCTCATTTTCTCCAGACAGTTTGATTACAGACACCACAGATCCTATTGGACAGGACACTTGCAGGTCTATTGGCATTTCTTTTACAACAAGAAGTTGTTTTCACACTCAGTTCGAGACCTTCACGCAGTATCTTCACCATGTATCGACGGAGGAGTACAGCAGTTTGCTACACTGCTCATGACGGCATTTTTCCATGGAGATTTCTGGGCGGTCGAGACACCTCAGACTGCTGCTACACTCGCAGAGTTCGCCGGAGTATTGTCCTTCAGTGGACATTGCAACAGACATCTTCATCATTTGCCTCACATCTTCGGCTTCATGCAGTTTGTTCAACATCCGGTGCTGAGAGGGGGTGTTCACTTACACCACTCTGCTGCTTGAAGCTTCACATAGGTCTAGGGCATACATGTACGGCTAGTATGTCTCTGGGCTGGCCACCCTTTGCGTACGCATACAGACTGCATCGTCCGGCCGCCCACTTTTTCTGGGCGCCCTTATATCCCTTTTCTTTTATGCTAGGTCATGGAGCACTTTCTGGCACTGATCGACCCCTTCCTTGGGCACCTATATATGGAGCAAGGGGGAATACCCACATATTATCTGTACACAACCATTCATTGGCGTTTCTGTCTATGGTCAGTGGGGGGGCTGATCACCCCTTCTTCCACATCTAGCGCTTCTCTCTCTCTCTCTCTCTCTCTCTCTCTCTCTCTCTCTCTCTCTCTCTCTCTCTCTCTCTCTCTCTCTCTCTCTCTCTCTCTCTCTCTCTCTCTCACGCGCGGTTCTGCACACGCGCATTCTCACACATCACCTCTTGGACAGACAGTCTTCCTCTGGCGGCGATGGTGGTCCCAAGACATAGCAATCACACCGAACCTCCAAGGTTTTTAGCTCGGGAAGAGACACCTAATGAGAGATGTCGAGAAACTTCAAGTCGTATTCTACTAGGGTTTCTGTGGCAAAACATTTCAAAATATACCCCCTCTGCCAGAAGTTGCTAGAAACCATATAACTTCGGGCAAAAATTTTCTTGAAAGCTTGCCAAGTCCTTGGAGTGAGCGGCCTGGTAGCTATAGACATCCACCACTGCATCCGAGAAAAACAGCATCTCGAAACAAATCTTAATCCTTCTCTTGCAAGTGATCTTTATGGCTTATGCCCTGTAAGACATGAGCGATGAAGACGGGAGCGCGCCCAATGCGCGATGAAGTAAGGGTGGGAGTCGTGCTCGCTGCTGCCCTCACTCATCGTCCCCCCCCCCCCCCCCCCCCCCCCCCATCGCCATCGCTCTCCCCCCCAAACCTCCAGCGCGCTACCCGCATTCTCCCCAGCGCGCAACAATTTCAGTGCACAGCAGGTTCAGCGCGTAGCAAACCCGCCCCAGTTTTGCACTCCCATTTCTTCCGCATCGCTTCGCTTCGCCTCACCCCTTCCCCCCGAGTCTTGCTCAGCTGAATTCGTCAGCAATTTTGGCGTGCTTGGCCAACAGAGAGCCACCTCTCGTCATCGTCATTTCACCCTTCTCAAGGGCAGCAAACACTGATGGAGGCTCATGCTCCACCTCAGAGGGACTCTCAGGAAGCCCCCTCGCCCGACCCGCAGAGCCCACCATCCGACTTGCTGATTCACCGACAGAGCAAGCGAGCCTCGCAGCAGAGGTGGAACGCCTTCAGGTGACTTCTGCCATCTGCAAGATTCTCGGCACCACACCCAGCAGAGGAGAAGTGTGCGATCTTCTCCAGGCCCGCCTTCTCGCTGAGGTGGGCAAGATCTTGGATGTTCAATTCCTCAAACGTGGCTACTATCAAATATAGTTTGAGACCTCCGAGATGGCGTCCAAGGTCATTGCGATGAGTCCAATGGCCATCAGAGCAGTTCAAGCCCACTTTCGACAGTGGAGACACGGTTTCGATCCAACTACAGATGTTCTGGTAGAGGAGGCAAACCTTCCTATCTCCGTTTGCTTTCCCGGTTTGAGGAGGGAATACCTGCCACTCTTGACCAGGATAGGCTCAGAGATTGGGACTGTCTTGGAGACACCTCGCACGGCAGCATCGGTAGCTGCCAACGCGGCCGGCATCCCCTCAGTACGTGTTTTCGTTCGAGACACACCCACTCTCCCAAAGGTCATCCTACTACCTAGGGTGAGTGGGGGTTGGTTCCGTCAGAGCGTGGAGTATTTGGGCCTCCCAAATCACTGTTTCATTTGCAGACAGATGGGCCATTTGGCAAAGGCCGTCCTCACAGGAGACCTCAACCCACAACAAAGGCGCAACCTCCCAAGGCTGAGCAGGCCCAGCAGCCAGACACACAAGACGCCCATGCTGGTACCTCGACAAAGCCCAACGTTCAGACAGTTGACGGTTGGCAACAGGTACCTTGCTGTCATCTACAGGGGAGGGCTCGTCGCACTGCTCCCCCTGGTGGCCGACCTTCTGCAGCTCAGCAGCACTAGGTTCCAATTGGAAACCGTTTTGACCCCCTTCAGCAGGACCCGCCTGAGGGGCCCCGTCCACTTCAGTTCCTCCTCCTCCTCCTCCCTCGGACACTGTCGCTCCGCCTCCCTGTCCTCCTCCCCCTCCCCCACCTCCACCTCCGCCTCCCGTCCCTCCTCTCTCCCCGGTGGGGCCCACAACGTCATCTCTCGACCCTTCCTCCACTCCTCCTCAAGCGCAGGAGACTGGACACGTGTCTGTCGCGAGGCGATCTCTTGGTAGTGCTTTTGCCACGAGCCGAGTGGCTCAAGAGGGACTCCCCCACCTGAGGCCGCCTTTTGTGGTGCAGACTTCTCCCTTTGCAGCAGTCCCTAGAGGTTTGACTTGCTTCGACATTCGCAGACGCTGGGACTTCTTCCACCACAGCTTCACACAGTTCCTCATTCCTGAGTGACTCTACTCCTGACTTTGAGGAGGCTTGCTTTTGAGTCCACGTCCTCTTCTTAGAAGCTAGAGGCACTAAGGCTCTGGACACAGCGGTGGGTTTCTCCTTTCCGCTGTGCGGCAGGGATTCTACAGAGTGGACCCAGCACACTGTTCTTGATTGGCTCCAGATTCAAACTACTGAGTTCTCACACCACTCAAGGGACTTAGGAGTGACACATTTGGTGCGGACACTTTGGCCTCTTGCCAAGTTCAACGTGACGCCTCTGGAGTCTGGATGAAGCGGGTTGCAAGCACATAGTGGTGCATCTGTTTGCTGACACTCAGAGCCCTCCTTGTTATATATTTGTACATGAGGATTCTTGGACAGAGGATGTAGCCCTTCGAACTGCACGCTCGGCTTGGGCCTCGACGGGACAGTCACTCCTTTCGCTCTTGTCTAGAGGTTGTTCGGATACAGATTACTCCCCATCCAAACTGGCCTCAAAGATAGCGAGGTTAGCTGCTATGGTGCCATAGCAGCTAACCTCATGGAATGTGCAGGGATTAGGAGGACCCCAATTTCAACGTCAGAGGGGTCGGATGCGTCAAGAGCTACAGAGATGCCTTGTGGGTGGTGAGATAGACATTCTTATGCTACAGGAGCATCATCTTTGTGAGAGCCGCATTAGACGATGTGGTCAGATTTTGCGTGGTCACTATAAGACTTTTGGTCAGCTGCATTTGGACCCGGAGGCATCCAAGGAGGGGTATGTATGACTATTGCGGATTCTTTGCATTACGCCATTGTGGGCAGAGGGATTATTGTGCCAAGCACGGCTCAATGGATCACTATGCAGGCTCAGGGTTGCCTCGTGGGCTTCCTGAACACCTATGCGCCCAATGTGGCGAGTGCACGTGCAGAGTTTTGGTCTCAGATTGTTCAGTCTTTGCCGCAAACAGAGCAATGGTGCATTGGGAGTGACTTCAACATGTTGGAGGACCCCTCTGACAAGATTGGAGGTAGCCATACTACTGTGCATGGAGTTGAGTTGGCAGCTTGGGAGAGGTTTTGTATGACTGCAGGTTTCACATGTGTGGCCTTCGCATCCCTGAGAGGGCCTTGCTGGACTCTGCGCTCAGAGAGCGAGTGGTGGTTCTTTGGAGAGAGAGCTTAGACATGCAGTACTCTCCTGCTGACAGAGTGGCCTCAGGACTTGCACAGCTTAGTCGATTCTTTCTTCAGGAGTCTTCGGCCCGCCTGGTTGCAGCGAGAGAGGAGAAGCAACGTCTCCCAACGGGGCGTTGCTTCCTTGCGGAGGAAGCAGGAGCAGCATCCAGACAATCCTTGCTTAGAGGAGCAGTTGCAGCAGGCTCGCCAGGAGCTCGCTAGCACAAAGGAGAGGTGCCATGAGTTTGCTTTCCATCGACAAGCATCTCGGTGGACCTAGGTGGGTGACAGAGTGACAGGGGCTTTCTTTGAGGCAGTGGGACCCCGGCATGCGCATGCCAAGGTCAGCCAGTTCAGGAAGCCCGACGAGTCAGTTGCTTTAGAGCCTGAGGACTTGCGAGCAATAGCTACTGACTTTTACCATGACTTACTTTCAACAGAGCCTCAGTCAGAGTCAGGATGCCAACAGAGAGCAGGTTTGGGCACAGATGCCTTGTCTTGTGACTAAGGAGATGCGCCAGAGGCTTGAGCTCCCTCTTCAGCTTGAGGAGCTTCACGTGGCCTCAGAGCACTTCCCCGTGGTAGTTGTCCAGGAGAGGATGGTTTGACTCCCAGTTTTTTCTTAGAGTACTGGGACTTGCTTGCTTCATAACTCTGCAGCGCTTTTCAGTACATCCTGCAAACAAGAGAGATGCCTGACAGCATGAGTGAGGGTCTGATCTACCTCATTTCCAAGGAGGGTGGCTCCTTGGATGAGATTCGACAGTGGCGGCCCATCACCATCCTTAACTCGGCCTACAAAATTCCTGCCAAGGCTCTGAGTTTCAGGATTCAGCCACTTCTTGAGAGCATTATACATGCGACACACACTGGTTTTGTCAAGGAGCGTAGAATCCTTGACAACATCTTTACTTTCTGGGAGGCTTCTGCTTGGGTTGTCAGGTTGGTTTGGACTTGTCTCCTAAGCAGCAGATTGCTCCCCTCCTGTCCATCAGGAGGAAGCTGTTACATTGGAGCTCCACACAACTCTCTAGCTGGCAAAGTTGTAGTGGCCACCATGGTGTTGTTGGCTACTATGTGGTACATTACATCTTGTTGGATTTTCTCGAGTTCTTGCATTAGCTAGGTGGAGAGGCTGATCAGGAATTTCCTTTGGTCAAGACGCGACACTCAGATAGCCCGGGCCAAAGTAGCCCGGCAGGTCATCACTCTTCCTTGTTCTCAGGGGGTTTTGGGGATCATAGACCCAGCACAACAGAGCAGAGCCCTTCTTGGGAAGTTTGTTGTCAGAAGATTGCTTCCAGGGGAGGAGCCTTGGAAGGAGTTTTTGCTTCAGCGGCTTAGTGCTAGAGTGCCTCAGGCTAGAGGCCCTTGTAGACCTTCGACCAGATGGATTTTTACAGAGATGCGCAGGGTTGGCTTGAGCGAGATACTGGAGGACCGTTTTCTTGTGAGTTTGCTCTCCTCTTGGAAGCATTTGAGGAGAGGCCTGGAGCAGCACCAATCTTCTTGCACGGAGGAGCACTTGCGACATCCCCTTGTTTGGATCCCCATGGTTAGCACTCAGAGAGGCCACTTGGTTGGTAGTAGGCCTCATGTTTCCTGGGGTCCCATGGCAGAGGGTCCAGCACGCACCTTAGGTGACTCGTTACAGTTCTCAGGCTTGTTAGAGGAGCTCCATAGCATCCAGTTACAAGGCATGAGAGGGGTGCAGAGCATGTGTCAGGACATTACAGAGGCAGTTCCAGCTGAGTGGCTCACACCTCTCGAGTCAGCAGCGCCCAAATGGATGGGGGTCTTCACACGCCTGGAGGTCCTCATCGCAGTTCGGGCTTGTTCAAAGACTGTACCTTCCCTGTTCTTCAAGCTACAGGGTGAGGGTCGTTTACACCGAGTGTCAGTTGAGGCCCTGTTTTCAGAGGATCCGAGTTATGGGCATCTGTGGGAGGACTTGTGTCATAGATCCTAACCCAGCAGCTCTTGAGACTGGCCACTGGAGGCTGTGGGCTTGGGAGAGCTGTCCACTTGTACGAGAACAGTGGGATCTTGAAGAGTGGTTTTGGAGGGACCCTTTCGCCTCAACCCTCCATCCAGGTGTCCCTTTCTTTCAGTACACCGTTTGACTGGGACGTCACATACTGCAGCACGGAGAGAGGCTCGTCCTGTTGCAGCACCTCATTGGCAAGAAGAGGGTCTCACAGCTGTGTTCTTGTCAGCTTTTTGGGCGAGGTTGTGGGACGCCAGACAGCCGCGGCAAGTCACTTTGTTCCAGTGGTTGGTTGCACACAGGGCTACAGCAGTGGGAAGTTGGCTTGTACATAGTGGTCTCTTGTGGCCACCCTGTGGAGAGTCAGCGCCACTGTCTCTGGGACTGTCCTATGGCCCACAACAGGTTTGACTTCGAGTTCTTCGGCTGATGCCAATTTTTTTCCACAGCACGACAATACACTTGGGGGCAGCTGCTTGGTCCACTCTCACGGGCCCGGCACTACAATTTGAGCTATCCTCCACCAGCAAGATGATAGTGATAAGGGGGGTCGACTTACACTCTAGCCTGCTATAGAGCTTACTCCACTAGAGTAGTGCAGTGAGAGAGAGGAGTGTTGGGAGCTCATCTGCGGCCTGACACTCTGGTTCATGTGGCGGCCTCGCTACTTCCGCATCTTCGAGGCTCGCCCAGTACCACCTGCAGAGACATTTCGAGATCTTTGGCTAGAGCTGATCCATACTCTCAGGGGACAGTTCGAGAGACTCCAGGGCAGCTCCGACCGCACGCGGGAGCGCAGAGAGGCTTTCCTTCGACTCTGGCGCCTTGGGCCTTTCTTCACCATGGTCCAGGGTGGGCTCAGATGGCACTACCGTCCACCTGTGTGGCTTTTCCCTCCTCCCATCTCCTGATTTAGCCTCATTGTACATATGCTGTTTTTTTTTTCATTGGGAGTCTCCCCTTCTGATTGCTGTAGCCCTCTCTAGTAGAGGTGGTTGTAGCCTTATGGGCAATTTCATTAACTAATAGAAGGATCTTTTTCTTGGAAAAAAAAAAGTAAGGGTGGGAGTAGCTATTAAGTCCGGGGTCGGGACACGAAGATTCTTTCTAGGGAACTCTGGAAGCGACTCTGGAAGCACCACCTTGTTGTGTCTGCTCTTTGGGGGGACCGGTATGCTTTCGAAAAGCACACCCCTGATGCTTTGATACCATTGTCACGAGACGGGGACCACGTGCCAATAGAAAAGAACAGACCGAACAGACTTTTAGCACTACAATAACAACTGAGCTGAAAAGGGAGAGGGAGCACACGCGACACGGAGTGGCGGAATTCCACCCCAGAGAGTATTGGCCCCAAACCTTGGCGCCCATTTCGATATTTCTTTATATTACTTGAACTCGGTACAATGTCGGTAGTTGTGCTCTGCACCTTTTCACCAAAGCGTGCTAGAGACTGAGCCCTCTGCACATATTTTGAGGCCCTTGGCCTTGAAAAGCAGTTACATGAAAAGCAATCAAACTCAAAAGCAATTAGTCTCAAAAGTTGGCGTTGAAAACTGCCCAACATAAATCACAGAAATCCGTACAAGCTGCCACGTCAGCAAGTCAACGTAAAATCCGGAAATCAATACAGACTGCCACGTCAACAGTCAACGTAAAATCCGAAAATCCGTACACTGCTGCCACCTCATCAGCTTCTACGCAAATAAGTTTGTGTGTGTGCGCGCGCGCGTTGGTCCTGCTTTATTTTAACATCTTTAGGTCACTTGGGCCCCATTGAATGGAGTCCCATAAGTTGGTGGGAACTCTTCTTTAAAAATAGGCCACTCGGCAAGACTTTGCAAGTTGGTAAAACTTCTTCTGATGTTTCTACTTCCTCACTTAGGGTTTAGGCCCCTAGGTCGGGATCTGCAAGTCGGCTCCGTTCTTCAGTGGGCTTGACACGTCAGCAATTTGTGACATTCCCCCTTATTGAAAGAAAGTAATCATCCGCGATTACAACATATCTGCAAAACAACTCAAGTTTCTCAATCCAAATCGGAGCTCTTGATTTCCTGGATCGTAGGCTTCCCAGAAGAATCTCATCCAATAAGGAGTCTCATTCGAGATCGGAACTCTTGATATCCTGGGACATTGACTTTCCAGAAGTATCTCATCCAAAAAGGAACAGTCAGTGGTTGGCACATCACAATGCTACACAAATGCTCACATATGCATGTTACAAGACATAGAAACATTAAGTCACTGATGAACACTTCTCCCGCATAACCTAACAAGGTCCGGGCCAAGAGATATTAAACAACTCCCTCATCACCCCTCCCGCATAACCTAAAAAGGTCCGAGCCGATAGATATAGAGGCCCCTTACAACTAAACGCCCCCCAGACCACAACCTGCGTCGTTTGGAGGTGCTGAGAGTAACCACTGCTCAAACTTCTGAATACTCCTCCCGCATAACCATCCAGATCCGAGCCATGTAAAAACAATACTTTTCAATCGTTCAATACTCCCCCCACAAATAACCGGGCCATGAGTATGAACAGGCATTCTCAAACATCATTTCTCACTACTCCACCCAGGAGTAAAAATTACCAATCATTGAAACCAGTATTAAAACCACAGTCAAACAGTTCAAATCGACACCAAGACAAGTTCAAAACAGATGCCATCCATTTCAAACAAAATCCAAAAAGGATCACCAAACAAGTTCTCAAACAGAACTCAAACTTAAAAAGCAATCTTGACATCAATCGAGCTCGAAAAGTCGATTGACTTTCCATCTTGAAACCTGCACCAAAAATTAGGGTCAGATTCTTTACATAAGGTCGTAGCCGCACCACGGGGAGTGACTCTCCAGCAGGCTGAGATAAGCCGGGCCAGACGACGCCCACGTGTTACTGGATGCCCGGCCCCCACGACTCCACCGTAGACAGATTGAGGAGATCCAAACCCGAGCACATCGATCTGCCAAGGAGAGATGAGCCTAGATGATGGCTCACCCAACCTTGCTCACGATCCTCCCATGCACCACATTTTACACCCTCCTATTGACACAAGATGGAGCTAGCTAGCTTGATGCATTTGCATGGTTGTACTACCTGAGCATATAGACATGCACATACTAGAGCTCCATTCCCCCCATAGAGCCCATCACAAACCAAGGGTTTTATCCTTATCCTTATTTTGTACCAGTTTGGACTGTTTTGTCTTTTCCGATAGATGAAGGACATACACACATGTATACTTGATTTGTCTCATAGGCAGTCTTCAACCTCACATAGACGTTAAAATCTCTCTCTCTCTCTCTCTCTCTCTCTCTCTCTCTCTCTCTCTCTCTCTCTCTCTCTCTCTCTCTCTCTCTCCACATATATTTATGTATTAATTAATGTAAACTATATTAACCTATCTATCTATTAATTTATCTATCAGTCTAACTATTTATTGAATATTTACGTGTTCATTTCTATTGAACTATATAACTGTCTGTCTCACCACTTACTAAAACAGAGCTGAAGTGGATTCACTGACCTTTGGAAGAGAGGAGAGCTCAACTCCAAATTGGCGGCGGGCTCGAGCAGCCAGGCTCTCAGATGTAGCCTCATCACCAGTGTAGATTACACAAGAAAGATCTGGATTCTCTGCTTGGATGGCTCTGACAGCGCACCACAACACGCGCTCCCCACCACCACCATCATTTGTATAAGGGTGGAAAAAGCCCACAGCGTACTCTTTCCTCCGCCTTCCCAAATAGCGCAGAACAACCCATAAAACGCCTGCGAAGATGCTGATTGCAACAGCTGCAAAATACATTCCTGAATCCTGCTCTCTGGGAGTTGAGGTGTTCCTATCAAGGCTCACATAAAAAGATGGCCAACCCTCAATCAAATAATAAACCTATTGTGATCCAATTTAGCTTATTTAATTTGGTAATAGGCCATGAGTTCAAGTTTGTTTACATTGATAAGAACAAACTTTTGAAAATTCAAGAACAACATAATTAAAATTAAGATAAATTTAAAATGTAGAAAGAAAAATTTATATAAGCTTATATTTATTAGAACGTAAATGTGTGTGTGTGTGTGCATGTGTGTGGATTATAATGTCCACGTAGGGATAGAGAGGTAGTAGAGATGGAGATAGGTTAGGGATATAGGTAGAGAGGAGAAGAGAGATAGTTGAATAGGTAAAAATAGCAAAGTAGAGAGACAATGACTATGAGGTAGAGAGATAAACAGAGAGGTAGTGCTAGGTAAAGGTGTAGATAGAGATAGGTAACTAGAGTCAGAGAGAAAGAGAGAGAGTGGTAGATAGACAAAGGTAGAGGTAGAGTGCAAGGCCACCTATCTTGCAGGGTGACTCCTCCTAAGCATCCCCTCCGTGTACTTAAAGCCATTGGCCTACACTACAAGAAGCCTTTTATATTTGTGACACCCTTAAAAATAGCACACGTCGCAAAAGTAATGTCGTCCTCCATCGCTTATGCGACGCCCTCAAAAATTCAAATTTTGGTACAAAGGGCGTCACTAAATCCGTCGCTAAAAGCATCATAAAGGGTGTCACTTATGCAACATCATATTTGTGATGCCTTTTGCGACACTTGCAAATTACAGGACGTCGCATACGCGACATGCGATGATTATGTGATGTCTACAAAGTGTTAAAAAATTTGAGTGAAGTCGTGATGAGCCATTTTTTGCTCCCGTGTTTCCCTTCTCAATTTGTGTGTGTGTGTGTGTGCGCGCGCACGCATGCACGCGTTCCTAGCTCTCGGCTCCCTCCCTTCGTGTCTCCACCACAAGTAAGTTCCCCCCTCCCCCCCCAACACACACACACGAAAATGAAATGAAATGTTATATTAATGTCTTCTAAAGGCCAAATTGACCTATGAGACCACATCATGGTAAATCCGCGAGAGAGAGAGAGAGAGAGAGAGAGAGAGAGAGAGATGAAATGAAATGAAATGTTATATTAATGTCTTCTAAAGGCTGAAATGACCTATGAGACCAAAGAGTTACATCATGGTGAATCTAATAGAAGGTCTTCTAATACTATGGGTCAACAATAATGACCATACTTTCTTTCTTGAGCATTGTCCAATCTATCCCCCTTGCCTAATAATTAACCACACTGCAACAACCTTCGAGAATGGAGTAGTGCAAAAGACAACATTCCTTAGTATGCAACTTGAGGTAAAGGATAACAGCATCAATAGAAAGAAGCTCGAAAAAGAGAAAATTGTCCCAACTCATATCTTTAAGTACATTCACAAGGGTAGCAACCGCCCATCAAGATGGGCACATAAAGTCATATTGTCACAGATATAACCTATCGTTTTTTCAGACTCCTCATATTTACATGCGGCCCAATACATAAAAAGGTTCATAAAGGACTTCCGTAACATTGGATTTGAAAGGCTCAGGCTATGGAGACTGATAAAAGGGATCTACATAATTATCAATCAAAGACATAAAAAGGTCGGTAAAGGACTTCTATAACAGTGGAAAGGCTTAGGCTATGGACATTAATAAAAGAGTATATGCATAATTATCAAGCAAAGACATAAAAAAGCTGGTACAGGAATTTTGTGGCAATGGATTTGAAAGGCTCAGACTATGGAGACCAATAAAAGGGGTATTTGCATAATTATCAATGCTCAATGGCGGGCACTAGGTCCCTCAAGGGGCCTAGTGCCCCCTCAAGTACCTCCTATCTTATGCCTAGTGCAGGAAGGATGGAGGGCAACTCACACACAATAGCATGAGCATTTTTTCTTCGTGGGATCCAGCACTTAGAAAATTTCAAGGGAACCGCTTGTAAGCCTTGGTTTAAATCCAAAAAGTATCTCATCATGGGTAAAGATGGATTGTTCTTATTATAGGATCAATCTTTAGTGGTACGAGCTGATAAAACCACATGGTGTATATAACCCCACTACTTGCATGGCGGGGTCTTCCTCCATTATCACCCCACTCCTTAAAGCAGAGAAATTGCCATCACAACTGAAGCTTGCAAGAAATGGACCCACCTATCTTATGCTATTTAAAAGAGTGTGTACTACTTGGCCCTTACATCTTCAACAAAAGCCCCCCAACTATGGCTAATGAGGTCCTCGTAAAGCCTATAGTCCATGCTATGTTGACATCAAGAACAAGTTCAAAGACATAGATAGTCCATAAATTAGATGCAAATTAAGTTCTGGGTTTATGATGGATGTAGGTAACATGGACAAGGCTTGTATAGAATGGAACTTTGGTTTAAAAAAAGGAGAGTTAACCAACATCACCACGGGGATCATAGATTATTGTACCATATGCCTTAAGAATGATTTGAATCTTGCTACTTTATGCGTTACTAATAATTGTCTTATTGATGTGGTCGTTTTTAACACACACACACAGGCCAAACTCTGACTATGAGAACTGCAAGGCCAAATTGACCTCTGAGACTGAAGAGTTACATCATGGTGAATCTGATACAAGGTCTGTGCGCACGCACACATGCACACACACACACACACACACACACACACACACACACAAGTCAAACTCGGTCTATGACACAAATCAAATAAATATGTGTGTGTCTTTGTATTGATTCATGAGCTTCACGTGTGTGTGGGAGCACATATTAGTACCTAGTTCTACACCCACTATTGGGTGTTGGGGTACATGCATATGTGCCTTGCCCGATCCCCCGGGCTATGGGCGCCCGCCCACTGATACCTTATTCTTGTGTACATATACAATGAATAAGGGGCAGCTCGTACTAGAGTCTTGCTCCACCCACACACTTTGTACTCTCTTCTTCTCTCCTTTCCACATGCACATCGCATCGTACACGCACGCATCCACGTACTCGCACTCTTCAACTGGTATCAGAGCGCTGGTGATCGCGGAGAGCACAACGGCTTTGAGAGCTTTGAGGCGATAGCTCGCTCGCTCTCGACGGTGGAGGGGTCAAGAAAGCTCAAAAGATTTGTGAGAATTCAATGGGAGCTTATGAGCTCAGCTGAGAGTGATGTATGCTCTTGTGGAAGCTCATAAGTCAGTGTGAAAGATTGTGTGTAAGTGAAGGTGCTGCCCTAAAAACTGTGCACGCAACAGCACTGTTTTTAGATTCATTTTTCTCCTTGTAGAAGACAGATCTGAATATTCTACCCACTCATCCCATTTGTTTTGATGTCATCTACCACTTTGCAGAAGAAATTTTTTGCAAATTCCTCACCGTTTTGTTGACATTCAACTCAGACTGACTGTATACAAAAATTGTAGGTTTTCTATTTTTGCATAGTGTGCGAGTTTGATGCACTTTTGGAAGCACGGAAGGTGCTCAAAATTAGGTGCATAATTTTTGAACTGAAGATGCAATTTCAGCTTGTGCAAAGTTTGTAGTTTGAGGGTTTTTGGTAGATTTGGGCAATGAAGTACGGAGGCGTTTCCACACCATCAAAGCGGTCTCTTGAGAGACACGATTTTTGAAGCACACAAGTGGAGCTTCTTTCACAAGTTTTCACAGGATACTTTGGCACTGATTTTGTGTTTGGATTCATGGTCTTTGCGAATGGGTTTGCATATGGTTATGGCGCATGGTTGATGCCCATTATACATGCATTTTGGCGAGCATTTTTGAGTGCCGGTGAGCTTTCTTGAGAGCATTGTTTTCGCCTTGATAAGGTTATTGGATTACAACTCTTTTGGCGCTTGTTTATGCACAGTCACTCGGTGGATGTACGTTGAGTGTGGATTGCAATTGTATGCAAGATTGTGGAGCCATTTTGACATTTCTACTCATTGGCATTGAGTAGTGTTATGGTTTATGGTTTAGAGTCCTTTTTCGGAGACTTTAGTGGTCGAGTTGAACTCCCTCTTTGACAAGTTTTGTCAGCTTGGACACAATTTGGTGTTCTTGTACCCACTCTCACAGGAGTGAGGATTGCGTATGCTAGTGTGGCTACAGACTTTGCTAGTCACAGGCTTCACAGGTTTTTTGTAGACTTTTGCAGGCAGTTTCTTTTGTGGGATGCGTTTTGAGCTAGTTTGCTCTCTACTTGCGTGTATGGTTGTGCACTTTACGCTCGGTTGAGCAGTTTGTCCCACATTATATGCTTGCAATTTACAGATTGTGGAGCTTTTTTATGCATATGTGAGCATCATTTTTGATGTGTTTGATCATATTTTCCATGATTGTGTAGTGGTCGAGTTATCTCCCACTTTGTTGCTGGATACTCTGCCAAATTTCTCCCAGGTTTTCTCGCCATAGTTTTTTTCCATACACTTATGGTTGCAGACATGTGTGATAGTGAGAAGACGGTAGTCTCGCAGTTGTCGATACTAGCGTTGTTGGCATTGTGGTCACACAAGACACATTAGGTGCTGTTGTTTTAGATGTATGAGACAACAACGGAGATGTATGTGTGATGTAGATATGGCTTTTACACATTTTAGAGAGGCAGTTCTAGTGGCAGTCAATGCCAATGACGGTGATGTCATGCTTGCCTCAACGAGTGTACCTCTTGCAAATATGTCTATATAGCACACTTTCTCCAAAGTGGTTACTAGATAGCGATGCTGCTTTCCACGTCACACCGCATCATGACTGGTTTAGCACCTTTTCTAGTGGGAGACTTGGTTGCCTGCACTTGGCCAATGGTTTGATGTATGACATAGAGGGTGCAGGAGACGTTTGTTTGTAATTGCCTAGTGGTGCATCATACACGCTACAACATGGGCGCTATGTTCCTCAACTGAGACAAAGCTTGATCTCGGTGAGACAGTTAGTAGACTTTGGTTGTCAGGTACTTCTTAGAGAGCAGTCTTTCCATATGCATTGCGGTTCATTAGTGATTGCCAGAGGAGCCCGCAACGGCCTGGTATATCCTATGCATGTGTTTGAGGTTTGAGATGGCATGGTCTAGGTTTAGTTTTTGGCTTGCTTTGAGCGAGAGACAAGATGTGTCTCTTTCACGGGTGAGCTCCACCATGCTCACGAGATAGAGCATTTAGCTGTACAGCACGTTCCAGTAGACCATGTAGAGAGAGACATAGAGCGGTAGTGCTCTAGTGAGACACAACACGTGTTGTCATAGTTTGTGCAGGTAGAGGCAAGGAAGGTTTGCTCCCTAGAGACACAAGCAAAGATGACATATTTGGAGTTCTTTTATATGCTCATGCTAGAGGCTTATGAGGTGATATCAGGACACTCGCATCGAGTCCTGATGATGCAGAGTATACGTATACGCATAGCGCAGGGGAGACGAGTACATCTAGGTTTGTGCAGATTTTGTCAGCGTTCGGGCGTCTCATGTACAACTTGTTAGTGTCGAGTCAACCTGGCAGCTGCAATGGGAGCATTTGCAACAGGGATTGTCAGTCGTACGATGACTAACACTACCATGATGTATAGTGGAGTTTTGCAAACCATACAGAGTAGTCTACGAGATTTACATGCAGGCTCTAGCGTGGGTACGCACGCTCATCTACCAGGAGAGCCGATACGACTGCATGTAGATCGACTAAGCGAGCCAATGGGTGTAGGTTGAGAGAGTCTCTCACCTGTTTTATTGTACATACTAGCAGTTTAGCTAGTAGGACCCACTTATCGGCACATTCGCCTTTAAGTGGGAGGGTGTTGGGGTACAGGCGTTTGCGCCTTGCCCGACCACCTAGGCTATGAGCGCCCGCCCACTTATACCTTATTCTTGTGTACATATACAAAGAATAAGGGGAAGCTCGTATTAGGGTCTTGTTCCACCCACAAATTGTGTACTCTCTCCTTCTCTCCTTTCCACATGCACATCGCACCATGCACGCACGCATCCGTGTACTCACACTCTTCATTGGACACTGACAACGTTAGTGGGGATGTCGCAGTATTTAGTCAATACTATGCATGCTGGAGCTTATGGTTATATTGCCTTATGGATGACTACCAAGAGTCTATACCTTGCACTTTCCTTTAAAGGTGAATTTGGGTTGACCCTGGATTCATCTAAGTATAATAAAGTTATAAAAGGTGGGTATCAAGACCTTGTGGGGTACATATACAAAAGGTGGGTGTGTATCTCAAAGAACAAATACAAAACGGTGAATATGTGTGTATTAGAAAACGGAGATGGCTTGCATAGGTCATTGCATGATCATGGCGATGTCCTCCATGGTGAGAGTGTGCACAAGGCATATGTCTTTCCAATGTAGATGCAATCCTTTGATGCAACCTCCTCCAATGATGGGAGCATCCCCTCATCTTAGGCCTCTAGGATCCTCAAATTTGCTGTTCGATAAACTCAGACTCTCTCTGCTCATTAGTGATGTCTTCCCCTTCTAGAATTTCATCTCTAATACTGATAGTTGTTTTTCGGTCCAGCTATCATGAAAAAACAAATAGCAAAGACCCTAAACATAGCCCCAAATAAATAAACCAAATATGTATATAGTTCTAATAAGCTATTTATGCATATGCAAAATGGTGGGGTGTCAACCTTTCTCATGGGAACTAAACCTCTTGTTTTATATTAACCTTAGGTGTATGTTAATAATAGGTGTGAGTTTGCATATGTATATTATATTTGAGGGTACCTAAATAGATAAATAAAAGTGTTTTTACCTATGCCTATTTATTTTAGCTTACCTATATAGCTATCTATGCTACTCCTTGTATATATCTGTAGAGTAATAAACAAGGTCGGTGATATCTCCACATGGAAAAATAAGACTTTTCTCAAGAGGACATGTACATCTCTAGGAAAGTAAGGAGACTTCAATGCAAAGGACATAAGGTGTTGGCTCCACGTTTGATTTCAAAGGAGGAGTTATGTGTTTCAAAGACCTACAAGCCTATACAAGAGGATAGATATTTTGGTGCTATAGGTTTTATGCAAAGTCATGGTGGTAGATATGTGGATAAAGGTACAGATGGGGCATGTAAGACCTTTCAAGAGCTTGGTGACATATGTACATCTTCTACAATTTTCCACAAAACTCTCACTCTCATTTCACCCTCTCTCGTCAACTTTGAGCCATTGTTTTTCCTCCCACCTCTTACACATCAAAAAAGGACTCAAGGACCAATGACCATGACCTTGTGGGCTTATTCTGGCCTCCCTATGGCCCTAAAATGCATTTATGCACTTTCAAATAGCCCATTCTCTTTTTTACACATTTTACTTTTTATTCTTACACACTTTCATTACACACACACGCACGCACGCTCATGCGCACATTTACACACACACACACACACACACACACACACACCATCATTAGTAGCCTAGGGTAAATCTAGCATGGAGAAGATCATTAAAATTAGCCATGGATCATTAAAATTAGCCATGTATGCTATTGTATATATTGGGTGCTCATCAAAAAAGCAAGCTCATTTTTCTAGTTAGAGGGAGCTTTTTACCAAAATGGTAAGGGTCTTGTTTGTAGACAAGTGCCATGCACTAGTGAAATTCTTGAAATCCTAAAAGGGTTGCAAGAGAAGAAGCTTGTGGGGGTCATTTTGCACATGAGCTAACAATCAAACAAATATTTCTATCTGGATATGTTTGGCCAAGTATGTATGTGAATGTCCAATATTGGTGTATAAGCTGCCACTATTGCCAAATCAATGGCAAAAAAAGGTTACTGCATGGACCTCGACAACCAGTCATTGCTTGCAGTCCTTTTGAAAAATGGGGAATTGATGCTATGGGTCCGTTGCCTAGGACAACAAATGGGAAAGTCTATATCCTTTTTGCCATAGACTATATGACAAGATGGGTAGAAGCACAAAGAGTAGCATGAGTAAATGAAAAGACAACGAGTAGGTTTGTCTAAACCCAAATTTGTTGCAGATTTGGTACACCTCTTGAAATTTTCTCTGATAATGGTCCAAGTTTTAGAAAGGTCTTACTAACGAAGGTGTGTGATGAGCTCAAAATTCACCATAGACACAACACACCCTATTATCCACAATCAAATGGTTTGGTAGAAAAAGAGGCTAGTGGGATCATTGCAAAAATTATTAGAAAGATAGTGAAGAGTAAGCCAAAGCTCTGGGATGGCTTTTTGGATGGGGCATTATAGGCATTTAGGACAACTTAGAAAGATTCTACACACTTCGCTCCATTGCACTTTGTGTATGGACAAGAAGCTTTGCAACCAATTGAACTTCAAATTCCTACCATAAAGCTTACAACTAAACATGAGCAAGAGGGTGATCAAGCATGGATCAATAGGCTCCTCATCATGGTGGAACTTGAGTGGAAAAGAGAGATGGCATACAAGTGCTACGAGCAAAAAGCATTGCAACTCAAGGAGAATCATGACAAGGGTCTCAAAGACAAAGGTATTCAAGAAAAGAGCTTGGTCCTTTGCTACAACAATACGCTGGACAACAGGTTTGATGCCAAGTTTGAAAGTAGATGGGAAGGGCCTTACATTGTGAAAAAAGATTATACAAGCGGCTACTACCAAGTGATGGACTTGGATGGAAAGGAACACCGGCAACAATTATCGAATCAAGACTTATCTAAGTCGCATCCTTCCAGGAGATCTGGAGAAAGAACAAGCCAAGGAGAAAACCAAGGAGGTATGCTACTATTGTTGTACTTCTCACGCATTCAAATCATGTGCGACTAGGCGCATAACATACGAAGGCAAAGAGGCATCAAGAAGGAGAGGAACCTTGCAGGAGGTGTTGCAAAATTATCCACAACTTTCATTCCAGTGCGAGCCAGTGGATGGTACATGAATGAACCATCAACTGGAGGGGGGGAAACTAAATGATAGGTGTTTTTTGATCTAGCCATCATGAGGAAACAAATAGCAAAAATCCTAAACATATCCCCAAATAAACCGAATATGTAAATATGTTTATAATTCTAATAAGCTATTTATGCATAGGCAAAATGGTGGGAATAAATATCCAACGTCAACCTTTCTCAAGGGAACCCCACCTTTTGCTTTATATTAATAGGTGTGAGTTTGCATATGTATATTATATTTGAGGGTATCTAAATAAATAAATAAAAGTGTTTTTACCTATGCCTATTTATTTTAGCTTACCTATATAGCTATCTATGCTACTTCTTGTATATATCTATAGAGTAATAAACAAGGTCGGTGATATCTCCACATAGAAAAATAGGACTTTTCTCAAGAGGACATGTACATTTCTAGGAAAGTAAGGAGATTTCAATGCAAAGGACATGAGGTGTTGGCTCCACATTTGATTTCAAAGGAGGAGTTATGCATTTCAAAGACCTTCAAGCATATACAAGAGGATATATATTTTGGTGTTATAGGTTTTATGCAAAGTCATGGTGGTAGACATGTGGATAAAGGTACACATAAAAAAAATGGAAAATGTAAGACCTTTCAAGAGCTTGGTGACATGTGTACAACTTCTACACTTTTCCATAAAACCCTAGCTTGCATTTCACCCTCTCTCATCACTTCTAGGCCATTTTTTTTTCTCTCTCACCTCTTACACATCAAAAAAGGACTCAAGAACCAGTGACCATGACATTGGGGGATTATTTGGGCCTCCCTAGGACCCTAAAATGCATTTATGCACTTCCAAACAATCCATTCTCTTTTTTACACATTTGACTTTTTATCCTTATACACTTTCATTACAAACACACACACACACACACACACACACACACACACACACACAATAATTAGTAGCATGGGAAAAATCTAGCATGAAGAAGATCATCCAAATTAGCCATGTGTATATACCTCCATAGTTTGCAATTCTCTACCATTAGTCACCTCTTTTACTTTTCTCCTTCTCATGCACATATCTCTAATGATCTAAGTCTTCTAATTTATTTCACCTAAGACAAAGCGGACAAAAGGATGCAATAAGCGGATTTTTCGGGTAAAAGTGGTGTGCCTCTTACCTCAATCGGACATGTCAGAGACATCCGACCGCCCATTACTTGTATACACCTTATTCTTTACTAAATAGAAGAATAAGGGGCTCTCTTACACACATAGTATTGAGCATGCTCCACCCACACATTGTGTACTCTCTCCTTCTCTGTCATAAAATCTAATATCAAACCAACCCAAATGAGTTTCTCATATTAAACTGATCATTTAATGTGGGAGAATAAACGGGATAAGGGTTAGAATATAGACATGTGCTTATTGATCTGTCTCAACACGGGGCCAAGGTTAAAGGGGTCCAAATGAGAGATGGTTTGTTAAAGAGCAATGCTACCTAATGGAGCTTAAAGATCTTAGGGTAAGCTTCATTAAAGACCTCCAAAAGTTAGTGTTAAAAAGTCCTTTGACCTTAGGCAAGCTAGAGCTGACCTTGAGGTGGGAATCCTACCCACGCATAAGGTGCTTGTCGTGCTTGCTAACTAAGATGCTTAAGGTGTTTGTGGGAATCTTCTCCAAGCTTGAGGTGTTTATCATGCTTAAATGACTAAGGTTCTTGAAGTGTTAAATTCAAACATGATCTCTCAAGAGGCGTTTATGGTTTCGAGTCCTCTTTCGGAGACTTTAGTGGTCAAGTTGGACTCCCACTTTGACAGGTTTTGTCAGCTTGGACACAATTTGGTGTTCTTGTACCCACTCTTGCAGGAGTGAGGATTGCGTATGCTAGTGTGGCTACAGACTTTGCCACTCACAAGTTTCACAGGTTTTTTGTAGACTTTTGCAGGCAGTTTCTATTGTGGGATGTGTTTTGAGCTAGTTTGCTCTCTACTTGCGTATATGGTTATGTGCTTTATGCTCGGTTGAGCAGTTTGTCTCAGATTATATGCTTGCAATTTACAAATTGTGGAGTTCTTTTATAAGTATGTTAGCATCCGTTTTGATGCGTTTGATAATGTTTTCCATGATTGTGTAGTGGTCGAGTTATCTCCCACTTTGTTGCCATTTTGGCATGGTATATGGTAGAGATTGTACTTGAGGTTTTACTCAGTTTACAAGGGAGAATGGTATGGTATATGGTAGAGATTGTACTTGAGGTTTTACTCAGTTTATAAGGGAGAATTTGTCGGATTTCTCCCAGGTTTTCTCGCCATAGTTTCTTGACATTGACTTATGGTTGTAGATATATGTGATAATTTAGAGTCTACAACAATGACTCTTGAGAGACGACAGTCTCGTTCTTGCCGATATTTGCGTTGTTGGCATTGTGATCTCACATTACACATTAGGCACCATTGTTTCAGATGTATGAGACAACATCGGAGATGTATGCATGATGCAGGTACGACTTTGACACATGTTAGAGAGGTAATTACAATGGTAATCTATACCAGTGACAGTGATGTCATGCTTGCCTCGAGTGTACCTCTTACAAATATGTCTATGGATAGCACACTTTCTCCACAATGGTTACTAGATAGCGATGCTGCTTTCCACGTCATACCATGTCGTGAGTGGTTCATCACATTTTCTAGTGGGAGACTTGATTGTGTGCAGCTTGCTGATGGTTCAACATTTGACATAGAGGGTGCAGGAGATGTTTGTTTGTCTTTGCCCAGTGGTGCATCATATACACTATGGCATGTGCGTTATGTTCCTCACCTTAGATAGAGCTTGATCTCAGTGAGATAGTTAGTAGACTTTGGTTGTCAATTATTTCTTAGAGAGCAGTCTTTCCAGATGCATTGTGGTTCATTAGTGATTGCCAGAGGAGCCCGCAGCGGCCTGGTATATCCTACGCATGTGTCTGAGGTTTGAGACGACATAGTCTCAGTTTTGTTGCTGGCATGCTTTGAGAAAGAGACAAGACGTGTCACTTTTACAGGTGAGCTCTACCATGCTCACGAGACAGAGCATTTAGATGTGCAGGATGTGTCAGTAGACTATGTAGAGCATAGATAGAGCGGCAGTGCTCTAGTGAGATACAACACATATTGTCAAGCTTTGCGCTGGCAGAGGTAGAGCAATTCTGCTCCCTAGAGACACAGACAAAGATGACAGACATGAAGTTCTTTGATATTCTCATGTTAGAGGCTGATTAGTTGGTGCCAGGACGCACATTTTTGCCTATGGGTGAGAGCGACGTAGCTTTCCCAGTGTCGGCGTTGACACATCTATATGCAATGGATAGTCTTGATGATACAGTGATTGTAGATAGCATACGAGAGGCAAGTACGACTAGGTTTGTGTAGATTTTGTCAACATTCGAGTGTCTCATGTTTGACTTGTTAGTATCAAGGACCGATCTAGCAGCTGCAGTGGGAACATTTGCAGCAGGGGTTGTTAGTCGTGAGATGGCTGACGCTAGCATGATGCATAGTGAAGTTTTGTAGACCATACAAAGTAGTATACAAGTTTTACATGTAGGATCTAGCATGGGTACCCACACTCGCCTACCTCCAGAGCCAATACGACTGCGTGTAGATCGATTGAGTGAGACAATGGGTGTAGGTTGAGAGAGTCTCTCACCTAGTTTCTTGTACATACTAGTAGTTTATCTAGTAGGTCTCACTTATTGGTGCATCGCCTTTAAGAGGAAGATTGTTGGGGTAAAGGTGGTGTAACATTTAATGGCCTAGTAACTTGTGTGTAGCGGAAAATAGCATGAACATAGTGAGTATTTCATTAGAATAGATTCCTAATGAGATTAACAAGAGTGCTCGGGTGGAGAGAGCAACAAAAAGTATAACACCTAGTTAGATAGCATGAACAATACTTCAAAAGAGAGAGAAATTAAGCAATTGACAACAGTTGAGGACCGGATTTGCATGGAGCCGGTCCCCATTGTGGTTTCTCCCATCAAGAGAGACATTTTACATTACAATTCTTTGTGTTCCTTCAATACTAGCTAGTGCAATGAAGATGGAAACTTCATGCACTAATCAAAACACTTATCAAACACAACATCAATTCCCTCACGGTCTCAGACCCAAGACCTCACACACCTTCGAAGATGGTGAGAGCTAGCGGGGTATGAGAGTAGATTGAGAGGAAGAAGGAGTATTCTTACGAGAAAGATGTACATCTCCTCACATAATCACTCCTATTAGCATAGCTTAGCTTAGTAATTAGCATGGTAGAGGAGATGAGCTGCATTGAAGCTTGGCTCTTGGTTGGATTTGCATCACAAAGCCAAGAGTTGTTGGTGTAGGCCTTCCTTCTCACAAGCTTGGAGTAGGTGATAAGATTTCCATTGAAGTTTGAGAAGGAGAGAGAGTCTTCTTTACTTCACACATGAGATTGTGTGAGAGAGTGTGTGATAATAATGCCTTGCAAAAAACAACCTCCTCTCTCTCTTGGTCGACCCCTCTTGCTATTTGCTCTTGCTAGCATCCTATTGGACCTCCCCAGGCTTAGCCAATGGTAATTAAGCAGCATAAGTGATAGCCTTCAGACATGTGTCCCCCTTTCCCCTTTTGTGAGAGCTGTAGGTAATTATTTAATTCAACTAAACTCTCATTGGACCCCTTTGCCTCCTGGCCAGTAGGAATCAGGCAAGCCATTGGACTGTTGAATGCTCATTGGTCCCCTTGGGAGACTGTCCAATAGTCTTCTAGAGAGCTTAATTCTTATTGGTTCTTTTATTAAGTGTTTTTAAATTAATGAAACTAGATTTAATCTAGTCTAATTCTCTTTGGTCCAACTCCATGGCCATCCAATAGGATTTGAGTACAGCTTATGGGCATCTGGCCTAGGGAGCTGACATGTGTCCCTCTTTCCCCTTGTGTACAAATGAAGCTTGTGAGTGTGTGTGGGTGTTTCTCTCTCATCTCCTATTTCTTGGGCTCGCCCCCTTCTATGTAGGGATTGACAATGGCTTTTTGGGACACACTCAAAGCATCCAATTCCCCTAATGTTTGACCTTTGCACACAACCTTTGAATTTTTGAAGTCTTAATGGGCTGAACCTTAGGGTCTTTTGAGCCCATTGTTGCACATAGCTCTTTTGCAGACGGCCCCCCCTTTGGATCCCTATTTTCCCTCCTTTGGATCCCTACTGTGGCTGGTCTGCTAGCTTAACCAACATTCTAGCTTTTTCTCCCCTGGCACTTTCCCATATTAAATGATCAGTTTAACATGAGAAAATTATTTAGGAGAATTAGATATTGATTATTATAACATTACCTCTCTCTTGAAATCATAGTCGTCCTCGACTATGGGGTAGAGAAGACAAAGCATATTCATTAGTCCTTTTCGTAGCGGGTAGAGGATCCCTATGTTACCCTACGACATCGTTCCAGAATGGATGACTAGTCCATTTGGTGCTTGAGAGCCTAAGCTGCCGCAAGCATGTCTGCACATTAGTCCTATCAGTCTTCCATACTAGAGTGACAAGCTCTACTTGGTGTTCGGGAGACGTCATCTCCGCAAACTTGATCTAAGCATGCATACTACTTAATTTTTTTGCATAATAAAGAAAAAGAGAGTCTTACAAGACAAAAACTTTGTTCATAGTACCTTGTCTTCATGTCGGAGAATGGACTCGGACTGCATCACCTCTTCTTGGTCCTCGATCTCCGGTGGGTCTTCAATAGTTGGTTCTTGAGGTGGTTCTCCTTTGTAAGTCTTTAGTAGGCTCACATGGAAAGCATTGTGTATGAGCCAATGACTAGGCAACTTGAGTTGATAGGCCATCTCATTGATTGGCTTAAGAATCTGGAAGGGACCATAGTACCTTTTTGCTAACTTAGCATAGTACTTTTGGTGTCCCGTAGGATTCTTGCCTGTCGTGTGCCTTATTCGAGCCTTGGGAAATTTGAGTAAGACCCAATCATTTTCTTTGAAGGCTTGGGCTCTTCTGTGCTTGTCAGCAACAACCTTTTGCCTTTGCTGTGAGATAGAGATAGCATCCTTAATCTTTTGGAAAGATTCTTGTAGGTCTCGGCTATACTCATCTGCAGCGAAGATCTTCCTGTGTACCTTAAGTAGCAAGGGACTTTTTGATCTTCCCTCAATTACCTCAAAAGGTGCTTTTCCCGTGGAAGTATGTATAGTGTTATTGTAGGTATACTCCACTAAGGGTAAGTACTTCTCCCATTGGGATCTTTGATCTACTTCCGTTACATAGGCTTTTAGTAGATCGAGAATTGTTAGGTTAGTTGTTTCACTTTGGCCATCTGTTTGCGGGTGATAGGCCGAAGAGAAGTTTAGCCTTGCTCCTAAATTCTCAAAGAGACCCTTCCAGAAATCATTGGTCATTCTAGGATCTTTATCCCGACACTATGGGAGGAAATCCATACACCGAGCAAAAAAAACCGAGCATGTAACTTTTTCGAGCGAAAGTAAAGAGAGTTATAACACAAATTACTTTTTTGATTAAGCCCAGTCATAATCTTAAGTGTAGGAAATCCAACAAAATGCTCAATCCATAGAGGATTGAAAAATCCAATGCATGAAGGTGATTGTTGCTATAATATAAATTCATATTTGATTAAGTAACATGAGCTATCAAAACTCCAAGCACCCAATCCCTAAAACTCTGACCCCACCCAATCCCTAGAAAAACTCCACTTTTGTTAGTTCAGCCTAATGCACAAACTCATGAGCTATAGAGTCCAACCCAAGGATAGGAAAATACACAAAGTACATGGCACATATGAGAGGTGTTGGTTGTCTCTTTTTTGAAAATCCTCTTAAGTACATCAAGGAAAGTCTGCAATGGTCACATCATTCATCACCCCCTTTTGAACCGAGCTAGGAGTGCTAACATGAAAAACATGTGACGCATTAGGCTCCAATATAACCTCTCTCACTAGCTAGGCCTATGTGTTTCATCCCAATGCTATCCTCTCATTGAAGTCTTTGGTTAATTTTGACCTCCATCTTACATACTTTCCATCTCTGAATTTAGCACGGAAAGGACTAGGCACATGAAGAAAACCATGTTTTATCTTAGAGCTAACTCTTGCATATGATCAAGACATTTAGTGAGATTTGAAGTGTAAATTTTTTGTCACATGGCCATGGTACTTGTTGAAATTTAAAACCCATTGGTTGCACAATCTTCCCTTCCTTAAAAAAAGGAGTCAGGACCTTCAGTTTTGTTTTAGCATTCTCAATGTTTCTCATTCATTAGTCTTCCAAAGAGTCGGCTAATCCTCATAAAATGCATGGTATTTGCAAGATTTCTAAGACTACAGGAATTGTCTCCTTTCTTTTGTTCTCATCATGCATCAGGGTATTTGGAGTGGAGATAAAGCTTGCAAAGCAGGTGTTAGTGATGGGCTATTCACCAGATGCTCTAGAACCATAGAAGATTGTGCTCACCTATGGTTCAATTGTAGATGCAATGCAGATGTAATAAGGATTGTTCAAGAAGCAACCAGTCAACTCAACCTTCAAGCTTTGGAATACCAGAATCTCATATTGGGAAACTGCAAAGGACTAGATATTCCTCTGTGGAATATCAATAGAGGAATATCTAGAGAGGTCTTACACTATGGTTTACTTGGATGCAAAGAAATGCCTTTGTATTTCAAACATTCCTCATCATACCCTAGTTGGATCCTTATGTTTGAGCTTAAACAATCTGCTCTGAGGCTATGTAGAAAAGCACAACATGCTCTCTCTAAAGATTTCAATGTATCTTGCATCAAAGGTTACCAGATGGAAGCAATGTAGTACCATTGTCCCTAAATTTTACCATTTTACCAAATATAAAATGTTTCAATTGTTGTAACATTTCTCATGGACTTGGAGATTTCCCACCCGCTACCTGTGGGACCTCAGTCCTTTGTATTTCATCTCTACTTTACTTTAATACATTTCTACCTTCTTCCCAAAAAAAAAAAAAAACCAGTAATGCCACTAGTATTTTGTGAGACTCGACTCTTAAACATGCAGGGTAATAAAATAAATTAAAGGTGCTTTAAAGTCTCTCTCTCTCTCTTTCTCTTCTCTCTCTCTCTCTCTCTCTCTCTCTATATATATATATATATAATATATATATATATATATATATATATTATATATAATTATATATATATATATATATAATATATATATTATACCTGAAGACTTGTATGACAGAGCTTGCTACTACTGTTGAAGTGCGAGGGCTTTGGAGGCACAAATCAAGGACTCGTTCCTGACCAAGCGAGCATCAATCACATAGCTAGAGTCTCCGCTAATTAAGAGGGAAGGGCTATTCACACTCGAGCAACAGGCATAGTGGAGATGAAGGAGCTGCACCCCAGCCTACAATCAGGAAGGACACTGCTAGAGTTACTATGAACAAGGGACCCTTGGCACTGTTCGGGAAAAGCGTCTCAGCTTACATTCGTGAAGCTTTGAAATTCAAAAATGCCACTTGAGATCAGGAGAAAACCCAGATCGATTTTTCAAATTTTCTATTAGAAAACCCATGGAAGGAATTGTGCAAGGTTTAACAAATGTTTTTTCCCAAACACTGATCACTCTGAAGGGAAAGTGTCCATCTGGGCAACTGACAGCTAGATTTTGAGCGTGCCAGATCATCTGCGGCGGGTAGTCAGTCGGTAGCTTGAGCTAGAATCCATGGGGTCTAGCCTTCTTACTCCAAAGGAGTCCAAACAACATTCTCCTCTGCTCGGCCCAACTTTCTTGCCAGCACAGCTGAGTGAGGTGTGCGAGAGAGAGAGAGAGAGAGAGAGAGAGAGAGAGAGAGAGAGAGAGAGAGAGAGAGAGAGAGAGAGAGAGAGAGAGAGAGAGAGAGAGAGAGAGAGAGAGAGAGAGAGAGAGAGAGAGAGAGAGAGAGAGAGAGAGAGAAACAAAAAGAGAATGAGCTGAGGCTATACTATCTAGTGATGACACACAAAAGATTTTGCTTGCAGGAGGGCTGTAGTGCTGATGTAGCTGCTCCTCACAGTGTGGCGAAAACCTATGGAAAGCAATCGGCACAGCAGTGGCCATTGCCATCTCCCTCTCTCTCACTCTCTCTTTAGGAAGCTGAAGCAGGGATGACGCTAATATCTTCCGAGATTAAGGTACGCGCTCCGCGTCGTTAATCTCACATGGACATGACCCTAATCCATACCGCGTCAGTGCGGGCTAACCGCGTGGCCCTCCGTGCACCTGATCAGCGGCCAATAAAGGTGGAATTAATTCCTCAGTGCCCATAGCAGGTATATTATTACTGCCACTGCTAATGAGCTGGCCGGGACGTGAACGTTTTAATCCTGTCTCTGGTGATAATTCGCAGCTCCTGTCTCTGGCCCTTAATGTCAGCTTGCAAGATCACTTGTATGTTTTGATCAGACAGCGCCTAGGTAGTAGAGCTTACTTTTGTGATGGTAGCCCTGATTTTGGCGTTGGAAGTGCAGTGTGCTTGCCCCTATAAAGCCGGGACGTGCCCCTAACTAGTACCGCGTCGGCGTGGGAGGGTAAAGGACAGAAAACGAAAACCTGATTTCTTAGTTTATCAAAATCAATACTGCAATGTGCTTGCACCTATAAGGCCGGGACGTGCCCCTAACTAGTACCGCGTCGACGCGGGAGGGTGAAGGGCAGAAAACAAAAACATGATCACTTATAGGTTTATCAAAAATAATAGTGCAATGTGCTTGAAATATTACATGGAGGTGTTGCTTGTGTTTGTCTAATGAATTAGAGTAGATGATGATATCATCAAAGGACACTCCAGTAAAGGTTCGGTGAGGCCTGAATAGCTTCTCCATCAAGTGGTTGAATGTGGCTGGTGCATTTGTCAAGCCAAAAGGCATGACAATGTATTCGTAAAGACCAAACGTAGTGCGAAATGCGGTCCTTACAATGTCTTGATCAACTATCCTTATTTGATGATAGCCACTTTTTAGGTCAATCCTACTGAAGTAGGTGGACCCTTGTAGCTTATCAAATAGGTCTTCTACCCGTGGAACGGGAAACCTATTCTTGATAGTGATCCTATTTAGTGCTCTATATTCGACACACATACGATATGTGCCGTCTTTCTTTTGCACTAGTAGCATAGGAGAACAAAATGGAGATGAGCTAGGCCTAACCATGCCCTTCTCAACTAACTCATGCACTTGCCGCATAATCTCCTCTTGTTGAGCTTGAGAAACTCTATAAGGAGGTTTGTTAGGCAGTGAACTTCCTGGAAGAAGTTCAATTGCATGGTCATCATTACCTCGTTTAGGAGGTAGCTTACAAGGGATGTCGTCAATAAAGACATCTTGAAACCCCTTGAGAAAATTGAATAACTCTAATTCCTTTTGATTGTGTATATTTTCTTTTGCTAAAACATTAGGTTCATTTTGAGAATCTTTAACAAAAATCATGTACACGGAAATAGAGCTCTTTATTGACTTGTTGAAAGCTAGTGTATGTACAATGGGTATAATGTTACCCATTTCCTTAGCATCTATATACATATCTTTTTCCCTGAACTTAAAGGAGATTCTCCTTTTAGGGAATTTAACATTGGTAGACATGCATCAAACCATGGTGCCCCTAGGATTACATCCTCATGCTTGAGAGGAGAGATAAAGAAGTCCTCTTTCTCCACATAGCTTTGGACATGGAGCTTCAATTTCCCGATTAAGGGAGTGACTGAAGCTTCTTGCGCCTTGAAAGCACCGTCTGCAGGTAGGACATCTCCCATCTAGTAGGTTTGTATGCCTAGCTTGGTGGCCAACTCTATAGATATAAAATTATGAGTAGAACTGGGGTCAAAGAGAATAAAAGCATCATGTTCTCTTACCTTTCCCCAAGCATGGCATAGAGGAGATCCTTTGTGGTGAGTTTCCTCCTCTTGGATTTCGACCAAGGTAGCTCTAGGAGGATCATGGTGGTTGTTCTTTTGGGGACAAGCACGGTACGCATGCCCTTGTTCGCCACACTTGAAACACCGATTATCCTTGCGATATTGCTCAAGCTCTTCAGGAGAGAGTTTATTTTTGCCTTTATAAACTCACTTCTCTTTAGCTTTGTTGGAATTGCCCTTAGAGACTTTTGGACATTGTCCTTCCCCTTAGGCTCATTGGAACCCTTGTTTTCAGGGGGCTTAGAATTCCTCTTAGCCCTTGTTTGAAAATTGATTCGAGAGGCCACCATAGTATGATGTATTACCGCTGATATGGTACGTGGCCTTTGGGAGTTGACATGCTCTGCCATTTCTTCAGTTAAGCCCGCACAAAATTACTGCTTTTGCTCTCCAAAATCCAAATTTTTGAAGACAGTGGCTTTGAGTTGTAGGTCCCAAAACTTGTCTACATATTTGTGGATGGATTCATAGGGAGAGATCTTCAAGCTTCGCCATTCGGTGAGTACTTTGTCTTTGGCATCGGTGGCCAAAAACTGCTTCATGATGGAAGCTCTTAAAGCTTTCCATGTTCGTGGAGCTTCACCGTTGGCCCGTAGGCTAGACCACCATTGTCTGGCGGACTTTTGAAAGTGCATAGCTACATGGCGTAGCTTAGAGGACTCCATGAATCCCTCATCTCCAAACGCCGCATCGAATGGTTGGATAAAGGCCAAGACTTTGTCAGTAGCACCAAAAGTGCCATCGTAGTTAAGGAAAGAGATGCTCTTCCCTCCCTCTTTGAACTTCTTGAGCTTGGATGACCTCTTCCACGTGGCATAGGATTTCCTATGGACTCCTCTTTTTGATGGTTCAAGGGTTGCACCATCACTTTCTTCAGAAGATGAAGAATTTGAGGAAGATGGAGAAGAGGGTGACCTCTTTCTCGCCTTTTTCTTGCCTTGATCTTTGTTGTCTTCACCATCACTTTCATAAGAGGAAGAGGATGAAGAAGATGGAGAAGAGGGTGTCCTCTTTCTCGCCTTTTTCTTCTCTTGCTTTTTGTCATCCCTATTCGAAGTATGGCGTGGAGAAGTATGCCATGGTCTTCTCCATTTTGGAGGCAATGGAGAGCGTTTAGCTCGCCGTCTTCGTGGAGCCATCTCCGCCGAGGTGGCGGAAGACTCACTTCTTTCTTGTTCCTTCGGTGGAGGCTCTTGAGTTATCCTTTGAGAAGGAGATGCGTCATCAAGGAGAAAATTTATGAGCCCTTCATAGGGATCCTCTTCTTCTTCTCGAATCGGAGAAAGGCCCCTTTTGGAAGTCTTGCAAGGAGGCTTCCTAGGTGCTCTCTCGTCATGGTGGGGAGCTTGGAGAATCCCATGAGCACGAAGCTGCCATTGCACTTCACTTTGGAGGGATGGATTGCCCATGGCTTTGCTCTTGCTAGCATCCTATTGGACCTCCCCAGGCTTAGCCAATGGTAATTAAGCAGCATAAGTGATAGCCTTCTAACATGTGTCCCCCTTTCCCCTTTTGTGAGAGCTTTAGGTAATTATTTAATTCAACTAAACTCTCATTGGACCCCTTTGCCTGCTGGCCAATAGGAATCAGGCAAGCCATTGGGCTGCTGAATGCTCATTGGTCCCCTTGGGAGATTGTCCAATAGTCTTCTAGAGAGCTTAATTCTTGTTGGTTCTTTTATTAAGTGTTTTTTAATTAATTAAACTAGATTTACTCTAGTCTAATTCTGTTTGGTCCACCTCCATGGCCATCCAATAGGATTTGAGTACACCTTGTGGGCATCTGGCTTAGGGAGCTGACATGTGTCCCTCTTTCCCCTTGTGTACAAATGAAGCTTGTGAGTGTGTATGGGTGTTTCTCTCTCATCCCCTACTTCTTGGGCTCGCCCCCTCCTATGTAGGGCTTGACAAAGACTTTTTGGGACACACTCAAAGCATCCAATTCCCCTAATGTTTGACCTTTGGACACAACCTTTAAATTTTGGAACCTTAGCATTTTGGAAGTCTTAATGGGTTGAACCTTAGGGTCTTTTGAGCCCATTGTTGCACATAGTTCTTTTGCAGATGGCCCCCCCTTTGGATCCCTATTTTTCGTCCTTTGGATCCCTACTGTGGCTGGTTTGCTAGCTTAACCAATATTCTAGCTTTTTCTCCCCTGGCACTTCCCCATATTAAATGATCAGTTTAACATGAGGAAATCATTTAGGAGAATTAGATATTGATTATTATAATAGGCGGTGTGCCTCTTACCTCAATCGAACATGTCAGAGACGTGCGATTGCCCATTACTTGTACACACCTTATTCTTTACTAGATAGAAGAATAAGGGCCTCTCTTACGCACATAGTGTTGAGCTTGCTCCATCCACACACTGCGTACTCTCTCCTTCTCTCTCTCTCTCTCTCTCTCTCTCTCTCTCTCTCTCTCTCTCTCCGCACACGCACCTAATTTGCGCACTCACACGGATGATCAACAAATTCAAATGGATTCAAAGCACCAATTATAAAAGATGAGGGCGGTGATTCATCATTTTCTCGACACTGATGGACGAGAGAGATTGTAATCCTACCCAATTTCTTGCTAATTTCTCATTTTACACACCCTACTACTTTACATTCCCATTTCCATTATGTAAATCATACCAACTAGAGTTCTAACCTACGAAGGTACTCTCTAGCCCTACCAATTACCTCGTCACCTACATCGATCAATTGCTTCTAAAGAAAGCTTTATAGCAATAATTATGCATGATCAAGCTAATCCTAAGCCCTCTAACACCTATAAAAGGGGGGTCTGTTACCATACAAACGTGGTAGCGATGTGTGTGAGCACACTTAGGACTGCTGATACGTTTTTTCCCTCACTAAGAGGTTTCCCTCCCTCTGCATTGTATATACACCCATCACTTTAGGGCTATCTTATATTTCATTGTGCACTAAGCAATACATACTCTCTGTTGCATGCCTTGAGCTTCTTTGTCTTCTCCAAGCTATATGTGTTTCCCTACGACCCTATTTCCAACAATTGGTACCAAAGCAGGTTGCATCCTCCCGGGCCTAGTCGCCAGCATCGACAACACAGCCCGGTCACTTTCTCAGATTTTGGTGAGCTTTTTTGAGCATCAGTAGGTCAACAAATACTTCGGGAAATCTTGCAGAGCTCGGTCTACTCAGAATTTCCATTTGGGCTCATTTCGACCTCCATTTCCATTAGAATTATGCATCAATTTCGTCCTTTTGTGCAGATTTTTGTAAGTGTCATTTTCTGCATAATAGGTCCCTTACAGTCTTCTACGGATTGTGATACATAGCACGTGTTGGTCTCACTTTGGTTCTCCTCTTTTTGGGCAGTTTTCACATTAGGTGCAGACACTCGCCATGGTTGACAACAACATAGATGTGTTCAAGATGTTTACTGCTGAGGATAGATTGGATGGGGACAATTACTCAATGTGGGCTTACATGATGCCACATGTTCTTGTGTCAAAGGGAATTTGGATTGTTGTGTAGGGACCTTGTTGTACGCCTTGGTTTTGAGGATACAAGCGATGTTGCAGGTTTGGGTGGCAGGACTGTTGTTGCCAGAGCTGTTTTGCCTACGGTTGAGCAAGCTTGTTGGGATGTTAGAGATGCATAGGCTCATGCATTGATTGCATATATTGGCCTACAACTATTACTCCTCACATTCGTTCAGCTAAATCTGCAAAACAAGCTTGTAATATTTTGGCTGGTCTTTATGCAAGTCGCAATGAGGCTAAAATTGCATTGCTGTGTAAAGAATTGGAGTCAAAGATTATGCATGAGAAAGATGAAATGGACACTTTCCTTGATGGTATCAAGGATATTAATGAGCAACTTATTTTTGTAGGCAAAGTCATGATAGTTCCCTTGTGCAGACTGTTCTTGATGCTTTGCCAGATTCTTACCAGAGTTTTGCTCGTACTTGGAGACTTATGACCCAGGGAAAACTAGAAGTTGTCAAGTTTGATGCATTATGCACATTGTTTTTGCAAGAGTCACTTTCAAGAAGAAACAAGGCTAAATAGCGTGCAATTGAGTAGGTCTTTATTGCTACTTAGAGAAAAAGTGGTAATATCAATGTAGCCACTTCTCATGGTGGTAAATCACATGTTCGTAATGCTTCTGTTGGTAGCACTTCGTCTAATAATTTTGGTGAGAAAAGAAAAAAGAAGATGAGTTTCCATTATTGTAAAGCTAATGATCACTTGATCAATCAATGTCCTAAGTTGAAGGCAAAAGAGGCCAAGACAAAAGAGGTTGGTTCTACTACAAGTGCAGCTATTGTAGAGTCTTCTATGAAAGGAGATTGTGATGCTGATGTATATGTAGAATGGGATCCTAGTCCAGAGTGCACTTATGATCCTTCTATCCATGATGCATGTATGTCAGTTGCTACAGATGCTCATGTGTGATACTTTGATAGTGGAGCTACAAAGCACATTACCTCTCATCGTGACTTGTTTACCTCTCTCAAGGATGTCCCTCATGGGAATTCAGTCACTTGTGCCAACAATGCCTCTTATCTGATCAAGGGAGTTGGAAAGATTATATTGACTGCTACGAATGGCAGTTCTTTCACTCTGGTTGATGCACTTTATGTACTTGGGATAAAAAAGAACCTTTTGTACGTATCTTCACTTGCTAGACTTGGTCTTGTTGTTAAATTTGTGGATGAAAAATGTACAGTTCACGATCTCAGTTTTGGTGATGAGATTGTTGCATATGGAATTTTATGTTGTGGGCTATATAAGCTCACTTTGTATGACAAGTTTGGGTAGAATTTTGCAAATGTAGTTGTGGATTCAAAGGCTGTTTCATATGCAAAACTTTGGCATGCACGTCTTGGGCATTTGAATTTTGCTAGTTTGTTGCATTTAAAAAAATATGATATGGTTGCTTCTTTGCCGCCTCCTGAAGCACTTGTGAAGCATATTTGCAAAGGTTGTATTATACAACCTTCAAAGTTTCCAAAGGATAGTTCAATTATGACTACATGTAGATTGCACCTTGTGCATAGTGATGTTTGTGGGCCTATGCAAACTCCGTCCTTGGGCAATTACCTTTAGTTTGTGACTTTCATTGATGATTACTCTAGGAATGCATGGGTGTATTCGCTTAAAGCTAAGCCCATTGTGTTCATGTGCTTCAAGAAATTTCTAGCTACGGCTAAAAATGTCTCTAAATGTACCATGAGCACACTCCGTTCAGATTGAGGGGGGGAGTATATGTCTCATGAGTTCAATGCATTTTTGTCTAGTTGTGGGATAAACCACCAATGTACAGTGCTGTATACACCTCAACAAAATGGTGTTGCTAAAAGGAAAAACAAGTCACTTACGAAGATGGCATGGTGTATGGTCAAGAGTCAAGCTTTGCCACATTTGTTTTGGCTTGAGGCCCTCATGTGTGCTACTTATGTACTTAACAAAGTATCCTACAAAAGATTTGTATTCTATGACTCCATATGAAGCATGGCATGATAGAAATCCATCTATTGATCACATGCACGTTTTTGGCTATTTGGCTTATGATTTGGTGCCATAAACTCATTATAGAAAATTGGATGATAAGGCTATCTAATGCATTTTTGTTGGTTATAGTACTAAAAGCAAAGGTTACAAGTTATACCATCCACAAACAAAGCATACCTTGGTTTCATGTGATGTGTTTGTGGAAGATACTGTTCAGCCTTTGTTGTCATGTACGAGAGACAATAATGTCAGCTCACATGACATTTATGACAGTTTGTTCCCTCTTTTTATGGGGTTTTTGAAAATGCTACAGATCAACCTATTTTTGATGCAGATGTACATGATGTACTTGATGTCAAAAGTGATAAAAATGAGCAGGTTAGAGGTATGCCAAAATGGCTAGTGTATACTTTGCGTGACAATAAATCGGATGCACCTTTGTCTAGTCATACTCGTTCAGGTTCTCTCCATGCATCTTTTGCATCAGATTGCTATGCTTTTGTTGTTTCTAGCTTATGTGATGTAGAGGAGCCTCTGTCTTTTGATGAAGCACAGAATTTAGAAAATTGGATGGCTACCATGCAATCAAAATATGTTGCACTTATAAAAAATGACACATGGACTTTATGTGATTTGCCTCTTGACAAAAAGGCCATTGGTACAAAGTGGGTTTACAAGTTGAAACGCAAGCTAGATGGTGAGATTGATCGCTATAAGACTCAACTTGTTGCAAAAGGCTATGCACAATAGAAAGGCATAGATTATGAAGAGACTTTTGCTCCCACTTGTTGTATGACTACTGTGCGTTTTCTATGTGCATTGGCAGATCCTTTTAGTGTCAAAGTCAACGATGCGGAAGCATTGAGACCAAGGGGAGTGAGCACGAGAGAAAGAGAGAGAACAAGAGAGAGAGTCCCCTGAACCAATCAAACTTGGCAATGAATGACTGAATGTGTATACAATGGAGGCAAGAGGTTGCTTATATAGAAATCCAAGTAAATTGCCCTACCCAAGACTTTGACAAATAAATAAAATAAATACCTAAAAGCCAAACTAAATAATGGGATCACATTAGGTAGTTCACTTGAGATGCCTAAACTTTAACACCCACTCAGTAGCTCATAGTGGACATCAATAGTGAGACCAAGTCGATGAAGAAGCTACCATGGACACCCCAATAGAAGACCTTGAACTACTGGATACACCTCGGTGTTGCTCCCCTCAACTTTGTACCTGAAAGTAATGCGATGTTAGCATTGGTTGCCTTTGTAGAAACTTTGAATTGTAGACCATACTACGTTGAATAATCCCAATTCGAGAACTATGAACACATCACATCCAAAATATAAAACTGCAAGATAATGAACTGTTGGAACACATCCTATCCATAATCTGACCAACAACAATGAATTGGCACACCCATCCATAGTGTTTTAGACGTCTGATTGGTTCCTTGCCAGATGCATGTGCACTGAACTCTGACCTATGGGTCCAAACACCAATAACTTGAACTCCAACACAAGGATCCAAATTAAATATAGGGAGAATTTCTTGCCCCTCTCTACCACTCACAAGCCTCTCTCTAGCTGAAGCTAGTGTGAATAGAAGGCAAGAGTCCGTGCCAGTGTAGTCATCACCACACTAGAAGCCTTCTTACTATCCTTCCTTGGGTCACTATCACTCCTTTCCTCCCGGTTCTTGCTTTTACCTTTGTCCTTTGTAGAATCTCTATCTTTGCCTTTGCATTTGCAATCCTTGGCCAAATGACCACGCTTTCCACATTTGTAACAACAGTACTTTGTCCTCTTTCTGCAATCCGAAGCAGCAAGTGCTTCATCATGTGCTTCCATTGTCTCAAAAATTTGAATTTTGCCTTGAGTTACCAACACGGCTCCTTCCTCAATGAGAAAAGAGCTGAGATCAGCAAATTCCATCTTTTCCTTTGTGACTTGTAGCCGTAGTGTCCTAGCCACTGTTTCATACTCTTGAGGCAAATTCGTGAGAACCAAAGCAGCTAACTCGGTACTCATAAGTGCACTCTTCATAGCTAGTAGTTGATCATGAGTAACTTTAGTCTTCATAAGAAATGATTGCATGGAACTTCCTCGGGGAAAGTGGATGGCAAACAACTATCCAAGAAGGGTGAATGCTCGCATCATAGAATCCTGATCAAACATACCTATGAGCTTGAACCACATTGCATTGGCAATCTTCAAGGTCTGAATAGCTGGAGAAAGGTCCTTTGTAAGAGATTCCGCAATGGCTGGCATTGCCTTTGCATTAGCCGCATCCCAATCGACACACAATTTGAGATATTCCTCATCTTGAAGGTGTGTGTACCTATTGTGGGAATCAAGTGTGGGACGAGGCTCCAAGACATCGACAATATCCCATAAACTTTTCTGTAAGAACCAGAGTCACATAATTAAATTCCAATTAGTGTAGTTGTTCCCGTTCAATTTGTCGCTGGAGCTTGAGCAAGGCGGGGCCATGGTGAAGTTGCAAGATCTGGAACTCTGGGAACCTTCTTGCACTCCAAAGTGTGGCCGCACAAACCAAGCTACAAGATCTCCAATTTCCTCACCTCTGCCAAGCCGCTCCACACCCTCTGCTATCCCTCTCTTCAACTGCAAAGCTGCTTTCCTTGTCGTTTCCCAAACCGCTTCACCTCTATGGTTTTCTCACTTCCCAAAGCCAATCAAGAGAGCCTCTTTTGATGCCCCTCTCTTGGGCTTGTGGTTAATTTGGCAAGCCGCTGGACATAGCATTTTGAAACGCTTTAGAGGGAAAAGGGGGGCACTGCTGGCATTGGCAGCATTTTGAAACGCTTTAGGATGCTGGTCTCTTCCCTACACAGTGCCGCCACAGGGAGTTTTGAGATGCTCGTAGTAGGGAACAAGAGGAAACCAGCCCCGACTTGGGATGTTCCACTTGCTAAAACGCCATCGGTGTCCAATGGGAACCTTTAGGCACTACCGACGGTGCCCTTTTAAAACACGCACAGAAGAGACAGTGCCGTTGCAGGTGGGCTCGATGACACCAAGGACCAAGTGCAGTGTTTTGAAACGTTGTGGGGGACACAAAAGGGGCGGGGGGGGGGGGGGGGGGGGGGGGGGGGGGGGGGGGGGGGGGGGGGGGGGGGGGGGGGGGGGGGGGGGGGGGGGGGGGGGTGGCACTTTTGGCGACAGGGTTTTCTCCTCTTGGAGGACAACTCCTACTCCAAGGCCTTTAGGCAACATAGAGCTCCACCAAGTGCTCTGATACCGTGTCAAAGTCGACGATGTGGAAGCGTAGAGACCAAGGGGAGTGAGCACGAGAGAGAGAGAGAGAGAAGAGAGAGAGAGAGAGAGAGAGAGAGAGAGAGAGAGAGAGAGAGAGAGAGAGAGAGAGAGAGAGAGAGAGAGAGAGAGAGAGAGGGAGAGAGAGAGAGAGAGAGTCTCTTGAACCAATCAACCTCGGCAATGCATAACTGAATGTGTATACAATGGAGGCGAGGGGTTGCTTATATAGCAATCCTAGTAAATTGCCCTACCCAAAACTTTGACAAATAAGTAAATTAAATACCTAAAAGCCAAACTAAATAATGGGATCACATTGGGCAGTTCACTTGAGATGCCTAAACTTTGACATTTGGATGGGATGTATGTTGATCAGACATTGTTACTACTTGAATGGTGACATATTTGAGAAAGTTTATGTAATGCAGCTTTGCGATTTTGTCAAGAAAGGACAAGAGGATAAAGTGTGAAAATGTAAGAAAGCTTTGTATGGGTTGAAGCATTCTCCTCGTGCTTGGCATGAGAAAGCTAACACTCATTTGGTCAAACAAGGCTTTTGTAACATTCCAACAAGCACTTTGTATGTAAAGTGTGAGGGCGATGTATTTCCCATTGTTGTTTTATATGTGGATGATTTACTGATCATTGGTCTGAAGAATGAGACACATAATGCTGAATTTAAGATTGATTTGATTGCTACTTTCAAGATGAAAAATTTGGAACTATTGCATCATTACTTGGGCATATTGTTTAAGCAATGTGATGGTGGTATTGCATTGTGTCAAACACGTTACATAGATACATTCCTATGTAATTTTGGACTTGAGGACTGCAAGCCTACTGCCACTCCCATGGAATTAGGTTTGAAGTTGAATTTTCATGATGCTAATGATCCTGTTGATGTCACTCTTTACAAAACTATTGTTGGATGCCTCATTTATGTATGCAATATGCCTTATTTATGTATGCAATATGAGGTCGAATATTCAATTTGTAGTCTCACAGGTCAGCAGATTTATGCATAGCCCAGGATCTACTCATACATGATATAGGAAAATTTTACTTAGTGAACACCCCGGGTGTTCACCGCATCACTCTCAGGGGGGATTTGTTACCATACATTTGTGGTAGCGATGTGTGTGAACACACTTCGGACCCTCGGGGAAAATTTTCCCTTGCTAGGAGGGTTTTTCCTCGTGCATTGTTTTTACACCCATCACTCTAGGGCTATCTTATCTTTCATTGTGCAGTAAGCAATAAATTCTGTTTGTTGCGTGCCTTGAGCTTCTGTGTCTTCTCCAAGCTGTGTATGTTTCCTTGTAACCCTATTTCCAATAGGGTCTCTCTTTAAAGAAGGGGGAAGAGGTGCAATAAGTGATGAGTTAGAAGGTTTGTGTATGTAAGAAGCCTTGCCTTATGCTCATGCTAGCATGCTTTCCTAGTGAACGCCAATGATCAAATTTTGACAAATGCTTGCTTAAGCCAAAACTGCAAAGTGCTTAGTGCTTTCACCAAATTTCTTATGCTTGTTGCTTAGTGTAGTGTAAGCCAAATTATGATGATTATGCTTCCATAGAGGAGAGGAGAGGGATTGAGTGACTCTATCTACAATTCTATGCTTGCTCTTGGTGGTTATCAAAGAAGAGGTGGTTGGGATCCAAGTCTTGTTGGTGGTCTCTTGTTTGTGTTTACTTACAATCATGGAATCCGTGCAAGAGTAAGTTCTCAAGTGCCTTGTTGGTTGTGGTTTGGTTGGTGTTTTGTGTGCGTAGCCATAGTCTCAAGTAAGTTGTTGTGAGAGGGTGGTAGAGTGGAGAGGGCTCCCCTAATCCTAAGGAAGTACATGGAGTGGCTACTTTGAGTGTGTGTTTGTTGGTCGTTTCTAGCAAGGCTTGATAATTTGATTCTTGCAAGGCCAAGTTTTCTTAGATTTTGTGTATTGCGGTTGGGTGTTGTTGGGGAGCTCATATCATTGTGTCAATTTTCTTGAAACCTTGAGTGTGCCTGCTAAAGGTTTTGTCAAGGTATTGACTAAGAAGTGTGGTTCTCTCTCTCTCTCTCTCTCTCTCTCTCATTGTTTTGTTGAAGATACACTGGTTGTTTTGTGCCATAATATCTTTCATTTGCGAGTGGTATTGTCTTTTACACTCACCTTCTCTCTCTTCCTCCCATCACGTCCTAGTTCATGACTCTAAAAGTAGGTGGTGCACCTAACTTTGCCAATCAGTGTATGTCATGTTTTGGGTGTGTTGCTATTTGATTTGGGTCTATGCGTTGTGTTTGTGTTAGGCCCAAAGTCATATGAGCATCACGAGAACCTTATTTAGAGGCCATGTCTCTTGTTGCGCGCCTCGGACTGCCTCAATACGATTGAATAGACATGAAAGAATGGATGGAGGTTTAGTTTTGGTAGATTTCTTTGTTTTCTTTGTGGGTTGCAAGATTCTTGGAAATATGTTCATCTAAGCAAGCATTCTCTCTATTTTCTTTGTTCCATATTTTCTGCACAACTCTTTTGGTCTCATTGCCTTTTTCCAAGCTCTCATATTAGTAATTTGGTTTTGAATTCTTAGATGTGATCCTTGTAATGTAAGCGTCTAGCCTGCATAGTCATTAATAACTCTAACACTCATTATCCAAGGTCTTCCTGGCAACATGCTATAGGCTTCTTGTATATCCATGACAAGAAAACCGGTTTTAAACTTTTGAGATCCTACCTTTATTTGAAGGTTCTCTATCAATCTAATGGCTTGCACGATGCTTTGATAAGCCATTTTGACTCAAAATGGTGGTAGCTTCATTTGTGAATTCCCCAACTTTTATATCCGGTGTCTTCTCCAAGAATATTCACACCAGCGCCCCCCCCCCCCCCCCCCCCCCCCCCCCCCCCCCCCCCCCCCCCCCCCCCACACACACACCACAAACACACACACAATGGCAGTTTGGAGGATACAATGGATAGACACCTGAAGAGCCGGCTATACGCCACACTTCATTGCATTCTATCTTTTTTCCAAAGAAGCCTTGTCATTAGAAAGTAACGAGTCTTGAAGTGTATTCATATAGCCCATTATTCTCTATTTCCCTCTTAGAACCTACAAGCCTTGTAAAGTGGCCAATGGCCATGGGAAAGGGTCCCAAGTCTTTGGGTTAAAACCCTTAGTTTGAAAATTAACATGATCATTATCTAAAAAGAGCTTTTGGACGTCGATTGTGAGCTGCAAGCCTGCTACATCTTGTAATCAATCTTTCTCTTTGCCTGGTAATAAAAAATCGGTTCCAATTATGTATTGTGTTCCTTGTCTCTTGCTCTTGAATATAAGTGTAATCATTCTCAGTTTTGTTGTGGTTCACAACAAAAACCTATTTGTGAGCTAAATGCATGGATTTAAGTGCTAAAATGGTTATTTTATGATGTTTTGACCTTGGAAGAGTGTTTCTATGCCATAGAGCTACCTTTCTGAATAGTTTTGTTGCAATTTTCTACATGAGCTTTGGGATGGATCGTGATTTTGGTTCCTCCTTGGATGACCAGAGAACTTGGTAGGATTGTGCACTTAGGTGTTGTAATACCCCTCCTTAAGTTTCGTTGAAATCCAGCATTGTTTGGATGCTAAAAAGGTGTGATGACCTAGAGCGGTGAGACTGGACATAGGTAGATTTCCGAACTAGAGAGCGATAGATTTTCTAAAGTAGTCGATTGCGTAGTTCCCTAGGTTCACTTCTTGAAACTAACAATCTCAAAAAGTCTCCGTGTCCCCTAACATTGGTACCAATACCGAGGAATTACGATCCTTAGGTGGTGAGTGACCTAGTTGACGAAAAAGCCTCCTTTTCAGAGATTTTGACATCCATTCCATTTACACTTAGGTAGTAAAGCAATTAGACGAGGATTTAGTGCTTGGTAGAGACCGGAGTCGAGGACTGACCAGTTCTACTCTTTAGGAGCAAGGTGAGTTGTGAGTGAGATACAAAAGGCATTTCATTCTTTGTTTTTCTCTATGCTTGGTAAGGGCTGCTTATCCATCCATTACATTGTTATTTTTGCACTGTTTTATTTATTTCTATTCATAGATTCAATTCAGTTCATATGAGTAGGTGAAATAACAACTTCAACCATCAAATGGGCCTGAAAGAATTAGGGTAAAAACTGTCTAAAACCATATTTTGATACAAAAGACCATAACTCTGAAACTTTGCAAATTTGATGGTCAGAGCATCAAACTTGATTCAAACCCAAAAAAACCTTGGAAAAAGGGATAATCACGCTTGCAGAAAACAATCTGAACAATTTCTTCCTAATTTTGCTGAGGAACATGGATCGTGATCCATGTATCTCTGTGACCAAATGATTAGAAACTGTCACCCATTGATCAAGCTTGCTATCAGATACCAAAATCTTGAGTTTGACCAGAAATAGACTGCTAAAGTACATCCAAAATCAAGAAATTGGATAAATTCACAAAAAACCTTGGAAATCTAGTAAACTTTGGGGGAATTGAACTTTTAGAGTTCCGAATTAAAAAAGGGATGAGATTTGGCTTCTCTAATAAATAGGGAACCAACAGGACCAAAATTAATCTCAAATGCTTCCCAACAAGGATCATGATCCATGTACCTCATAGCATTTTGGGCCGATATTTGACCAGTACATCCTTGGTAACTAGTGGAAAACCTTTTCCAAAAGAGACCACAACAAAAAAGTGCAAGAAAGTGATCAAAACACCAAAATTCTACTAGATAGCCAAAAACCGCAAAGCAGACACAAAATTTTGCTTTTGGGTGGGCAAAAGTGGTTCAAATTCAAAAAGATTTAAGAAAGAGTGTCACCATAACTAAGACTGTAAGCTGACCAAATCTCATGTCAAAATGAGGTCAAACATGGATCACGATCCATGCACCTCATCAAGATTTTAAGCTGAAATTTGACAAGTGGACAACTGATACAATTTGAGAAACATTTCTCAAAAGAACCATTGGCAAAAAGTTTAGAAAAGAGGTGAAAAAGGCCAAAAACAACTGATAGTTAGAAATTGCCAGAACAAATTTGAGAAACCACTTTTGGTTGACAAGAACTACTTTAAATCCAAAACCTTTGATGCCAGAGCATCCAATAAACATGTTGATCCTAATGGTATCAATAAAAGGCAAGTTGGCTTCCCAACATGGATCGCGATCCATGTACCTTTCTTGAAATTTTGAACAAAAGTTGGACCAGTGAGGAGATTGAACCATTTTGAACAAAATTCCCAAAGCAAGGAAGTGAAAGAAAACCCAAAAGGAGATCAAACATGGCAAAATTAGTTTGGATCAACAATTACAAAAAAGGGCTAGGGTTTGGCTTTTGTCCACCCTAAACAAACCCAAACTTTACAAAAAGCATAGATTTGAGATCTTTAGACCAAGGGCTAGGTGTGGGATCAAAAGCACCCCATTTGCCAGGGAGGTACATGGATTGCGATCCATGTTCCTCTAAGACATATTGAGACCAGAACTTCATCACAGCCAGAGATAGTGTCATAAAAACTAATATCTAATTCTCCCAAATGATTTTCTCATGTTAAATTGATAATTTAATATGGGGAAGTACCAAGGGAGTAAAAGCTAGAATATTGGTAAGGCTGACAAACAGGTCTCAACAGGGATCCAAAAAAGGGAAAAAAGGGATCCAAAGAGAGACAATTTTCAAAAGAGCAATGTGCTTCAATGAGGCTTAAAATACACCTAAAGTTCAGCTCCATTAAGACTTCCATAGGCTAAGGTTCCAAAAATTAACTAATAAGTCCAAATGGTCAAAGCTGGGAAAATTGGATGGTGGTGGGAAGACTCAAAAGTCTTCCCACATCCCTATCAAGGACGGGGCGAGCCCTAAGCGTAGGGGAGCAGAGAGAAACACACACACACTCCAAAGCTTCCCCCAAAGGGAATACTGGACACATGGTAAACTCCTAGCCCAGTTGCCCCCAATCTTCCCTCAAATCCTACTGGATGGCCATAGAGGTGGACCAATGAGAATTAGGCTAGAGTAAAATTAGTCTAATCAATTTTAAAATGCTTGATAAAAGAACCAATAGAAATTAAGCTCCCCAGAAGACTATTGGATAGTCTAGCAAGTGGTCCAATGAGCATCAAGCAGCCCAATGGCTTGCCTGATTCCTATTGGCCAAAAGACTAAAAGGTCCAATGAGAGTTTAATAAATTCTTTTAATTACCTAAAGCTCTCACAAAAGGGGCAAGGGGGACACTTGTCACAAGGCTATCAATTATGCTTCTATTTGTGATTGGCTAAGCTGTGTAAGGGCCAATGGGAAGCCAATAAGAGTAATTGGCAAGAGGGGTCGACCAAGAAGAGAGAGCGGGCTGCATTTTTTTCTAACACAATGCTACACACACACACACACACACACACACACACACACACACAACTCATGTGTGGAAGAAGAACTCCATCTCCTTCTCCAAGCGTTGAGAAGTAGAGCTCTTGGCTATGGAATGCAAATCCAACCAAGAGCCAAGCTTCAATGGCATGCTCATCTCGTCTACCATGCTAATTACTAAGCTAAGCTATGATATTAGAGTGATTATGTGAGGAGAATACTTATTTCTCGTAAGATACATCTTCTTCCTCTCAATCATCCTCATTCCCTGCTAGCTCTCACCATTTTTAAAGGTGTGTGAGGTCTTGGGACTGAGGCTAGGGACACTAGGTGTGTTTTTCAAGCATAATTTGGTGCATGAAGATTCCATCTTCGTTGCACCAACGAGTTTTGTCAAGGAACACAAGAATTGTATTGTACAAAAGTCTCCTTTGATGGGAGAAGCTATAATACAAAGCCTTTATGGAGGGGGGACCGGCTCCATGTAAATCGGGTCCTCGATTGCTGTCAATTGTTCTATTTCTCTCTCTTTCAAGTATTATCTATGCCAAACTAGCTAGGTGTAAATTGTTATGTTCCTTTCTCAAATTAAGTACTCTCTCTATGCTCATTAAGAACTTGTTCTTCATGAAAATGCTCACTATGCTATCAATTTCCGCTACACACAAGTTACTAGTGCATTAAATGTTACATTGGTATTAGAGCTATTGGTTTCTCATTTCTTGCTCAAGAAGAGAGGTCCTCAAGCTTGCTACAAATAGTTGGTGCTATTAAGTGCAAAAGAGTAAGTAGAATAGGGATTTTTTATCCTTGAAGCATGCATGCTTTATGCAGTTAACGGGGATACCGCCGAAAGCTATGGTCTTAATAAAGGAGTCCTACGAGGCTTGCCTATGGCTTAACCATTATTGAGCTAATAGAAGGTTGACAAGAATCGGTGTTGTCTTGGCTCTATTGAACCTCTCTTCTATTCCTTTCAATTGATAATATTCAAGCCACAGGTATAGATGCTTGAGTTCTTATCTTTGAAGGTAAAGAGGAGTAGCAACTAGGGCTTGAAGTGCCAAAGTACAAGTAAAAATTTACACCTAAAATTTTCTAGTATGGCTGACAAGGGTAAAGAGATTGAAATGAATGTTGATAGCTTTGATTTTGCTAATGATAGAGAAATTAATGATGCCCCTATGCTTGTAACCTATCTTGTTTCTAGGCTTCAACAAGCCCTAAGCAATCCATCTCTCCAAGGTGAAGTGCTACAGCAATTGCGCACCCATGGTATTCTCCAAACTCCCCACCAAGAAGAAAGAGTACCTAGGAAAGCTCCAGGTGAGACTTCCAAAAAAGGAATCTCTTCGATAAGGGAAGAAGATGAGGATTCGTACAAAGGGCTCAAAAAATTACTACTCGATGAGGCATCTCCCTCCCGGAGAACCCAAGTTTCAACGGTAGAGCCCCCACCAAAAGAACGAGAAAGAAGCGAATCTCCTGCCACCTTGATGGAGATGGCTCCACGAAGACGGCGGGAAAAAATGCTCTCCAACACCCCCTAAACAAAGAAGACCATCGGATAATCCTCTTCACCATAATTCAAAACCTCTTCTGAAGAAAGTGATGGTGCAGACAAGGAGGAACAAGGGAAGAAAAAGGTGAGAAAGAGGTCACCCTCTTCTCCATCCTCCTCATACTCTTCCTCTCTTGAAGAAAGTGATGGTGAAACTCTCAAACCACCAAAAATAAGAGGCCATAGGAAATCCTATGCTGCCTGGAAAAGGTCTTCGAAGCTCAAAAAGTTCAAAGAAGGAGGAAAGAACATATCTTTCCTTACCTACAATGGCACCTTTGTTGCTACGGACAAAGTCTTGGCCTTTATCCAACAATTCGATGCGATGTTTGGAGATGAGGGCTTCATGGAGTCCTCTAAGCTACATCATGTAGCTATGCATTTTCAAAAGTCCGCCAGGCAATGGTGGTCTAGCCTACGAGCAAATGGTGAAGCTCCACAAACATGGAAAGCTTTAAGAGCTTCCATCATGAAGCAGTTTTTGGCTACTGATGCCAAAGACAAAGTACTCACAAAATGGTGAATCTTGAAGCTCGCTACCTACGAATCTATCCACAATATGTAGACAAGTTTTGGGATTTTAAGCTGAACCAATGATTCCAATGAATGTTGTAATGAGAGCTCAAGCCCAGGAATCCACAAGGAATATGCCTATGAGAGACCAAAACATCCTACCCTGTCAAACTGAAATAGAACGTTTGTTGGTTAGGACCCCCAAAAAATCTTGGAAAGCAAAAAGGAACAAGATGAAAGCTGAAAGGATAAAAGGAAAATCGGCCTTGGAAACCAAATTGTAGCAAACCAAAGAATAGTCGAGATTGAAAAGGGACCATAAGGAAAAACTAATGCAACAAAACCATAAAAAATAACATCGGGAGGTTCGGTCTTAGTAGACAAAGTTTGCGAGCCTTTAGATGCAAATTTTAAGGCTTATAAAACTATGCTAAAGCCCAATCAAACCTAAGAGAATAGATGGTCCTCATCCTGGATATGAAAAAGAGAGGTTGCAAATGTGCAAGGAGCTCATCCAAGCGGTGCAAGCTCTTATGGAAACACATGTTTCGGATGCTCCAAAAACTGAGGTGTTAATTTGCAAAAGAATCAAGGAGATGGAGAATCAAAGCTTTGAAAGCAGAGACCAAAAAGAGCCGGTAGCTGAGGCACCATTAGATATGAGGGAAGTAGACAATACCACAAATGGGTTGGGTTCACAAGCAGTTGTGCCAATTCCGAAAGTAGAAGAACCATGGCCACATGATCTTTGGGAGGATATCAGAAACAAAAAAGATGGAAGTGCAAACTTTGAGTCTACCCCTATCATTGAGATCAATCTAGACCATGAATTCTACCCCGGCGATATCCGATCACTATGCGGTGATGTAGGGACAGAGATGTCGAAAGACAGTAAACCTCAATCTTCAAAAACTTTACCTTCGTTCATCGGCAAACATGAAACAAGACCAAAAATTTAAAAAGTACCATCGCTATGAAAATCTGATCCTAAGATGATGGACACTAAGACTCTTCATGAGTTGATGTCGTCTCCTATCCATTGTATGCTAACTCTATCCAAGTTACTGTAGGTAAGACCTTATCTTTGGGAAGAAGTGGGAAAAAATTTGGAGAAAATAGGGCTGATGGTTTTGCAACCGATCATTCCTCCAAAAACATCAAACAAACAAACACCAAAACATACTAAAGCAGAGCTTGTACCAGTAAAGAAGGTGGGAGACTATTGCGAGGGAGAAGAAGGGAACACTACCTTACTTGTGGAATACAAATGAGTAAAAATGGTTGCAATATTAGACAGTGGGGCCGGAATTTCCATAACAACCAAGGAGATGTGGAAAAAATGGGAAATGCTATAATGAATTTTGATAAGAGCATCAACTTTGATGTCATATTGAGCAGACCATTCATGCGACATCTTAAAATGGTATAGGACTGGGGCTATGACTATATCTACTTAAGACACAAGGATGTCACTATGAAGATTAGTGTCAAAGATTATAGTTATATATTTATTGAACAAACCCTGGGGAAGAGTTAAACTCCACAACTAAACAAGAAGGGGAGGTACCTACATGGCTGCAAAGCAAAGTGCATATTTGGATGTGTGAAGATTCGGAGTGTGGAAGTCTAAAAAAAGAAGATTGCATTCTTGATCGACCAGTAAGGGATGAGGCGTATGTACCAGAGCCTTTTCCAGAAGAGCTGTTGGAACCATTTGGATGGTAGCAGATATTGGCCACCCTTTATGTGTGTGTGAATGAGGTGACACTAACCAAATTCTGTGATGAGGAAGGATATGGTTTAGTTCCATTCCAGGATGACGAGCATTATCTTGAATTCACAATCAGGATTAGCAGAACCTGACATGGAGGGAGTTACAGATTTGCAGACGCATAGTGGATAAGATCTCAATAAGAGATCTTAGCAAAAACGATGAGGAAGTATTCAAAGACTCCATGGACATACCTTTAGAGGATGACGCAGAGAGGATGAGCGCTCTAGTAGCTCCGATCAAGACATCACACTCAGGGATAGACAAGCTATTTTTTACGATTTTCCCAATCAAAAACCACAAAGACAACGGAGATACCAAGAAAGATGTGTAAACAAACGAGATAATAAAAAAGAAAAACCCATACCTCTCTTAAAAAACAAAGCGCAATATCTGAGACTGGTTGAAGCAACTGATTGCCTTAAAGACAAGATCTCAAGAAGGTTCATAAAATCCATCTCAACAGAAAAAGGAAATCCGAAAAAGAAAAGCAAACCAAAATCAAAACGCGAGAATATTTCTGAAAAATCAATGAAATTATCAAAAGTAGAGTAGAAACAAAGATACAAAGTATTGCAACAAACTTTGAAAGAAGTTTGGACAATGGATTTGGAGACTGAGGATGAATCCGACAATGATAGGTTTGATGCACCTTCCCACTACAAGTGGTACACTATCCAAGAAAGAAAATTTTTAGTTCAAAACCTGAAACAAGACCCAAAGGAACCTGGAACCTCATACGATGGGCCAGAAAAAGCCAAGTGTATAGACCTAGCAGAACCAGGAGAGGAACCAAAGCCGGCATACATTGCCACTAACCTCATGGAAGAAGAAGAGCAGCTATTGATAGCAACGCTTTGACAATATAGAGATGTGTTCGCATGGTCATACAAGGATCTTAAGGGAATAGATCCAAAAAACTTTCAACACACGATACCCCTTAAGAGTGATGCCAAACCTCATAGACAACGTCCTTATACATACAATGAGACATTTGCCAGAAAGATTAAGGAAGAGATAGAAAAACTCAAGGACGCGGAGTTTATCGATGAGATTGAACACACTGATTGGGTGTCTCCAATTGTGGTAGTGCCTAAGAGAAGTGGAAAATTACAAGTTTGTGTGAATCTCAAACATGTAAATGCTGCTCCCATCAGAGACAACTATCCCCTACCAATAACAGATCATGTGATTGAGATAGTTGCAGGGAAAGAAGCTTATAGTTTATAAGATGGGTTCTGAGGCTACAACCAGTTGAGCATAAAGACAAAGGATCAACATAAGATGGATTTTGTAACAGAATGGGGCATATTTGCATGTAGAGTGATGCCTTTTGTGTTGACCCATGACCAATGCACCTGCCACCTTTTAGAGACTAATGAGTCATGCATTCAAGGAGTATCTCATGAAATTTTTGGAAATATACATGGATGATCCATGCTTGCATTCTCAATTGAGGAGTGAGCACATAACACACTTGGAGAAAGTCTTTGAGAAGTATAGATCTTATCATATTTTCTTAAACCCTGTCTTCATGGTAAGGCAAGGTAAAATCTTGGGACACGTTGTGTCCAAAAATGGGATTCCACTGATCAAGATAAGATACAAGTGATTGATGCACTTCCAAGACCAACCAAAATAAAGGAGGTATAAGCATTCATGGGCCATTGCAGGTATTATAGGCATTTCATATACATGTAGGTTGTTATAGCTAAGCCTTATCACCAAGTTTGAGTGGACGAAAGAATGTGAGAAGGGTTTTCATAAATTGAAGCAAGGATTAACTTCTGCTCCAATTTTGCAAGCCCCTGACTGGGACAAGATCTTCCATGTCCATGTGGATGCATCAGCCTATACCATAGGATGCATATTAGCTCAATCTAGAGAGATAAAAATGGATTTTCCCATTTGTTACTCCAATAGACAGTTAAACAGTGCAGAGAAGAATTATACCATTACAGAAAGAGAAGGCCTAGGTATGATCTATGCCTTCAAAAAGTTTAGACACTACCTTCTTGCAAACAAGTTTGTTTTTTTTGGTCAACCACCAAGCGCTATTGTACTTGGTAAACAAACCTGGCAATACGACAAGGATTGCTCACTGGTTTACCATATTGCTTGAGTTTGATTTCACCTTGGTCGTCAAGAAAAGTACAATGCACAAAAGAGCATATCATCTTTTGAGATTGCTCCATGGAGAAGCACCCGAAGGTATTGATGATGACCTTCCAGATTCTTATCTGTTCAACATTGAAATGGTTCCAATGTGGAGTGAAGAGATCATTCCTCTACTCAACATAGGATCATTACAGGTAGAAAGACAACCGTCAATCATTCATCAGACCAGAAATCTCCAGATTTTAGCTGGACAGCTATACAACAAAGCTAATGACGATATCTTGAGACTATGTGTAGAGCCAAGCAAACACAAATACTACATGAGACTTGCTCATATACAACACGCGGGCTTTCATAATGGGAAAACACAAACATTCCAAAGACTAATGAGGCTTGGTGTCTACTGGCTAAACATGGGAGAAAGTGTCCATGATTACATAAAATCATGTGAAGCTTGTAAGAGACAACCACCAATGGAACACGCCATGCTCTTTAGAGTAATTGGAGTGCCCAAATGGAGTACTTACATTATCAAGTACATAAACACATGGAGGGATTGAGTAAAGCACAAATGAGAACTATTGAAGATGAAGCAAAACACTATGTGTTGATCTCGAACTAACTATATCGGTGGGGGAAAGGAAACCAATTGAGATTGTGTGCTACTGAGAGCAAAAAATTCTCCATCCTAGAACAAGCAAACGTAGGCTAGCCAGGTGGATATTTTTTTGTTGACAAAACAACAAACCTGATACTTCTTGTAGGGATATGGTGGCCAATTCACAGATGCAGAAACATGTGATGAATGCCAACGCACTAAAACACCTCTCCGCAGAGATGAAATGCCCTTACGACCATAGGATAGATTGGTAGGTATTAAGATTTGTCCTCGATCTACATGCATCATATTTATGTTGCACACGCAAAAATTTGGCATGCTCATTTTGGTCATGTGAATTTTGCCAATTTGCAACATTTGTAAAAATTTGATATGATGAGGAAAAAAGCTCGCTCCAAGTGAAAAACGGCTCGCTCCATCTCAATCCCTAGTAAATTTGAAACTAGTATCAACATTGAAGTCAAGAAATCTTAATCGACACCAAGACAACTTCAAAATAAATCAAAGAAATTCCAAAAAATATTCTCAAAAGAAGTTCAACAATAGCTTAAGATAAAGAAAACTTAAAATCATGTGTCTCATTAGTCGAACTTGAAAAAGGATTGAATTTCCATTTTGTAGTATGGTTTGGTTCTTTTATAACAAAAACTTGCTTGGACAAATAATACCTCTGTAGCAATAAGGGCAGCCCAATGGTATAGAGTTCACACACTAGTCCTCCAAGGGTATCAACTTGAAGAGAGACACATGAGTGTAGATGTCTAGAAACTTCCGGTTGTAGCTTGAGAGATCTTTGATTCTTCAATGTAGTTCCTTAGGGCATAGACAATGTCAAACTACTACAATAATTGTAAATCTCTCGTTCTATCTTTTTTCTTGAGAAGAGGATTTTTTTTTTGGGTAGAATTTGACAGCGCCATCTTGTTATGTATGCCCTAGAAGGGACTGATATGCTTTCAGAAAAGCATAACTATAACGAGAAGGCACCGCGTGCCAACTAAACAGACGAAGTTGGAGTAGACTTTTAACACTTCAATACAAAGAGAGAGAGAGAGAGAGAGAGAGAGAGAGAGAGAGAGAGAGAGAGAGAGAGAGAGAGAGAGAGAGAGAGAGAGAGAGAGAGAGAGAGAGAGAGAGAGAGAGAGAGAGAGAGAGAGAGATCCATTTCAAATATCCTTCATTTTGTATACTCTGGTAACACAATCATATGAGTTATAGTGGTGGCCAGTCACTGCAGCATGATTTTGTGATCGGTGTTGCCTAAATCGACGAATCTACACCCGACGTGCTGCCTAAATCGGCAAATTTGCACTGATATTATGAAAATTTTTGAATCTATTGTGTGTTGTGTGCTACCTAAATTGGCAAATCAGCACAGGATGAATGTTTACACACTGCCTAAATCGAATCTGGGTGTTTGTGACCAATGGACCAAGAAAGGCATAAAAAGAAAACATTTTCCACATAATTGACACCAAATTAGAGTACGTTCCAGTAGCACAACACTTACAAGTTGTGGCTCGATATCCCAGAGCACCCCAGGTCATATGAGCTGCATAACTAATAAATAATCATGTCAATAAAAATTTCATAAAGTGCAAGTAGTAAGTCTTGACCGCAACAAAGTTGGAGTATTCAGTTGACAAAACATGCTAATAAAAAAAAATGTGTGATGTACTAGAGGGAGATACCTGGAGGATATTTTGCATCTGAGAATGTATGTACGTGTGTGCATGCATAGAAAGCTATAATTGAAAGAATGACAGTTTGGATTAGGGGGTTCCACAAAAATAGAGTACCCGTACAAGCTAGAGAGGGTTGTAACTGTGTTGTTCTCTTTTTGAATGGGAGCAGTACACCAGCCGATAATCTTGTAGAATAGTGTTAGTGGAATATCACCTGAATGTGATAAGTAATACTGTAAAAATAAAAGGAGGGGATTTACGGGTGAGTAAGTGGGCTTCATGACAAATTGTTGTACTTATAATTAGTAAAATAAATATAAATAGGATGTTCAACAAAATTGAAAAAATAGAGGTTGTTTGAGCGCAGCCAACGGAGATAGAGTATTAAGTAAGTAGGTCATAGGAAAGTTGTATGAGCAATGAGAACATTTTCAAAGAGAATGGGAAGCATCCTTTAATAAGTGAAGTGTGCAAAGAGGGAGCGTTGGTATGCAATTAGTAACCAAAGTGAGAAGTAGAGAAATGTGAGGAGAAAGAGAACAATTATTACAAAATCCATACCTTGAAGCTGTTTCAGTTCTTACATTGTGTTTCAATACATGTTGTGTGTTACTACATAAAAATAATTATGTTTATTGGTTGTAGGTTGGTGTCATATGAAATGCGTCAGCTTCTGCTTGTGTGGGCTAAGCACATTGGGTGCTATAACATGATAATCCTGAGTGGGATTTGATTTACAAAGACGAGTCAGATCGTTGTAGTGCAGCTTGCTGAAGTGAAACAATTACGGGTATGTGTGTATTTAAAGTGTGATGTGATTATGTATATGACATGGGCATGATAACAAACTACAAGCATACCAATTTGTAGGAACCGCCTTGAGAATGCGAAAATTACCTACACAAACAAAGTGAGACAATCCTTGTGGATCCAATACAATGTCTGGGTACAAAAATAGACTAAAAGCATTGTTGTCTCGTCAAGTCCCGTGGATGTCCGGCCTTGGACATCGTCGTAGAAAGTATTGCATTAGGCATGTAAGAGTGTTGTGGATGTCTGCTTCTGTAAATAGTCGGGGGGGAAGGGGGGGGGGGCTCTGTTGTGGAGGTGTTAGATGCAGCAGACGAGGGGGAAAGAGCGAGAAATGAAACGAAATAGAATGTTACATTAAACACCTTCCAAGGCCAAAATTATATTGTGAGTCAAAATTGATGCAATTAGTGTGAATCTAATCCAATGTCTGGGTACTAAAAATAAAATGAGGTAAAGTGAAAGACTAAAATTAACCCAAAAACCATCATTCTAAAAATCGTCAACATCATTGTCGATTTTCGTGGTTGCCCGATAGCGGGCGTTTATCTGAGAAAGCTTCCTCAATGCCCAAGAGCTTCCTCAATGTCCGCCGTGATAAGGAATCATAGTGGGAGGCGGATGAGAGATAGAGAAATGAAATGAAATGTCATATTAAACGTCTTCAAAAGGCCAAAATTAAAGATAGGCCAAACTGATAGAATCCATGTGAGTTTTATTAATCTAATCCAATGCTTGGGTACAAATGAAAATGAAGCAAAGGAAATAAAAAATAAAGAAAGTTGTCGTCAACATCGTCAATACCCGCCTCTGTAAGTAGGCGTACTGGGAGGGGGGGGGGGGAGAGAGAGAGAGAGAGAGAGAGAGGTGCAAGGCGTGCTGCTGATTGGAGGTGTTTGTTGGCTTCTTGCCTCTTGACAATGCCACTATCGGCTGCTGCTTACCATCTACAACACCCGCTTATCGTCACTAGGTTGCCATGCATGCCATGATCAGCTGCTTCACTCCGTAGAGAGAGCTAAAGTTACCACCTACCTCAAGGTGTTGGAGCATGGGCGAGGCATGCTCAAGGTTTGGCCGGTCATCTAATAGTACCAATGCACTGGCTAGTGGTCAAGGATGTCATTGAGAGATGCACTATCGTCATCGGTCTTCTAGAAACTGAGGGTGAGGATGAGTGTGTAGGCTCTGCAATTGATCATCTGCATGCGAGGGCAACTTGTAGGGTAGAGAGGTAGTTGTAGAGCATGAGGGAGGCCGGGGTGTGATTCACTGCAGTTGTAGCCATCAATTTATCAAGTGTAGCTGCTGTTAATGCATGGGGTACTACTGTGCTTGCCCATGGGAAGGTGAAACTCATATTGAATGAAAAGCTCACAAGAAGAAGCTGGATCCTGAAGGCACGGTCATCAATTGGGAAGATCTTTAGCTTTGATAATGATTAAAGTAACCTACATCACTTGGCGGGAGTCTGTTGTTGTATATTTGAATGAACCTTCAATAGCTGGTAGTAATGAGGTGGTTGTTTCTCCTTGTGGGGGTATCAGAATAGGGGCCAACGGCTTTGAGAGAGAGAAGGTAAGAGATGAGCACCGCACGCATGGCAATCTGGTGGTGAAGGAAGGGGATGCTAACTGCTTGGGCACAGAGAAAGAGGGAGAGAAGAAATCCGGTGGAGTCTGCATGGCGAGAGTTGGTGATTTGGGAAGTGGTCTCAACCAGCTTGCATGGAGAGTGGGTGGTAGTCTTGGTAAGAAAGAGAGAGTCATCCCTCGTACGTCCGTGCACTAAGAGGGGCTACCTCTATGACATACCACTAGTTTGATGCAGACTTTGTAGGATGAAATACCACCTCCAAGAACCACATAACTTACACGAGTGCTTCCAGATCACCACCAGTCCTCTAAAATTGGATGTTAAATATTTACAGACTTAATTGTTCACAATGCTTGGCTAGTACAAAAGTGTCTCTTAGGTTGGTCCATTTTTTAGTTGAATCCACCTCAAGGACACCTAACTCTCCTCTGCGCACAGTAGCGTTGCAACCCTCCATGTTTATCTTGAACCATTGCACATCAAACAAATCCACAAAAAATTTCTATAATCGATCCTCAAAATCTCTTGTAGCGTGCCGAAGTAAGTGAGTTCCGCCACCACAAGATCTGCATCAGAGGACCGTCGTCAACTAGACTGTTCAAATTTGCCATAATTCCACAATCTTGTGTAAAACGCTTTTTGTCGATCCGTTCCACCCTAATATGTCAACCTTTAAACCATGCTGCCGTGTATGACTTATACTACAACCAACAAAGATTATGGGTGGCCGTCCAAACATCTAGAAAGCCACGAGTCGTACATTGCAAACTTACCTTGGTCATGCAACCCCAAGAGTACTCCCACTCCTCCTTAGTCACTTGTTCGCCGCACTGTTGTGTGGTTTACAATTGGTTGTGCAACCATCTTAAGCTCATGAATGTTGGTAGGCTCTCAAGACCCGTCAGATAATGCATCAGTGGTCGTCTTCCTCATCTCCACTCGATTCGTGCCCTTTGTCGCTCTTGCTTTGCATCCTCATATTGTGAAATCCACTTTTGCATCACTGGATTGTGAAGCATGCAAAATCGATTGATTTTAGCCTCTAGATATTACGTCATTTTTTTCTCAACACCAACATTGCACATGACAATCCCAGATATGCGCTCATCATCTATGGTTAGCCATAGCATTTCTCGAGCTTTATCAAATCCATCTAGCCACTCTCCAATGTAAACTAGGGACTCTGATACCAACCAAATTTCTACCATGCTACCCTCTGAACGTGCCTTCTGACGCACATATTCCTTAAGCGTTTTCATGAAACGTTCTAAAACGAACATCCATTTAGAATGCACTGTGCCAACTATTTTCACCTCATCAACTATGTGAACAAGAAGATGCACTTGAATGGTTAGCATGGTAGTGTTAAGTATGGAGCTTGATTTACCCTTGTAATTTTTTGTTGTAAAAGCGCACATTTGTAAGGCCCCCATTATGAGGAGAAGCCATCGTGTGTGAAGGAAAATCACTCATCGGAAACCAAAATTTTCACGGACAAGAATCAGGGGCAACTTTAGAGCCCCCCGAGACTTTTTTCGCCGGAATATTCTTTTTCGCCGGAATATTATGGCCGGACGGCAGCCGAAAAGTGGTCGGAAAACAACCGGTCGGTTGGCCGGTGGCCGGTAGTCAATGGCCGATGGCCGGTGGTCGGAAGTCAATGGCCGGTGGACGGTGGTCGGAAGTCAATGGCCGGTGGCCGATGGCCGAATTCAATGGCGGACTTGTCTTCTCAAGGGCGGCCACACATGGGCGGATTGGAGGGTCCGATTTGGACTTATTCACACAAGGGCGGCTACACATGGCTGCCTCTCATAAGAGAGGGCAGCCCTTTTGTCCTATAAAAGAAGGCCATTTCTACACACATTTCATAGTGTGAAGTTGATGCAACAAGATGAGTGTGAGGTGGTGAGAGTGAAGCAAGGCGGGAGCTCTGTCAAGGGTTTAACCCCTTTGTAAACTACTTCTTCTTTTGAAGTGCTAAAGCCATTGAGTGGCTGCTTTCCCGTGGACGTAGCCCACATTGGGTGAACCACATATATCGTGTGTACTCTCTCTCTCTCTCTACTCTATAATCTCTTGTGTGCGAAATCTATCTCTCCATTAAGTAATCTGCTCAATTATCTATTTAGCTACGTCTTTTTTCCTAACAACTGGTATCAGAGCAAGGTTTGCTCGTAGCTAAATTATCTCAAGGAAAGGATTCCTTGAATTGAGTGGGAGTTATGGCGGAGGAAGGGAAGCTCAAGATTGAGAAGTTCAACGGCAAAAACTACCAACATTGGAAGATGCAGATTGAAGACTATCTGTACCAGAAGGATCTCTATTTGCCACTAGGCGGTCTTGCGAAGAAGCCCGCAACAATGGCAGATGAAGCATGGATTGTCCTTGATCGAAAGGCACTGGGAACAATCCGGTTAAGCTTAGCGTCAACGGAGCCTTCAATGTTTCGGAGATGAAGACCACGGAGGACTTAACACTAGGTTGGTAATGGGACACTTTTATGTGCTGGGACACTTTTATGTCCTGTTAAGTGACCATTTTGCTTGAATTTTGTCAAGAGTTTCAAAATGGATTTTGAGGTGCTATCTATCTAGAAAGTTGGATCATAAGCTGAAAAAAACTCGGCATTTTTTTGGAATATCAATTTCATCTTTAATCTTGTCCTTGCACAACATTTCGCAACCTAAACTGTGTGAAAAAATGGGTCCTGTTTTTGGCTTTTTTAAACTTTTTGTAACTATACCACTCTAGAACTCATGTTTTGTGAGGTCTATAATGCTAGAGAACTTCTTTAGTAGTCCTCAACATGTTTTGATTCTTCTAGGGAGATATATATGTTAATGTTGTAAGTTATGACCAAATTACAAAAATTGTCAAATCCTATTTTTTAGCCAATTTTAGCTCTTTTATGATTTGTTTGGTGGCTTTCATGATATCCAAATGCAGTTTTGATTTTCTATGTGGCATATTGTACCATAAAGCTAATATTCCTTGAGTTTTGGGGCACCTAATACCCTATTTTTCATAGTACACAATGATGGTTGATTTTTTCCATTATACAAGAAAACAAAACATTCTAGTATATCAAGTATAGCTTTCTCAATATTGCTATTTTCTTGTGACAACTATATGAATTTTGTAGATAGTAATCATATCCACTCATAAGGATCAAATTTGGGTAGATATTGAATACTTTCTATGGGATTCTACAGCTCATGATGTTGAACCCAGTTTTTTCATCTTTGCTGTATTTAGCACTTCATCTTTGTCCCCAAGATTCCCCTTGGTAAAAGATGTATCATGCTTTTGACATGTTCCATGGCTCCTTATGAACCTAAATGTCAATAGGGAACTAAGAAAACATGCATATATTATTTGTATTGAGCGTGGCTATAGAAACTTTGATGATAGGTTCACAGAATGGTAAAAATTAAACTTTTTTGTACCTATTTCTTTTGGAAAAACAAAAAATAGTGAGTGAGAAGCAATCATATGTTCTCATCACCAACCCATTGAAGTTAACTAGGAAATTTATCTCAAGTCCTACAAAAATCCCAATCTTATTTTTATGCAACAAAATGTAAGAAATGACTGTTTTGATGAAAATGTACCGGTCCATCAACTTTGGAGGCTTGGTGTGATCAAAAGATGAGAAATTTTACAAGTTTCTTTTTTTTTTCCATGTGTAGTAGGCCTTGAACTATAACCTCAGGAAAGGAATTTACAAAATGAGTGGATCTACTATGGTTTTGGAGGTTTTTTTCAAAACCCTGAAAGGACACTTTTATGTCTTGTTAAGTTACCAACCTAGTGTTAATGAAGTCACTTGACGACTTCTACGACAAACCATCGGCATCCAATAAGGTATTTCTTATGAAGCGCTTGTTCAATCTAAAGATGACAGAGAATGGTTCAGTTGCAGAACACCTAAATGACTTTAACACAAACATAAGTCAACTGCGATCGGTGAAAATCAATTTCGATGACGAAGTGCAAGCTCTCCTTATACTATCATCTCTACCGGATAGTTGGGACAGCCTTGTGATGGCTGTAAGTAATTCTATTTCTGGCACAAATACTCTTAAGTTTGATGATGTTGTGGGTGTTCTCCTAAGAGAGGAAATACGAAGGAGAAGCACAGGAGAATCATCAAGTGCTGCACTATCAGTGGAAACAAGAGGAAGGCCTAAGGAGAGGTTCAAAAACCAAAAGGGTCATGATCGCTCAAGGCGTGGCAAGTCACGCACAAAGTCAGTTCTTGAATGTTGGAACTGTGGCAAGAAGGGCCACGTCAAGAAGGATTGCTGGTCCAAGAAGAAGAAGGAGACACAGTCTCAAGAAAACAAGCGAACATCGGAGGTCAATGTGGCAGGTAAAGTAGAGCAAGATGCTCTAATTCTCTCATTAGACAATGTGTCTAATTCCTGGATAGTAGATTCCGGGGCTTCATTCCATGCGACACCACATAAGCAACATTTCCAAGACTACACCAAAGGTAATTTTGGGTATGTATACTTGGGAGATGATGAAGCTTGTGAGATTGTCGGCAAAGGTACAGTTTCTATCAAAACTGCTAACGGAAATGAATGGAAGCTTAAAGATGTTAGGCATGTTCCTTCTCTTCGCAAAAATTTAATCTCTACAGGACAGTTGGACGATGAAGCTCACAACATTGCATTCGGAAACAAACGGTGGAAGATCTCAAAGGGATCTTTGGTGGTTGCCAAGGGAGAAAAGGTTGGAACACTTTACTTGTGTACTGTTAGCACGCAACCTTCAGCTTGTGCAGAAACTACAGAAGTTGACAGTGCGGCGTGGCACTACCGACTTGGGCATATGAGTGCCAAAGGAATGCAAATCCTTCAAACAAAGAAGCTTCTACCAGGTTTGAAAGAAGTGGACTTAGAGTTCTGTGAAGATTGTGTTTATGGTAAACAAAAGAGGGTAAAATTTCAAAAATCAGGAAATGAAAGAAAAAATAAAAAACTTGAGTTGGTTCATTCTGATGTTTGGGGTCCTGCAAGTACACCATCACTTGGTGGCTCATTGTACTATGTAACATTCATAGACGATGCGACTAGAAAAACATGGGTTTATGTCATGAAGAATAAATCCGATGTATTTTCCATATTTCAAAGGTGGAAAGCCTTTGTGGAGAATGAAACAGGTACCAAGGTTAAATGCCTCAGATCCGACAATGGAGGCGAATATTGCAGCCAAGCTTTGGAAAGCTTTTGTGCTAGCAATGGCATTCGGAGGCAAAGGAAAACCCCAAGGACACCTCAACAAAATGGTATTTTGGAAAGGATGAACATGACAATCATGGAGCGAGCACGAAGCATGCGGCTACATGCAGGCCTACCGCTTGAGCTTTGGGCGGAAGCTGTAAGTACGTCTGTGTACTTAATCAATCGGTCACCCTCAACGGCATTGGATGGGGGAGTTCCAGAAGAGGCATGGACAGGTAAACCGGTGAATTATGCATTTCTCAAAGTGTTTGGTTGTGAGGCTTTCATGCACATAGATAGAAGCCTAAGATCAAAGCTAGATGCAAAGTCTAAAAAGTGTTTCTTTATTGGCTATGGAGAAAGTGACTTTGGGTATCGCCTATGGAATTCTGAAGATGGTAAAATCTTAAGGAGTAGGGATGTATTTTTTAACGAACAAAATATATACAAAGATTACTTGGAAAGAAAACAAACAAAAGAAACAGGTGATGAGTACATGGAGCTTGAGGACGGTGAAGACTCAAGGACTGCAAACAGTGACAATGTGCAACAACGTCAACCAAATGAGGAGCCTCAACCTATTCCCCGAAGATCTACAAGAGCAAGTAGACCTCCAGAAAGGTTTGTTCCTTCCTTCAACCATCTCTTGATCTCAGATTCTAGAGAACCGGAATCATACGAAGAAGCTATGCAACATGAATCCGAACGATAACACAATGATGCAGGAGAGAGACTACAAAGAGAACAGTAAATCCAAGAAGGAGAGATTGCTAACACTTCCAAGAGATCAGATGAGAGAGAACCAGAAAAGCGAGAGAACAATGGTTCTCAGATTGTCAAGCTGATAGGAACGAATAGACAAGAAGATGGTAGTTGACTAGAAGCATAATCAAAGAACAATGTTGTAAAGAAAGCAAGGAGTTGGAAGTGGATCAAAAATGATGGGAGTTGGTTGAGTTGCCTAAAGGTAAGCGGGCACTTCAAAACAAATGGGTGTACAAACTGAAGGAAGAAGAAGGTGGGAAGAAAAGGTACAAGTCTAGGCTTGTGGTAAAAGGTTTTTCTCAAAAGAAAGGTATTGACTTCAATGAAATATTTTCTCCTGTTGTAAAAATGAACTCAATTAGGCTTGTCTTAAGCCTTGTGGCTGCTCATGATCTAAATCTCGAGCAAATGGATGTAAATACGGCATTCCCTCACGGTGACTTAGAGGAGGAAATCTACATGCTTCAACCAAAGGGGTATGAAGTAAAAGGTAAGGAGAAAATGGTTTGCAGATTAAAGAAGAGCTTGTATGGTTTAAAGCAAGCATCTAGACAATGGTACTTGAAGTTTGATCGATGGATGTTGGATCATGGATTCAGAAGATGCAACTCGGATCATTGTGTCTACACGAAGAATTTGGGAGATGGGAAATTCATCATCCTAATTCATGAAGTTTGATCGATGGATGTTGGATCATGGATTCAGAAGATGCAACTCGGATCACTGCGTCTACACGAAGAATTTGGGAGATGGGAAATTCATCATCCTAATGTTGTATGTTGATGACATGCTGATTGCAAGTGCTAACATGTAGGACATCAAAGACCTAAAAGAGGAGCTGTCTAAATATTTTTCAATGAAAGATTTAGGTGCTGCAAAGAGGATACTTGGTATGAAAATATCAAGGGACAGGACGAAGAAGACAATAAAGCTATCTCAAGAAGATTACATCAAGAAGGTACTAGAAAGGTTTGCAATGCAAAATGCAAAACCAGTTTCTACACCTTTGGCTGGTCATTTTAAACTAACGAAGGATATATGTCCAAAGACACAAGAGGAGATAGCCTATATGTCTAAAGTTCCATATGCTGCAGCGGTAGGTTCTCTAATGTATGCTATGATCTGGACAAGGCCAGACATTGCACATGCAGTGGGAGTTGTGAGTAGGTTCATGGACAACCCAGGTAAAGAGCATTGGCAAGCTGTGAAGTCGATACTTAGGTATCTAAAAGGGACAACAACAAATGCTTTGTATTTTGGAGGAACTGATATTTTTCTAGAAGGGTATGCTGATGCAGATATGGCAGGTGACAAAGATACTCGAAGGAGCACTACTGGCTATGTGTTCACGGTTGGAGGCACAGCAGTAAGCTGGGCTTCAAAGCTGTAGAAAGTGGTTTACTTTCTACCACGGAAGCAGAGTATGTAGCAATGACGGAGGCAAGCAAAGAAATTCTGTGGCTTCACAGATTCTTAGAAGAGCTTGGATTCAAACAAGACAATTGTGTCTTGTACAGTGATAGCAAAAGCGCTATCCATCTTGCGAAGAACTCAACCTTTCATTCAAGGACAAAGCACATTGAGGTGAGATATCACTTCATACGCACTCTTTTGGAAGAGGGACAACTAAAGCTAGGAAAGGTGCATACAAGTGAAAATCCTGCAGACATGTTTACAAAGGTGGTCAACAAGGAGAAGTTGAGCTTTTGCTCATCTTCAATCGGCATTCAAGGATAAGAAGCCAGAATGGAAAGCAGTCACAGGTTTGGTTTGGAGATTAGTCTCCAAGTGGGAGATTGTTAAGTATGGAGCCTGATTTATCCTTGTAATTTTTTGTGGTAAAAGCGCACATTTGTAAGGCCCCCATTATGAGGAGAAGCCATCGTGCGTGAAGGAAAATCACTCACCGGAAACCAAAATTTTCACGGACAAGAATCAGGGGCAACTTTAGAGGCCCCCGAGACTTTTTTTCCGCCGGAATATTCTTTTTCGCCGGAATATTATGGCTGGACGGCAGCCGGAAAGTGGTCGAAAAACAACCGGTTGGTTGGCCGGTGGCTGGTAGTCAATGGCCGATGGCCGGTGGTCGGAAGTCAATGGCCGGTGGCCGGTGGCCGAATTCAAAAGCGGACTTGTCTTCTCAAGGGCGGCCACACATGGGCGGATTGGAGGGTCCGATTTGGACTTATTCACACAAGGGCGGCTACACATGGCTGCCTCTCATAAGAGAGGGCAGCCCTTTTGGCCTATAAAAGAAGGCCATTTCTACACACATTTCATAGTGTGAAGTTGATGCAACAAGGTGAGTGTGAGGTGGTGAGAGTGAAGCAAGGCGGGAGCTCTATCAAGGGTTTAACCCCTTTGTAAACTACTTCTTCTTTTGAAGTGCTAAAGCCATTGAGTGGCTGCTTTCACGTGGACGTAGCCCACATTGGGTGAACCACGTATATCGTGTGTACTCTCTCTCTCTCTCTCTCTCTCTCTCTCTACTCTATAATCTCTTGTGTGTGAAATCTATCTCTCTCCATTAAGTAATCTGCTCAATTATCTATTTAGCAGCGTCTTTTTTCCTAACAGGTAGTAGGAAAGTGTTTCTCAAACATGCATATAACCTCCACAACGTTTAGTTTGGAGGATTGTATGGAATCTACATGGATCTCCTTTTGTGAGATCCATTGCACCAACTTTGCAAGTTTGTAGATTGTGGTACAGGCATCAGGAGACAAACATCCCACAATGGCCACCGGTAAAATAAACTGTAAAACACGTCTAGCAATGATATTAAAGCTCACACACGGATTTGTTAAACAATTCCCGCTATGATATATTCCACTTCAAACATACCTGACACATTTTATGCCACTCGTGTGACTTCACACTACTACAAGAGGTTGTGTGCACTTGTGACGCTGTTAGAGACGGAAATACATTGGGTTTTTATACTCCCCGGCGTCACTAAGACCGTCACTAACAGCGTCGATACGGGAATGTCGCTATGAGCGTCGCTATAACCATCGCTATATGCGTCGCTATAGCCATCGCTATACAACGGCGGCTATAACGATGATCATTGCGACGTTTACATGCCACCTATAGCGATGTTTATAACGATGCTGTAGAGCCTTATATAACAACGCTCATAGCGACGCCCGAGAGAATTTTTTTTTGGTGGCAGGGGCATTGCCTGCCACCCATTAACCATCTTGAATGTTTCAATAATTGAGTAAACCTAAATGAATCCAAGATAAGCCCAGATTCACCTTTGAAAGAAAGTGCAAGCTTAGATATAGACCCAAAGTAGTCACCCACAAGACAATATAACCATTAACTCCCATCATTCATAGTATTGTTTGCAGAATAAAGATACAAAACTGACAAAAGTGCATTGATGAAAGTAAATCAATGACAATTGTACACATCATAGGAAAAATCACTTGATTGTTAAACTTTGCAGATGTAATAGTTACAACACCATTTTCATTATTGAAAAAATATACATGGTTTTCCAATAGTTACAAAAAGACGTATAAACATTATCTCATGATACATATGCTATGACAAAAGGAAACTAATGCTATCTAGCTACGGCTAGACTGACGTCGTCTAATCAGATGTCTCATCGCGTCCAAGCGGCGTATCTGTCGGATTTTGCAAAAAAAAAAACAATAAGACAACTTTCTCTCGTAAGTATAAACATATAATTTATAAAACAATACAACAAATCGAAAAGAGTAAACCCTAATACTAACCATGCCACCGTGAGAACTCAAAATGTCCATCAGGACGTTTACGCCCTTCTTGCCTGCGTACTTGCGCTCGTACGGTGTGGGGTCACGTCCTGTCATCGACCATTGTCAAAACATACAGAGAATCCATTATGTTAGAATTTAAAAACCCCTAAACCCTAAACGTCTACATGATAGTGCATGTAGTGGAAAAAACCCCTTTGTCTCTTCTCTAGCTGTAGCATTTCACAGCATGTTAACATCTTTTCACAGTAGATCTTTGTCTGTAGCATGCAGGTACACCATTCTTGCAATGTAGCTGATGCCTGCTCAAAGCACTTAATTCTTACTCTAGATTTGACGGGCTGTGTAGTGTTTGTGTGTGTGTATGCATGACCCTTGGAATCGTCATCTTGCATCACTAATTTCTGTGTAGGCTCAATTTTCTCTTCCATTGGCTAATCATGACGGCTTATTGTATGGCAGCAACAGTTGAACATGCAGGTGGAATTGCTTGTCTGCATGGACCGTCGAGGCTCTGAGCGTAGCAAATTTTCTCATGTAGGAAAACGGAGTCTTTTTCAGTGTTTTTCATATGAGCAAGTGTTTTTCATACAATGCATAACATCATGAGCTTTTGCTCGAGAGGCACTCCATACCTAGCTAGGTACAATTGGTGGTAGGGGACCACCGGGCGTAATTGCACCTAGCTAGGTATGCGGTGCCTCCCTCATAGAAGCTCATGATGTTAGAGGTAAGTCACAATTAGTACTAGTTCATGCATGACCATGCAGCATGGGGCATAGTATGCATTGCATGATATCCTTAATCCCAACTATTTCTCTAACCGCCAGCATTAAGCCAATCTTTAAGGTTTATTTTGGGCAAAGCGCACCTTCATTGACATGCACTAAAATCTAACCTTAATCTAAAAAAATCTAGTCCATCGAACATAAATCTAGCTCTTATTTAATCTTAAACTCAAAATAAACCTAAATCTAATATAATCTAACGTAAATAAACCTAAATCTAATCTAACGTAAATCTAACTCAAAATAAACCTAAATCTAATCTAATCTAACCGAAATAAACCTAAATATAATCTAACGTAAATCTAAATCTACCTAATCTTAAACTCTACATAAACATAAATCTAAAGGTAATCTAACTTAATCTAATTAAAATTTTAACCTAATCTCTTTCTCTCTTTGTTTTCTCCCCTTACCTCTCTCTTTCGTCTTCTTCCCCCCCCCTCTCTCTCTCTTTGGTTTTTTATTCTCTCTCTCTTTCTCTTTGTTTTCTCCTCTCCTCTCTCTCTCTCTCTCTCTCTCTCTCTCTCTCTCTCTCTCTCTTTTCCTCTCTCAATATGTGTGTGTGTGTGTGTTCTTTGTTTATGCATGCTCTCTCTCTCTCTCTCTCTCTCTCTCTCTCTCTCTCTCTCTCAAAAACACAATGTGTGTGTGTGTGTGTGAGAGAGAGAGAGAGAGAGAGGGAGAGAGAGAAAGAGGGGAAGGGAACATGAGAGAGAGGAGAGGGAAGGAGCATACCTGGCTCTCCTTCCTCTCCTCATGTATGTGTGTGTGTGTGTGTGTGGGTGGAGAGGAAAGAGAGAGAGAGGGAGAGCGCGGGTTACCTCTTCGCTTGCTTGAGCGTCAAAAACTCAGATATGAGATCTGAGTTTTTGGGCAATCTCGGTTTATTTTTTACCCCTGTCGGCATCGCTATGTTACAAGTAAACTAGCAATGCTCGTAGCGACGCCCATAGCGATACCGTGAATTTTCACTTTTAAGCGTCGCACTACGAGTGTCGCTAATGTGAAGTACCTCTTGTAGTATCAAACCAGTAAACTTCCCTTCTTTAGTGAAATATGTTTGGAGCGAGTGCATTACACCAATGTGGGTGTCCACACGGATCGAATGATCTCTTTTCCTTTGCATTATTGGTCTCCTGTCAAAATCCATGGTGCTTTAGGGAGTTTTATCGATCCATTGGGTGCTGTCTACGACCAATATTGCTCCATAAGATACACATTTCTAAGGTCAATTCTGGCCCCCAAAGTATCTTTCTTGCCGATGAGCTGGTCCCACATCAGATTACCCACATTCTTGAATATATGCATTGGATCGAGCAAGTGATTGATCATGAGTGTGGGCCAATATGGTAACTCATACCATAGAGAGAGTCCCTTCATCCCCTGGAGCAAACCGTCATTACACATCTCCTTTTGCTCTAACCATGCTCAAGCAGACATCCTCGATGGCTCTCTTTCCAAAAAACCGTCGTGTAACTCGTGATTCTCTGGAAGATGCAATTGATGACCTTTGTAGATTTTCTTCTTCAGTGAGGGCGCCCGACGTGCATTAAGTCTAGGTCCACATGTGACACATGCTCTGTATCCGCTTGTTTCAAGCCCTCCATGTATACACATGACAATAGATAAGCTTGAGAAAAACCAAGGTTTATAGTGTTTGAGTTTCAGTATATATCACCTGAGCATTCCATTAGTCCGGGAGGATAATCATGCATGGTCCACATTAAAATGCCTCTGATTAAAGCATTGCATCAACTTGTGTATCGGCTCATATCCACCACTTCTATGCCAATCCACAATTGTTATAGCTCTTCCAATAGTGGACAAAGATACACATCCATATTCTTCACTTGATACCGCCCCGGCACAATCAAGCTTAGAAACAGGTGCCCCTTCTTGGTAGTCAACCACGGGGGAATGTTACATAGTTGACGGCGATGACAACTGGCCATACATTGTAAGGTGTTGACCTCTGACCAAATGGATTTACGCCATCCATAGCCAGGCCGAGGTGCAAATTTCGAGCTTCCCTGGCAAAATCCGGCCATGTGTTGTCTATATGCTTCCAAACTGCAAAATCTGCAGGAATCTGTAGCACACCATCCAAAGATCTATTCTCCTCATTCCATGATTCTAGGGCGGCCATGGACTTACATTCAAGAAAATGTTTGATGCGAGGCAGTAGAGGAAAGTGTCGCAAAACCTTGTTGGGAATGTGGTCTGCACGATCACCCTCCGAGTTGTCAGAAGCTACAACTTGTGGCCTACGTATGCTGCTTGATCGAAGCGCCTACAAACATGTCTATTGGGTTGCAAGATTACCGTCTGTTGGCCAATGTCAAAGTCCGACGAGTTGTAATTTGGCAACAATTCTATCTATAATAGATGGATCAAACTGGCCAAATTTGTGAACGTGCTGCAAAGAAATACGTCTTGTCCGTTGCACAACATGTTTGCATTGATTACAAGGGCATAAGATCCTTGTTGAGAGATAGGCATTTTGGTTGGACGGCCCCACATCGTTGTCACTACTCATAATGAATGTAAAAACCTTATAACTTGAACATAAATTTAATCTTCTATTAACATCCTCCGTCTTTTATCTTTCTCTCTCTTAATCTCCCTCACAAATCAAGAAACCATAGATCACACTATAAACTACCTTAAATTCTCTAGCCATGTCCGATCCCCACATATCTCGGTCTAGAGGTGCAAGGAGATCAGAACCACCGGGTTATAATCTCGTCTTTATTGGTCAATGCCTATATTTGTGGGTACGAGAAATCTACACTCTCATGTCTACATTAGAATGCATGTAGCAGACAAAACCCTTGTACCTCTTGTTCAGCTGTACCAATTCACAACAACTTAACATCTCTTCACAATAGCTCTTTGTTCAAGGGATTACTGTGCACATTATATGTCTGTCTCCATTATGAGTATCATGTCGTTGAAAGCTTTCCAACTTAATGCCGCATCTGTGGAGAGGAAGAGAGGGATCACCATAAACCTAACTCTAAATTTAAACCGCAATCCTGAAGGTAAACTTTAATATAAAAACTAAATCCAAAATCTAATCTAAAATCTAACCTAAATTTAACCTAATCGTAAATATAACCTAACCTTAAATCTAACCTAAATCTAAATCTAACATATCCTTTGATTACTTTCTTAATACTAAAGGTTTGACTTCCTTAAACTGCCAAATAAAGAGTCCCTCCTAGACCCCATTCTCTTGCTAATGCTAATCTTAAGTCTAAGCTAATCTTAAATCTTAACCTAATCTTAAATCTAACCTAACCTTTAATCTAACCTAAATCTAACTTAATCTTAAATCTAACCTGAACCTAAATCTAATTTAATCTTAAATCTAATTTAAATATAAAAACTAAATCTTAAACTTATGTCGACTCTCTCTCTCTCTCTCTCTCTCTCTATATTTTTCTTTCCCTCTCTCTTTATCTATATATGTCATAGTATGTCTATTTACATAGACAGACATTGACGAAGCTCTTCACCGACCAATGCACTATTTTCTTGGACAACGTAGACATTATATTCGATCCACAAGGAGTTTAATTTATCGGATTGGTCTCATAAATCATTTTGAAATTTTGAGGATGTTTAATATAACATTTAGTTTCATATTTTCTCTAATTTTCTCTATTTTTAAAAATCTATCTCTCTCTCTCTCTTTGTTTTCTCCCCTTATCTCTCTCTCACTCTCTCTTTGCTTTCTCCCCCTCTCTCTGTCTCTCTCTCTCTCTCTCTCTCTCTCTCTCTCTTTGTTTTCTCCTCTTATCTCTCTTTCTCTCTCTCTCTCTCTCTCTCTCTCTCTCTTTGCTTTATATATATCTCTCTCATTACTCTCTCTCTCTCTCTCTCTCTCTCTCTCTCTCTCTCACACACACACACACACACACACACACACACACACACACACAATGTGTATGTGTATGCGTATGCGTTCTTTGTATATACATGTGTGTGTACATTCTTTGTACATTCAATGTGTGTGTGTATATGTGTTTTGTTTATGCATGTGTGTACATTCTCTCTCTCTCTCTCTCATACACAATGTGTGTGTGTGTGTGAGAGGGAGAGAGAGAAAGAGGGGAAGGGAACATGAGAGAGAGGAGCGGGAAGGAGCATACGTGGCTCTCCTTCCTCTCCTCATGTGTATGCGTGTGTGTGTGGTGGGGGGGGGGATGGGAGAGAGAGAGAGAGAGAGAGAGAGAGAGAGAGAGAGAGAGAGAGAGAGAGAGAGAGAGAGAGAGAGAGAGAGAGAGAGAGAGAGAGAGAGAGAGAGAGGGTGCGGCTATACCTATTTTGCTAGAGCACCGAAACTCAGATATGAGATCTGAGTTTTTGGCGCTCTCGATTTATTTTTTTACCCTGTTAGCGTTGCTATGCAACAAATAATATAGCAACACTCATAGCAAAGCACATATCGACGCCATGGATTTTCACATTTCAGCGTCACACTGCTAGTATCGGTAATATGAAGAACCTCTTGTAGTGTTAATTAGAGTGTCTAGTTGCTTACATATTGAATCGTTTAGCGAGCCCCGCTTAGTCCTACACGCAGCTCGACTAGTTTCGTTATTTAGTCACTTAGCGACTTAGGGCTAGTCGTGTAGGTCTAATCGGTATTCAAATGGCATGGTTTATTAGGGCTTGTCGCTTATAGGTAACTGCTTAGGTATTTAGTCCCTCATTGCTAAGGAAGGACTACTCCATATTTAGACTGTTGAAGGGTACACACTTAGGGCTAGCCGCTTACTATTAGCCGCGAAGGACTTCGAAAAACGAAGTAAAATAACGCAATTGGACTTCAATAGAGCACACATATTTCAAAAATGCAAACAAATTAAAAAAACAGACTTATGTCAAACCCTAACAGACAGACTTAAAACACGCAAACAAATTTCAAAAAAGATATATGTTAACCCCTAATATATAGGCATTGACTAATAAAGACGAGATGATTACCCGGTGGTCCTGATCTTTGTACACCTCTAGATTGAGATGTACGGGGATCACGCATGGCTAGAGAATGTGAGGTTGTTAGAGCTAGTGCCAAATAGTAGAAAAACCGCAAACTAACTTCAGAAACACAACACTCTTCAGAAGTGACTTGTGTGCTTCAAAAACACAAAAGGACTTTGATAAACGAAGTAAAATAACACAATTGGACTTCAATAGCACACACAAACTTCAAAAATGCAAACAGATTTAAAAAAATGTATGTCAAACCATAATATATAGGCATTGACCAATAAAGACGAGATTATTAACTGGTGGTCTTGATGTTCGTGCACCTCTAGACCGAGGTGTGCGGGGTCGATCGGGCATGGCTAGAGTATGTGAGGCTGCTAGAGCTAGTGGCAAATAGCAGAAAAACTGCAAATGGACTTAAAAAATGCAACAGTCTTCAGAAATGACTTGTGTACTTCAAAAATGCAAACGGACTTCAATAGCGCAGACAAACTTCAAAAACCCTAATATATAGTCATTGACCAATAAAGACAAGATTATTACACTATGGTCCTAATCTCTGTGCACCTCTAGACCGAGGTGTGCGGGGATCGGGTATGGATAGAGAATGTGAGGTTGTTAGAGATAGCAGCAAATAGTAGAAAACCGCAAATGGACTTAAAAATTCAATAGTCTTTAGAAATGACTTGTGTACTTCAAAAAGGAAAATAGACTTTGACAAACAAAGTAAAATAATGCAATCGAACTTCAATAGCACACACAGACATCAAAAACCCTAATATATAGTCATTGAAAAATAAGGATGAGATTATTATCCTGTGGTCCTGATCTCTGTGCGCCTCTAGACCAATATGTGCGGGGATCGGGCATGGCTAGAGAATGTGAGGTTGTCATGTATTGTCATGTAGTTAGTGCGTGTGATTTATTTATTTGTTGCATCATTGGTAGATAAAGTATGGACGATGGCGTGTCCTTGTGCACATTGCAAGCATCAGATCTTTCAAAAAAAAATCTGCAATCACCACATACGCAATACTGGTCTCTTTTCCATAGACAAACTACAAGACCTACGTTATCGATCTCATGGTCCGGAGGCAGTAGATCAACCTTTGCAAGTAGATATTACTCCAACTTCATCCTAGAGAAGACAATTTTCAAACAAAAAGCCATCGACTGAGTCCACCCCACCAATAGTCGATTCCATATTTCAAGAAGTAGAGATGGAGCCGATGTTAGACACGTTCTTTGACATGGATCCCATCATTGAAAATCTAGAAGGCGACAACATTCAAGGCAACACTGTGAACCAACCTCAGTCATCCCATCAATATTGACGGCATGATAGCAACGATAAAGAGGACAAGATGATGCAAACTCTTCCACGTATGCCGCTTTACAATGATGCAAAAATCTCAGTTCTTCGTACCATTTTGGCAATGCTTAATTTGCAGTCTGTCTACAGGTGTTATGACGCCTACGGTACAGAGCTTTTCAGGTAAATACATTGTATCCTAAGCATGCCAAAGTGCAAATTACAATTCAATAATATGATTGTTGTGTTCACTTGTTGATTTAACAACAAGTTGGTCAACGAGCAAATCTTGCCGGAAGACAATCACATGTCCCCTACCCGTCCAATCGCTAAAAAGCTTCTTACTAACTTGGGCTTGGATTATCAAAAAATACATGCATGCCCTAATGATTGTATACTCTTTTGCAATGAGTATCCCAATTTAAAACAGTGTCTCAATTGTGGATCAAACATGTATAGAGAGAACATCCTAGGACAGTACAAAGCAAAGAACAAGGACGTCTATGTGGCACCACTTATATAAGAGCTCGAAATCTTGTGGACATGGATCGATGTGGTTGATATATCCCAACCAATCGGATGATGAAATGTACATGTGCAAGGCATTCTCATGTGGACCATGCATGATTGGCCAAGCTTTGGTGAGTGTTCAGGTAAGTATCTTTGAAACCCTCACATATATGCTATGCCAATGCTTTTATATTTTAATTTATGATTTTTCAGGCTTGAATTACTAGGGCAATCATGCATGTCTGAAATGTGGTCCTCGACTTGGCTTCTTCCACTTTGATCATTGAGCAACACAGTTTATGAGGAGCATGGTAGATTTTTGCCTCAAGGACATGAGCTACGTGGACCAAACATATGCAAACATGACATGCATCCGCTGAAAGTGAGCGATTGGAAAAACATGTGGCTAGAGAGGGGAGACTTCATGCCACCTGGAATGAAAAGACTTTCTATTTTCCTTGAGCTCCCGTATTGCAGTGACCTGCTGATTAATCATATGCTCGATGCAATACAAATCTTCAAGAATGTGGGGGAGATCATATGGAAAACCATCACTAAAAAAAGGGAGAGCAAGGTCCAAAGAGATGACCTACAGGCTGTGGGTCAAATGCCAGAGATGTGGCCTCGACTTAAATTCAATGGAAAGTTTGCTATACCAAAAGGTACATGGGTTTTGAGTCGTGCAGAAGAGCAACAAGTGACGAATGATATCTGTTTTGTGGAATGCGAGAAACTCGGCTCTGTTTGATGAGCAAACATTTTATAGTTTCACTTTGCCCTGGAATATCATCAGAGATAAATTGCTTGAAGATTGCATTGCTCTATAGGCATTTCAACAAGAACTTATGATGCAGTTCCTACATAGGATGTAAACATATAAGATAATTGTAAAATAGAATCAAGAAAGTTCCGAGAGAGAGAGAGAGAGAGAGAGAGAGAGAGAGAGAGAGAGAGAGAGAGAGAGAGAGAGAGAGAGAGAGAGAGAGAGAGAGAAGGAGAAGAAAACGTCGTGGGAAACTATCCCAAGAGACTTTAAAGAACTATCCGACGAGGAGAGTTGAACTCAAGACCTGTTATTCAAGAGGAAAGTGGCATAACCAATCTATCACACTTGAGAGAGAGAGAGAGAGAGAGAGAGAGAGAGAGAGAGAGAGAGAGAGAGAGAGAGAGAGAGAGAGAGAGAGAGAAGAAGAAGAGTATTTTAATACCGTGGGATAGTTGTTGTGGGAAACTATCCCAAGAGACCTTAAAGCTCTATTGGACGAGGAGAGTTGTGAACTCAAGACGTGTTATTCAAAAGGGAAAAGGGAATAACCAATTATCTACCACACTTGGGTGATATATCACAAAGATAACAAAGATGTACATTATTACAAGAATGTAATACAAAAAACAGATTTCCAAAAAAAAGAAAAGAAGAGAGAGAGAGAGAGAGAGGAAGCTTCTTCAATCTGTCTATTAGTTTTGGGTGCCTTCATTTATATTTATAGTCAAGGGGCCCTTTTAATATAATTAATATAATTACAACAAGGTCACGGAGATCAAAAAGCCATACGTGCATCGTAGCTTCGATAGAAAAGCAGAAAAGCTTCTGCTGTTTTAGCTTTTAGGATCAGCAATGGCGATCATCGGGTAAAAAGCAAAAAGCATAGGCACTTGTATAGCAGCTCCATATCCATTTACGTGAGCGAGCGAAGAGCCATGGCCACTCAAGAATCAGTATCAGTACATGATGATGATCAAAGCACTTCGTCGGCAATCTTTTGCCCGCATGCAGATTACCGAGTTGATTTTGCAGAGCTTAAATGGCTGCAACCTGGGTGCTCTCCATGGCCACCTATCTGTCGAGCTTGCGCCCGTAGTGAAAGGATCTTCAGCACAGAAGTAGCAAGACAGAAGAGGTTGCAATATGATGAAGAGCAACAACAGTTCCAACGGGTGGCCCCCTTGCTCAAGGCGCTTGCTGACAAGCTGCAAATAGTCGACCAGGAGCATCAAGTCGCCAGCGCAGAGCAGCATACTTACGTGAAGGACAACATAGCATCTCGCATAGAAGATGAGGTCCCAGTTACAGAAGAAAACTCGTTCATCCAAGAAGTGATTGCTAGGCTACCATCTTCTCTCTATGTAGATTGGTGGGCACATTGACAATGCCGTAAATCCCTCCCCTCGGAATGCACATAATAGGAATACCAACCTTTGGTGGTTTGGAATCACTAGAGTCAGAGTATATTGGATTTTAGGTTGCATTGATATTATTTTTCAATTGGTGATTTGGAATCCCTTGACTACAAGCTGTATGGATTTTAGGTTGCATTGATATTGTTTTTGAAGGATTTGTCCGCCATATAATTAAACCCCACACGATACTTGTGAAGTGCTCACATATCCTTGCTTGTATTGTAAATTTTCCCGTTGAAAAATGAAAAATCATGGTTGTAATTCCATGATAGGACCTTGATTTTCAAGGTTAAAAATTAGGCATCTTAGTTATAAATCCCTGCAAATACCTGATTTTGGCATAAAATCAGTTTTTTTGACTGATATGCCCTTGAAAAACATGACCAAGAAAATGGTTGTTCTTTTTTTTATAACAGTGCTTTTGTACACATGATCATACATTTCAAGCCTCTTGCAAAATATCAAACTTTGGCTCTGACCATAACAGAACTCAAGTAGTGTAAATTTGTGTATTTTGATAAATGATTTGAGCACCACATCTCAGTTGGAGATGGTTATTTAAGGCTTTAGCATATACTTGTGTACTCGTGCACGGAGTGGCAACTTTGTAGAACCTATTTGAAATTTGAAAGGCATTCATTAGGAAGAGAATGAGGTCTAGGAGGTCCTCTTTATTTGGCAGTTTAAGGGAGTCAAACCTCGAGTATTAAAGAAACAATGAAAGGACAACTTTTGAATTCAAACTTGCAAAACGGATAGTTTATTTGAATTCAATTTTGTTTTACCAAAAATGAAATTCAAAATCTAGCGGACAAAACCATATCATGTAACATATCTATGGAAAGAGCTTGGCGTGTAGATTACAAATCTATTATCTCGGCTCAAATCAGAAGTTATATGTAGGATTTATGGAAGGCCAAAAATCATAAAACTGTCCATCTCCTTTTTGGGGGAAAAAAGTGCACCCTTTGACCACCCTTACACCTCTCTTACACACCCACCATTCTTGCACACATGGCATGCATCTATTTGTCAAAATGTTAATTACCTCCATAATCTCATGGCAAATAAATAGGGCCCCCTAGACCCCATCCTCTTCCTAATGTAAGATTTTCATTTTCACCCATTGTCTTAGCTTGTGTTTATTTTTTTTGCCACACACACACACACACACACACACACACACACACACACACAAATTAAAAGGCCAAAATGACCTATGAGACCAAACCGATACAATCCTTGTGGATCTAATCCAATGTTTGGTTACAAAGATAAAATAAAATAAAATGAAGTACAGTGAAAGAATAAAATTACCATACTGAAATCATCATCACCGAGGATGCCCGGCATCGGGCGTTGTCTGAGATATTATTGCATCGATCGTTGAAGAGTTTGGTCAATGTCCACCTCTATAAATAGTCATACTAGGCGTCTCCCATATCGTGCTAGAATAGTCGTGATTCTTTGATGGAGCCTCCTATAGCAAGCTACCAAGTGGACTCATTGAGAGCACGTTGTTCATAAATGTTCTTAAATATGCTTCCCATGTCCTAATAAATTTTTATGAAATTTTTGTGATTGGAAATAAATCCACACGCATTGATGCTTCCAATGATGGATGTTTATATGGAGTCCCTTGGACAATTTTAGCAATTCGATTAATGATGTTGTACACTCGGTGTATACTATTTGTATTCTGACGTTGATATGGCTATTGCTCTGTCAAAGGTTATTCTTGCAAGCGTAAATAGTGACTTTATAACTAAGGAATCAAAGAATATCCATGTATATATTCCTTAGGGAACGAGTTGATATAAATGTGAAGTGTGTTTTTGAAGAAAGTAAGGGATTTTAACTTAAATATAGTTATGCATGTGGATGCTACAATAGCTTGTAAGCCTCTAATTTGTGTGATTGAAGATAAGAATATCATGTAAAGGATGATGTTGGACATGTTGAAACAAATGAAAATGCTACACTAGGACACCAAAGACTGATGACATTATTGATGCTCCTATGGATGTAAACTATATGTGTTCAGTGTTACCATATACATGTGGTAGTGATGAGTGTGAACACACTTAGGACCGTCGGGGCATTTTTTCCTCTCTTGGAGGTTTTTCCCCGCGTGCATTGTATATATGCCCATCACTCTAGGGCTAAATTATCTTTCCATTGCACACTAAGTACAAGGCATTTCACACTAAGTACAAGGCGTCTGGAATATTGTGCAAGGCATTGATGTACATCCTCATTTTGAACACTAAGTACAAGGCGTTTGGAATATTGTGCAAGGCATTGATGTACATCCTCATTTTGAGGATGTAGGAGATGTTGAGGATGTTGCAAGGTATTGCTGCAAGGATTGCTGCTATTAGAGTTGTTTTGCCTACAACTGAGCAACCTTGTTGTTGGGATATAAAAGATGCGCAAGCTAATGCATTGATTGTGTTGTCTATGAAGCACACTATTACTCCCCACATTTGTTCAACCAAACATGCTTGGGATTTTCTGGATGGTCTTTATGCAAGTCGCAATGAGGCTAAAATTGCATGCTGCATAAAGAGCTAGAATCAAAGATTATGCATGAGGAAGATGATATGAACACTTTCCTTGCCGGTGTCAAGGATATAACTGAGCAACTTATTTTTGTAGGTGAAGTCATTTTAGACAGTTCCATTGTGGAGATTGTTCTTGATGCCTTGCCAAATTCTTAACAGACTTTCGCTAGTACCTGGAGACTTATGACCCAAGGAAATCTTGAAGTTGTCAAGTTTGATTCATTATGCACATTGTTGTTTGCAAGAGTCGCTTTCCAGAAACAAAAGTCTAGACATTGTGCAGTTGAATAGGCCTTTACTGCTGCTCAAAGAAAAGGTGGTAACAGTAATGCAACCACTTCTCATGGTTCTTCTCTCGTTCTTTTGCGAGTAGAAAATCACATGTTCCTAATGGTTCTGCTTGTAGAAATTCATATGGAAATTCTGGTGATAAGGGAAAAAAGAAGATGCATTGCCATTATTGTAAAGCTAATGATCACTTGATCAAGCAGTGTCCTAAGTTGAAGGCCAAATAGGCAAAGAAGAAAGAGGGTGGTTCCACTACAAATGCAGCTATTGTTGAGTCTTTTGTGAATGGAGACTATGATGCTGATGGTGATGTAGAATGGGCATTTAGTGCAGAGTGTACCTATAATCCTGCTGTCCATGATGCATGCATGCCAGTTGCTGTAGATTCACATGTGTGGTATTTTTACAGTGGTGCTACAAAGCACATTACCTCACATCATGATTTGTTCACCTCTCTTCAGTCTATCCCACATGGGAATTCAGCTACTTGTGCCAACACTGCCTCTTATCCGGTTCAAGGAGTTGGAAAGATTGTGCTTACTACTGCAAATGGTGGTTCTTTCACACTTGTTGATGCACTTTATGTACCCGGGATCAAGAAGAATCTTTTGTTTGTATTTGCACTTGCTAGACTTGGTCTTGTAGTCAAATTTGTGGATGACAGATGTACAATACATGATCTTAGTTTTGGTGAAGCAATTGTTGCATCTGGAATTTTATGTCATGGGCTGTAGAAGCTCACTTTGTATGAAAAGTGTGGGTAGAATTTTGCAAATACAGTTGTGGATTCTAAGGCTATTTCAGATGAAAAACTTTGGTATGTATGTTTTGGACATCTGAATTTTGCAAGTTTGCTACGATTGCAAAAATCTGATATGGTTGCTTCTTTGCCGCCTCTTGAAGCACCTCTCAGACATGTTTGTGAAGGCTATATTTTGGGTAAGATGCAGCGTTCTAAGTTTCCAAAGGATGGTTTGTTACGGCCACATGCAGGTTGCAGCTTGTGCATAGTGATGTTTGTGGGCCCATGCAAACTCCATCCTTGGGAAATTACCTTTACTTCGTGACTATCACATGGTTGGCTCACATCTAGGCAATCACTAGAGGCACAGGGATTCTATATAGGACATAGAAAAATTTGGGTTCCTAGACCACAGACCATTGCACATCCTCCTAGATCTACTATAGTTTCTTTGACCACACCTATCCCTTAGAGATCTAGACCATTTTCGTGACCAGTAGAGAGGTCTACTCCAAGCCAAGGACATACACGAGGTAGATATCCATGACCACATATGAGGAGAGCTCGACATACCTTCCTTAAGATACCACGGACATTGAAAATTTGGCTACCAAAGAGCCTACCACTTATAAGACCACAGGGTGCCATGAGCCATAGCTCACCAGAGATTCCTATTGATCATGCTATTGATTTAGAGCTAGGCAAGAGTCATCCACTGAGGGATTCTAAGCTACATAGTTATTCGATGACACAGTCATAGGCTGATGTCCTCCCTAGACCCATTACTTGTGCTATAGATTCTACCATCCATATGGAGCTAGGTGCTAGCTAGCCATTGACCATTAGATAGAGAGCTAAAAGATTACAGGCTGTATTGTTTGGAGAGGGTTCCCTTATCCCTCCTAGTTGCACTAGACCATTGACTTGAGCATATTGACTATGGTGCACTAGCTGCATGCATTTATACTAAAGGAATTTTTTCCTACAGCTTTTTTCCCTCTAGGTATCCAGGTTTGAGACCTAGTTTAGGATTTCTTTCATTTTGTAATAAAACTTTCACTACTATGCTGACACACCTTTCTAGGTGGTAGTGTCTTGCCTTATGATTGTGCAACATAGATGGACTTCAGCTTCCAGATTGCATGGTTCCATTGAGCTTCAGAGTTATATGCTGATTTCCACAGCTACTGAGGAGCTGCATCATATTTCTCCAGGTGTATCACTTCCCGTGCTATATGTTTTTTACACCTATATTTGCTTATTGTGGCTTTTCAAGGTTTGATTGAGTCCATTTTATTATGTCTTGCTATCTGCTAGTAGAGATAAATAAGTTTGTACATGCTCTAGTTAATTAACATAGAGTTTAGTCTTATTGATAAGCCTTGAGGTTAGGAAGCTGTGACTTTAGGTTAACTCATCTACTTGACCTACTAGTCCTAGTTGGCGAAATTATTTAAATGTTTGAGACCTTAGGAGGTTTTTAGGCATAGAGCGGCTTTCTCACTTCACAACAAAGAGCACTAGTAAGAATACAAAAGGATATGGAAGCACAAAAGTGCCACAAGTGTAAAAGCTTAAGCTAGAGGAGAAATCCCAGCTGGATTTTGGTACTTCACTCACGTATAGCCTATGGTATTAGAGTCCTAGAGATTCCCAGTGGGGCGCTTTTCCTTGAGAAGCAAAAAACCTCGGGCATACACTATAAGCACTCGTGAAAAATGATCTTAAAAACAATGTGAACAAAAAAACAAAGAAGAAAAGAGAAAGAAAAATGAAAGAGAAAAATATTAGACTTCCATTGAGTTTAAAATAAAAAATTCAAGCTTTTGTTTGGAGTTGTACAGTTAGTTCGCTTATCTTTGCTCATAAACACAAATAGGGAATCTTGCCTTTTAGATAATTTTTCTAACTTAGCTAGTAGTAGAGTGATTGATTTAACCCTTTTTCATAGCTAACTAATTGATAGACTCATCCATAAGCCCAAAACTCTTGTTTAATTATTTCTAGCAAGTGAAATTTATTTGTCTTTTATTGGCAGTTTAACAATTCATATTTCTTTGCACTTAGTAATTCCATGATGTGCTTTACTTTGCCTTATGCCTTATTTGCCACATGATTATGCTTGCTACTTCATTGCCTTTTGTCTTTTGCAGGAACATTCTTCCTGAAGCGTTCACCACGAGATATCTTTGTCGGGGACAACAAAGCCTAGGAAGGGGGGAATGTTGGATGCATCCAACGTCAGCAGCCATTTTCACCTTCTCATGGACATTATTTTTCCATTTGCTATGTATATATTCATGGGCTCACATTGAGTTCCAAGTTGTATCTGTTTATTCACTTCATGTACTTTGGGCGGCCGGCCATAACTTTTAAAACCCTACGTATATAAGTGAATGTAGCTCGGAGATATCATTCTGAGAGAAACCTAGAGTAGAGAAGGAGAAGAAGGAGGCTATGGAGGTGGAAGCATGGAGCCGCAAGTACTCTCTTCACGGACTGATTATATGCATGCAATGAAGATGAGTCCTTTTGCCTTTCTCGTGCTTTTCATTAAGTTGTGTATTAGTGTCTTGATGGTGTAGATTAAGAACTAATCGCTCTCTAATTCTTGACTGCCTATTGTATGTTTGATTTTGGCAATGTATGCATGATTAGATTAGTGTGTAGATTAAGGATTTTTGCATGCATTGCTCTAATCATAACTCCATGAGCTTGGCCGGTGAGGTTGTGATTACCACGTGACCACGAAGATTAGTAGAGAATGCAACGATTAGCAACCTTGATTAGCATAAGGGTTAGAGTGTGTGAATACACTAATCCCCTTCATTAGTTCTCTCTTCTTCCTATTGTAGATAATCTCATGTGATTTCCCCACTCAATTCTATCTCATTTCTCTCACATAATCACCCATGTGTGATGTTTCCATGCCCTAGCTGGGTCGCTACCATCCTTGGATTGATAATTTTGTTGATTCTTTGGAGCTATGCTACTAGGGAGTTAACAGTAAGTCTGCCAGGTAGCTTGCAGAAGTGATTTCTAGACTATCTCCAAGGTAGGTTTTCACTACCAATTGTCAACAACATCCACAAGCATTGTAATGGGATTGCATAAGTAGCTTGTGCATGAGCATGAAGCTCTACTTATTAGATATGGTTGTTAGGAAAAAAAATTGCATTCAACTCAATGTAGACTCTTACACTTATTTCTTGATGTCAAACATGCAAAGGACCCTTGCACAATGATCCACATGTTGTGGACACACTATAGCATCAGCCCTTGTTTCAACATTATCAACATTGTTTTGCATGTCATAATTTCCATGTTCAATTATAGTGGCAAGTGTGCAAGCTTCCACTTCCATGTGTATGTATACACTTAGAGACTTATTGAGTGTGTCCTACAAAACACATGCCATATCCATGCCAGGACCATCTAATCTCGTGGATCATTCATCTAATCAACCTTAGATCCCTCAGTGAACACATATAATTTACATCCATAGGAGCATCAAAATGTCATCATTCTCTGGTGTCTTGGCATAGAATTTTCATTTGTTCCAACAAGGCCAACATCATTCTTTACATGATATTATTATCTCCAATCACACAAAGAGGCTTTCAAGCTATTACACCATCCACATGCATATCTATATTTAAGTTAATAGCCCTTACTTCCTTCAGAAACACACTTCACATTTACATCAAGCTCGTCCCCTAAGGGGTATGCACATGGATATTCTCTAATTCCTTAGTTAGAAAGTCATTATTTACGCTCCCAAGAGTTTATAATAGCATTGACCTTGGATAGAACAGTAGCCATATCAATGTCAAAATACATATAGTGTTTAGTGAGTGTCCAAGATCATGAATTGCTAAAATTGTCCAAGGGACTCCATACACCCATCCATTATTGGAAGCATCAATGCATGTGGACTCAAGTACAATTTTAGAGTGTTTTTGGCATAACTCACTAGTGCTAGCTATTGAGTTTGCACTCTAGGAGATTCATTCATATTTATGGGGGCGTGTCACTTACGTGAAGCTACATAGGAAAAATTGCCTTATATATAAATTCTATTTCACTAACCCACCCCTTATCTACAAATCTTAAAGAACATATGGCTATAGAAATGCACATAAAGATGGAGAAGATGAAGGAAAATCTCAAGAGCATAGAATACATGAAATAGTATTAAAGAGAGTGCTAATAGAAAGATAAGGATTGTTGTCCAATGATGGGCATATATAAAGTCCGGGAGAAAAAACTATTAGTGAGAGGGAAAAGGTCACGTGGTTGTCAAAAGTGTGTTCATATGTATTATTACTATAATAAAGTAAAGAATCCCATATGGGAGTGATATAGTGAACAAGAGCTAGCATCGGGGATATCACTGATATATAGAAAAGTGCTAGAAACTCTGTTATTTGTCCACGGACACGATTAAACCCAAAACTTTGCAAAAAAAATTCAAACTCTCATGAGGTAGAGCCTTTATGAAAAGATCAACAGGGTTATCTTGCATAAGCACATAAGATAAGCACCAACCCACCTCTTTGCAAGAAAGAGCTTTAAGAGTTTGCCTTTGTTGGCAATTTTTGAAATTTGCAGAATAAGTATATTTTAGCTCATGATCATGAGTGTTAAGGCTACTAATACAAGACATACAAGTCCCTAGCAAGGTTTTCTAAAAAGTTATTAGGACATGGGAAGCATATTTAAGAACATCTATGAACAGCAGGCTCTCAATGAGTCCACTTGATAGCTTGCTATAGGAGATCTCTCTCTCTCTCTCTCTCTCTCTCTATATATATATATATATATATATATATATATATATATATATATATATATATATATATATATATATATATATATTGTCAGGACAAGGGTCCTACGGAGCAAGGCCCAACCTAGGGGGTCAGGGACCTAGGCCAAGGGCCTGGACTAGACCAGTGCGGACTGGGGTTCCGCTTAGGGCAAGTGCTAGGAGCTAGCCTATATAAGGGGCGCTAGGGAGTAGGATCCTATGTTCAGTTACCCTAGGTCTTACATTGGTATCAGAGCTCAGGGGGAGGGAGGAGCTATGGAGGAGGAGGAAGCCTTGCACGCTTGGTTGCATGATCTCTCTCTCTCTCTCTCTCTCTCTCTCTCTCTCTCTCTCTCTCTCTCGGGTCATGGACCTTCCTTTGCATGCTTTTTGCATGCTCATGCTATTATCGATGGGGGAGAAGCGCCCTTGACAGGCGGGGAAGGCGTGGTCCTTGAAGGGAGGCCGAGGTCGTGGGCATGGCCCCTTGAAGGCACAGCGCCGACGAGCTTGAGGCCGCGGGAAGCGCCTCTTAACTGCAGAACGAAGGAGCTCAAGTTGCATGGTTTGAAGCGCAACCAACTCCAAACAAGTTTGCCTCGCCATGCTCACCAAGGTTCGTCTCTACCACGAGGGCCGAAACGTCGTGCAGGGCCTCTGCGAGTTCGCCTTCTCTGGCTGCACCATTTACAGAAGCCGCCATAGCTTGTTGGCCTATTTTCCCACTTGAACACCCAAGGCCAAGGGCCTTAGGGCACCAATTGTAAAGGTAAGGGACGGAGCCCATGGACCAACTCCCCCTCGGCCTCAGACTTCGGTAGCTTGGCATGCCGCCATGTTAGGGGACGTAATCGACGATGTTGTAATCTCGATCCAATTATAGCATGCGCAGGTGACTTTCAAGGCATGTTCACCTTGGCACGTACATGATACTGCAAGGAGAAATTCTACATTCTTGCCGAGCAAGTGATGAGGATTACAGGTGCATCCAAGGACATATGCAGGTAGTGGGGGAAATACGGAAAGTTGGGCTAAAATCCGCAGCCAAGAAATAGACGATCAACTTGAGTTTTGACTCTAGTTCATGGAGAGATTTACCTTGATATTCTGTAGCAGATCATCAAAAATCACATAAGGTGATTATGCAGGGTGTGCAAAAGTCTTATGACTCAACTACAGCAATGACAAGAGTCGATAGTGAAGGCTCTATGGTCATGTTTTCGAGTTTCCCAGGAATCGATGGTGAAGAAACTGCTTGACCTCGGACACGGACACAAACGGATTATCAGGTTTGCAATTTCACATTCTTGAAATTTTCATAGCTTTAATTATACAATTGTATTGCAAAGTATGTTCTTATGTTTATCTCGGCCATGGTACCATGAGAGATTACCTCCGGGTCCAGTATGACCAAGGTTAACATATTACGTCCAATTTTGATATTCATTACCATAATTTGGACTAAGGAGCACGGCTCCAATAAAGATAACCTCTGTACGGGTTTTTCCACGAGGCATGGTTGTCTCATAGTAGAGGCAACTCGGGCATGGCCTGTGCCTTATAAGGCAACGTTGGCAAGGACGATCCCGATTATAAATTCCATTCTCCACAACAGGTAATCAAAACAGGTGAAGTTGAATCCATTGCCGGCCATGTCTATTGAACCAAACATCAGTATTTGGAAAACCATTTCTCGATTTTCTTCTTGCTGGCAACTAATTCGATTCTTCCGACGATAAGCTTCGTTGACAGGTGTACTCAATAAGGTACACAGTTGATATTTGTTTATTGAACATGTGCTTCATAACTATGGTATGCCAAGTGCGTCTACGATTGATCGCCGATATCATTCATACACTCAAGCACGTACGAGATGAACATACGCCGCAGATCTCATTCTATTTTTCCAGCAGATCTAGAAGTAGACAAGGTCTATTTTTTGTGCATGATCGACAAGGTCGAGTCTCTTTGCTATGATGTATGTCGTCAATAGCATTTGTTGGCAATGAGGCCAGACAGAGTTCTATGCAGCAAGGCTTCAATTTATACATCTTGCATTGAGGTTGGCCAGGTGTGGCATATGCTATGAGAATACAAAATTGGGAAGAAATAGGCAATGTGTTTGCAGGATATTTCATTATGTTCCAGATGGGGGTATAGGATATACGAGGCCATCTGTGCAGATATGGCTATGGGCCATTTTGGAATGAAACTTTTTTCTTTCAAATTTCATGACAACTGGTTGCAGCAACAACGACCAGGTTAGCCAAGTAAGTTTTTCTTGTTTTTCCCTGTTTACACCTTACTTGGCAATTACTGTCATTGTGCAAAGCAAAGTGCTTTGGCAATTTTATATGAAGCAACGCTTTGAGGAACTGGCAAAATAGGGAATATCACTCATAGAATCCCTACCAGTCTAAACTGTGCACAACACTTATGGTTTTGGTTCTCACAATTGACGCCATCACTCTCTGCAAGGATTTACAATTCTGCATGCAAGGTATGCTAGTGAGGTGGATTCAATTCCCCCACTTCATGCAATTACACTTTCGCTATCACACTCGCAACTTTGTCAAGGATAGATTCAGGATAGATTGTTTAATATGATTGTTGGTTGCTATCAACACACAACACCACTAAAAGGAGCCTAATTCTAGGACTTATTTCACGGGCAATCACGACCCCTACAAGGTAGGTGGATCGGAATGAGTTTTGTGTTTTTCTGTTACCTCTCTCGATGCGAGAGTCATATCGGAAACCTGGGGAATGCTTATACGATAAGCTGCAAGTCAGGCATAAGACGTGTAAGAGCACACACTCTAAAAACTTAAGGAAAGTTCCTTAGCCCAACATGCTCTTCTTTTCGTTCTCTTCTCTTTAAGGAAAAAATGACAATCTTCTAAGAAGCTTTTGATACATGTTTTGCTCGTGAGTCAGCTTGAGCTAAGGTGCTTTAACTCACAGCTAGCACGTAGCTAAGATGCTACTCAAATTAGTCTTCATCAGTTCGTCGATTGAACACTATTTTGCCTAAGGACTATGAGCCAAACAGGCTAAGAGCCGTTGTTAGGCCAAGGGTAAGACCCGCCTCTTGTTATTCCTTGGATGATTGTTCTCAAGATTGAACAGCTCTACCCAGTGGAGTACACATTGACGTTAATTGACAAGGAAGAATCTAGTCATTACGGATGCTTAGGGTGTCATTTTTTCACTACATGTTTTCAGTGCGACACTCAAGTTGAGTTTTTGCTAATCTTCATCTCACAGCAGAGCTGATCTCTACAAGAAAGTATAGGGGCCGTGCTCCTCTCCATTTGAATACGGGTAAGTGAACAATACGTTCAAATCTCCAAGTATGCATCTATTGAGTTGGTGTTATTCCATTTTTAGTATGCTTTGCTTGGTTTTTCAAGACGTATAAGTACGCTTGAATGTTATAGAGCCATGCCAAGGGCATGTCGGCACAAAGTATTTTGGGCCAAGTGTCCAATCTATCTTTCTGTCTTATGCTGTTACGAACCTACTTGTAGGGTTCAATTTGGCACATGTTGTCACATGGGATACAACATTGTCTAGGAACTCAAGGAGTTCGGTTTAGTCAGTGTGGAGCAAGGCTAATGAGGGTCCCTCTCACTCCCATCGTAGAGTGTTTGCAGTTACCTCCACACACAAGTACATCTTGTACTTGAAGGATGTTCTTTTTTTTACACATCCTTACATGAGACATATTTCACATGTGGAGAATATGAGTCTCTGGACTGACACTGGCGCCATTACTTCAATTATGTGTCACGACAAAGTCCCTAGGTGCTAGTCACATCTATTTTCTAGACCATTTTTAGCACGACGTATCAGGAGCAATTTCGTGGCCAAAAATTTTTGGATACTTAGAATGACGTGTTAAGGTACAAGTACTGCTAAACAACATTACAGATGGTTGTTTATACATATAGCAAGGCTAAAAGTTGTTAATGAAAAAGTTTCATTGTCTGTACCGAGAAGTGATCAATGTTTCACCTGCTATTGTGATTCAGACGTTTCAACAAGGCTTGCAAAAGATTGCAACTAAAAGTATTTAGTTTCTTTTCAGAACTATTTACATTCCTTTTAATGCGTGCTAGGCGCATCACATTTGCCATAAGTATTGGCAAGGCTCATTATGGATATACAGGTTCGAGTTAGTTTTTGCTAAATGCATGCACACTAGGTGTTATGGGCCCTGGTGTTTAGCAAAGGCTGATTTGGAACGACATGCATATTCCTCAGGTTGTTGCTTATGAAGCATTTTGCACTCTATTGGCACTATCTCTATGAGATTACTTTTGGGTCTACTAATCACCAATAGAGGTCATGGCTCGGTTTGGGTGTTTGTGGATTTTTTCAAGTTAACCACGGTGGTTATTTCACAAATTGTTGATTCCTCACCAATGTTAAACACTACTGTGATTCCCCGTTTACCAGTCGTCTGGGACGACTGTCTGTAAACCGTGAGGAAAACACACCTCAGTACTGTCAGTTATCCAAGGGGATATGCAGATTACAAAGAGTAATCTTGTGCTAAAGGATCTGCTAAGAGCATACGTTAGCACAATGCATTTCTGAATAGATAATTTTCTCCCTATTCTAGAATTTGCTTAAGTACGATTTTCGACTTTGAACACCTCTTGTGGTGGGGTTGGAGATTGTGTCAATACTTTCATACGTCAAGGACTTACCAGGTGTGCTGACAAAGTATGTTGGCAAGTAACCTTCATTAGGGATGAGCATGTAGTTCTTTGTGTTCCAAACTATTCAGAATTCTAACACGAGGACATTCCCTATCTACGAACTTTTCAAGATACTTAGGCGAGTAGGAAATCTGGCTCACAACTGCATGGAAAGTTACACCAAGTTTTTCTTGCATTATTCCAGTACATTCAGAAGGTCTGAAAAGTGGTTATGCCTTTGGACAACTCTTAGTTGTGGTTACTCCTTTTACAGCACTCAAGTGAGTGATAAATGGAGTGACCATTTAGATCCAAGTGGTTGCAAACGGACAACAATGTTGAAAATCAAGATGTTGCTCTTGGTTTCATTGAACCTCCTCACTGCACCAATTATCGGTCACACAGACAACTAGCTCACTTATGGGACGTCAGTAAAGAAAACATCAGTATTCTTAAGAAGATATTACTACTTGTGTTTTCAAGGACGAAAACTCTTCCTTAAGGGGGAAGTAATGTCAGGACAAGGGTCCTACGGGGCAAGGCCCAACCTAGGGGGTCAGGGACCTAGGCCAAGGGCCTGGACTGGACCAGTGCGGACTGGGGATCCGCTTAGGGCAAGTGCTAGGAGCTAGCCTATATAAGGGGCGGTAGGGAGGAGGATCCTATGTTCAGTTACCCTAGGTCTTTTATATATATATATATATATATATATATATATATATATATATATATATATATATATATATATATATATATATGCATGAAAGGAAAAACACAAGATAATGGGTGAAAATGAAAATCTTAATGCTTTTCAAATTTCAAATAGGTTCTACAAAGTTGCCACTCTATGCACAAGTAGACACGTACATGCCAAAGCCTTAAATAACCATCCCCAAGTGAGATGTGGTGCTCAAATTGTTTATAAAAATACACAAGTCTACACTACTTGAGTTCTATTATGGTCATAATCAAAGTTTTATATTTTGCAAGAGGCTTAGAATGTATGATCATGTGTACAAAATTATAGTTGTAGAAAAAAAAAACCATTTTCTTGGTCATGTTTTTCAAGGGCAAAACAGCCAAACAACCTGACTTCAAAATCTAAGGTATTTTGTAGGGATTATAACTTAGATTCATAATTTTTAACTTTTAAAATTAAGGTCCAATGGAATTACAACCAGGATTTTTCATTTTTCAATGGGGAAATTTACAATACAAGCAAGAATATTTAAGCACTTCACAAGCATTGTATGGGGTTTACTTATATGGAGGCCAAATCCTTCAAAACAATATCAATGCAACCTAAAATCCATAGTGGTAGTCAAGTGATTCCAAATCACCAATGGGGAATAATATCAATGCAACCTAAAATCCAATATACTTACTCAAGTGATTTTGAACCACCAAAGGTTGGTATTCCTATTATGTGCATCCTGAGGGGAGGGATTTGGGAAATTGTCTATGTGCCCACCAATCTACATGGAGAGAAGATGGTAGCCTAGCAATCACTTCTTGGATGAACGAGTTTTCTTTTGTAGCTGATACATCATCCTCCTCGTCTTTGACGTGAGATTGTATGTTGTCCTTCACGTAAGTACACTGCTATGTGCTGGTGACTTGATGCTCCTTGTCGACTATTTGCAGCTTGTCAAGAAGCACCTCGAGCAAGGGGGCCACCCGTTGGAACTATTGTTGCTCTTCATGGTTTCTAGATGACCACATCTAGGGAATTTCCCATCTGACATATGCGGGCCTAACTAGCAGTTCCCCTTTGGGAAGAGCTCCTATGAGAATTCTCCACAAAAAAACATTATGCCTGAAGCTCATTCCTCCTGATACCCATACATCGACTAACGTATGAGTCCAACAATCTGTGTGTACAGTGATTGTCATATCCTATTGCATATGTCATGTATCTAAGTCTTGGGAATCAAGTGCATGTAGAAAACCTTTGTGGGTGAAGACCGCCTGCTAGCTGAGGTATCTGGCAACACCAAATCTTTGAATCTTAGGGTTTGATCTTGGTTGCAAGGCACTCTGAGATTGAACACATGAGCACAAAATTGCCCCCAAGAAATTATGAGTCCATGGCCAAGTCTGAATCTTCTCTTGGCAATCATAAATGCAACAAGACTACCCTTAGAGTCAGCTACTTGATACCCAAAAATAGTGCAGGGGGCTTTTAACAACAAAACTCCAAAAGCATGATTCAATTCCCACTGATTTGCCAGTATATCTGGCAGCCTTCCATATAGCAGTACTACCACATAGTTTGACAGGTGTTTCTTAGTACAATTTATCCCATGCAGGCATGTCCCACACCCCATGCGAATACACTATTGATTTGTCAATGAGAGTCCAAATGATTCTGGCCTAGCAGGTGTCAACAACAAACATATGTTTAACCAGGGTTGGCCTCCTTGCAAGCATGTGCATTTTCAAGTTAATGACCCCCAGCCCTCCAAAATTAACAGGCATAGACACACTATCCCATGCAATCCAAGCAGCAACACATGATCCCAAAAAGAATTTCAATAGTTTAGATTTAAATCTATTCAATGCACTATCAGACCAATTCAATAAAGGCAAAAAATACATCATATATGGTATCATAATTGCATGCACCACTCTCAATCTAGCATGTATGGGACATTATGTACAATGCAATAAAGGAAAAAAATACATGAGATATGGTATCATAATTGCATGCACCACTCTCGATCTAGCATGTATGGGCCATTCCATACAATGCCATGAGGCCATTTCGCATCGAATCCTATCTTCAACCCTTTGAGTGAGTTTCTTAGCTGTTACATCAACTCCCAAAGTATATGCGAAGTGCCTAAAAACATTTCCCCTTGGAACCCTTTTGCCTTGCCAAATTAGCGTGTGAAGCTGATCAATAGAGACATCAATGAACTCAGATTTACCAAGATTCAAATGTAGACCAACATCCAGTGAATACAAAGTGAGGTATGATATGCATTTTCCTATGTTAGCATTCTCTAAAGCCAATACATGTTCAAACCCAACCTGCAATCCTTTAAGATTTCCATTTTTAACTTCAGCATATAAAAGGCAAAACAACGGATGAGTAGAAACTGCAAACAGAAGAGGGCTGAGAGGACATCCTTGCCTAAAAGATCTTCCCACCCCAAAAGTTGGTTAGAGTTTCCCATTTACAATGACCGTGGAGGTAGCCCCTAGTCCCAACATTTGTATACAGTTAGAAATTCTCTGACCAAATCCCATTTTCCTCATCACCTTGACAATGAAATCTCATATTATTGAGTCAAAAGCTTTGGCAAAATCTAATTGAAGAAACACTACCTTCGAATTACATTTTGGAGCAGCTTCTATTCCCAACATGACTGTAAGAATGTTATCCGGGGTCATTCAGCCCTTTTACATTAAAAGTTGCCCACTTCATATTGGTGTGTTATGGACCACTTGTGTTTCCTCTTCACTATTCTTGCCAAATGAATGCCTGGTGGGTGGGTTTCACCATTGGATATTTTTGCTTTTGTAGTTGACCTTTGGGTTTCCATGATGTTGTCTATGGCTCTAAGGTTTCAAGAGAAGGAATGTCCTCCACCAGGACTTCATAATAATTATGTAAATTGTACCTCGAGGAGAAACCCCTCAATTTAATTTTTTTTTGGGTAGCAGTGAAACCATCCTCATCTACCACTCTTTGACCTTTATCTGCTTGTTTCAGATTGTTTGAAGATGAGGGAATGCTACTCCCAACACTAGGTTTAAAAATGGTCTTAGGTTGGGTGGTTGCCTACCACCAGGTATCCTTGCATAAGTCGGTGATGCTCATCATTGCTTGTTACTCATTGGAGCCGCTTTTCCTCTATCTACTTTAGAGACATTTTTCCCAAAGATCTGTTCTTGCGGGACCATGTTTTTACTCCCCAGATAAGATGGATGAGTTGAGAGGCAGCAGTAATCATAGGGCAATATCTAGAAAAATGCCATAAGTTTTCACAATGGTAGCATGATCCAGCAAGATTACCCCATTTCAAGTAGATCATAAATCTCCCAATAGTTTCAAGTTCAATTTCAAGGGTACTTGGAAAATTTTGGTCTATAAGCCACATGATTCAAGGCTTGTTTTGATTGGGACAATGGATAGTAGGAGTAAACAACACATGCAACCATCTCTCCAATGCATGGCCAAAGGAATGTGGGGAGATCCTTAACACTAGAATGGTAACCTAACAGGACATAAAAGTGTCCTTTCAGGGTTTTGGGAAAGAATTTCAAAACCATAGTAGATCCACTCATTTTGAAAAATCCTTTCATCAGCTTATAGTTCTATAACTACTACATATGGAAAAAATGAGAAACTTGTAATTTTTCTCATCCCTTGGTCACTACAAGCCTCCAAAGTTGATGGACCAGTGCATTTTGCCCAAAACAGCAATTTCTTACGGTTGATTGCATATAAATAAGAGTGGACATTTTTGTAGGACATGAGATAAAATGCACCGTTAACTTCAATGGGTTGGTGACCAAAACATATGGTTGCTTTTACCTCACTAATTTTTTTTTGGGCAAAAAAAAAAAGGTACAAAAAAGTTGCATTTTTGCCATTCTGCGGACCTATCATCAAAGTTTCTATAGTCACGCTCAATACAAATACTATATACATGTTTTCTTAGCTCCCTTTGGGCCTCTGGATTCAAAAGGAGCCATGGAGCATGTCAAAAGGATAATGGATCTCTTACAATTGGAACCTTCGGGGCAATGATAAAGTGCTAAATACAGCAAACATGAAAAAACTGGGTTTAGCATTATGACCTCTAGAAACCCATAGAAACTACTCAATATCTAGCCAAGTTTGTAGTCTATGATTAGATATGGTCACTACCTACAAAATACACACAATTGGCCTAAGAAAATAGCAATATTGAGAAAGTTATACTTGCTACTCTAAAATGTATCGTATTCTTCAGCAATCAAAAAACTCAAGCATCATCATATACTATGCTATATAGCATATTAGGTCCCCCAAAACTCAAGGAAGATTAGCTTTATGTTATACATTACACTTACACAATCAAAATTGAATTTGAATATCAAGAGAGCCACCAAAAAAATCATAAAAGTGCTAATTTTGGCCAAAAAACAGGATTATGCAATTCTTGTAAATTGGTCATAACTTTCAATTTTAACACTTAGCTCTCCCTACAAGCATCAAAACATGTTGATAACTATGAAGGCCTAACCTCTAGCCATCTAAACCTCACAAACATGAAGTTTAGAGTGGTATAGTTGCCAAAAATTGAAAAAAAGCCAAAAACAGGACCCGTTTTTTCACACAGTTTAGGTTCAAAAATGTTGTGCAAGAGTAAGGTTAATGGTGAGATCGATACTCAAAAAAAAATGCTAAGTTTTTTTCAGCTCATAAGGCAACTTTGTGGATATATAGCACCTAGAAATTCATTTTCATACTCTTCAAATAATTCAAGCAAAATGGTCACTTAACAGGACACAAAAGTGTCCAAGGACATAAAAGTGTCCTGTTACCATTCTAGTGTTAAACTCGACCCACACATCTTTCACACACTTCCTTGATCCGTGGAGAAACTTGAACAACATAAAGCCAACGCAGTTTAGACATATTCTTTTCATCATTTTCTCTCCATAGTGGATCTAATATTGTGAATACAACTTGTTCGCAATGCTGTAGAAGTACGAACGTATCCCACGTATTTGTCCACACCCCCTAGAGTTCACTTGAATCAATCCACTCTTATCTTTGCAAACAGTTGCAGTAGGGCCATTGGTAATAACTTTGAACCACTTGACATCAAAGATAAAAATATCAAACTTCCTAAAGCTAATCTTCAAGATGTCTTGGATGTAGCCAAAGTATTCAAGTTGGCTAGTCTCTTTGTTCTCATCCTTGGAACTACTCCTACTTTCTTGGACAAAGCTTTCCTTAACACCATTGTTGAAGGTGACCCTTTTTTCGTCTATCCATTGCACTCTAAAGTGTCTCCCATGCGACCACAAAGCTCCATATTTGTGATATTGCAGCCACAAGATTGAAACAAACTTAAAGCTACTAAAGTAATGTGACCATGTGGAGCTTAAAAAGGAAGTTATGAAAATTTACATACCAATCGCAACCCCTTGACATCTCCTCTTCCTCTTCAGTAATCAACACTCCGTTCCTCTTTGGCTCTGAGATTGTCACATCTAACCACCACCCAGTTGGAAAGTATGGCAATTTTTGAAGATGATCTGGAAAAGAAGGTTTGTAGTGGCATGGTTGCGCTTGAATTGCAAGCAATCTCTCAAGAATTGTTGCTTTTCCCGTTCGTATCTCTCTAGCCACTTTTGCATGATGTTTAAGTTGAGAAGGCAAAATCTCATACCCTTTTCTCACATTGTGATATCCATTTTCCTAATGATGTACTCTTGTCCCTACGGCTCGTCCCCTGTCACCTTGATGTTGACCTCAGTAGTCCACATTCGACGCATCTCTGGATCAATTGAGTCCAAACATTCACTGATGAAGACAAGAGATTCTTGTACAAGCCATCCTTCGGCCATGCTACCCTCGGGACGAGCCCTTTGACAAACGAACCCCTTTAAAGTCTTCATGAATCTCTCCAAGAAGAACATCCACTTGCTATGGACTACCCCAACAATTGCAACTTCATTGACCATATGCACAAGTTAGATGCATTTGGATGGTAAGAATGTTTGTTGGAATGTACTTCTCCACCATACACATTGCTTCAATAGCATTTAAGCGTGATGCATCGATGTTGTCTTTTCTCATCTCTTTTGAACTGATCCAGTGTACCAACTCACTAATTTTATAGATTGTTCTTCTAATGTCATCTGTCAGACAATCCTTTATAGCAATTGGTAAGATAAAATGTAAAAATTTGTGCCAATTGTGGGACTTAAGACCACTAAGATTTTCATCTCTCGTAAAATCCATTTTCAAACATCGCATGCACCCAGTGGTAGTCTTGAATGAAGCTATAGTTTTCTTCACTTGTTACTCTTTTGCACGACCCAAAACCCATGGACCTTTTGGTATAGAAAACTTTACATTGGGTTTAAGTAGAGGCCACATCTCTGGCATTTGACCCACAACCTGTAGGTCATCTCTTTGGACCTTGCTCTCCCTTTTTTTAGTGATGGTTTTCCATATGATCTCCCCCACATTCTTGAAGATGTGCATTGGATCGAGCATATGATTAATCAGCAGGTCACTCCAATACAGGAGTTCAAGGAAAATAGAAAGTCTTTTCATTCCAGCTGGCATGAAGTCTCCCCTCTCTAGCCACATGTCTTTCCAATCGCTCGCTTTCAGTGGATGCATGTCATGTTTTCATATGTTCGGTCCACGTAGCTCATGTCCTTGAGGCAAAAATCTACCATGCTCCTCATAAAATGTGTTGCTCAAATGATCAGAGTGGAAGAAGCCAAGTCGAGGAACACATTTTGGACATGCATGATTGCCCTAGTAATTCAAGCCTGAAAAATCATAAATTAACATATAAAAGCATTGGCGTAGCATATATGTGAGGGTTTCAAAGATACTTACCTGAACACTCACCAAAGCTTGGCCAATCGTGCATGGTCCACATGAGAATGCCTTGCCCATGTACATTTCATTATCCGATTGGTTAGGATACATCAACCACATTGATCTATGTCCATAAGATTTGGAGCTCTTATATAAGTGGTGCCACATAGCCATCCATGTTCTTTGCTTTGTATTGTCCTGGGATGATCAGTGACAACAGATGGCCCTTCTTGATAGCTAGCCATGGTGGAAGATTATAATTAACCAAGAAAATAGGCCACGTGCTCCATGACGAACTCCGTAATCCAAATGGGTTTCCTCCTTCCATTGCCAGACCAAAGTGGATACGTCAAAGCTCATCCTTAAATGTAGGCCATATTTCCTCTATGTGCTTCCATGCACAAGAGTCAGTAGCTACCCGCATCACATCATTTGTCTATCTAGTATTTGAGTGCCATGTCATCAAAGCGGCTATAGACTTGCACCTGAACATGCTCTTTATTCTTGGAATGATAGGAAAGTGTCGAAGGACCTTTACAGGGATAAATTTTCCTTATGTGTTCTCTCTATACATGTTTGATCCACAATTGAGACACTGTTCTAAATTTGGATACTCATTGCAAAGAGTATACAATCATTAGGGCATGCATGTATTTTGTGATAGTCCAAGCCCAATTTAGTAAGAAGCTTTTTAGCGATTGGACGGGTAGGGGGCATGTGATTGTCTTCCAGCAAGATTTGCTCGTTGACCAACTTGTCGTTACATCAATAAGTGAACACAACGATCATATTAGTGAATTGTAATTTGCACTTTGGCATGCTTAGGATACAATGTATTTACCTGAAAAGTTCTGTGACGAAGGCGTCATACCACCTGTAGATAGACTGCAAATTAAGAATTACCAAAATGGCACGGAGAACTGAGATTTATGCATCATTGTAAAGTGGCATACGTGGAAGAGTTTGCATCATCTTGTCCTCTTTATCATTGCTATCATGCCGTCGATATTGATGGCATGAATGAGGTTGGTGGTTCACAGTGTTGCCTTGAATATTGTCGCCTTTTAGATTTTCAATGATGGGATCCATGTCAAAGAACGTGTCTAACATCTTCTCCATCTCTACTTCTTGAAATGTGGAATCGAGTATTGGTGGGGTGGACTTAGTGAATGGCTGTTTGTTTGAAAATTGTCTTCTCTAGGATGAAGTTGGAGTAATATCTACTTGTAGAGGTTGATCTACTACCTCCGGACCATGAGATCGATAACGTAGGTCTTCTAGTTTCTCTATGAAAAGAGACCATTATTGCATATGTGCTAATTGCAAATTTTTTGTTTTTGAAAGATCTGATGCTTGCAATGTGCACAAGGACACGCCATCGTCCATACTTTATCTACCAAATATGATGCAACAAATAAATAAATCACACACCATTAACTACATGACAACCTCACATTCTCTAGCCATGCCCGATCCCCGCACACCTCGGTTTAGAGGTGCACGGAGATCAGGACCACATGATAATAATCTCGTCTTTATTTTTCAATGACTATATATTAGGGTTTTTGAAGTCTGTGTGCGCTATTGAGGTTCAATTGCGTTATTTTACTTTGTTTGTCAAAGTCTATTTTTGTTTTTGAAGTACACAAGTCATTTCTGAAGACTATTGCATTTTTTAAGTCCGTTTACGATTTTTCTACTATTTGCTGCTAGCTCTAACAACCTCACATTCTCTATCCATACCCGATCCCCACACACCTCGGTCTAGAGGTGCATGGAGATCAGGACCACAGGGTAATAATCTTGTCTTTATTGGTTAATGACCATATATTAGGGTTTTTGAAGTTTGTCTCCGCTATTGAAGTCCGTTTGCGTTTTTGAAGTACACAAGCCATTTCTGAAGACTGTTGCGTTTCTGAAGTCCGTTTGCGGGCTTTTTGCTATTTTCCACTAGCTCTAACAACCTCACATTCTCTAGCCATGCCCGATCCCCACACACCTCGATCTAGAGGTGCACAAACATCAGGACCACCGGTTAATAATCTCGTCTTTATTGGTCAATGCCTATATCCTGCCTATATATTATGGTTTGACATACATCTTTTTTGAAATCTGTTTGCGTTTTTGAAGTTTGTGTGTGCTATTAAAGTCCAATTGCGTTATTTTACTTCGTTTATCGAAGTCCTTTTGCAATTTTAAAGTACACAAGTCACTTTTGAAGAGTGTTGTGTTTCTGAAGTTCGTTTGCAATTTTTCTGCTATTTGTCGCTAGCTCTAACAACCTCACATTCTCTAGCCATGCCCGATCGCCGTACATCTCAATCTAGAGGTGCACAAAGATCAGGACCACCGAGTAATAATCTCGTCTTTATTAGTCAATGCCTATATATTAGGGGTTAACATACATCTTTTTTGAAATTTGTTTGCAGTTTTGAAGTCGGTCTGCACTATTGAAGTTTGATTGTGTTATTTTACTGCGTTTGTTGAAGTCCGTTTGCATTTTTGAAGTACAAAAGTCACTTCTAAAGATTCTTGTGTTTCTAAAGTCCTTCTACGGTTTTTCTACCGTTTGCTGCTAGCTCTAACAATCTCACATTCTTTAGCCATGCCCGATCTCCGCACAACTCGGTCTAGAGGTACTCGAAGATCAGGACCACCGAGTAATAATCTCATCTTTATTGGTCAATGCCTATATATTAGAGTTTGACATAAGTCTGTTTTTCAAGTTTGTTTGTGTTTTGGAAGTCTGTGTGCGCTACTGAAGTCCAATTGCGTTATTTTACTTCATTTTTTGAAGTCCTTTTGCGGGTAACACTAAGCGACTAATAGTAAGCGGCTAGCTTTAAGCGTGTAGCCTTCAACGGTCTAAATATGGAGTAGTTCTTCCTGAGTGGTAAGCGACTAAATACCTAAGCAATTACCTATAAGCGACAAGTCGTAATAAACCATTTGAATACCGATTAGACCTACACGACTAGCCCTAAGTCGCTAAGTTACTAAATAACGAAACTAGTCGAGCCGCGTGTAGGACTAAGCGGGCTCGCTAAACGATTCAATACGTCAGCAACTAGACACTCTAATTAACACTACAAGAGGTTATTCATATTAGTGACACTAGTAGTGTGACGCTGAAATGTGAAAATCCATGGCGTCGCTATGTACTTCGCAATGAGCGTTGCTATATTATTTGTTGCATAGCGACGCCGATAGGGTAAAAAATAAATCGAGAGCACCAAAAACTCCGATCCCACGATGTTAAAATACTCTTCTTCTTCTTCTTCTTCTCTCTCTCTCTCTCTCTCTCTCTCTCTCTCTCTCTCTCTCTCTTTGAGCAAATCACGCACAAAGACAGTTCTTGAATGTTGGAACTACGGCAAGAAGGGACACGTCAAGAAGGATTGCTGGTCCAAGAAGAAGAAGGAGACAGAGTCTCAAGAAAACAAGCCAACATCGGAGGTCAATGTGGCAGGTAAAGTAGAGCAAGATGCTCTAATTCTCTCATTAGACAATGTGTCTAATTCCTGGATAGTAGATTCCGGGGCTTCATTCCATGCTACACCACACAAGCAACATTTCCAAGACTACACCAAAGGTAATTTTGGGTATGTATACTTGGGAGATGATGAAGTTTGTGAGATTGTCGGCAATGATACAGTTTCTGTCAAAACTGCTAACGAAAATGAATGGAAGCTTAAAGATGTTAGGCATGTTCCTTCTCTTCGCAAAAATTTAATCTCTACAGGACAGTTGGACGATGAAGCTCACAACATTTCATTCGGAAACAAACGGTGGAAGATCTCAAAGGGATCTTTGGTGGTTGCCAAGGGAGAAAAGGTTGGTACACTTTACTTGTGTACTGTTAGCACGCAACCTTCAGCTTGTGCAGCAACTACAGAAATTGATAGTGCGGCGTTGCACTACCGACTTGGGCATATGAGTGCCAAAGGAATGCAAATCCTTCAAACAAAGAAGCTTCTACCAGGTTTGAAAGAAGTGGACTTAGAGTTCTGTGAAGATTGTGTTTATGGTAAACAAAAGAGGGTAAAATTTCAAAAATCAGGAAATGAAAGAAAAAATAAAAAACTTGAGTTGGTTCATTCTGATGTTTGGGGTCCTGCAAGTACACCATCACTTGGTGGCTCATTGTACTATGTAACATTCATAGACGATGCGACTAGAAAAACATGGGTTTATGTCATGAAGAATAAATCCGATGTATTTTCCATATTTAAAAGGTGGAAAGCCTTTGTGGATAATGAAACAGGTACCAAGGTTAAATGCCTCAGATCTGACAATGGAGGCGAATATTGCAGCCAAGCTTTTGAAATCTTTTGTGCTAGCAATGGCATTCGGAGGCAAAGGAAAACCCCAAGGACACCTCAACAAAATGGTATTTCGGAAAGGATGAACAGGACAATCATGGAGTGAGCACGAAGCATGCGGCTACATGCAGGCCTACCGCTTGAGCTTTGGGCGAAAGCTGTAAGTACGTCTGTGTACTTAATCAATCGGTCACCCTCAACGGCATTGGATGGGGGAGTTCCAGAAGAGGCATGGACAGGTAAACCGGTGAATTATGCATTTCTCAAAGTGTTTGGTTGTGAGGCTTTCATGCACATAGATAGAAGCCTAAGATCAAAGCTAGATGAAAAGTCTAAAAAGTGTTTCTTCATTGGCTATGGAGAAGGTGACTTTGGGTATCGCCTATGGAATCCTGAAGATGGTAAAATCTTAAGGAGTAGGGATGTAATTTTTAACGAACAAAATATGTACAAAGATTACTTGGAAAGAAATCAAACAAAAGAAACAGGTGATGAGTACATGGAGCTTGAGGATGGGGAAGACTCAAGGACTGCAAACGGTGACAATGTGCAACAACGTCAACCAAATGAGGAGCCTCAACCTATTCCCCGAAGATCTACAAGAGCAAGTAGACCTCCAGAAAGGTTTGTTCCTTCCTTCAACCATCTCTTGATCTCAGATTCTGGAGAGCCGAAATCATACGAAGAAGCTATGCAACATGAATCCAAAGAAGAATGGACAAAGAGCATGCAAGTGGAGATGGACTCACTACATCGCAACCAAACATGGGAATTGGTTGAGTTGCCTAAAGGTAAGCGGGAACTTCAAAACAAATGGGTGTACAAGGTGAAGGAAGAAGAATGTGGGAAGAAAAGGTACAAGTCTAGGCTTGTGGTAAAAGGGTTTCTCAAAAGAAAGGTATTGACTTCAATGAAATATTTTCTCCTGTTGTAAAAATGAACTCAATTAGGCTTGTCTTAACCCTTGTGGTTGCTCATGATCTAAATCTCGAGCAAATGGATGTAAATACGGCATTCCCTCACGGTGACTTAGAGGAGGAAATCTACATGCTTCAACCAAAGGGGTATGAAGTAAAAGGTAAGGAGAAAATGGTTTGCAGATTAAAGAAGAGCTTGTATGGTTTAAAGAAAGCATCTAGACAATGGTACTTGAAGTTTGATCGATGGATGTTGGATCATGGATTCAGAAGATGCAACTCGGATCACTGCGTCTACACGAAGAATTTGGGAGATGGGAAATTCATCATCCTAATGTTGTATGTTGATGACATGCTGATTGCAAGTGCTAACATGCAGGACATCAAAGACCTAAAAGAGGAGCTGTCTAAATATTTTTCAATGAAAGATTTAGGTGCTGCAAAGAGGATACTTGGTATGAAAATATCAAGGGACAGGACGAAGAAGACAATAAAGCTATCTCAAGAAGATTACATCAAGAAGGTACTAGAAAGGTTTGCAATGCAAAATGCAAAACCAGTTTCTACATCTTTGGCTGGTCATTTTAAACTAACGAAGGATATGTGTCCAAAGACACAAGAGGAGATAGCCTATATGTCTAAAGTTCCATATGCTGTAGCGGTAGGTTCTCTAATGTATGCTATGGTCTGGACAAGGCCAGACATTGCACATGCAGTGGGAGTTGTGAGTAGGTTCATGGACAACCCAGGTAAAGAGCATTGGCAAGCTGTGAAGTGGATACTTAGGTATCTAAAAGGGACAACAACAAATGCTTTGTATTTTGGAGGAACTGATATTTTTCTAGAAGGGTATGCTGATGCAGATATGGCAGGTGACAAAGATACTCGAAGGAGCACTACTGGCTATGTGTTTACGGTAGGAGGCACAGCAGTAAGCTGGGCTTCAAAGCTGTAGAAAGTGGTTTCACTTTCTACCACGGAAGCAGAGTATGTAGCAATGACAGAGGCAAGCAAAGAAATTCTGTGGCTTCACAGATTCTTAGAAGAGCTTGGATTCAAACAAGACAATTGTGTCTTGTACAGTGATAGCCAAAGCGCTATCCATCTTGCGAAGAACTCACCCTTTCATTCAAGGACAAAGCACATTGAGGTGAGATATCACTTCATACGCACTCTTTTGGAAGAGGGACAGCTAAAGCTAGGAAAGGTGCATACAAGTGAAAATCTTGCAGACATGTTTACAAAGGTGGTCAACAAGGAGAAGTTGAGCTTTTGCTCATCTTCAATCGGCATTCAAGGATAAGAAGCCAGAATGGAAAGCAGTCACAGGTTTGGTTTGGAGATCAGTCTCCAAGTGGGAGATTGTTAAGTATGGAACCTGATTTACCCTTGTAATTTTTTGTGGTAAAAGCGTACATTTGTAAGGCCCCCATTATGAGGAGAAGCCATCGTGCGTGAAGGAAAATCACTCACAGGAAACCAAAATTTTCACGGACAAGAATCAGGGGCAACTTTAGAGGCCCCCGAGACTTTTTTTCCGCCGGAATATTATGGCCGGCCGGCGGCGGGAAAGTGGTCGGAAAACAACCGGTCGGTTGGCCGGTGGCCGGTAGTCAATGGCCGATGGCCAGTGATCGGAAGTCAATGGCCGGTGGCCGTTTGTTGGAAGTCAATGGCCGGTGGCCGGTGGCCGAATTCAAAAGCGGACTTGTCTTCTCAAGGGCGGCCACACATGGGCGGATTGGAGGGTCCGATTTAGACTTATTCACACAAGGGCGGCTACACATGGCTGCCTCTCATAAGAGAGGGCAGCCCTTTTGGCCTATAAACGAAGGCCATTTCTACACACATTTCATAGTGTGAAGTTGATGCAACAAGGTGAGTGTGAGGTGGTGAGAGTGAAGAAAGGCGGGAGCTCTATCAAGGGTTTAACCCCTTTGTAAACTACTTCTTTTGAAGTGCTAAAGCCATTGAGTGGCTGCTTTCCCGTGGACGTAGCCCACATTGGGTGAACCACGTATATCGTGTGTACTCTCTCTCTCTCTCTCTCTACTCTATAATCTCTTGTGTGTGAAATCTATCTCTCTCCATTAAGTAATCTGGTCAATTATCTATTTAGCTACGTCTTTTTTCCTAACAGGTAGTAGGAAAGTGTTTCTCAAACATGCATATAACCTCCACAACGTTTAGTTTGGAGGATGGTATGGAATCTACATGGATCTCCTTTTGTGAGATCCATTGCACCAACTTTGCAAGTTTGAAGATTGTGGTACAGGCATCAGGAGACAAACACCCAACAATGGCCACCGGTAAAATAAACTGTAAAACACGTCTAGCAATGATATTAAAGTTCACACACGGATTTGTTAAACAATTCCCGCTATGATATATTCCACTTCAAACATACCTGACACATTTTATGCCACCCGTGTGACTTCACACTACTACAAGAGGTTGTGTGCACTTGTGACGCTGTTAGAGACGGAAATACATTGGGTTTTTATACTCCCCAGCGTCACTAAGACCGTCACTAACAGCGTCGATACGGGAATGTCGCTATGAGCGTCGCTATAACCATCGCTATATGCGTTGCTATAGCCGTCGCTATACAGCGGCGGCTATAGCGATGATCATAGCGACGTTTACAGGCCACCTATAGCGACGTTTATAACGATGCTGTAGAGCCTTATATAGCAACGCTCATAGCGACACCCGAGAGAAATGTTTTTTGGTGGCAGGGGCATTGCCTGCCACCCATCAACCATCTTGAATGTTTCAATAATTGAGTAAACCTAAATGAATCCAAGATAAGCCCAGATTCACCTTTGAAAGAAAGTGCAAGCTTAGGTATAGACCCAAAGTAGTCACCCACAAGACAATATAACCATTAACTCCCATCATTCATAGTATTGTTTGCAGAATAAAGATACAAAACTGACAAAAGTGAATTGATGAAAGTAAATCAATGACAATTGTACACATCATAGGCAAAATCACTTGATTGTTAAACTTTGCAGATGTCATAGTTACAACACCATTTTCATTATTGAAAAAATATACATGGTTTTCCAATAGTTACAAAAAGACGTATAAACATTATCTCATGATACATATGCTATGACAAAAGGAAACTAATGCTATCTAGCTACGGCTACACTGACGTCGTCTAATCACATGTCTCATCGCGTCCAAGCGGCGTATCTGTCAGATTTTGCAAAAAAAAAAAACAGTAAGACAACTTTCTCTCGTAAGTATAAACATATAATTTATAAAACAATACAACAAATCGAAAAGAGTAAACCCTAATACTAACCATGCCACCGTGAGGACTCAAAATGTCCATCAGGACGTTTAAGCCCTTCTTGCCTGCGTACTTGCGCTCGTACGGTGTGGGGTCACGTCCTGTCATCGACCATTGTCAAAACATACAGAGAATCCATTATGTTAGAATTTAAAAACCCCTAAACCCTAAACGTCTACATGATAGTGCATGTAGTGGACAAAACCCCTTTGTCTCTTCTCTAGCTGTAGCATTTCACAGCATGTTAACATCTTTTCACAATAGATCTTTGTCTGTAGCATGCAGGTACACCATTCTTGCAATGTAGCTGATGCCTGCTCAAAGCACTTAATTCTTACTCTAGATTTGACGGGCTGTGTAGTGTGTGTGTGTGTATGCATGACCCTTGGAATCCTCATCTTGCATCACTAATTTCTGTGTAGGCTCAATTTTCTCTTCCATTGGCTGATCATGACGGCTTATTGTATGGCAGCAGCAGTTGAACATGCAGGTGGAATTGCTGATCTGCATGGACCGTCGAGGCTGTGAGCGCAACAAATTTTCTCATGTAGGAAAACGGAGTCTTTTTCAGTGTTTTTCATATGAGCAAGTTTTTTTCATACAATGCATAACATCATGAGCTTTTGCTCGAGAGGCACTCCATACCTAGCTAGGTACGATTGGTGGTAGGGGATCACCGGGCGTAATTGCACCTAGCTAGGTATGCGGTGCCTCCCTCATAGAAGCTCATGATGTTAGAGGTAAGTCACAATTAGTACTAGTTCACGCATGACCATGCAACATGGGGCATAGTATGCATTGCATGATATCCTTAATCCCAACTATTTCTCTAACTGCCAGCATTAAGCCAATCTTTAAGGTTTATTTTGGGAAAAGCGCACCTTCATTGACATGCACTAAAATCTAACCTTAATCTAAAAAAAGCTAGTCCATCGAACATAAATCTAGATCTTATTTAATCTTAAACGCAAAATAAACCTAAATCTAATATAATCTAACGTAAATCTAAATCTAACGTAAATAAACCTAAATCTAACTCAAAATAAACCTAAATCTAATCTAATCTAACCGAAATAAACGTAAATATAATCTAACGTAAATCTAAATCTACCTAATCTTAAACTCTACATAAACATAAATCTAAAGGTAATCTAACTTAATCTAATTAAAATTTTAACCTAATCTCTTTCTCTCTCTTTGTTTTCTCCCCTTACCTCTCTCTTTCGTCTTCTTCCCCCCCCTCTCTCTCTCTCTTTGGTTTTTTATTCTCTCTCTCTTTCTCTTTGTTTTCTCCTCTCTCTCTCTCTGTTTTATCTCTCTCTCTCTCTCTCTCTCTCTCTCTTTTCCTCTCTCAATATGTGTGTGTATGTGTTCTTTGTTTATGCATGCTCTCTCTCTCTCTCTCTCTCTCTCTCTCTCTCTCTCTCTCTCTCTCTCTCTCTCTCTCTCTCTCGAGCGGCCTACTGTGTCTCCGGTCTCCCTTGGGTGAGGGGGCAGCCCTAGGGGAGGCCACAGAGCCCTGCTCCCCATCTCTAGTAGCAACCCCGCCCAGCTCTGCTCGCGTGCATTCTCGCTCTCTGTAGAGCTCGTCAGTTTCAGCCCGTGCTCACCCCAGCCAATCTCAGCCTATCTCAGCCTCGCCAGTCTCAGTCTCAGCCTTGCCCATGTTGAAGCCCGCCAGTCTCAGCCTCTGCTCACCCGAGTCTCGACCTGCTACACAGAGAGAGCTCCTATAATTAAAGTTGATTATAAGCCTTTGAAGGTGATTTTTTCTCTTGAGAGACTGCCCACCATGGCCACTCGGGCCTCTTGTCGTGTGAAGCCCACATTCGTCGGCATCGTGGAAACACCCCCAAAGGTGGACAGCATGGCCCGGCTTCAACATGAAGTCGAAAGACTTCGCAAGGAAAATGACGCTTTGAAGGAAAGACTCGCAGCCATCGAGTCTCGCCTCACCACAGTGGAGGACTCCAACAAGGGGAAGACGGAACAAAAGGAAATCGAGCTCAATACGAAGACGGAAGTCACCCTCACAGAGAAGGTCAAAACTCAAGTACAGGATGTCATTTTTCGCGAAGTCGAAGTTCGTGTGGCGTCTACGCTACGCGAACAACAACGACAAGATGCTATTGCTCTCAATGTCCGCATTGGCGGACTCCCGAGCGATTGGCAAGGAAAAGAGGACCCCAAGTTCCACAAGTCTTTCGATCGCATCCGAACAACAACCCCCATGATACAATGGGATCCAACAACAATCACCACTCTCGCTCACGAGCATCGCACCAACCATGCAATTCTTACCTTCAAGACCAAAGCGGATCGAGTCAAGCTCCTTGAGCAATCGAAGCTTCTCAAGGACACAAAAATTTGGTTTGCCGAAGATCTCACACCCACCCAACTCAAACAAAAGAAGACCGAACTCCAAAAGATGCGAGAAGCGCGCACAGCAGGGAAATGGGCAGTTTACCGAGGAGGCAAAGCCATCATCCAAGAGTTTCGAACTCCCAAACCGGCCCCCTCCTCCTCACCTACCTCATCTGAGACTTTTGTTAATCCCACCTTATCGTTTTTCTCCCCACTCGATGGACTCTCAGTCCTTAACTGATATGTATGAGACGAAATCCTTTGTACTGTTTTGTTCTGGTCCTATAGGTCATATATGACCTCCATGGACGATAATTCAATCTCTCTCTCTCTCTCTCTCTCTCTCTCTCAAAAACACAATGTGTGTGTGTGTGTGTGTGTGTGTGTGTGAGAGAGAGAGAGAGAGAGAGAGAGAGAGAGAGAGAGAGGGAGAGAGAGAAAGAGGGGAAGGGAACATGAGAGAGAGGAGAGGGAAGGAGCATACCTGGCTCTCCTTCCTCTCCTCATGTATATGTGTGTGTGTGTGGGTGGAGAAGAAAGAGAGAGAGAGAGGGAGAGCGCGGGTTACCTCTTCGCTTGCTTGAGCGTCAAAAACTCAGATATGAGATCTGAGTTTTTGGGCAATCTCGGTTTATTTTTTACCCCTGTCGGCATCGCTATGTTACAAGTAAACTAGCAATGCTCATAGCGACGCCCATAGCGATACCGTGAATTTTCACTTTTAAGCGTCGCACTACGAGTGTCGCTAATGTGAAGTACCTTTTGTAGTATCAAACCAGTAAACTTCCCTTCTTTAGTGAAATATGTTTGGAGCGAGTGCATTACACCAATGTGGGTGTCCACACGGATCGAATGATCTCTTTTCCTTTGCATTATTGGTCTCCTGTCAAAATCCATGGTGCTTTAGGGAGTTTTATCGATCCATTGGGTGCTGTCTACGACCAATATTGCTCCATAAGATCCACATTTCTAAGGTCAATTCTGGCCCCCAAAGTATCTTTCTTGCCGATGAGATGGTCCCACATCAGATTACCCACATTCTTGAATATATGCATTGGATCGAGCAAGTGATTGATCATGAGTGTGGGCCAATATGGTAACTCATACCATAGAGAGAGTCCCTTCATCCCCTGGGGCAAACCGTCATTACATATCTCCTTTTGCTCTAACCATGCTCAAGCAGACATCCTCGATGGCTCTCTTTCCAAAAAATCGTCGTGTAACTCGTGATTCTCTGGAAGATGCAATTGATGACCTTTGTAGATTTTCTTCTTCAGTGAGGGCGCCCGACGTGCATTAAGTCTAGGTCCACATGTGACACATGCTCTGTATCTGCTTGTTTCAAGCCCTCCATGTATACACATGACAATAGATAAGCTTGAGAAAAACGAAGGTTTATAGTGTTTGAGTTTCAGTATATATCACCTGAGCATTCCGTTAGTCCGGGAGGATAATCATGCATGGTCCACATTAAAATGCCTATGATTAAAGCATTGCATCAACTTGTGTATCGGCTCATATCCACCACTTCTATGCCAATCCACAATTGTTATAGCTCTTCCAACTGTGGACAAAGATACACATCCATATTCTTCACTTTATACCGCCCCGGCACAATCAAGCTTAGAAACAGGTGCCCCTTCTTGGTAGTCAACCACGGGGGAATGTTACATAGTTGACGGCGATGACAACTGGCCATACACTGTAAGGTGTTGACCTATCACCAAATGGATTTACGCCATCCATAGCTAGGCCGAGGTGCAAATTTCGAGCTTCCCTGGAAAAATCCGGCCATGTGTTGTCTATATGCTTCCAAACTGCAAAATCTGCAGGAATCTGTAGCACACCATCCAAAGATCTATTCTCCTCGTTCCATGATTGTAGGGCGGCCATGGACTTACATTCAAGGAAATGTTTGATGCGAGGCAGTAGAGGAAAGTGTCGCAAAACCTTGTTGGGAATGTGGTCTGCACGATCACCCTCCAAGTTGTCAGAAGCTACAACTTGTGGCCTACGTATGCTGCTTGATCGAAGCGCCTACAAACATGTCTATTAGGTTGCAAGGTTACCGTCTGTTGGCCAATATCAAAGTCCGACGAGTTGTAATTTGGCAACAATTCGATCTATAATAGATGGATCAAACTGGCCAAATTTGTGAACGTGCTGCAAAGAAACACGTCTTGTCCGTTGCACAACATGTTTGCATTGATTACAAGGACATAAGATCCTTGTTGAGAGATAGGAATTTTGATTGGACGGACCCACATCGTTGTCACTACTCATAATGAATGTAAAAACCTTATAACTTGAACATAAATTTAATCTTCTATTGACATCCTCCGTCTTTTATCTTTCTCTCTCTTAATCTCCCTCACAAATCAAGAAACCATAGATCACACTATAAACTACCTTAAATTCTCTAGCCATGTCCGATCCCCACATATCTCGGTCTAGAGGTGCACGGAGATCAGAACCACCGGGTTATAATCTCGTCTTTATTGGTCAATGCCTATATTTGTGGGTACGAGAAATCTACACACCCATGTCTACATTAGAATGCATGTAGTGGACAAAACCCCTGTACCTCTTGTTTAGCTGTACCAATTCACAACAACTTAACATCTCTTCACAATAGCTCTTTGTTCAAGGGATTACTGTGCACATTATATGTCTGCCTCCATTATGAGTATCATGTCGTTGAAAGCTTTCCAACTTAATGCCGCATCTGTGGAGAGGAAGAGAGGGATCACCATAAACCTAACTCTAAATTTAAACCGGAATCTTGAAGGTAAACTTTAATATAAAAACTAAATCCAAAATCTAATCTAAAATCTAACTTAAATTTAACCTAATCGTAAATATAACCTAACCTTAAATCTAACCTAAATCTAAATCTAACATATCCTTTGATTACTTTCTTAATACTAAAGGTTTGACTTCCTTAAACTGCCAAATAACGAGTCCCTCCTAGACTCCATTCTCTTCCTAATGCTAATCTTAAGTCTAAGCTAATCTTAAATCTTAACCTAATCTTAAATCTAACCTAACCTTTAATCTAACCTAAATCTAACTTAATCTTAAATCTAACCTGAACCTAAATCTAATTTAATCTTAAATCTAATTTAAATATAAAAACTAATTCTTAAACTTATGTCGACTCTCTCTCTCTCTCTATATATATATTTTTTTTTCTTTCCCTCTCTCTTTATCTATATATGTCATAGTATGTCTATATACATAGACAGACATTGACGAAGCTCTTCACCGACCAATGCACTATTTTCTTGGACAACGTAGACATTATATTCGATCCACAAGGAGTTTAATTTATCGGATTGGTCTCATAAATCATTTTGAAATTTTGAGGATGTTTAATATAACATTTAGTTTCATATTTTCTCCAACTTTCTCTATTTTTTTAAATCTATCTCTCTCTCTCTCTCTCTCTCTCTCTCTCTCTCTCTCTCTCTCTTTGTTTTCTCCCCTTATCTCTCTCTCTCTCTCTCTTTTCTTTCTCCCCCCCCCCCCTCTCTCTCTCTCTCTCTCTCTCTCTCTCTTTGTTTTCTCCTCTTATCTCTCTTTCTCTCTCTCTCTCTCTCTCTCTCTCTCTCTCTGCTTTATATATATCTCTCTCATTACCTCTGTTTGCTTTCTCTCTCTCTCTCTCTCTCTCTCTCTCTCTCTCTCTCTCTCTCACACACACACACACACACACACACACACACACACACACACACACACACAATGTGTATGTGTATGCGTATGCGTATACGTATGCGTTCTTTGTATATGCATGTGTGTGTACATTCTTTGTACATTCAATGTGTGTGTGTATATGTTTTTTGTTTATGCATGTGTGTACATTCTCTCTCTCTCTCTCTCATGCACAATGTGTGTGTGTGTGTGAGAGAGAGAGAGAGAGAGGGAGAGAGAGAAAGAGAGGAAGGGAACATGAAAGAGAGGAGTGGGAAGGAGCATACGTGGCTCTCCTTCCTCTCCTCATGTGTATGTGTGTGTGTGTGGTGGGGAGGGGGAAGGGAGGGAAGAGAGAGAGAGAGAGAGAGAGAGAGAGAGAAAGAGAGAGAGAGAGAGAGGGTGCGGGTATACCTATTTTGCTAGAGCACCAAAACTCAGATATGAGATCTGAGTTTTTGGCGCTCTCGATTTATTTTTTTACCCTGTTAGCGTTGCTATGTAACAAATAATATAGCAACACTCATAGCAAAGCACAGATCGACGCCATGGATTTTCACATTTCAGCGTCACACTGCTAGTATCGCTAATATGAAGAACCTCTTGTAGTGTTAATTAGAGTGTCTAGTTGCTTACATATTGAATCGTTTAGCGAGCCCCGCTTAGTCCTACATGCAGCTCGACTAGTTTCGTTATTTAGTCACTTAGCGACTTAGGGCTAGTCGTGTAGGTCTAATCGGTATTCAAATGGTTTATTAGGGCTTTTCGCTTATAGGTAACTGCTTAGGTATTTAGTCCCTCATCGCTCACGAAGGACTACTCCATATTTAGACTGTTGAAGGGTACACACTTAGGGCTAGCCGCTTACTATTAGCCGCTTAGTGTTAGCCGCAAAGGACTTTGAAAAACGAAGTAAAATAACGCAATTGGACTTCAATAGAGCACACATATTTAAAAAATGCAAACAAATTAACAAAACAGACTTATGTCAAACCCTAACAGACAGACTTAAAACACGCAAAAAAATTTCAAAAAAGATATATGTTAACCCCTAATATATAGGCATTGACTAATAACGACGAGATGATTACCCTGTGGTCCTGATCTTTGTGCACCTCTAGATTGAGATGTACGGGGATCGTGCATGGCTAGAGAATGTGAGGTTGTTAGAGCTAGCGGCAAATAGTAGAAAAACCGCAAACTAACTTCAGAAACACAACACTCTTCAGAAGTGACTTGTGTGCTTCAAAAACACAAAAGGACTTTGATAAATGAAGTAAAATAACACAATTGGACTTCAATAACACACAGAAACTTCAAAAACGCAAACAGATTTCAAAAAATGTATGTCAAACCATAATATATACGCATTGACCAATAAAGACGAGATTATTAACTGGTGGTCCTGATGTTCGTGCACCTCTAGACCAAGGTGTGCGGGGTCGATCGGGCATGGCTAGAGTATGTGAGGCTGCTAGAGCTAGTGGCAAATAGCAGAAAAACCGCAAATGGACTTCAGAAACGCAACAGTCTTCAGAAATGACTTGTGTACTTCAAAAACGCAAACAGACTTCAATAGCGTAGACAAACTTCAAAAACCCTAATATATAGTCATTGACCAATAAAGACAAGATTATTACACTATGGTCCTAATCTCTGTGCACCTCTAGACCGAGGTGTGCGGGGATCGGGTATGGATAGAGGATGTGAGGTTGTTAGAGATAGCAGCAAATAGTAGAAAACCGCAAACGGACTTAAAAATGCAATAGTCTTTAGAAATGACTTGTGTACTTCAAAAAGGAAAATAGACTTTGACAAACAAAGTAAAATAATGCAATCGAACTTCAATAGCACACACAGACTTCAAAAACCCTAATATATAGTCATTGAAAAATAAGGATGAGATTATTATCCTGTGGTCCTGATCTCTGTGCACCTCTAGACCAATTGTGCGGGGATCGGGCATGGCTAGAGAATGTGAGGTTGTCATGTAATGTCATGTAGTTAGTGCGTGTGATCTATTTATTTCTTGCATCATTGGTAGATAAAGTATGGACGATGGCGTGTCCTTGTGCACATTGCAAGCATCAGATCTTTCAAAAACAAATCTGCAATCACCACATACGCAATACTGGTACTCTCTTTTCCATAGACAAACTACAAGACCTACGTTATCGATCTCAGGGTCCGGAGGCAGTAGATCAACCTTTGCAAGGAGATATTACTCCAACTTCATCCTAGAGAAGACAATTTTCAAACAAACAGCCATCGACTGAGTCCACCCCACCAATAGTCAATTCCATATTTCAAGAAGTAGAGATGGAGCCGATGTTAGACACGTTCTTTGACATGGATCCCATCATTGAAAATCTAGAAGGCGACAACATTCAAGGCAACACTGTGAACCAACCTCAGTCATCCCATCAATATTGACGGCATGATAGCAACGATAAAGAGGACAAGATGATGCAAACTCTTCCACGTATGCCGCTTTACAATGATGCAAAAATCTCAGTTCTTCGTACCATTTTGGCAATGCTTAATTTGCAGTCTGTCTACAGGTGTTATGACGCCTACGGCACAGAGCTTTTCAGGTAAATACATTGTATCCTAAGCATGCCAAAGTGCAAATTACAATTCAATAATATGATTGTTGTGTTCACTTGTTGATTTAACAACAAGTTGGTCAACGAGCAAATCTTGCCGGAAGACAATCACATGCCCCCTACCCGTCCAATCGCTAAAAAGATTCTTACTAACTTGGGCTTGGATTATCAAAAAATACATGCATGCCCTAATGATTGTATACTCTTTTGCAATGAGTATCCAAATTTAGAACAATGTCTCAATTGTGGATCAAACATGTATAGAGAGAACATCCTAGGACAATACAAAGCAAAGAACAAGGTTGTCTATGTGGCACCACTTATATAAGAGCTCCAAATCTTGTGGACATGGATCGATGTGGTTGATATATCCCAACCAATCGGACGATGAAATGTACATGTGCAAGGAATTCTCATGTGGACCATGCATGATTGCCCAAGCTTTGGTGAGTGTTCAAGTAAGTGTCTTTTAAACCCTCACATATATGCTATGCCAATGCTTTTATATTTTAATTTATGATTTTTCAGGCTTGAATTACTAGGGCAATCATGCATGTCCGAAATGTGGTCCTCGACTTGGCTTCTTCCACTTTGATCATTGCGCAACACAGTTTATGAGGAGCATGGTAGATTTTTGCCTCAAGGACGTCATGAGCTACGTGGACCAAACATATGCAAACATGACATGCATCCACTGAAAGTGAGCGATTGGAAAAACATGTGGCTAGAGAGGGGAGACTTCATGCCACCTGGAATGAAAAGACTTTCTATTTTCCTTGAGCTCCCGTATTGCAGTGACCTGCTGATTAATCATATGCTCGATGCAATACAAATCTTCAAGAATGTGGGGGAGATCATATGGAAAACCATCACTAAAAAAAGGGAGAGCAAGGTCCAAAGAGATGACCTACAGGCTGTGGGTCAAATGCCAGAGATGTGGCCTCGACTTAAATTCAATGGAAAGTTTGCTATACCAAAAGGTACATGGGTTTTGAGTCGTGCAGAAGAGCAACAAGTGAATAATGATATCTGTTTTGTGGAATGCCAGAAACTCGGCTCTGTTTGATGAGCAAACATTTTATAGTTTCACTTTGCCCTGGAATATCATCAAAGATAAATTGCTTGAAGATTGCATTGCTCTATAGGCATTTCAACAAGAACTTATGATGCAGTTCCTACATAGGATGTAAACATGTAAGATAATTGTAAAATAGAATCAAGAAAGTTCCACGAGAGCGAGAGAGAGAGAGAGAGAGAGAGAGAGAGAGAGAGAGAGAGAGAGAGAGAGAGAGAGAGAGAGAGAGAGAGAGAGAGAGAGAGAGAGAGAGAGGGAGAAGGAGAAGAAAATGTCGTGGGAAACTATCCCAAGAGACTTTAAAGAACTATCCGACGAGGAGAGTTGAACTGAAGACCTGTTATTCAAGAGGAAAGTGGCATAACCAATCTATCACACTTGAGAGAGAGAGAGAAAGCTAGCATCGGGGATATCACTGATATATAGAAAAGTGCTAGAAACTCTGTTATTTGTCCACGGACACGATTAAACCCAAAACTTTGCAAAAAAAAATCAAACTCTCATGAGGTAGAGCCTTTATGAAAAGATCAACAGGGTTATCGTGCATAAGCACATAAGATAAGCACCAACCCACCTCTTTGCAAGAAAGAGCTTTAAGAGTTTGCCTTTGTTGGCAATTTTTGAAATTTGCAGAATAAGTATATTTTAGCTCATGATCATGAGTGTTAAGGCTACTAATACAAGACATACAAGTCCCTAGCAAGGTTTTCTAAAAAGTTATTAGGACATGGGAAGCATATTTAAGAACATCTATGAACAACAGGCTCTCAATGAGTCCACTTGATAGCTTGCTATAGGAGATCTCTCTCTCTCTCTCTCTCTCTCTCTCTCTCTATATATATATATATATATATATATATATATATATATTGTCAGGACAAGGGTCCTACGGAGCAAGGCCCAACCTAGGGGGTCAGGGACCTAGGCCAAGGGCCTGGACTAGACCAGTGCGGACTGGGGTTCCGCTTAGGGCAAGTGCTAGGAGCTAGCCTATATAAGGGGCGCTAGGGAGTAGGATCCTATGTTCAGTTACCCTAGGTCTTACATTGGTATCCGAGCTCAGGGGGAGGGAGGAGCTATGGAGGAGGAGGAAGCCTTGCACGCTTGGTTGCATGATCTCTCTCTCTCTCTCTCTCTCTCTCTCTCTCTCTCTCTCTCAATAAGGTACGCAGTTGATATTTGTTTATTGAACATGTGCTTCATAACTATGGTATGCCAAGTGCGTCTACAATTGATCGCCGATATCATTCATACACTCAAGCACGTACGAGATGAACATACGCCGCAGATCTCATTCTGTTTTTCCAGCAGATGTACAAGTAGACAAGGTCTATTTTTTGTGCATGATCGACAAGGTCGAGTCTCTTTGCTATGATGTATGTCGTCAATAGCATTTGTTGGCAATGAGGCCAGACAGAGTTCTATGCAGCAAGGCTTCAATTTATACATCTTGCATTGAGGTTGGCCAGGTGTGGCATATGCTATGAGAATACAAAATTGGGAAGAAATAGGCAATGTGTTTGCAGGATATTTCATTATGTTCCAGATGGGGGTATAGGATATACGAGGGCATCTGTGCAGATATGGCTATGGGCCATTTTGGAATGAAACTTTTTTCTTTCAAATTTGATGACAACTGGTTGCAGCAACAACGACCAGGTTAGCCAAGTAAGTTTTTCTTGTTTTTCCCTGTTTACACCTTACTTGGCAATTACTGTCATTGTGCAAAGCAAAGTGCTTTGGCAATTTTATATGAAGCAACGCTTTGAGGAACTGGCAAAATAGGGAATATCACTCATAGAATCCCTACCAGTCTAAACTGGGCACAACACTTATGGTTTTGGTTCTCACAATTGACGCCATCACTCTCTGCAAGGATTTACAATTCTGCATGCAAGGTATGCTAGTGAGGTGGATTCAATTCCCCCACTTCATGCAATTACACTTTCGCTATCACACTCGCAACTTTGTCAAGGATAGATTCAGGATAGATTGTTTAATATGATTGTTGGTTGCTATCAACACACAACACCACTAAAAGGAGCCTAATTCTAGGACTTATTTCACGGGCAATCACGACCCCTACAAGGTAGGTGGATCGGAATGAGTTTTGTGTTTTTTTGTTACCTCTCTCGATGCGAGAGTCATATCGGAAACCTGGGGAATGCTTATACGATAAGCTGCAAGTCAGGCATAAGACGTGTAAGAGCACATAGCTTGGGCACACACTCTAAAAACTTAAGGAAAGTTCCTTAGCCCAACATGCTCTTCTTTTCGTTCTCTTCTCTTTAAGGAAAAAATGACAATCTTCTAAGAAGCTTTTGATACATGTTTTGCTCGTGAGTCAGCTTGAGCCAAGGTGCTCTAACTCACAGCTAGCACGTAGCTAAGATGCTACTCAAATTAGTCTTCATCAGTTCGTCGATTGAACACTATTTTGCCTAAGGACTATGAGCCAAACAGGCTAAGAGCCGTTGTTAGGCCAAGGGTAAGACCCGCCTCTTGGTATTCCTTGGATGATTGTTCTCAAGATTGAACAGCTCTACCCAGTGGAGTACACATTGACGTTAATTGACAAGGAAGACTCTAGTCATTACGGATGCTTAGGGTGTCATTTTTTCACTACATGTTTTCAGTGCGACACTCAAGTTGAGTTTTTGCTAATCTTCATCTCACAGCAGAGCTGATCTCTACAAGAAAGTATAGGGGCCGTGCTCCTCTCCATTTGAATACGGGTAAATGAACAGTACGTTCAAATCTCCAAATATGCATCTATTGAGTTGGTGTTATTCCATTTTTAGTATGCTTTGCTTGGTTTTTCAAGACGTATAAGTACGCTTGAATGTTATAGAGCCATGCCAAGGGCATGTCGGCACAAAGTATTTTGGGCCAAGTGTCCAATCTATCTTTCTGTCTTATGCTGTTACGAACCTACTTGTAGGGTTCAATTTGGCACATGTTGTCACATGGGATACAACATGTTCTAGGAACTCAAGGATTGGAGGGTCCGATTTGGACTTATTCACACAAGGGCGGCTACACATGGCTGCCTCTCATAAGAGAGGGCAGCCCTTTTGGCCTATAAAAGAAGGCCATTTCTACACACATTTCATAGTGTGAAGTTGATGCAACAAGGTGTGTGTGAGGTGGTGAGAGTGAAGCAAGGCGGGAGCTCTATCAAGGGTTTAACCCCTTTGTAAACTACTTCTTCTTTTGAAGTGCTAAAGCCATTGAGTGGCTGCTTTTCCGGTGGACGTAGCCCACATTGGGTGAACCACGTATATCGTGTGTACTCTCTCTCTCTCTCTCTACTCTATAATCTCTTGTGTGTGAAATCTATCTCTCTCCATTAAGTAATCTGCTCAATTATCTATTTAGCTACATCTTTTTTCCTAACAGGTAGTAGGAAAGTGTTTCTCAAACATGCATATAACCTCCACAACGTTTAGTTTGGAGGATGGTATGGAATCTACATGGATCTCCTTTTGTGAGATCCATTGCACCAACTTTACAAGTTTGAAGATTGTGGTACAGGCATCAGGAGACAAACATCCAACAATGGCCACCGGTAAAATAAACTGTAAAACACGTCTAGCAATGATATTAAAGTTCACACACGGATTTGTTAAACAATTCCCGCTATGATATATTCCACTTCAAACATACCTGACACATTTTATGCCACCCGTGTGACTTCACACTACTACAAGAGGTTGTGTGCACTTGTGACGCTGTTAGAGACGGAAATACATTGGGTTTTTATACTCCCCGGCGTCACTAAGACCGTCACTAACAGCGTCGATACGGGAATGTCGCTATGAGCGTCGCTATAACCATCGCTATATGCGTTGCTATAGCCGTCGCTATACAGCGGCGGCTATAGCGATGATCATAGCGACGTTTACAGGCCACCTATAGCGACGTTTATAACGATGCTGTAGAGCCTTACATAGCAACGCTCATAGCGACGCCCGAGCGAATGTTTTTTTGGTGGCAGGGGCATTGCCTGCCACCCATCAACCATCTTGAATGTTTCAATAATTGAGTAAACCTAAATGAATCCAAGATAAGCCTAGATTCACCTTTGAAAGAAAGTGCAAGCTTAGATATAGACCCAAAGTAGTCACCCACAAGACAATATAACCATTAACTCCCATCATTCATAGTATTGTTTGCAGAATAAAGATACAAAACTGACAAAAGTGAATTGATGAAAGTAAATCAATGACAATTGTACACATCATAGGCAAAATCACTTGATTGTTAAACTTTGCAGATGTAATAGTTACAACACCATTTTCATTATTGAAAAAATATACATGGTTTTCCAATAGTTACAAAAAGACATATAAACATTATCTCATGATACATATGCTATGACAAAAGGAAACTAATGCTATCTAGCTACGGCTAGACTGACGTCGTCTAATCAGATGTCTCATCGCGTCCAAGCGGCGTATCTGTCGGATTTTGCAAAAAAAAAAACAATAAGACAACTTTCTGTCGTAAGTATAAACATATAATTTATAAAACAATACAACAAATCGAAAAGAGTAAACCCTAATACTAACCATGCCACCGTGAGAACTCAAAATGTCCATCAGGACGTTTAAGCCCTTCTTGCCTGCGTACTTGCGCTCGTACGGTGTGGGGTCATGTCCTGTCATCGACCATTGCCAAAACATACAGAGAATCCATTATGTTAGAATTTAAAAACCCCTAAACCCTAAACATCTACATGATAGTGCATGTAGTGGACAAAACCCCTTTGTCTCTTCTCTAGCTGTAGCATTTCACAGCATGTTAACATCTTTTCACAGTAGATCTTTGTCTGTAGCATGCAGGTACACCATTCTTGCAATGTAGCTGATGCCTGCTCAAAGCACTTAATTCTTACTCTAGATTTGACGGGCTGTGTAGTGTGTGTGTGTGTGTATGCATGACCCTTGGAATCGTCATCTTGCATCACTAATTTCTGTGTAGGCTCAATTTTCTCTTCCATTGGCTGATCATGACGGCTTATTGTATGGCAGCAGCAGTTGAACATGCAGGTGGAATTGCTGATCTGCATGGACCGTCGAGGCTGTGAGCGCAGCAAATTTTCTCATGTAGGAAAACGGAGTCTTTTTCAGTGTTTTTCATATGAGCAAGTTTTTTTCATACAATGCATAACATCATGAGCTTTTGCCGAGAGGCACTCCATACCTAGCTAGGTACGATTGGTGGTAGGGGACCACCGGGCGGAATTGCACCTAACTAGGTATGCGGTGCCTCCCTCATAGAAGCTCATGATGTTAGAGGTGAGTCACAATTAGTACTAGTTCACGCATGACCATGCAGCATGGGGCATAGTATGCATTGCATGATATCCTTAATCCCAACTATTTCTCTAACTGCCAGCATTAAGCCAATCTTTAAGGTTTATTTTGGGCAAAGCGCACCTTCATTGACATGCACTAAAATCTAACCTTAATCTAAAAAAAGCTAGTCCATCGAACATAAATCTAGATCTTATTTAATCTTAAACTCAAAATAAACCTAAATCTAATATAATCTAACGTAAATCTAAATCTAACGTAAATAAACCTAAATCTAACTCAAAATAAACCTAAATCTAATCTAATCTAACCGAAATAAACCTAAATATAATCTAACGTAAATCTAAATCTACCTAATCTTAAACTCTACATAAACATAAATGCAAAGGTAATCTAACTTAATCTAATTAAAATTTTAACCTAATCTCTTTCTCTCTTTGTTTTCTCCCCTTACCTCTCTTTTTCGGCTTCTTCCCCCCCCCCCTCTCTGTCTCTCTTTGGTTTTTTATTCTCTCTCTCTTTCTCTTTGTTTTCTCCTCTCTCTCTCTCTGTTTTATCTCTCTCTCTCTCTCTCTCTCTCTCTCTTTTCCTCTCTCAATATGTGTGTGTATGTGTTATTTGTTTATGCATGCTCTCGCTCTCTCTCTCTCTCTCTCTCAAAAACACAATGTGTGTGTGTGTGTGTGTGTGTGTGTGAGAGAGAGAGAGAGAGAGAGAGAGAGAGAGAGAGAGAGAGAGAGAGAGAGAGAGAGAGAGAAAGAGGGGAAGGGAACATGAGAGAGAGGAGAGGGAAGGAGCATACCTGGCTCTCCTTCCTCTCCTCATGTATGTGTGTGTGTGTGTGGGTGAAGAAGAAAGAGAGAGAGAGGGACAGCGCGGGTTACCTCTTCGCTTGCTTGAGCGTCAAAAACTCAGCTATGAGATCTGAGTTTTTGGGCAATCTCGGTTTATTTTTTACCCCTGTCGGCATCGCTATGTTACAAGTAAACTAGCAATGCTCATAGCGACGCCCATAGCGATACCGTGAATTTTCACTTTTAAGCGTCGCACTACGAGTGTCGCTAATGTGAAGTACCTCTTGTAGTATCAAACCAGTAAACTTCCCTTCTTTAGTGAAATATGTTTGGAGCGAGTGCATTACACCAATGTGGGTGTCCACACGGATCGAATGATCTCTTTTCCTTTGCATTATTGGTCTCCTGTCAAAATCCATGGTGCTTTAGGGAGTTTTATCGATCCATTGGGTGCTGTCTACGACCAATATTGCTCCATAAGATCCACATTTCTAAGGTCAATTCTGGCCCCCAAAGTATCTTTCTTGCCGATGAGATGGTCCCACATCAGATTACCCACATTCTTGAATATATGCATTGGATCGAGCAAGTGATTGATCATGAGTGTGGGCCAATATGGTAACTCATACCATAGAGAGAGTCCCTTCATCCCCTGGGGCAAACCGTCATTACATATCTCCTTTTGCTCTAACCATGCTCAAGCAGACATCCTCGATGGCTCTCTTTCCAAAAAACCGTCGTGTAACTCGTGATTCTCTGGAAGATGCAATTGATGACCTTTGTAGATTTTCTTCTTCACTGAGGGCGCCCGATGTGCATTAAGTCTAGGTCCACATGTGACACATGCTCTGTATCCGCTTGTTTCAAGCCCTCCATGTATACACATGACAATAGATAAGCTTGAGAAAAACCAAGGTTTATAGTGTTTGAGTTTTAGTATATATCACCTGAGCATTCCGTTAGTCCGGGAGGATAATCATGCATGGTCCACATTAAAATGCCTCTGATTAAAGCATTGCATCAACTTGTGTATCGGCTCATATCCACCACTTCTATGCCAATCCACAATTGTTATAGCTCTTCCAATAGTGGACAAAGATACACATCCATATTCTTCACTTTATACCGCCCCGACACAATCAAGCTTAGAAACAGGTGCCCCTTCTTGGTAGTCAGCCATGGGGGAATGTTACATAGTTGACGGTGATGACAACTGGCCATACACTGTAAGGTGTTGACCTCTGACCAAATGGATTTACGCCATCCATAGCCAGGCCGAGGTGCAAATTTCGAGCTTCCCTGGCAAAATCCGGCCATGTGTTGTCTATATGCTTCCAAACTGCAAAATCTGCAGGAATATGTAGCACACCATCCAAAGATCTATTCTCCTCGTTCCATGATTCTAGGGCGGCCATGGACCTACATTCAAGGAAATGTTTGATGCGAGGCAGTAGAGGAAAGTGTCGCAAAACCTTGTTGGGAATGTGGTCTACACGATCACCCTCCGAGTTGTCAGAAGCTACAACTTGTGGCCTACGTATGCTGCTTGATTGAAGCACATACAAACATGTCTATTGGGTTGCAAGATTACCGTCTGTTGGCCAATGTCAAAGTCCGACGAGTTGTAATTTGGCAACAATTCTATCTATAATAGATGGATCAAACTGGCCAAATTTGTGAACGTGCTGCAAAGAAACACGTCTTGTCCGTTGCACAACATGTTTGCATTGATTACAAGGACATAAGATCCTTGTTGAGAGATAGGCATTTTGGTTGGACGGCCCCACATCGTTCTCACTACTCATAATGAATGTAAAAACCTTATAACTTGAACATAAATTTAATCTTCTATTGACATCCTCCGTCTTTTATCTTTCTCTCTCTTAATCTCCCTCACAAATCAAGAAACCATAGATCACACTATAAACTACCTTAAATTCTCTAGCCATGTCCGATCCCCACATATCTCGGTCTAGAGGTGCACGGAGATCAGAACCACCGGGTTATAATCTCGTCTTTATTGGTCAATGCCTATATTTGTGGGTACGAGAAATCTACACACCCATGTCTACATTAGAATGCATGTAGCGGACAAAACCCCTGTACCTCTTGTTTAGCTGTACCAATTCACAACAACTTAACATCTCTTCACAATAGCTCTTTGTTCAAGGGATTACTGTGCACATTATATGTCTGCCTCCATTATGAGTATCATGTCGTTGAAAGCTTTCCAACTTAATGCCGCATCTGTGGAGAGGAAGAGAGGGATCACCATAAACCTAACTCTAAATTTAAACCGCAATCCTGAAGGTAAACTTTAATATAAAAACTAAATCCAAAATCTAATCTAAAATCTAACCTAAATTTAACCTAATCGTAAATATAACCTAACCTTAAATCTAACCTAAATCTAAATCTAACATATCCTTTGATTACTTTCTTAATACTAAAGGTTTGACTTCCTTAAACTGCCAAATAAAGAGTCCCTTGTAGACACCGTTCTCTTCCTAATGCTAATCTTAAGTCTAAGCTAATCTTAAATCTAACCTAACCTTTAATCTAACCTAAATCTAACTTAATCTTAAATCCAACCTGAACCTAAATCTAATTTAATCCTAAATCTAATTTAAATATAAAAACTAAATCTTAAACTGATGTCGACTCTCTCTCTCTCTATATATATATTTTTCTTTCCCTCTCTCTTTATCTATATATGTCATAGTATGTCTATTTACATAGACAGACATTGACGAATCTCTTCACCGACCAATGCACTATTTTCTTGGACAACGTAGACATTATATTCGATCCACAAGGAGTTTAATTTATCGGATTGGTCTCATAAATCATTTTGAAATTTTGAGGATGTTTAATATAACATTTAGTTTCATATTTTCTCTAACTTTCTCTATTTTTTTAAATCTATCTCTCTCTCTCTCTCTCTCTCTTTGTTTTCTCCCCTTATCTCTCTCTCAGTCTCTCTTTGCTTTCTCCCCCTCTCTCTGTCTCTCTCTCTCTCTCTCTCTCTCTCTCTCTCTCTCTCTCTCTTTGTTTTCTCCTCTTATCTCTCTTTCTCTCTCTCTCTCTCTCTCTTTGCTTTATATATATCTCTCTCATTACCTCTCTTTGCTTTCTCTCTCTCTCTCTCTCACACACACACACACACACACACACACACACACACACACACACACACACACAATGTGTATGTGTATGCGTATGCGTATGCGTTCTTTGTATATGCATGTGTGTGTACATTCTTTGTATATTCAATGTGTGTGTGTATATGTTTTTTGTTTATGCATGTGTGTACTCTCTCTCTCTCTCTCATACAAAATGTGTGTGTGTGTGTGAGAGAGAGAGAGGGAGAGAGAGAAAGAGGGGAAGGGAACATGAGAGAGAGGAGGGGGAAGGAGCATACGTGGCTCTCCTTCCTCTCCTCATGTGTATGTGTGTGTGTGTGGTGGGGGGGGGGGGAAGGGAGGGAAGAGAGAGAGAGAGAGAGAGAGAGAGAGAGAGAGAGAGAGAGAGAGAGGGTGCGGGTATACCTATTTTGCTAGAGCACCGAAACTCAGATATGAGATCTGAGTTTTTGGCGCTCTCGATTTATTTTTTTACCCTGTTAGCGTTGCTATGCAACAAATAATATAGCAACACTCATAGCAAAGCACATATCGACACCATGGATTTTCACATTTCAGCATCACACTGCTAGTATCGCTAATATGAAGAACCTCTTGTAGTGTTAATTAGAGTGTCTAGTTGCTTACATATTGAATCGTTTAGCGAGCCCCGCTTAGTCCTACACGTAGCTCGACTAGTTTCGTTATTTAGTCACTTAGCGACTTAGGGCTAGTCGTGTAGGTCTAATCGGTATTCAAATGGTTTATTAGGGCTTGTTGCTTATAGGTAACTGCTTAGGTATTTAGTCCCACATCGCTCAGGAAGGACTACTCCATATTTAGACTGTTGAAGGGTACACACTTAGGGCTAGCCGCTTACTATTAGCTGCTTAGTGTTAGCCGCGAAGGACTTCGAAAAACGAAGTAAAATAACGCAATTGGACTTCAATAGAGCACACATATTTCAAAAATGCAAACAAATTAAAAAAACAGACTTATGTCAAACCCTAACAGACAGACTTAAAACACGCAAACAAATTTCAAAAAAGATATATGTTAACCCCTAATATAGAGGCATTGACTAATAAAGACGAGATGATTACCTGGTGGTCCTGATCTTTGTGCACCTCTAGATTGAGATGTACGGGGATCGCGCATGGCTAGAGAATGTGAGGTTGTTAGAGCTAGCGGCAAATAGTAGAAAAACCGCAAACTAACTTCAGAAACACAACACTCTTCAGAAGTGACTTGTGTGCTTCAAAAACACAAAAGGACTTTGATAAACGAAGTAAAATAACACAATTGGACTTCAATAGCACACACAAACTTCAAAAACGCAAACAGATTTCAAAAAATGTATGTCAAACCATAATAAATAGGCATTGACCAATAAAGATGAGATTATTAATTGGTGGTCCTGATGTTCGTGCACCTCTAGACTGAGGTGTGCGGGGTTGATCGGGCATGGCTAGAGTATGTGAGGCTGCTAGAGCTAGTGGCAAATAGCAGAAAAACCGCAAACGGACTTCAGAAACGCAACAGTCTTCAGAAATGACTTGTGTACTTCAGAAACGCAAACGGACTTCAATAGCGCAGAAAAACTTCAAAAACCCTAATATATAGTCATTGACCAATAAAGACAAGATTATTACACTATGGTCCTAATCTCTGTGCACCTCTAGACCGAGGTGTGCGGGGATCGGGTATGGATAGAGAATGTGAGGTTGTTAGAGATAGCAGCAAATAGTAGAAAACCGCAAACGGACTTAAAAATGCAATAGTCTTTAGAAATGACTTGTGTACTTCAAAAAGGAAAATAGACTTTGACAAACAAAGTAAAATAATGCAATCGAATTTCAATAGCACACACAGACTTCAAAAACCCTAATATATAGTCATTGAAAAATAAGGATGAGATTATTATCCTGTGGTCCTGATCTCTGTGCACCTCTAGACCAATATGTGCGGGGATCGGGCATGGCTAGAGAATGTGAGGTTGTCATGTATTGTCATGTAGTTAGTGCGTGTGATCTATTTATTTGTTGCATCATTGGTAGATAAAGTATGGACGATGGCGTGTCCTTGTGCACATTGCAAGCATCAGATCTTTCAAAAACAAATCTGCAATCACCATATACGCAATACTGGTCTCTTTTCCATAGACAAACTACAAGACCTACGTTATCGATCTCAGGGTCCGAGGGCAGTAGATCAACCTTTGCAAGTAGATATTACTCCAACTTCATCCTAGAGAAGACAATTTTCAAACAAACAGCTATCGACTGAGTCCACCCCACCAATAGTCGATTCCATATTTCAAGAAGTAGAGATGGAGCAGATGTTAGACACGTTCTTTGACATGGATCCCATCATTGAAAATCTAGAAGGCGACAACATTCAAGGCAACACTGTGAACCAACCTCAGTCATCCCATCAATATTGACGGCATGATAGCAACGATAAAGAGGACAAGATGATGCAAACTCTTCCACGTATGCCGCTTTACAATGATGCAAAAATCTCAGTTCTTCGTACCATTTTGGCAATGCTTAATTTGCAGTCTGTCTACAGGTGTTATGACGCCTACGGCACAGAGCTTTTCAGGTAAATACATTGTATCCTAAGCATGCCAAAGTGCAAATTACAATTCAATAATATGATTGTTGTGTTCACTTGTTGATTTAACAACAAGTTGGTCAACGAGCAAATCTTGCCGGAAGACAATCACATGCCCCCTACCCGTCCAATCGCTAAAAAGCTTCTTACTAACTTGGGCTTGGATTATCAAAAAATACATGCATGCCCTAATGATTGTATACTCTTTTGCAATGAGTATCCAAATTTAGAACAATGTCTCAATTGTGGATCAAACATGTATAGAGAGAACATCCTAGGACAATACAAAGCAAAGAACAAGGTTGTCTATGTGGCACCACTTATATAAGAGCTCCAAATCTTGTGGACATGGATCGATGTGGTTGATATATCCCAACCAATCGGACGATGAAATGTACATGTGCAAGGAATTCTCATGTGGACCATGCATGATTGCCCAAGCTTTGGTGAGTGTTCAGGTAAGTGTCTTTTAAACCCTCACATATATGCTATGCCAATGCTTTTATATTTTAATTTATGATTTTTCAGGCTTGAATTACTAGGGCAATCATGCATGTCCGAAATGTGGTCCTCGACTTGGCTTCTTCCACTTTGATCATTGCGCAACACAGTTTATGAGGAGCATGGTAGATTTTTGCCTCAAGGACTTCATGAGCTACGTGGACCAAACATATGCAAACATGACATGCATCCACTGAAAGTGAGCGATTGGAAAAACATGTGGCTAGAGAGGGGAGACTTCATGCCACCTGGAATGAAAAGACTTTCTATTTTCCTTGAGCTCCCGTATTGCAGTGACCTGCTGATTAATCATATGCTCGATGCAATACAAATCTTCAAGAATGTGGGGGAGATCATATGGAAAACCATCACTAAAAAAAGGGAGAGCAAGGTCCAAAGAGATGACCTACAGGCTGTGGGTCAAATGCCAGAGATGTGGCCTCGACTTAAATTCAATGGAAAGTTTGCTATACCAAAAGGTACATGGGTTTTGAGTCGTGCAAAAGAGCAACAAGTGAAGAATGATATCTGTTTTGTGGAATGCCAGAAACTCGGCTCTGTTTGATGAGCAAACATTTTATAGTTTCACTTTGCCCTGGAATATCATCAGAGATAAATTGCTTGAAGATTGCATTGCTCTATAGGCATTTCAACAAGAACTTATGATGCAGTTCCTACATAGGATGTAAACATGTAAGATAATTGTAAAATAGAATCAAGAAAGTTCCACGAGAGAGAGAGAGAGAGAGAGAGAGAGAGAGAGAGAGAGAGAGAGAGAGAGAGAGAGAGAGAGAGAGAGAGAGAGAGAGAGAGAGAGAGAGTGAGAGAGAGAGAGAGAGAGAAGGAGAAGAAAACGTCGTGGGAAACTATCCCAAGAGACTTTAAAGAACTATCCGACGAGGAGAGTTGAACTTTAGACCTGTTATTCAAGAGGAAAGTGGCATAACCAATCTATCACACTTGAGAGAGAGAGAGAGAGAGAGAGAGAGAGAGAGAGAGAGAGAGAGAGAGAGAGAGAGGAGAAGAGTATTTTAACGCCGTGGGATAGTTGTTGTGGGAAACTATCCCAAGAGACCTTAAAGCTCTATTGGACGAGGAGAGTTGTGAACTCAAGACGTGTTATTCAAAAGGGAAAAGGGAATAACCAATTATCTACCACACTTGGGTGATAGATCACAAAGATAACAAAGATGTACATTATTACAAGAATGTAATACAAAAAACAGATTTCCAAAAAAAAGAAAAGAAGAGAGAGAGAGAGAGAGAGAGAGAGAGAGAGAGAGAGAGAGAGAGAGAGAGAGAGAGAGAGAGGAAGCTTCTTCAATCTGTCTATTGGTTTTGGGTGCCTTCATTTATATTTATAGTCAAGGGGCCCTTTTAATATAATTAATATAATTACAACAAGGTCACGGAGATCAAAAAGCCATACGTGCATCGTAGCTTCGATAGAAAAGCAGAAAAGCTTCTGCTGTTTTAGCTTTTAGGATCAGCAATGGCGATCATCTGGTAAAAAGCAAAAAGCATAGGCACTTGTATAGCAGCTCCATATCCATTTACGTGAGCGAGCGAAGAGCCATGGCCACTCAAGAATCAGTATCAGTACATGATGATGATCAAAGCACTTCGTCGGCAATCTTTTGCCCGCATGCAGATTACCGAGTTGATTTTGCAAAGCTTAAATGGCTGCAACCTGGGTGCTCTCCATGGCCACCTATCTGTCGAGCTTGCGCCCGTAGTGAAAGGATCTTCAGCACAGAAGTAGCAAGACAGAAGAGGTTGCAATATGATGAAGAGCAACAACAGTTCCAACGGGTGGCCCCCTTGCTCAAGGCGCTTGCTGACAAGCTGCAAATAGTCGACCAGGAGCATCAAGTCGCCAGCGCAAAGCAGCGTACTTACCTGAAGGACAACATAGCATCTCGCATAGAAGATGAGGTCCCAGTTACAGAAGAAAACTCGTTCATCCAAGAAGTGATTGCTAGGCTACCATCTTCTCTCTATGTAGATTGGTGGGCACATTGACAATGCCCTAAATCCCTCCCCTCGGAATGCACATAATAGGAATACCAACCTTTGGTGGTTTGGAATCACTAGAGTCAGAGTATATTGGATTTTAGGTTGCATTGATATTATTTTTCAATTGGTGATTTGGAATCCCTTGACTACAAGCTGTATGGATTTTAGGTTGCATTGATATTGTTTTTGAAGGATTTGTCCGCCATATAATTAAACCCCACACGATACTTGTGAAGTGCTCACATATCCTTGCTTGTATTGTAAATTTTCCCGTTGAAAAATGAAAAATCATGGTTGTAATTTCATGATAGGACCTTGATTTTCAAGGTTAAAAATTAGGCATCTTAGTTATAAATCCCTGCACATACCCGATTTTGGCATAAAATCAGTTTGTTTGACTGATATGCCCTTGAAAAACATGACCAAGAAAATGGTTGTTCTTTTTTTTATAACAGTGCTTTTGTACACATGATCATACATTTCAAGCCTCTTGCAAAATATCAAACTTTGGCTCTGACCATAACAGAATTCAAGTAGTGTAAAGTTGTGTATTTTGATAAACGATTTGAGCACCACATCTCAGTTGGAGATGGTTATTTAAGGCTTTAGCATATACTTGTGTACTCGTGCACGGAGTGGCAACTTTGTAGAACCTATTTGAAATTTGAAAGGCATTCATTAGGAAGAGAATGAGGTATAGGAGGGCCTCTTTATTTGGCAGTTTAAGGGAGTCAAACCTCGAGTATTAAAGAAGCAATGAAAGGACAACTTTTGAATTCAAACTTGCAAAACGGATAGTTTATTTGAATTCAATTTTGTTTTACCAAAAATGAAATTCAAAATCTAGCGGACAAAACCATATCATGTAACATATCTATGGAAAGAGCTTGGCGTGTAGATTACAAATCTATTATCTTGGCTCAAATCAGAAGTTATATGTAGGATTTATGGAAGGCCAAAAATTATAAAACTGTCCATCTCCTTTTTGGGGGAAAAAAGTGCACCCTTTGACCACCCTTACACCTCTCTTACACACCCACCATTCTTGCACACATGGCATGCATCTATTTGTCAAAATGTTAATTACCTCCATAACACTACAAGAGGTTGTGTGCTCTTGTGACGCTGTTAGAGCGACGGAAATACACTGGGTTTTTATAACCGCCGGCGTCGCTAAAACCGTCGCTAATAGCGTCGCTACCAGAGCGTCGCTATATGTGTCGCTATATGTGTCGCTATGAGCGTCTCTATATAGCGACGCATATAGCGACGGTCATAGCGACGATTATAGCGATGTTTACACAAAAGTTTATAGCGACCCTCATAGCGACGCTACAGAGCCATAAATAGCGACGCGCGAGAGAAATTTTTTTTGGTGACAGGGCATTGAATGCCCTGCCACCCATCAACCATATTGTACTTGATTCACTTTTTTAAAAAAGTGCAAGGGTAGATAATAGACCCAAAATAGTCACCCACAAGATGCATTGTTTGCAAAATTGAAAAGCGTAAAATTGACAATTGTACACATCATAGGCAAAATGAATTGATTGGCAAATGTAATAATGACAATTGTACAACATCATAGGCATAAAGAATTGATTGGAAAAATGAACTGCGGTGACAAATGTAATAATATACATGGTTCAAAAAGACGTATAAAATCCGTCTCATGATACATAAGCTATGAGAAACCCTAAACTAATGCTATCTAGCTCCGGCTAAACTGACGTCGTCTAGTCAGACGTCTCATCGCGTCCAAGCGGCGTATCTGTCGGATTCTGCAAAAAAAGACAATAAGACAGCTTTCAGTAAGTATAAACATATAACGACATTTATAAAACAATACAAAAAATAGAAAAGAGTAAACCCTAATACTAACCATGCCGCCGCGAGAACTGAGAATGTCCATTAGGGCGTTTAAGCCCTTCCTGCCTGCGTACTCGCGCTCGTACGGTGTGGGATCACGTCCTGTCATCGACCACTGTCAAAACATACAAAGAATTCATTATGTTAGAATGAAAAAACTCATATACCCTAAACTATCGAACATAAAGAGCAATGCGAAAACACTTACAAAATCGGCCTCAAATGATGCCCATCCACCGCTCCCCAAGTGGTGCGAGCTCCCTGCCTCTACTCGCGCTCTGGCTGCATCCTTTTGTTGCTTCCTCTTGTCAGGATTCTCACGCGCTGCTTTCTTCGCATTCTTCCAATCTTCTTTGGCCAGCCAATCTGGCCTGTTCCACCCATGCTTGATTGCTTTTTGCACTTCGGAACGCTTGTGTTTGCAGTATTCGCGCATTCGAATCTTCATCAGGTCTTCATTGAAGCGCTGATCCCGTGTTGGAACGGGAAACTCATCATGAAGTATGCTGATGACTCTGTTTTTTAAATCACTTGGTACTTCACTCCATTTGTTTAGTATGTAGTGTCTAAACAACTGAGAGCAAAGACCACGCATGCGTGAGATCACCTTCTTGCAGTCATCATCCATGATGATGCCGCCGCTGAAGTCGAGGGAGTGAGGCAAGCCCTCTGGCCGGTGACGCGTGAACCTGGGTGTCCCGGCAGGGGTCTCTAGCGGCGTGTCGATGGGGGTACGGACGTCAGGTGTCTCCATCAGCGTCTGGGCCCTGAAGCGAGGAGTGTCGAGTGGGGTGGCTCCTGGCGGAGTAGGTAGAGGTGTGTAGCTGCTAGGAACAGTCAGCCGTGTAAAACCTGGCGTAGATGGTGATGCTGTGGCTGGTGTGGGGGCGGGCAAAGAAGGGGAGGGTAAAGAGCCTCGTCGAACATGAGGCGGTGTGGAGGCATCGGTGGCGGAATCCCCACAACAACCGCCACCGCCACCACTAGAGCGCCGGTGTCTAGACGAGTGTGAAGCTCGTCTCGTCGATGCCGAAGCTTCGGAGCGCGCCGAATGCTCCGAAAGAGAGGGAGATGCGGATGGAGTAGGAACACGCGATGATGCGCCAGAGCGATGACGCTCCACGTACAAGTGTCTCTGCTGCGGTGACAAAGAAGAAAGAAACTCCTCATCATCCATACCTGCATTAAACACACGAATATTTAAACTTAATATTGAATGAATAGAGTAGACAATGACGCAAAGACCATGAAATACAATGACGTAATGACGCATATAAATACAATGACGCAATGAATTGAGTGATAGAAGAGGCAAGTCGAAAACTCAGAATTTTCAATCAAAAGATGTAATCGATCCTCAAAATCTCTTGCAGCGTGCCGAAGTAAGTGAGTTCCGCCACCACAGGATCTGCATGAGAGGAACGTCGTCGACTAGACTGTTCAAATTTTTCCATGATTCCACAATCTTGAGTAAAACGCTTTTTGTCGATTCTTTCCACCCTAAAATGTCGACCTTTACACCATGCTGCTGTGTATGACTTATACTACAACGAACAAAGATTATGAGTGGCCGTTCAAACGTTTAGAAATAAAGTCACTAGCTAGTCGTACATTGCAAACTTACCTTGGTCACGCAACCCCGAGAGTACTCCCACTCTTCCTCAGTCACTTCGTCACCGCATTGTTGTGCGCTTTTCAATTGGTTGTGCAACCATCTTAAGCTCATGAAGGTTGGTAGGCTCTCCAGAACCGTCGGATAGTGCATCGGTGGTCGTCTTCCCCGTCTCCACTTGATTAGTGTCCTTTGTCGCTCTTGCTTTGCATCCTCATATTGTGAAATCCACTTTTGCATCACTGGATAAGCCTTTCTGAATCCATGATCGTTTCGATCATTTCATCAATCTCGGGCTCAAACATTGCCTCGTTGGGAATGTGCTCTGCATGATCATCCCCCGAGCTGTCAGAGGCTACATCTTGTGGCCTCACATATGCTGCTTGACCCAAGCGCCTGTGAACACGTCTATTGGGTTGTAAGATTGCTGCTTGTTGGCCAGCGTCAGAGTCCGACGAGTTATAATTGGCAACAACTCGATCTATAATAGATGGATTGAACTCGCCAAATTCGCGAACGTGCTGCAAAGAAACACGTCTTGTCCGTCGCACAGCATGCTTGCATTGATTACAAGGACATAAGACCCTCGTTGAGAGATAGGTGTTTCGGTTGGACGGTCCCACATCCTCGTCACTACTCATAATGAGGATAAAAATCTTATAACCTGGACAACAAATTTAATATTCTATTGGCATTCTTCGTCTTATCGCTCTCTCTCTCTCTCTCTCTCTACCTCACATTCTCTAGTCATGCCCAATCCCCGCACACCTCGGTCTAGAGGTGCACGGAGATCAGAACCACCGGGTTATAATCTCGTCTTTATTGGTCAATACCTATATTTGTGGGTACAAGAAATCTACAGACCCACGTCTACATGATACTGCATGTAGTGGACAAAACCCCTTTGCCTCTTCTCTAGCTATAGCACTTCACAGCATCTTAACATCTTTTCACAGTAGATCTTTTCACTGTTCGTCTAACTCTAAACCCTAAACCGTAAGTAATTCTTGCGTGAACTCGATCTAACGTAAATAAACGTAAATCTAACTAAAAATAAACCTAAATCTAATTTAACGTAAGTCTACATCTAACCTAATCTTTAACGACTTTTGGGATAGTTTCCTACGACGTTAAAACTCTCTTCTTTCTTGTGTGTGTGTGTGTGTGTGGGTAAACCTAAATAAACCTAAGTCTAATCTAATATAACATAAATCTAAAACTAACGTAAATTATGTTATATTAAAAACAAAGAACTAAACTAACAGGGATTATAAGAACCTTAAAACTGATTTAACACATAATTTTTCACATAACTCGGCAAGAGTTGGCATTCTCATCACTAAAGATGTGAGAGTTAACTTCCGACGGTGACGCTGCCTCATCTCCATCCACATCTGACGACAGCAATTGGCCCTTTAGACCATTCTTGCTCTTGTTACTAACTTTGAAGTTGCTGTTGAATGACTAGAGGTTGTCTAGATGGTCATTGTGTCGGGGATGTAGTGACTCTTGCCGCCCTGAAGATCCACCTTCTTCCCTATCTTCTGAAGACATTTTACCAGTACTTTTGGATCGACGGAGCCCACCATGAGTGAAGGCAGCAATACCCTATATTCCATTGAGGGCTTTCTTCACCCGCTTCATGCAGGCATCGCAGTCTATGGAGACCTAAATCTAATCTAATATAACGTAAATCTAAATCTAGCGTAAATAAACGTAAATCTAATTAAAAATAAACCTAAATCTAATCTAATTTAACTTAAATAAACCTAAATCTAAGTTAACGTAAGTCTACATCTAACCTAATCTTTAACGTCTTTTAGGATAGTTTCCTAGGACGTTATAACTCTCTTCTTCTTGTGTGTGTGCGCGTGTGTGGATGTGTGTGCCAATAAAAAGAGATAAATGGTATAACCTTTCTATCACCCATGCCAAGTATGATAGATTGGTTATGCCATTTCCCTCTTGAATAATAGGTCTTGAGTTCAACTCCTCGTCGGCTAGATCTTTAGGTCTTTTAATTTTAATTAGTTTCCTACGACGTTAAATTAGTTTCTCTCTCTTTCTCTCTCAATGTGTGTGCGTTTTTTTGTTTATGCATGTTTTCTCTCTCTTTTCCTCTCTCAATGTGTGCGTTTTTTGTTTATGCATGTTCTCTCTCTCTTTTCCTGTCTCAATGTGTGCGTTTTTTGTTTATGCATGCTCTCTCTCTCTTTTCCTCTCTCAATGTGTGTGTGCATTCTTTGTTTATGTATGTGTGTGTGCCTTTTTGTTTATGTTTGTACTCTCTCTCTCTCTCTCTCTCTCTCTCTCTCTCTCTCTCAAAAACACTATGTGTGTGTGTGTGTGAGAGAGAGAGAGAGAGAGAGGGAGAGAGAAAGAGGGGAAGGGAATATGAGAGTGAGGAGAGGGAAGGAGCATACCTAGCTCTCCTTCCTCTCCTCGTGTGTGTGTGTGTGTGTGTGTGTGTGGAGAAGAGAGAGAGAGAGAGAGAGAGAGAGAGAGAGAGAGAGGGAGAGCATTATCTGCTCCTTGCTTGAGGGCGCCGAAAAACTCAGATCTGAGATCTGAGTTTTTGGGCGCTCTCTGTTATTTTTTTAGCCCAGCCGACGTCGCTATGAGCGGCAGGGTTTAGCCCAGCCGACGTTTTTTGGTGGCAGGGGCATTGCCTGCCACCTATCAACCATCTTGAATGTTTCAATAATTGAGTAAACCTAAATGAATCCAAGATAAGCCCAGATTCACCTTTGAAAGAAAGTGCAAGCTTAGATATAGACCCAAAGTAGTCACCCACAAGACAATATAACCATTAACTCCCATCATTCATAGTATTGTTTGCAGAATAAAGATACAAAACTGACAAAAGTGAATTGATGAAAGTAAATCAATGACAATTGTACACATCATAGGCAAAATCACTTGATTGTTAAACTTTGCAGATGTCATAGTTACAACACCATTTTCATTATTGAAAAAATATACATGGTTTTCCAATAGTTACAAAAAGACGTATAAACATTATCTCATGATACATATGCTATGAAAAAAGGAAACTAATGCTATCTAGCTACGGCTACACTGACGTCGTCTAATCAGATGTCTCATCACGTCCAAGCGGCGTATCTGTCAGATTTTGCAAAAAAAAAAACAATAAGACAACTTTCTCTCGTAAGTATAAACATATAATTTATAAAACAATACAACAAATCAAAAAGAGTAAACCCTAATACTAACCATGCCACCGTGAGAACTCAAAATGTCCATCAGGACGTTTAAGCCCTTCTTGCCTGCGTACTTGCGCTCGTACGGTGTGGGGTCACGTCCTGTCATCGACCATTGTCAAAACATACAGAGAATCCATTATGTTAGAATTTAAAAACCCCTAAACCCTAAACGTCTACATGATAGTGCATGTAGTGGACAAAACCCCTTTGTCTCTTCTCTAGCTGTAGCATTTCACAGCATGTTAACATCTTTTCACAGTAGATCTTTGTCTGTAGCATGCAGGTACACCATTCTTGCAATGTAGCTGATGCCTGCTCAAAGCACTTAATTCTTACTCTAGATTTGACGGGCTGTGTAGTGTGTGTGTGTGTGTATGCATGACCGTTTGGAATTGTCATCTTGCATCACTAATTTCTGTGTAGGCTCAATTTTCTCTTCCATTGGCTGATCATGACGGCTTATTGTATGGCAGCAGCAGTTGAACATGCAGGTGGAATTGCTGATCTGCATGGACCGTCGAGGCTGTGAGCGCAGCAAATTTTCTCATGTAGGAAAACGGAGTCTTTTTCAGTGTTTTTCATATGAGCAAGTTTTTTTCATACAATGGATAACATCATGAGCTTTTGCTCGAGAGGCACTCCATACCTAGCTTGGTACGATTGGTGGTAGGGGATCACCGGGCGTAATTGCACCTAGCTAGGTATGCGGTGCCTCCCTCATAGAAGCTAATGATGTTAGAGGTAAGTCACAATTAGTACTAGTTCACGCATGACCATGCAACATGGGGCATAGTATGCATTGCATGATATCCTTAATCCCAACTATTTCTCTAACTGCCAGCATTAAGCCAATCTTTAAGGTTTATTTTGGGCATTAAGGTTTATTTTGGGCAAAGCGCACCTTCATTGACATGCACTAAAATCTAACCTTAATCTAAAAAAAGCTAGTCCATCGAACATAAATCTAGATCTTATTTAATCTTAAACTCAAAATAAACCTAAATCTAATATAATCTAACGTAAATAAACCTAAATCTAACTCAAAATAAACCTAAATCTAATCTAATCTAACCGAAATAAACCTAAATATAATCTAACGTAAATCTAAATCTACCTAATCTTAAACTCTACATAAACATAAATCTAAAGGTAATCTAACTTAATCTAATTAAAATTTTAACCTAATCTCTTTCTCTCTTTGTTTTCTCCCCTTACCTCTCTCTTTCGTCTTCTGCCCCCCCCTCTCTCTCTCTCTTTGGTTTTTTATTCTCTCCCTCTTTCTCTTTGTTTTCTCCTCTCTCTCTCTCTGTTTTATCTCTCTCTCTCTCTCTCTCTCTCTCTCTCTCTCTCTCTCTCTCTTTTCCTCTCTCAATATGTGTGTGTATGTGTTCTTTGTTTATGCATGCTCTCTCTCTCTCTCTCTCTCTCTCTCTCTCTCTCTCTCTCTCTCTCTCTCTCTCTCTCTCTCTCTCTCTCTCTCTCTCTCTCTCTCTCTCGAGCGGCCTACTGTGTCTCCGGTCTCCCTTGGGTGAGGGGGCAGCCCTAGGGGAGGCCACAGAGCCCTGCTCCCCATCTCTAGTAGCAACCCCGCCCATCTCTGCTCGCGTGCATTCTCGCTCTCTGTAGAGCTCGTCAGTTTCAGCCCGTGCTCACCCCAGCCAATCTCAGCCTATCTCAGCCTCGCCAGTCTCGGCCCATGCCCAGGCCCGGCCAATCTCAGCCTCGCCAGTCTCAGTCTCAGCCTTGCCCATGTTGAAGCCCGCCAGTCTCAGCCTCTGCTCACCCGAGTCTCGACCTGCTACACAGAGAGAGCTCCTTTAATTAAAGTTGATTATAAGCCTTTGAAGGTGATTTTTTCTCTTGAGAGACTGCCCACCATGGCCACTCGGGCCTCTTCCGGCGTCGTGGCAACACCCCCAAAGGTGGACAGCATGGCCCGGCTTCAACATGAAGTCGAAAGACTTCGCAAGGAAAATGACGCTTTGAAGGAAAGACTCGCAGCCATCGAGTCTCGCCTCACCACAGTGGAGGAATCCAACAAGGGGAAGACGGAACAAAAGGAAATCGAGCTCAATACGAAGACGGAAGTCACCCTCACAGAGAAGGTCAAAACTCAAGTATAGGATGTCATTTTTCGCGAAGTCGAAGTTCGTGTGGCGTCTACGCTACGTGAACAACAACGACAAGATGCTATTGCTCTCAATGTCCGCATTGGCGGACTCCCGAGCGATTGGCAAGGAAAAGAGGACCCCAAGTTCCACAAGTCTTTCGATCGCATCCGAACAACAACCCCCATGATACAATGGGATCCAACAACAATCACCACTCTCGCTCACGAGCATCGCACCAACCATGCAATTCTTACCTTCAAGACCAAAGCGGATCGAGTCAAGCTCCTTGAGCAATCGAAGCTTCTCAAGGACACAAAAATTTGGTCTGCCGAAGATCTCACACCCACCCAACTCAAACAAAAGAAGACCGAACTCCAAAAGATGCGAGAAGCGCGCACAGCAGGGAAATGGGCAGTTTACCGAGGAGGCAAAGCCATCATCCAAGAGTTTCGAACTCCCAAACCGGCCCCCTCCTCCTCACCTACCTCATCTGAGACTTTTGTTAATCCCACCTTATCTTTTTTCTCCCCACTCGATGGACTCTCAGTCCTTAATTGATATGTATGAGACGAAATCCTTTGTACTGTTTTGTTCTGGTCCTATAGGTCATATATGACCTCCATGGACGATAATTCAATCTCTCTCTCTCTCTCTCTCTCTCTCTCTCTCTCACACACACACACACACACACAGAGAAAGAGGGGAAGGGAACATGAGAGAGAGGAGAGGGAAGGAGCATACCTGGATCTCCTTCCTCTCCTCATGTATATGTGTGTGTGTGTGGGTGGAGAAGAAAGAGAGAGAGAGGGAGAGCGCGGGTTACCTCTTCGCTTGCTTGAGCGTCAAAAACTCAGATATGAGATCTGAGTTTTTGGGCAATCTCGGTTTATTTTTTACCCCTGTCGGCATCGCTATGTTACAAGTAAACTAGCAATGCTCATAGCGATGCCCATAGCGATACCGTGAATTTTCACTTTTAAGCGTCGCACTACGAGTGTCGCTAATGTGAAGTACCTCTTGTAGTATCAAACCAGTAAACTTCCCTTCTTTAGTGAAATATGTTTGGAGCGAGTGCATTACACCAATGTGGGTGTCCACACGGATCGAATGATCTCTTTTCCTTTGCATTATTGGTCTCCTGTCAAAATCCATGGTGCTTTAGGGAGTTTTATCGATCCATTGGGTGCTGTCTACGACCAATATTGCTCCATAAGATCCACATTTCTAAGGTCAATTCTGGCCCCCAAAGTATCTTTCTTGCCGATGAGATGGTCCCACATCAGATTACCCACATTCTTGAATATATGCATTGGATCGAGCAAGTGATTGATCATGAGTGTGGGCCAATATGGTAACTCATACCATAGAGAGAGTCCCTTCATCCCCTGGGGCAAACCGTCATTACATATCTCCTTTTTCTCTAACCATGCTCAAGCAGACATCCTCGATGGCTCTCTTTCCAAAAAACTGTCGTGTAACTCGTGATTCTCTGGAAGATGCAATTGATGACCTTTGTAGATTTTCTTCTTCACTGAGGGCGCCCGATGTGCATTAAGTCTAGGTCCACATGTGACACATGCTCTGTATCCGCTTGTTTCAAGGCCTCCATGTATACACATGACAATAGATAAGCTTGAGAAAAACCAAGGTTTATAGTGTTTGAGTTTCAGTATATATCACCTGAGCATTCCGTTAGTCCGGGAGGATAATCATGCATGGTCCACATTAAAATGCCTATGATTAAAGCATTGCATCAACTTGTGTATCGGCTCATATCCACCACTTCTATGCCAATCCACAATTGTTATAGCTCTTCCAATTGTGGACAAAGATACAAATCCATATTCTTCACTTTATACCGCCCCGGCACAATCAAGCTTAGAAACAGGTGCCCCTTCTTGGTAGTCAACCACGGGGGAATGTTACATAGTTGACGGCGATGACAACTGGCCATACATGTAAGGTGTTGACCTATGACGAAATGGATTTACGCCATCTATAGCCAGGCCGAGGTGCAAATTTCGAGCTTCCGTGGAAAAATCCGGCCATGTGTTGTCTATATGCTTCCAAACTGCAAAATCTGCAGGAATCTGTAGCACACCATGCAAAGATCTATTCTCCTCGTTTCATGATTCTAGGGCGGCCATGGACTTACATTCAAGGAAGTGTTTGATGCGAGGCAGTAGAGGAAAGTGTCGCAAAACCTTGTTGGGAATGTGGTCTGCACAATCACCCTCCGAGTTGTCAGAAGCTACAACTTGTGGCCTATGTATGCTGCTTGATCAAAGCGCCTACAAACATGTCTATTAGGTTGTAAGATTATCGTCTGTTGGCGAATGTCAAAGTCCGACGAGTTGTAATTTGGCAACAATTCGATCTATAATAGATGGATCAAACTGGCCAAATTTGTGAATGTGCTGCAAAGAAATACGTCTTGTCCGTTGCACAACATGTTTGCATTGATTACAAGGACATAAGATCCTTGTTGAGAGATAGGCATTTTGATTGGACGGACCCACATCGTTGTCACTACTCATAATGAATGTAAAAACCTTATAACTTGAACGTAAATTTAATCTTCTATTGACATCCTCCGTCTTTTATCTTTCTCTCTCTTAATCTCCCTCACAAATCAAGAAACCATAGATCACACTATAAACTACCTTAAATTCTCTAGCCATGTCCGATCCCCACATATCTCGGTCTAGAGGTGCACGGAGATCAGAACCACCGGGTTATAATCTCGTCTTTATTGGTCAATGCCTATATTTGTGGGTACGAGAAATCTACACACCCATGTCTACATTAGAATGCATGTAGCGGACAAAACCCCTGTACCTCTTGTTCAGCTGTACCAATTCACAACAACTTAACATCTCTTCACAATAGGTCTTTGTTCAAGGGATTACTGTGCACATTATATGTCTGCCTCCATTATGAGTATCATGTCCTTGAAAGCTTGCCAACTTAATGCCGCATCTGTGGAGAGGAAGAGAGGGATCACCATAAACCTAACTTTAAATTTAAACCGCAATCTTGAAGGTAAACTTTAATATAAAAACTAAATCCAAAATCTAATCTAAAATCTAACTTAAATTTAACCTAATTGTAAATATAACCTAACCTTAAATCTAACCTAAATCTAAATCTAACATATCCTTTGATTACTTTCTTAATACTAAAGGTTTGACTTCCTTAAACTGCCAAATAAAGAGTCCCTCCTAGACTCCATTCTCTTCCTAATGCTAATCTTAAGTCTAAGCTAATCTTAAATCTTAACCTAATCTTAAATCTAACCTAACCTTTAATCTAACCTAAATCTAACTTAATCTTAAATCTAACCTGAACCTAAATCTAATTTAATCTTAAATTTAATTTAAATATAAAAACTAAATCTTAAACTTATGTCGACTCTCTCTCTCTCTCTATATATATTTTTCTTTCCCTCTCTCTTTATCTATATATGTCATAGTATGTCTATTTACATAGACAGACATTGACGAAGCTCTTCACCGACCAATGCACTATTTTCTTGGACAACGTAGACATTATATTCGATCCACAAGGAGTTTAATTTATCGGATTGGTCTCATAAATCATTTTGAAATTTTGAGGATGTTTAATATAACATTTAGTTTCATATTTTCTCTAACTTTCTCTATTTTTTAAAATCTATCTCTCTCTCTCTCTCTCTCTCTCTCTCTCTCTCTTTGTTTTCTCCCCTTATCTCTCTCTCTCACTCTCTCTTTGCTTTCTCCCCTCTCTCTCTCTCTCTCTCTCTCTCTCTCTCTCTCTCTCTCTCTCTTTGTTGTCTCCTCTTATCTCTCTTTCTCTCTCTCTCTCTCTCTCTCTTTGCTTTATATATATCTCTCTGATTACCTCTCTTTGCTTTCTCTCTCTCTCTCTCTCTCTATCTCTCTCTCTCTCTCTCTCTCTCACACACACACACACACACACACAATGTGTATGTGTATGAGTATGCGTTCTTTGTATATGCATGTGTGTGTACATTCTTTGTACATTCAATGTGTGTGTGTATATGTTTTTTGTTTATGCATGTGTGTACATTCTCTCTGTCTCTCTCTCTCATACACAATGTGTGTGTGTGTGTGTGAGAGAGAGAGAGAGAGGGAGAGAGAGAAAGAGGGGAAGGGAACATGAGAGAGAGGAGCGGGAAGGAGCATACGTGGCTCTCCTTCCTCTCCTCATGTGTATGTGTGTGTGTGTGGTGGAGGGGGGGGGGAAGGGGGGGAAGAGAGAGAGAGAGAGAGAGAGAGAGAGAGGGTGCGGGTATACCTATTTTGATAGAGCACCAAAACTCAGATATGAGATCTGAGTTTTTGGCGATCTCGATTTATTTTTTTACCCTGTTAGCGTTGCTATGTAACAAATAATATAGCAACACTCATAGCAAAGCACAGATCGACGCCATGGATTTTCACATTTCAACGTCACACTCCTAGTATCGCTAATATGAAGAACCTCTTGTAGTGTTAATTAGAGTGTCTAGTTGCTTACATATTGAATCGTTTAGCGAGCCCCGCTTAGTCCTACATGCAGCTCGACTAGTTTCGTTATTTAGTCACTTAGCGACTTAGGGCTAGTCGTGTAGGTCTAATCGGTATTCAAATGGTTTATTAGGGCTTGTCGCTTATAGGTAACTGCTTAGGTATTTAGTCCCTCATCGCTCACGAAGGACTACTCCATATTTAGACTGTTGAAGGGTACACACTTAGGGCTAGCCGCTTACTATTAGCCGCTTAGTGTTAGCCGCAAAGGACTTCGAAAAACGAAGTAAAATAACGCAATTGGACTTCAATAGAGCACACATATTTCAAAAATGCAAACAAATTAAAAAAACAGACTTATGTCAAACCCTAACAGACAGACTTAAAACACGCAAACAAATTTCAAAAAAGATATATGTTAACCCCTAATATATAGGCATTGACTAATAACGACGAAATGATTACCCGGTGGTCCTGATCTTTGTGCACCTCTAGATTGAGATGTACGGGGATCGTGCATGGCTAGAGAATGTGAGGTTGTTAGAGCTAGCGGCAAATAGTAGAAAAACCGCAAACTAACTTCAGAAACACAACACTCTTCAGAAGTGACTTGTGTGCTTCAAAAAGACAAAAGGACTTTGATAAACGAAGTAAAATAACACAGTTGGACTTCAATAGCACACACAAACTTCAAAAACGCAAACAGATTTCAAAAAATGTATGTCAAACCATAATATATAGGCATTGACCAATAAAGACGAGATTATTAACTGGTGGTCCTAATGTTCGTGCACCTCTAGACCGAGGTGTGCGGGGTCGATCGGGCATGGCTAGAGTATGTGAGGCTGCTAGAGCTAGTGGCAAATAGCAGAAAAACTGCAAATGGACTTCAGAAACGCAACAGTCTTCAGAAATGACTTGTGTACTTCAAAAACACAAACGGACTTCAATAGCGTAGACAAACTTCATAAACCCTAATATATAGTCATTGACCAATAAAGACAAGATTATTACACTATGGTCCTAATCTTTGTGCACCTCTAGACCGAGGTGTGCGGGGATCGGGTATGGATAGAGAATGTGAGGTTGTTAGAGATAGCAGCAAATAGTAGAAAACCGCAAACGGACTTAAAAATGCAATAGTCTTTAGAAATGACTTGTGTACTTCAAAAAGGAAAATAGACTTTGACAAACAAAGTAAAATAATGCAATCGAACTTCAATAGCACACACAGACTTCAAAAACCCTAATATATAGTCATTGAAAAATAAGGATGAGATTATTATCCTGTGGTCCTGATCTCTGTGCACCTCTACACCAATTGTGCGGGGATCGGGCATGGCTAGGGAATGTGAGGTTGTCATGTATTGTCATGTAGTTAGTGCGTGTGATTTATTTATTTGTTGCATCATTGGTAGATAAAGTATAGACGATGGCGTGTCCTTGTGCACATTGCAAGCATCAGATCTTTCAAAAACAAATCTGCAATCACCACATACGCAATACTGGTCTCTTTTCCATAGACAAACTACAAGACCTACGTTATCGATCTCAGGGTCCGGAGGCAGTAGATATACCTTTGCAAGTAGATATTACTCCAACTTCATCCTAGAGAAGACAATTTTCAAACAAACAGCCATCGACTGAGTCCACCCCACCAATAGTCGATTCCATATTTCAAGAAGTAGAGATGGAGCCGATGTTAGACACGTTCTTTGACATGGATCCCATCATTGAAAATCTAGAAGGCGACAACATTCAAGGCAACACTGTGAACCAACCTCAGTCATCCCATCAATATTGACGGCATGATAGCAACGATAAAGAGGACAAGATGATGCAAACTCTTCCACGTATGCCGCTTTACAATGATGCAAAAATCTCAGTTCTTCGTACCATTTTGGCAATGCTTAATTTGCAGTCTGTCTACAGGTGTTATGACGCCTACGGCACAGAGCTTTTCAGGTAAATACATTGTATCCTAAGCATGCCAAAGTGCAAATTACAATTCAATAATATGATTGTTGTGTTCACTTGTTGATTTAACAACAAGTTGGTCAACGAGCAAATCTTGCCGGAAGACAATCACATGCCCCCTACCCGTCCAATCGCTAAAAAGCTTCTTACTAACTTGGGCTTGGATTATCAAAAAATACATGCATGCCCTAATGATTGTATACTCTTTTGCAATGAGTATCCAAATTTAGAACAATGTCTCAATTGTGGATCAAACATGTATAGAGAGAACATCCTAGGACAGTACAAAGCAAAGAACAAGGTCGTCTATGTGGCACCACTTATATAAGAGCTCCAAATCTTGTGGACATGGATCGATGTGGTTGATATATCCCAACAAATCGGACGATGAAATGTACATGTGCAAGGCATTCTCATGTGGACCATGCATGATTGGCCAAGCTTTGGTGAGTGTTCAGGTAAGTATCTTTGAAACCCTCACATATATGCTATGCCAATGCTTTTATATTTTAATTTATGATTTTTCAGGCTTGAATTACTAGGGCAATCATGCATGTCCAAAATGTGGTCCTCGACTTGGCTTCTTCCACTTTGATCATTGCGCAACACAGTTTATGAGGAGCATGGTAGATTTTTGCCTCAAGGACATGAGCTACGTGGACCAAACATATGCAAACATGACATGCATCCACTGAAAGTGAGCGATTGGAAAAACATGTGGCTAGAGAGGGGAGACTTCATGCCACCTGGAATGAAAAGACTTTCTATTTTCCTTGAGCTCCCGTATTGCAGTGACCTGCTGATTAATCATATGCTCGATGCAATACAAATCTTCAAGAATGTGGGGGAGATCATATGGAAAACCATCACTAAAAAAAGGGAGAGCAAGGTCCAAAGAGATGACCTACAGGCTGTGGGTCAAATGCTAGAGATGTGGCCTCGACTTAAATTCAATGGAAAGTTTGCTATACCAAAAGGTACATGGGTTTTGAGTCGTGCAAAAGAGCAACAAGTGAAGAATGATATCTGTTTTGTGGAATGCGAGAAACTCGGCTCTGTTTGATGGAGCAAACATTTTATAGTTTCACTTTGCCCTGGAATATCATCAGAGATAAATTGCTTGAAGATTGCATTGCTCTATAGGCATTTCAACAAGAACTTATGATGCAGTTCCTACATAGGATGTAAACATGTAAGATAATTGTAAAATAGAATCAAGAAAGTTCCACGAGAGAGAGAGAGAGAGAGAGAGAGAGAGAGAGAGAGAGAGAGAGAGAGAGAGAGAGAGAGAGAGAGAGAGAGAGAGAGAGAGAGAGAGAGAGAAGGAGAACGAGAAGAAAACGTCGTGGGAAACTATCCCAAGAGACTTTAAAGAACTATCCGACGAGGAGAGTTGAACTGAAGACCTGTTATTCAAGAGGAAAGTGGTATAACCAATCTATCACACTTGAGAGAGAGAGAGAGAGAGAGAGAGAGAGAGAGAGAGAGAGAGAGAGAGAGAGAGAGAGAAGAAGAAGAGTATTTTAATGCCGTGGGATAGTTGTTGTGGGAAACTATCCCAAGAGACCTTAAAGCTCTATTGGACGAGGAGAGTTGTGAACTCAAGACGTGTTATTCAAAAGGGAAAAGGGAATAACCAATTATCTACCACACTTGGGTGATAGATCACAAAGATAACAAAGATGTACATTATTACAAGAATGTAATACAAAAAAACAGATTTCCAAAAAAAAGAAAAGAAGAGAGAGAGAGAGAGAGAGAGAGAGAGAGAGGAAGCTTCTTCAATCTGTCTATTAGTTTTGGGTGCCTTCATTTATATTTATAGTCAAGGGGCCCTTTTAATATAATTAATATAATTACAACAAGGTCACGGAGATCAAAAAGCCATACGTGCATCGTAGCTTAGATAGAAAAGCAGACAAGCTTCTGCTGTTTTAGCTTTTAGGATCAGCAATGGCGATCATCGGGTAAAAAGCAAAAAGCATAGGCACTTGTATAGCAGCTCCATATCCATTTACGTGAGCGAGCGAAGAGCCATGGCCACTCAAGAATCAGTATCTTGAGTGGCGAAAGGATCTTCAGCACAGAAGTAGCAAGACAGAAGAGGTTGCAATATGATGAAGAGCAACAACAGTTCCAACGGGTGGCCCCCTTGCTCAAGGCGCTTGCTGACAAGCTGCAAATAGTCGACCAGGAGCATCAAGTCGCCAGCGCAGAGCAGCGTACTTACGTGAAGGACAACATAGCATCTCGCATAGAAGATGAGGTCCCAGTTACAGAAGAAAACTCGTTCATCCAAGAAGTGATTGCTAGGCTACCATCTTCTCTCTATGTAGATTGGTGGGCACATTGACAATGCCCTAAATCCCTCCCCTCGGAATGCACATAATAGGAATACCAACCTTTGGTGGTTTGGAATCACTAGAGTCAGAGTATATTGGATTTTAGGTTGCATTGATATTATTTTTCAATTGGTGATTTGGAATCCCTTGACTACAAGCTGTATGGATTTTAGGTTGCATTGATATTGTTTTTGAAGGATTTGTCCGCCATATAATTAAACCCCACAGGATACTTGTGAAGTGCTCACATATCCTTGCTTGTATTGTAAATTTTCCCGTTGAAAAATGAAAAATCATGGTTGTAATTCCATGATAGGACCTTGATTTTCAAGGTTAAAAATTAGGCATCTTAGTTATAAATCCCTGCAAATACCTGATTTTGGCATAAAATCAGTTTGTTTGACTGATATGCCCTTGAAAAACATGACCAAGAAGATGGTTGTTCTTTTTTTTATAACAGTGCTTTTGTACACATGATCATACATTTCAAGCCTCTTGCAAAATATCAAACTTTGGCTTTGACCATAACAGAACTCAAGTAGTGTAAATTTGTGTATTTTGATAAACGATTTGAGCACCACATCTCAGTTGGAGATGGTTATTTAAGGCTTTAGCATATACTTGTGTACTCGTGTACGGAGTGGCAACTTTGTAGAACCTATTTGAAATTTGAAAGGCATTCAATAGGAAGAGAATGAGGTCTAGGAGGGCCTCTTTATTTGGCAGTTTAAGGGAGTCAAACCTCGAGTATTAAAGAAGCAATGAAAGGACAACTTTTGAATTCAAACTTGCAAAACGGATAGTTTATTTGAATTCAATTTTGTTTTACCAAAAATGAAATTCAAAATCTAGCGGACAAAACCATATCATGTAACATATCTATGGAAAGAGCTTGGCGTGTAGATTACAAATCTATTATCTCGGCTCAAATCAGAAGTTATATGTAGGATTTATGGAAGGCCAAAAATCATAAAATTGTCCATCTCCTTTTTGGGGGAAAAAAGTGCACCCTTTGACCACCCTTACACCTCTCTTACACACCCACCATTCTTGCACACATGGCATGCATCTATTTGTCAAAATGTTAATTACCTCCATAACACTACAAGAGGTTGTGTGCTCTTGTGACGCTGTTAGCGACGGAAATACACTGGGTTTTTATAACCGCCGGCGTCGCCAATAGCGTCGCTACCAGAGCGTTGCTATATGCGACGCTATAGGCGTCGCTATATGCGTTGCTATGAGCGTCTCTATATAGCGACGGTCATAGCGATGGTCATAGCGACGATTATAGCGACGTTTACACAAAAGTCTATAGCGACCCTCATAGCGATGCTACAGAGCCATAAATAGCGACGGTTATAGTGACGCCCGAGAGATTTTTTTTTTGGTGACAGGGCATTGAATGCCCTGCTACCCATCAACCATATTGTACTTGATTCACTTTTTAAAAAAAGTGCAAGGGTAGATAATAGACCCAAAATAGTCACCCACAAGACGCATTGTTTGCAAAATTGACAAGCGTAAAATTGACAATTGTACACATGATAAGCAAAATGAATTGATTGGCAAATGTAATAATGACAATTGTACAACATCATAGGCATAAAGAATTGATTGGAAAAATGAACTGCGGTGACAAATGTAATAATATACATGGTTCAAAAAGACGTATAAAATCCGTCTCATGATACATAAGCTATGAGAAACCCTAAACTAATGCTATCTAGCTACGGCTAAACTGACGTCGTCTAGTCAGACGTCTCATCGCGTCCAAGCGGCGTATCTGTCGAATTCTGCAAAAAAAGACAATAAGACAGCTTTCAGTAAGTATAAACATATAACAACATTTATAAAACAATACAAAAAATAGAAAAGAGTAAACCCTAATACTAACCATGTCACCGCGAGAACTGAGAATGTCCATTAGGGAGTTTAAGCCCTTCCTGCCTGCGTACTCGCGCTCGTACGGTGTGGGATCACGTCCTGTCATCGACCACTGTCAAAACATACAAAGAATTCATTATGTTAGAATTAAAAAACTCATAAACCCTAAACTATCGAACATAAAGAGCAATGCAAAAACACTTACAAAATCGGCCTCAAATGATGCCTATCCACCGCTCCCCAAGTGGTGCGAGCTCCCTGCCTCTACTCGCGCTCTGGCTGCATCCTTTTGTTGCTTCCACTTGTCGGGATTCTCGCGCGCTGCTTTCTTCACATTCTTCCAATCTTCTTTGGCCAGCCAATCTGGCCTGTTCCACCCATGCTTGATTGCTTTTTGCACTTCGGAACGCTTGTGTTTGCAGTATTCGCGCATTCAAATCTTCATCAGGTCTTCATTGAAGCGCTGATCCCGTGTTGAAACGGGAAACTCATCATGAAGTATGCTGATGACTCTGTTTTTTAAATCACTTGGTACTTCACTCCATTTGTTTAGTATGTAGTGTCTAAACAGCTGCTGAGAGCAAAGACCACGCATGCGCGAGATCACCTTCTTGCCGTCATCACATCCATGATGATGCTTCCGTTGAAGTCGACGGAGTAAGGCAAGCCCTTTGGCCGGTGATGCGTGAACCTGGGTGTCCCGGCAGGGGTCTCTAGCGGCGTGTCGATGGGGGTACGGACATCAGGTGTCTGGACCGGCTTCTGGGCCCCGAAGCGAGGAGTGTCGAGGGGGGTGGCTCCTGGCGGAGTAGGTAGAGGTGTGTAGCTGCTAGGAACAGTTAGTCGTGCAAAACCTGGCGTAGATGGCGATGCTGTGGCTGGTGTGGGGGCGGGCAAAGAAGGGGAGGGTAAAGAGCCTCGTCGAACACGAGGTGGTGTGGAGGCATTAGTGGCGGAATCCCCACAACAACCGCCACCGCCACCACTAGAGCGTCGGTGTCTAGACGAGTGTGAAGCTCGTCTCGTCGACGCCGAAGCTTCGGAGCGCGCCGAATGCTCCGAAAGAGAGGGAGATGCGGATGGAGTAGGAACGCGCGATGATGCGCCAGAGCGATGACGCTCCACGTACCACTGTCTCTGCTGCGGTGACAAAGAAGAAAGAAACTCCTCATCATCCATACCTGCATTAAACACACGAATATTTAAACTTAATATTGAATGGATAGAGTAGACAATGACGCAAAGACCATTAAATACAATGACGTAATGACGCATATAAATACAACGACGCAATGAATTGAGTGATAGAAGAGGCAAGTCCAAAACTCACAATTTTCAATCAAAAGATGTAATCGATCCTCAAAATCTCTTGCAGCGTGCCGAAGTAAGTGAGTTCCGCCACCACAGGATCTGCATCAGAGGAACGTCGTCGACTAGACTGTTCAAATTTTTCCATGATTCCACAATCTTGAGTAAAACGTTTTTTGTCGATTCGTTCCACCCTAAAATGTCGACCTTTACACCATGCTGCTGTGTATGACTTATACTACAACGAACAAAGATTATGAGTGGCCGTTCAAACGTTTAGAAATAAAGTCACTAGCTAGTCGTACATTGCAAACTTACCTTGGTCGCGCAACCCCGAGAGTACTCCCACTCTTCCTCAGTCACTTCGTCACCGCATTGTTGTGCGCTTTTCAATTGGTTGTGCAACCATCTTAAGCTCATGAAGGTTGGTAGGCTCTCCAGAACCGTCGGATAGTGCATCGGTGGTCGTCTTCCCCGTCTCCACTCGATTCGTGCCCTTTGTCGCTCTTGCTTTGCATCCTCATATTGTGAAATCCACTTTTACATCACTGGATAAGCCTTTCTGAATCCATGATCGTTTCGATCATTTCATCAATCTCGGGCTCAAACATTGCCTCGTTGGGAATGTGCTCTGCATGATCATCCCCCGAGCTGTCAGAGGCTACATCTTGTGGCCTCACATATGCTGCTTGACCAAAGTGCCTGTGAACACGTCTATTGGGTTGCAAGATTGCTGCTTGTTGGCCAGCGTCAGAGTCCGACGAGTTATAATTGGCAACAACTCGATCTATAATAGATGGATCGAACTCGCCAAATTCGCGAACGTGCTGCAAAGAAACACGTCTTGTCCGTCGCACAGCATGCTTGCATTGATTACAAGGACATAAGACCCTCGTTGAGAGATAGGTGTTTTGGTTGGACGGTCCCACATCCTCGTCACTACTCATAATGAGGATAAAAATCTTATAACCTGGACAACAAATTTAATATTCTATTCGCATTCTTCGTCTTATCTCTCTCTCTCTCTCTCTCTCTCTCTCTCTCTTTACCTCACATTCTCTAGTCATGTCCAATCCCCGCACACCTCGGTCTAGAGGTGCACGGAGATCAGAACCACCGGGTTATAATCTCGTCTTTATTGGTCAATACCTATATTTGTGGGTACAAGAAATCTACAGACCCACGTCTACATGATACTGCATGTAGTGGACAAAACCTCTTTGCCTCTTCTCTAGCTGTAGCACTTCACAGCATCTTAACATCTTTTCACAGTAGATCTTTTCACTGTTCGTCTAACTCTAAACCCTAAACCGTAAGTAATTCTTGCGTGGACTCGATCTAACATAAATAAACATAAATCTAACTAAAAATAAACCTAAATCTAATTTAACGTAAGTCTACATCTAACCTAATCTTTAACGTCTTTTGGGATAGTTTCCTACGACGTTAAAACTCTCTTCTTCTTGTGTGTGTGTGTGTGTGTGTGTGTGTGTGTGTGTGGGTAAACCTAAATAAACCTAAGTCTAATCTAATATAACATAAATCTAAATCTAACGTAAATTATGTTATATTAAAAACAAAGAACTAAACTAACAGGGATTATAAGAACCTTAAAACTGATTTAACACATAATTTTTCACATAACTCGGCAAGAGTTGGCATTCTCATCACTAAAGATGGGAGAGTTAACTTCCGACGGTGACGCTGCCTCATCTCCATCCACATCTCACGACAGAAATTGGCCCTTTAGACCTTTCTTGCTCTTGTTACTAACTTTGAAGTTGCTGTTGAATGACTAGAGGTTGTCTAGATGGTCATTGTGTCGGGGATGTAGTGACTCTTGCCTCCCTGAAGATCCACCTTCTTCCCTATCTTCTGAAGACATTTTACCAGTACTTTTGGATCGACGGAGCCCACCATGAGTGAAGGCAGCAATACGCTATATTCCATTGAGGGCTTTCTTCACCCGCTTCATGTAGGCATCGCAGTCTATGGAGACCTAAATCTAATCTCATATAACGTAAATCTAAATCTAGCGTAAATAAACGTAAATCTAATTAAAAATAAACCTAAATCTAATCTAATTTAACTTAAATAACTCTAAATCTAATTTAACGTAAGTCTACATCTAACCTAATCTTTAACGTCTTTTAGGATAGTTTCCTACGACGTTATAACTCTCTTCTTCTTGTGTGTGTGCGCGTGTGTGGATGTGTGTGCCAATAAAAAGAGATAAATGGTATAACCTTTCTATCACCCATGCCAAGTATGATAGATTGGTTATGCCATTTCCCTCTTGAATAATAGGTCTTGAGTTCAACTCCTCGTCGGCTAGATCTTTAGGTCTTTTAATTTTAATTAGTGTCCTACGATGTTAAATTAGTTTCTCTATCTTTCTCTCTCAATGTGTGTGAGTTTTTTTGTTTATGCATGTTTTCTCTCTCTTTTCCTCTCTCAATGTGTGCGTTTTTTGTTTATGCATGTTCTCTCTCTCTTTTCCTCTCTCAATGTGTGTGTGCATTCTTTGTTTATGTATGTGTGTGTGAGTTTTTGTTTATGTTTGTACTCTCTCTCTCTCTCTCTCTCTCTCTCTCTCAAAAACACTATGTGTGTGTGTGTGAGAGAGAGAGAGAGAGGGAGAGAGAAAGAGGGGAAGGGAACATGAGAGTGAGGAGAGGGAAGGAGCATACCTAGCTCTCCTTCCTCTCCTCGTGTGTGTGTGTGTGTGGAGAAGAAAGAGAGAGAGAGAGAGAGAGAGAGAGAGAGATAGAGAGGGAGAGCGTTACCTGCTCCTTGCTTGAGGGCGCCGAAAAACTCAGATCTGAGATCTGAGTTTTTGGGCGCTCTCTGTTATTTTTTTAGCCCAGCCGGCGTCGCTATGAGCGTCGCAAATTTACTTGTAAATTTGCGACGCTCATAGCAACGCCGGGATTTGTTTTTTTGAGCGTCGCTGTGTGAGCATCGCTAATATGAATAGCCTCTTGTAGTGTAATCTCATGGCAAATAAAGAGGGCCCCCTAGACCCCATCCTCTTCCTAATGTAAGATTTTCATTTTCACCCATTGTCTTAGCTTGTGTTTATTTTTTTTGCCACACACACACACACACACACACACACACAAATTAAAAGGCCAAAATGACCTATGAGACCAAACCGATACAATCCTTGTGGATCTAATCCAATGTTTGGTTACAAAGATAAAATAAAATAAAATGAAGTACAGTGAAAGAATAAAATTACCATACTGAAATCATCATCACCGAGGATGCCCAGCATCGGGCGTTGTCCGAGAAATTATTGCATTGATCGTTGAAGAGTTTGGTCAATGTACACCTCTATAAATAGTCGTACTAGGCGTCTCCCATATCGTGCTAGAATAGTCGTGATTCTTTGATGGAGCCTCCTATAGCAAGCTACCAAGTGGACTCATTGAGAGCACGTTGTTCATAAATGTTCTTAAATATGCTTCCCATGTCCTAATAAATTTTTATGAAATTTTTGTGATTGGAAACAAATCCACACGCATTGATGCTTCCAATGATGGATGTTTGTATGGAGTCCCTTGGACAATTTTAGCAATTCGATTAATGATGTTGTACACTCGGTGTATACTATATGTATTCTGACGTTGATATGGCTATTGCTTTGTCAAAGGTGATTCTTGCAAGCGTAAATAGTGACTTTATAACTAAGGAATCAAAGAATATCCATGTATATATTCCTTAGGGAACGAGTTGATATAAATGTGAAGTGTGTTTTTGAAGAAAGTAAGGGATTTTAACTTAAATATAGTTATGCATGTGGATGGTACAATAGCTTGTAAGCCTCTAATTTGTGTGATTGAAGATAAGAATATCATGTAAAGGATGATGTTGGACATGTTGAAACAAATGAAAATGCTACACTAGGACACCAAAGACTGATGACATTATTGATGCTCCTATGGATGTAAACTATATGTGTTCATTGTTACCATATACATGTGGTAGTGATGAGTGTGAACACACTTAGGACCGTCGGGGCATTTTTTCCTCTCTTGGAGGTTTTTCCCCCCGTGCATTGTATATACGCCCATCACTCTAGGGCTAAATTATCTTTCCATTGCACACTAAGTACAAGGCATTTCACACTAAGTACAAGGCGTCTGGAATATTGTGCAAGGCATTGATGTACATCCTCATTTTGCACACTAAGTACAAGGCGTTTGGAATATTGTGCAAGGCATTGATGTACATCCTCATTTTGAGGATGTAGGAGATGTTGAGGATGTTGCAGGTATTGCTGCTATTAGAGTTGTTTTGCCTACAGTTGAGCAACCTTGTTGTTGGGATATAAAAGATGCGCAAGCTCATGCATTGATTGTGTTGTCTGTGAAGCACACTATTACTCCCCACATTTGTTCAACCAAACATGCTTGGGATTTTCTGGATGGTCTTTATGCAAGTCGCAATGAGGCTAAAATTGCATTCTGCATAAAGAGCTAGAATCAAAGATTATGCATGAGGAAGATGATATGAACACTTTCCTTGCCGGTGTCAAGGATATAACTGAGAAACTTATTTTTGTAGGTGAAGTCATTTTAGACAGTTCCATTGTGGAGATTGTTCTTGATGCCTTGCCAGATTCTTAACAGACTTTTTCTAGTACCTGGAGACTTATGACCCAAGGAAATCTTGAAGTTGTCAAGTTTGATTCATTATGCATATTGTTGTTTGCAAGAGTCGCTTTCCAGAAACAAAAGTCTAGACATTGTGCAGTTGAATAGGCCTTTACTGCTGCTCAAAGAAAAGGTGGTAACAGTAATGCAACCACTTCTCATGGTTTTTCTCTCGTTCTTTTGCGAGTAGAAAATCACATGTTCCTAATGGTTCTGCTTGTAGAAATTCATATGGAAATTCTGGTGATAAGGGAAAAAAGAAGATGCATTGCCATTATTGTAAAGCTAATGATCACTTGATCAAGCAGTGTCCTAAGTTGAAGGCCAAATAGGCAAAGAAGAAAGAGGGTGGTTCCACTACAAATGCAACTATTGTTGAGTCTTTTGTGAAAGGAGACTATGATGCTGATGGTGATGTAGAATGGGCGTTTAGTGCAAAGTGTACCTATAATCCTGCTGTCCATGATGCATGCATGCCAGTTGCTGCAGATTCACATGTGTGGTATTTTTATAGTGGTGCTACAAAGCACATTACCTCACATCATGATTTTTTCACCTCTCTTCAGTCTATCCCACATGGGAATTCAGTTACTTGTGCCAACACTGCCTCTTATCCAGTTCAAGGAGTTGGAAAGATTGTGCTTACTACTGCAAATGGTGGTTCTTTCACACTTGTTGATGCACTTTATGTGCCCGGGATCAAGAAGAATCTTTTGTTTGTATCTGCACTTGCTAGACTTGGTCTTGTAGTCAAATTTGTGGATGACAGATGTACAATACATGATCTTAGTTTTGGTGAAGCAATTGTTGCATCTGGAATTTTATGTCATGGGCTGTAGAAGCTCACTTTGTATGAAAAGTGTGGGTAGAATTTTGCAAATACAGTTGTGGATTCTAAGTCTATTTCAGATGAAAAACTTTGGTATGTATGTTTTGGACATCTGAATTTTGCAAGTTTGCTACGATTGCGAAAATCTGATATGGTTGCTTCTTTGCCGCCTCTTGAAGCACCTCTCAAACATGTTTGTGAAGGCTATATTTTGGGTAAGATGCAGCGTTCTAAGTTTCCAAAGGATGGTTTGTTATGGCCACATGCAGGTTGCAGCTTGTGCATAGTGATGTTTGTGGGCCCATGCAAACTCCATCCTTGGGAAATTACCTTTACTTCGTGACTATCACATGGTTGGCTCACATCTAGGCAATCACTAGAGGCATAGGGATTCTATATAGGACATAGAAAAATTTGGGTTCCTAGACCACAGACCATTGCACATCCTCCTAGATCTACTATAGTTTCTTTGACCACACCTATCCCTTAGAGATCTAGACCATTTTCGTGACCAGTAGAGAGGTCTACTCCAAGCCAAGGACATACACGAGGTAGATATCCACGACCACATATGAGGAGAGCTCGACATACCTTCCTTAAGATACCACGGACATTGAAAATTTGGCTACCAAAGAGCCTACCACTTATCAGACCACAGGGTGCCATGAGCCATAGCTCACCAGAGATTCCTATTGATCATGCTATTGATTTAGAGCTAGGCAAGAGTCATCCACTGAGGGATTCTAAGATACATAGTTATTCGATGACACAGTCATAGGCTGATGTCCATTTGGAAAACCATTTCTCGATTTTCTTCTTGCTGGCAACTAATTCGATTCTTCCGACGATAAGCTTCGTTGACAGGTGTACTCAATAAGGTACACAGTTGATATTTGTTTATTGAACATGTGCTTCATAACTATGGTATGCCAAGTGCGTCTACGATTGATCGCCGATATCATTCATACACTCAAGCACGTACGAGATGAACATACGCCGCAGATCTCATTCTATTTTTCCAGCAGATCTAGAAGTAGACAAGGTCTATTTTTTGTGCATGATCGACAAGGTCGAGTCTCTTTGCTATGATGTATGTCGTCAATAGCATTTGTTGGCAATGAGGCCAGACAGAGTTCTATGCAGCAAGGCTTCAATTTATACATCTTGCATTGAGGTTGGCCAGGTGTGGCATATGCTATGAGAATACAAAATTGGGAAGAAATAGGCAATGTGTTTGCAGGATATTTCATTATGTTCCAGATGGGGGTATAGGATATACGAGGCCATCTGTGCAGATATGGCTATGGGCCATTTTGGAATGAAACTTTTTTCTTTCAAATTTCATGACAACTGGTTGCAGCAACAACGACCAGGTTAGCCAAGTAAGTTTTTCTTGTTTTTCCCTGTTTACACCTTACTTGGCAATTACTGTCATTGTGCAAAGCAAAGTGCTTTGGCAATTTTATATGAAGCAACGCTTTGAGGAACTGGCAAAATAGGGAATATCACTCATAGAATCCCTACCAGTCTAAACTGTGCACAACACTTATGGTTTTGGTTCTCAAAATTGACGCCATCACTCTCTGCAAGGATTTACAATTCTGCATGCAAGGTATGCTAGTGAGGTGGATTCAATTCCCCCACTTCATGCAATTACACTTTCGCTATCACACTCGCAACTTTGTCAAGGATAGATTGTTTAATATGATTGTTGGTTGCTATCAACACACAACACCACTAAAAGGAGCCTAATTCTAGGACTTATTTCACGGGCAATCACGACCCCTACAAGGTAGGTGGATCGGAATGAGTTTTGTGTTTTTCTGTTGCCTCTCTCGATGCGAGAGTCATATCGGAAACCTGGGGAATGGTTATACGATAAGCTGCAAGTCAGGCATAAGACGTGTAAGAGCACATAGCTTGGGCACACACTCTAAAAACTTAAGGAAAGTTCCTTAGCCCAACATGCTCTTCTTTTCGTTCTCTTCTCTTTAAGGAAAAAATGACAATCTTCTAAGAAGCTTTTGATACATGTTTTGCTCGTGAGTCAGCTTGAGCCAAGATGCTCTAACTCACAGCTAGCACGTAGCTAAGATGCTACTCAAATTAGTCTTCATCAGTTCGTCGATTGAACACTATTTTGCCTAAGGACTATGAGCCAAACAGTCTAAGAGCCGTTGTTAGGCCAAGGGTAAGACCCGCCTCTTGGTATTCCTTGGATGATTGTTCTCAAGATTGAACAGCTCTACCCAGTGGAGTACACATTGACGTTAATTGACAAGGAAGACTCTAGTCATTACGGATGCTTAGGGTGTCATTTTTTCACTACATGTTTTCAGTGCGACACTCAAGTTGAGTTTTTGCTAATCTTCATCTCACAGCAGAGCTGATCTCTGCAAGAAAGTATAGGGGCCGTGCTCCTCTCCATTTGAATACGGGTAAGTGAACAGTACGTTCAAATCTCCAAGTATGCATCTATTGAGTTGGTGTTATTCCATTTTTAGTATGCTTTGCTTGGTTTTTCAAGACGTATAAGTACGCTTGAATGTTATAGAGCCATGCAAAGGGCATGTCGGCACAAAGTATTTTGGGCCAAGTGTCCAATCTATCTTTCTGTCTTATGCTGTTACGAACCTACTTGTAGGGTTCAATTTGGCACATGTTGTCACATGGGATACAACATGGTCTAGGAACTCAAGGAGTTCGGTTTAGTCAGTGTGGAGCAAGGCTAATGAGGGTCCCTCTCACTCCCATCGTAGAGTGTTTGCAGCTACCTCCACACACAAGTACATCTTGTACTTGAAGGATGTTCTTTTTTTTACACATCCTTACATGAGACATATTTCACATGTGGAGAATATGAGTCTCTGGACTGACACTGGCGCCATTACTTCAATTATGTGTCACGACAAAGTCCCTAGGTGCTAGTCACATCTATTTTTTAGACCATTTTTAGCACGACGTATCAGGAGCAATTTCGTGGCCAAAATTTTTTGGATACTTAGAATGACGTGTTAAGGTACAAGTACTGCTAAACAACATTACAGATGGTTGTTTATACATATAGCAAGGCTATAAGTTGTTAATGAAAAAGTTTCATTGTCTGTACCGAGAAGTGATCAATGTTTCACCTGCTCTTGTGATTCAGATGTTTCAGCAAGGCTTGCAAAAGATTGCAACTAAAAGTATTTAGTTTCTTTTCAGAACTACTTACATTCCTTTTAATGCGTGCTAGGCGCATCACATTTGCCATAAGTATTGGCAAGGCTCATTATGGATATACAGGTTCGAGTTAGTTTTTGCTAAAGCCATGCACACTAGGTGTTATGGGCCCTGGTGTTTAGCAAAGGCTGATTTGGAACGGCATGCATATTCCTCAGGTTGTTGCTTATGAAGCATTTTTCACTCTATTGGCACTATCTCTATGAGATTACTTTTGGGTCTACTAATCACGAATAGAGGTCATGGCTCGGTTTGGGTGTTTGTGGATTTTTTCAAGTTAGCCACGATGGTTATTTCAGACATTGTTGATTCCTCACCAATGTTAAACACTACTGTGATTCCCTGTTTACCAGTCGTCTGGGACGACTGTCTGTAAACCGTGAGGAAAACACACCTCAGTACTGTCAGTTATCCAAGGGGATATGCAGATTACAAAGAGTAATCTTGTGCTAAAGGATCTGCTAAGAGCATACATTAGCACAATGCATTTCTGAATAGATAATTTTCTCCCTATTCTAGAATTTGCTTAAGTACGATTTTCGACTTTGAACACCTCTTGTGGTGGGGTTGGAGATTGTGTCAATACTTTCATACATCAAGGACTTACCAGGTGTGCTGACAAAGTATGTTGGCAAGTAACCTTCATTAAGGATGAGCATAGTTCTTTGTGTTCCAAACTATTCAGAATTGTAACACGAGGACATTCCCTATCTACGAACTTTTCAAGATACTTAGGCGAGTAGGAAATCTGGCTCACAACTGCATGGAAAGTTACACCAAGTTTTTCTTGCATTATTCCAGTACATTCAGAAGGTCTGAAAACTGGTTATGCCTTTGGACAACTCTTAGTTGTGGTTACTCCTTTTACAGCACTCAAGTGAGTGATAAATGAAGTGACCATTTAGACCCAAGTGGTTGCAAACGGACAACAATGTTGAAAATCAAGATGTTGCTCTTGGTTTCATTGAACCTCCTCACTGCACCAATTATTGGTCACACATACAACTGGCTCACTTATGGGACGTCAGTAAAGAAAACATCAGTATTCTTAAGAAGATATTACTACTTGTGTTTTCGAGGACGAAAACTCTTCCTTAAGGGGGAAGTAATGTCAGGACAAGGGTCCTACGGGGCAAGGCCCAACCTAGGGGGTCAGGGACCTAGGCCAAGGGCCTGGACTGGACCAGTGCGGACTGGGGATCCGCTTAGGGCAAGTGCTAGGAGCTAGCCTATATAAGGGGCGGTAGGGAGGAGGATCCTATGTTCAGTTACCCTAGGTCTTACATATATATATATATATATATATATGCATGAAAGGAAAAACACAAGATAATGGGTGAAAATGAAAATCTTAATGCTTTTCAAATTTCAAATAGGTTCTACAAAGTTGCCACTCTATGCACAAGTAGACACGTACATGCCAAAGCCTTAAATAACCATCCCCAAGTGAGATGTGGTGCTCAAATTGTTTATAAAAATACACAAGTCTACACTACTCGAGTTCTATTATGGTCATAATCAAAGTTTTATATTTTGCAAGAGGCTTAGAATGTATGATCATGTGTACAAAAGCACAGTTGTAGAAAAAAAAACCATTTTCTTGGTCATGTTTTTCAAGGGCAAAACAACCAAACAACCAGACTTCAAAATCTAAGGTATTTTGTAGGGATTATAACTTAGATTCATAATTTTTAACTTTTAAAATTAAGGTCCAATGGAAGTACAACCAGGATTTTTCATTTTTCAATGGGGAAATTTACAATACAAGAAAGAATATTCAAGCACTTCACAAGCATTGTATGGGGTTTACTTATATGGAGGCCAAATCCTTCAAAACAATATCAATGCAACCTAAAATCCATAGTGGTAGTCAAGTGATTCCAAATCACCAATGGGGAATAATATCAATGCAACCTAAAATCCAATATACTTACTCAAGTGATTTGGAACCACCAAAGGTTGGTATTCCTATTATGTGCATCCTGAGGGGAGGGATTTGGGAAATTGTCTATGTGCCCACCAATCTACATGGAGAGAAGATGGTAGCCTAGCAATCACTTCTTGGATGAACGAGTTTTCTTTTGTAGCTGATACATCATCCTCCTCGTCTTTGACGTGAGATTGTATGTTGTCCTTCACGTAAGTACACTGCTATGTGCTGGTGACTTGATGCTCCTTGTCGACTATTTGCAGCTTGTCAAGAAGCACCTCGAGCAAGGGGGCCACCCGTTGGAACTATTGTTGCTCTTCATGGTTTCTAGATGACCACATCTAGGGAATTTCCCATCTGACATATGCGGGCCTAACTAGCAGTTCCCCTTTGGGAAGAGCTCCTATGAGAATTCTCCACAAAAAAACATTATGCCTGAAGCTCATTCCTCCTGATACCCATACATCGACTAACTTATGATTCCAACAATCTGTGTGTACAGTGATTGTCACATCCTATTGCATCTGTCATGTATCTAAGTCTTGGGAATCAAGTGCATGTAGAAAACCTTTGTGGGTGAAGACCGCGAGCTAGCTGAGGTATCTGGCAACACCAAATCTTTGAATCTTAGGGTTTGATCTTGGTTGCAAGGCACTCTGAGATTGAACACATGAGCACAAAATTGCCCCCAAGAAATTATGAGTCCATGGCCAAGTCTGAATCTTCTCTTGGCAATCATAAATGCAACAAGACTACCCTTAGAGTCAGCTACTTGATACCCAAAAATAGTGCAGGGGGCTTTTAACAACAAAACTCCAAAAGCATGATTCAATTCCCACTAATTTGCCAGTATATCTGGTAACCTTCCATATAGCAGTATTACCACATAGTTTGACAGGTGCTTCTTAGTACAATTTATCCCATGCAGGCATGTCCCACACCCCATGCGAATACACTATTGATTTGTCAATGAGAGTCCAAATGATTCTGGCCCAGCAGGTGTCAACAACAAACATATGTTTAACCAGGGTTGCCCTCCTTGCAAGCATGTGCATTTTCAAGTTAATGACCCCCAGCCCTCCAAAATTAACAGGCATAGCCACACTATCCCATGCAATCCAAGCAGCAACACATGATCCCAAAAAGAATTTCAATAGTTTAGATTTAAATCTATTCAATGCACTATCAGACCAATTCAATAAAGGCAAAAAATACATCATATATGGTATCATAATTGCATGCACCACTCTCAATCTAGCATGTATGGGCCATTATGTACAATGCAATAAAGGAAAAAAATACATGAGATATGGTATCATAATTGCATGCACCACTCTCGATCTAGCATGTATGGGCCATTCCATACAATGCCAGAGGCCATTTCGCATCGAATCCTATCTTCAATTCTTTGAGTGAGTTTCTTAGCTGTTACATCAACTCCCAAAGTATACGCTAAGTGCCTAAAAACATTTCCCCTTGGAACCCTTTTGCCTTGCCAAATTAGCGTGTGAAGCTGATCAATAGAGACATCAATGAACTCAGATTTACCAAGATTCAAATGTAGACCAACATCCAGTGAATACAAAGTGAGGTATGGTATGCATTTTCCTATGTTAGCATTCTCTAAAGCCAATACATGTTCAAACCCAACTTGCAATCCTTTAAGATTTCCATTTTTAACTTCAGCATATAAAAGGCAAAACAACGGATGAGTAGAAACTGCAAACAGAAGAGGGCTGAGAGGACATCCTTGCCTAAAAGATCTTCCCACCCCAAAAGTTGGTGAGAGTTTCCCATTTACAATGACCGTGGAGGTAGCCCCTAGTCCCAACATTTGTATAGAGTTAGAAATTCTCTGACCAAATTCCATTTTCCTCATCACCTTGACAATGAAATCTCATATTATTGAGTCAAAAGCTTTGGCAAAATCTAATTGAAGCAACACTACCTTCGAATTACATTTTGGAGCAGCTTCTATTCCCAACATGACTGTAAGAATGTTATCCGGGGTCATTCAACCCTTTTACATTAAAAGTTTCCCACTTCATATTGGTGTGTTATGGACCACTTGTGTTTCCTCTTCACTATTCTTGCATATGCACTTCCAAATGAATGCCTGGTGGGTGGGTTTCACCATTGGATATTTTTGCTTTTGTAGTTGACCTTTGGGTTTCCATGATGTTGTCTATGGCTCTAAGGTTTCAAGAGAAGGAATGTCCTCCACCAGGACTTCATAATAATTATTTAAATTGTACCTCGAGGAGAAACCCCTCAATTTTTTTTTTTTTTGGGTAGCAGTGAAACCATCCTCATCTACCACTCTTTGACCTTTATCTGCTTGTTTCAGATTGTTTGAAGATGAAGGAATGCTACTCCCAACACTAGGTTTAAAAATGGTCTTAGGTTGGGTGGTTGCCTACCACCAGGTATCCTTGCATAAGTCGGTGATGCTCATCATTGCTTGTTACTCGTTGGAGCCGCTTTTCCTCTATCTGCTTTAGAGACATTTTTCCCAAAGATCTGTTCTTGCGGGACCATGTTTTTACTCCCCAGATAGGATGGATGAGTTGAGAGGCAGCAGTAATCATAGGGCAATATCTAGAAAAATGCCATAAGTTTTCACAATGGTAGCATGATCCAGCAAGATTACCCCATTTCAAGTAGATCATAAATCTCCCAATAGTTTCAAGTTCAATTTCAAGGGTACTTGGAAAATTTTGGTCTATAAGCCACATGATTCAAGGCTTGTTTTGATTGGGACAATGGTTAGCAGGAGTAAACAACACATGCAACCATCTCTCCAATGCATGGCCAAAGGAATGTGGGGAGATCCTTAACACTAGAATGGTAACCTAGCAGGACATAAAAGTGTCCTTTCAGGGTTTTGGGAAAAAATTTCAAAACCATAGTAGATCCACTCATTTTGAAAAATCCTTTCATGAGCTTATAGTTCTATAACTACTACATATGGAAAAAATGAGAAACTTGTAATTTTTCTCATCCCTTGGTCACTACAAGCCTCCAAAGTTGATGGACCAGTGCATTTTGCCCAAAACAGCAATTTCTTACGGTTGATTGCATATAAATAAGAGTGGACATTTTTGTAGGACATGAGATAAAATGCCCCGTTAACTTCAATGGGTTGGTGACCAAAACATATGGTTGCTTTTACCTCACTAATTTTTTTTTGGGCAAAAAAAAAAGGTACAAAAAGGTTGCATTTTTGCCATTCTGCGGACCTATCATCAAAGTTTCTATAGTCACGCTCAATACAAATACTATATACATGTTTTCTTAGCTCCCTTTGGGCCTCTGGATTCAAAAGGAGCCATGGAGCATGTCAAAAGGATAATGGATCTCTTACAATTGGAACCTTCGGGGCAATGATAAAGTGCTAAATACAGCAAACATGAAAAAACTGGGTTTAGCATTATGACCTCTAGAAACCCATAGAAACTACTCAATATCTAGCCAAGTTTGTAGTCTATGATTAGATATGGTCACTACCTACAAAATACACACAATTGGCCTAAGAAACTAGCAATATTGAGAAAGTTATACTTGCTACTCTAAAATGTATCGTATTCTTCAGCAATCAAAAAACTCAAGCATCATCATATACTATGCTATATAGCATATTAGGTCCCCCAAAACTCAAGGAAGATTAGCTTTATGTTATACATTACACTTACACAATCAAAATTGAATTTGAATATCAAGAGAGCCACCAAAAAAATCATAAAAGTGCTAATTTTGGCCAAAAAACAGGATTATGCAATTCTTGTAAATTGGTCATAACTTTCAATTTTAATACTTAGCTCTCCCTACAAGCATCAAAACATGTTGATAACTATGAAGGCCTAACCTCTAGCCATCTAAACCTCACAAACATGAAGTTTAGAGTGGTATAGTTGCCAAAAATTGAAAAAAAGCCAAAAACAGGACCCGTTTTTTCACACAGTTTAGGTTCAAAAATGTTGTGCAAGAGTAAGGTTAATGGTGAGATCGATACTCAAAAAAAAATGCTAAGTTTTTTTCAGCTCATAAGGCAACTTTGTGGATATATAGCACCTAGAAATTCATTTTCATACTCTTCAAATAATTCAAGCAAAATGGTCACTTAACAGGACACAAAAGTGTCCAAGGACATAAAAGTGTCCTGTTACCATTCTAGTGTTAAACTCGACCCACACATCTTTCACACACTTCCTTGCTCCGTGGAGAAACTTGAACAACATAAAGCCAACGCAGTTTAGACATATTTTTTTCATCATTTTCTCTCCATAGTGGATCTATTGTGAATACAACTTGTTCGCAATGCTGTAGAAGTACGAACGTATCCCACGTATTTGTCCACACCCCCTAGAGTTCACTTGAATCAATCCACTCTTATCTTTGCAAACAGATGCATTAGGGCCATTGGTAATAACTTTGAACCACTTGACATCAAAGATAAAAATATCAAACTTCCTAAAGGTAATCTTCAAGATGTCTTGGATGTAGCCAAAGTATTCAAGTTGGCTAGTCTCTTTGTTCTCATCCCTGGCACTACTCCTACTTTCTTGGACAAAGCTTTCCTTAACACCACTGTTGAAGGTGACCCTTTTTTCGTCTATCCATTGCACTCTAAAGTGTCTCCCATGCGACCACAAAACTCCATATTTGTGATATTGCAGCCACAAGATTGAAACAAACTTAAAGCTACTAAAGTAATGTGACCATGTGGAGCTTAAAAAGGAAGTTATGAAAATTTACATACCAATCGCAACCCCTTGACATCTCCTCTTCCTCTTCAGTAATCAACACTCCGTTCCTCTTTGGCTCTGAGATTGTCACATCTAACCACCACCCAGTTGGAAACTATGGCAATTTTTGAAGATGATCTGGAAAAGAAGGTTTGTAGTGGCATGGTTGCGCTTGAATTGCAAGCAATCTCTCAAGAATTTTTGCTTTTCCCGTTCGTATCTCTCTAGCCACTTTTGCATGATGTTTGAGTTGAGAAGGCAAAATCTCATACCCTTTTCTCACATTGTGATATCCACTTTTGCATGATGTTTGAGAAGGCAAAATCTCATACCCTTTTCTCACATTTTGATATCCATTTTCCTAATGATGTCTTGTCCCTACGGCTCGTCCCCTGTCACCTTGATGTTGACCTCAGTAGTCCACATTCGATGCATCTCTAGATCAATTGAGTCCAAACATTCACTGATGAAGACAAGAGATTCTTGTACAAGCCATCCTTCGGCCATGCTACCCTCGGGACGAGCCCTTTGACAAACGAACCCCTTTAAAGTCTTCATGAATCTCTCCAAGAAGAACATCCACTTGCTATGGACTACCCCAACAATTGCAACTTCATTGACCATATGCACAAGTTAGATGCATTTGGATGGTAAGAATGTTTGTTGGAATTTACTTCTCCACCATACACATTGCTTCAATAGCATTTAAGCGTGTTGCATCGATGTTGTCTTTTCTCATCTCTTTTGAACTGATCCAGTGTACCAACTCACTAATTTTATAGATTGTTCTTCTAATGTCATCTGTCAGACAATCCTTTATAGCAATTGGTAAGATAAAATGTAAAAATTTGTGCCAATTGTGGGACTTAAGACCACTAAGATTTTCATCTCTCGTAAAATCCATTTTCAAACATCGCATGCACCCAGTGGGAGTCTTGAATGAAGCTATAGTTTTCTTCACTTGTTACTCTTTTGCACGACTCAAAACCCATGGACCTTTTGGTATAGAAAACTTTACATTGGGTTTAAGTAGAGGCCACATCTCTGGCATTTGACCCACAACCTGTAGGTCATCTCTTTGGACCTTGCTCTCCCTTTTTTTAGTGATGGTTTTCCATATGATCTCCCCCACATTCTTGAAGATGTGCATTGGATCGAGCATATGATTAATCAGCAGGTCACTCCAATACGGGAGTTCAAGGAAAATAGAAAGTCTTTTCATTCCAGTTGGCATGAAGTCTCCCCTCTCTAGCCACATGTTTTTCCAATCGCTCGCTTTCAGTGGATGCATGTCATGTTTTCATATGTTCGGTCCACGTAGCTCATGTACTTGAGGCAAAAATCTACCATGCTCCTCATAAAATGTGTTGCTCAAATGATCAGAGTGGAAGAAGCCAAGTCGAGGAACACATTTTGGACATGCATGATTGCCCTAGTAATTCAAGCCTGAAAAATCATAAATTAACATATAATAGCATTGGCGTAGCATATATGTGAGGGTTTCAAAGATACTTACCTGAATACTCACCAAAGCTTGGCCAATCGTGCATGGTCCACATGAGAATGCCTTGCCCATGTACATTTCATTATCCGATTGGTTAGGATACATCAACCACATTGATCTATGTCCATAAGATTTGGAGCTCTTATATAAGTGGTGCCACATAGCCATCCATGTTCTTTGCTTTGTATTGTCCTGGGATGATCAGTGACAACAGATGGCCCTTCTTGATAGCTAGCCATGGTGGAAGATTATAATTAACCAAGAAAATAGGCCACGTGCTGCATGACGAACTCTGTAATCCAAATGGGTTTACTCCTTCCATTGCCAGACCAAAGTGGATACGTCAAAGCTCATCCTTAAATGTAGGCCATCTTTACTCTATATGCTTCCATGCACAAGAGTCAGTAGCTACCCGCATCACATCATTTGTCTATCTAGTATTTGAGTGCCATGTCATCAAAGCGGCTATAGACTTGCACCTGAACATGCTCTTTATTCTTGGAATGATAGGAAAGTGTCGAAGGACCTTTGCAGGGATAAATTTTCCTTATGTGTTCTATCTATACATGTTTGATCCACAATTGAGACACTGTTCTAAATTTGGATACTCATTGCAAAGAGTATACAATCATTAGGGCATGCATGTATTTTGTGATAGTCCAAGCCCAATTTAGTAAGAAGCTTTTTAGCGATTGGACGGGTAGGGGGCATGTGATTGTCTTCCAGCAAGATTTTCTCGTTGACCAACTTGTCGTTACATCAATAAGTGAACACAACGATCATATTAGTGAATTGTAATTTGCACTTTGGCATGCTTAGGATACAATGTATTTACTTGAATTCTGTGACGAAGGCGTCATACCACCTGTAGATAGACTGCAAATTAAGAATTACCAAAATGGTACGGAGAACTGAGATTTATGCATCATTGTAAAGTGGCATACGTGGAAGAGTTTGCATCATCTTGTCCTCTTTATCATTGCTATCATGCCGTCGATATTGATGGCATGAATGAGGTTGGTGGTTCACAGTGTTGCCTTGAATATTGTCGCCTTTTAGATTTTCAATGATGGGATCCATGTCAAAGAACGTGTCTAACATCTGCTCCATCTCTACTTCTTGAAATGTGGAATCGAGTATTGGTGGGGTGGACTTAGTGGATGACTTTTTGTTTGAAAATTGTCTTCTCTAGGATGAAGTTGGAGTAATATCTACTTGTAGAGGTTGATCTACTACCTCCGGACCATAAGATCGATAACGTAGGTCTTCTAGTTTCTCTATGAAAAGAGACCATTATTGCATATGTGCTAATTGCAAATTTTTTGTTTTTGAAAGATCTGATGCTTGCAATGTGCACAAGGACACGCCATCGTCCATACTTTATCTACCAATGATGCAACAAATAAATAAATCACACACCATTAACTACATGACAACCTCACATTCTCTAGCCATGCTCGATCCCCGCACACCTCGGTCTAGAGGTGCACGGAGATCAGGACCACATGATAATAATCTCGTCTTTATTTTTCAATGACTATATATTAGGGTTTTTGAAGTCTGTGTGCGCTATTGAGGTTCAATTGCGTTATTTTACTTTGTTTGTCAAAGTCTATTTTTGTTTTTGAAGTACACAAGTCATTTCTGGAGACTATTGCATTTTTTAAGTCCGTTTGCGATTTTTCTACTATTTGCTGCTAGCTCTAACAACCTCACATTCTCTATCCATACCCGATCCCCACACACCTCGGTCTAGAGGTGCATGGAGATCAGGACCACAGGGTAATAATCTTGTCTTTATTGGTCAATGACTATATATTAGGGTTTTTGAAGTTTGTCTTCGCTATTGAAGTCCGTTTGCGTTTTTGAAGTACACAAGTCATTTCTGAAGACTGTTGCGTTTCTGAAGTCCGTTTGTGGGCTTTTTGCTATTTGCCACTAGCTCTAACAGCCTCACATTCTCTAGCCATGCCCGATCCCCACACACCTCGATCTAGAGGTGCACAAACATCAGGACCACCGGTTATTAATCTCGTCTTTATTGGTCAATGCCTATATCTTGCCTATATATTATGGTTTGACATACATCTTTTTTGAAATCTGTTTGCGTTTTTGAAGTTTGTGTGTGCTATTAAAGTCCAATTGCGTTATTTTACTTCGTTTATCGAAGTCCTTTTGCAGTTTTAAAGTACACAAGTCACTTTTGAAGAGTGTTGTGTTTCTGAAGTTCGTTTGCAATTTTTCTGCTATTTGTCGCTAGCTCTAACAACCTCACATTCTCTAGCCATGCCCGATCCCCGTACATCTCAATCTAGAGGTGCACAAAGATCAGGACCACCGGGTAATAATCTCGTCTTTATTAGTCAATGCCTATATATTAGGGGTTAACATACATCTTTTTTGAAATTTGTTTGCATTTTTGAAGTCTGTCTGCACTATTGAAGTTTGATTGTGTTATTTTACTGCGTTTGTTGAAGTTCGTTTGCATTTTTGAAGTACAAAAGTCACTTCTAAAGATTCTTGTGTTTCTAAAGTCCTTCTACGGTTTTTCTACCATTTGCTGCTAGCTCTAACAACCTCACATTCTTTAGCCATGCCCGATCTCCGCACAACTCGGTCTAGAGATACTCGAAGATCAGGACCACCGAGTAATAATCTCATCTTTATTGGTCAATGCCTATATATTAGAGTTTGACATAAGTCTGTTTTTCAAGTTTGTTTGTGTTTTTGAAGTCTGTGTGCGCTACTGAAGTCCAATTGCGTTATTTTACTTCATTTTTTGAAGTCCTTTTGCGGGTAACACTAAGCGACTAATAGTAAGCGGCTAGCTTTAAGCGTGTAGCCTTCAACGGTCTAAATATGGAGTAGTTCTTCCTGAGTGGTAAGCGACGAAATACCTAAGCAATTACCTATAAGCGACAAGTCGTAATAAACCATTTGAATACTGATTAGACCTACACGACTAGCCCTAAGTCGCTAAGTTACTAAATAACGAAACTAGTCGAGCCGCGTGTAGGACTAAGCGGGCTCGCTAAACGATTCAATATGTAAGCAACTAGACACTCTAATTAACACTACAAGAGGTTATTCATATTAGTGACACTAGTAGTGTGACGTTGAAATGTGAAAATCCATGGCGTCGCTATGTACTTCGCAATGAGCGTTGCTATATTATTTGTTGCATAGCGACGCACATAGCGACACCGATAGGGTAAAAAATAAATCGAGAGCGCCAAAAACTCAGATCCCACGATGTTAAAATACTCTTCTTCTTCTTCTTCTCTCTCTCTCTCTCTCTCTCTCTCTCTCCCTCTCTTTGAGCAAGTCACGCACAAAGTCAGTTCTTGAATGTTGGAACTGCGGCAAGAAGGGCCACGTCAAGAAGGATTGATGGTCCAAGAAGAAGAAGGAGACAGAGTCTCAAGAAAACAAGCCAACATCGGAGGTCAATGTGGCAGGTAAAGTAGAGCAAGATGCTCTAATTCTCTCATTAGACAATGTGTCTAATTCCTGGATAGTAGATTTCGGGGCTTCATTCCATGCTACACCACACAAGCAACATTTCCAAGACTACACCAAAGGTAATTTTGGGTATGTATACTTGGGAGATGAGGAAGCTTGTGAGATTGTCGGCAAAGGTACAGTTTCTGTCAAAACTGCTAACGGAAATGAATGGAAGCTTAAAGATGTTAGGCATGTTCCTTCTCTTCGCAAAAATTTAATCTCTACAGGACAGTTGGACGATGAAGCTCACAACATTTCATTCGGAAACAAACGGTGGAAGATCTCAAAGGGATCTTTGGTGGTTGCCAAGGGAGAAAAGTTTGGTACACTTTACTTGTGTACTGTTAGCACGCAACCTTCAGCTTGTGCAGCAACTACAGAAGTTGACAGTGCGGCGTGGCACTACCAACTTGGGCATATGAGTGCCAAAGGAATGCAAATCCTTCAAACAAAGAAGCTTCTACCAGGTTTGAAAGAAATGGACTTAGAGTTCTGTGAAGATTGTGCTTATGGTAAACAAAAGAGGGTAAAATTTCAAAAATCAGGAAATGAAAGAAAAAATAAAAAACTTGAGTTGGTTCATTCTGATGTTTGGGGTCCTGCAAGTACACCATCACTTGGTGGCTCATTGTACTAAGTAACATTCATAGACGATGCGACTAGAAAAACATGGGTTTATGTCATGAAGAATAAATCCGATGTATTTTCCATATTTCAAAGGTGGAAAGCCTTTGTGGATAATGAAACAGGTACCAAGGTTAAATGCCTCAGATCCGACAATGGAGGCGAATATTGCAGCCAAGCTTTTGAAAGCTTTTGTGCTAGCAATGGCATTCGGAGGCAAAGGAAAACCCCAAGGACACCTCAACAAAATGGTATTTCGGAAAGGATGAACAGGACAATCATGGAGCGAGCACGAAGCATGCGGCTACATGCAGGCCTACCGCTTGAGCTTTGGGCGGAAGCTGTAAGTACGTCTGTGTACTTAATCAATCGGTCACCCTCAACGGCATTGGATGGGGGAGTTCCAGAAGAGGCATGGACAGGTAAACCGGTGAATTATGCATTTCTCAAAGTGTTTGGTTGTGAGGCTTTCATGCACATAGATAGAAGCCTAAGATCAAAGCTAAAGGCAAAGTCTAAAAAGTGTTTCTTCATTGGCTATGGAGAAGGTGACTTTGGGTATCGCCTATGGAATCCTGAAGATGGTAAAATCTTAGGGAGTAGGGATGTAATTTTTAACGAACAAAATATGTACAAAGATTACTTGGAAAGAAATCAAACAAAAGAAACAGGTGATGAGTACATGGAGCTTGAGGATGGGGAAGACTCAAGGACTGCAAACGGTGACAATGTGCAACAACGTCAACCAAATGAGGAGCCTCAACCTATTCCCCGAAGATCTACAAGAGCAAGTAGACCTCCAGAAAGGTTTGTTCCTTCCTTCAACCATCTCTTGATCTCACATTCTGGAGAGCTGGAATCATACGAAGAAGCTATGCAACATGAATCCAAAGAAGAATGGACAAAGAGCATGCAAGTGGAGATGGACTCACTACATCGCAACCAAACATGGGAATTGGTTGAGTTGCCTAAAGGTAAGCGGGCACTTCAAAACAAATGGGTGTACAAGGTGAAGGAAGAAGAATGTGGGAAGAAAAGGTACAAGTCTAGGCTTGTGGTAAAAGGGTTTTCTCAAAAGAAAGGTATTGACTTCAATGAAATATTTTCTCCTGTTGTAAAAATGAACTCAATTAGGCTTGTCTTAAGCCTTGTGGTTGCTCATGATCTAAATCTTGAGCAAATGGATGTAAATACGGCATTCCCTCACGGTGACTTAGATGAGGAAATCTACATGCTTCAACCAAAGGGGTATGAAGTAAAAGGTAAGGAGAAAATGGTTTGCAGATTAAAGAAGAGCTTGTATGGTTTAAAGAAAGCATCTAGACAATGGTACTTGAAGTTTGATCGATAGATGTTGGATCATGGATTCAGAAGATGCAACTCGGATCACTGCGTCTACACGAAGAATTTGGGAGATGGGAAATTCATCATCCTAATGTTGTATGTTGATGACATGCTGATTGCAAGTGCTAACATGGAGGACATCAAAGACCTAAAAGAGGAGCTGTCTAAATATTTTTCAATGAAAGATTTAGGTGCTGCAAAGAGGATACTTGGTATGAAAATATCAAGGGACAGGACGAAGAAGACAATAAAGCTATCTCAAGAAGATTACATCAAGAAGGTACTAGAAAGGTTTGCAATGCAAAATGCAAAACCAGTTTCTACACCTTTGGCTGGTCATTTTAAACTAACGAAGGATATGTGTCCAAAGACACAAGAGGAGATAGCCTATATGTCTAAACTTCCATATGCTGCAGCGGTAGGTTCTCTAATGTATGCTATGGTCTGGACAAGGCTAGACATTGCACATGCAGTGGGAGTTGTGAGTAGGTTCATGGACAACCCAGGTAAAGAGCATTGGCAAGCTGTGAAGTGGATACTTAGGTATCTAAAAGGGACAACAACAAATGCTTTGTATTTTGGAGGAACTGATATTTTTCTAGAAGGGTATGCTGATGCAGATATGGCAGGTGACAAAGATACTCGAAGGAGCACTACTGGCTATGTGTTCACGGTTGGAGGCACAACAGTAAGCTGGGCTTCAAAGCTGTAGAAAGTGGTTTCACTTTCTACCACGGAAGCAGAGTATGTAGCAATGACGGAGGCAAGCAAAGAAATTCTGTGGCTTCACAGATTCTTAGAAGAGCTTGGATTCAAATAAGACAATTGTGTCTTGTACAGTGATAGCCAAAGCGCTATCCATCTTGCGAAGAACTCAACCTTTCATTCAAGGAAAAAACACATTGAGGTGAGATATCACTTCATACGCACTCTTTTGGAAGAGGGACAGCTAAAGCTAGGAAAGGTGCATACAAGTGAAAATCCTGCAGACATGTTTACAAAGGTGGTCAACAAGGAGAAGTTGAGCTTTTGCTCATCTTCAATCGGCATTCAAGGATAAGAAGCCAGAATGGAAACCAGTCACAGGTTTGGTTTGGAGATCAGTCTCCAAGTGGGAGATTGTTAAGTATGGAGCCTGATTTACCCTTGTAATTTTTTGTGGTAAAAGCGCACATTTGTAAGGCCCCCATTATGAGGAGAAGCCATCGTGAGTGAAGGAAAATCACTCACCGGAAACCAAAATTTTCACGGACAAGAATCAGGGGCAACTTTAGAGGCCCCCGAGACTTTTTTCCGCCGGAATATTCTTTTTCGCCAGAATATTATGGCCGGCCGGCGGCCGGAAAGTGGTCGGAAAACAACCGGTCGGTTGGCCGGTGGCAGGTAGTCAATGGCCGATGGCCAGTGGTCGGAAGTCAATGGCCGGTGGCCGGTGGTCGGAAGTCAATGGCCGGTGGCCGGTGGCTGAATTCAAAAGCGGACTTGTCTTCTCAAGGGCGGCCACACATGGGCGGATTGGAGGGTCCGATTTGGACTTATTCACACAAGGGCGGCTACACATGGCTGCCTCTCATAAGAGAGGGCAGCCCTTTTGGCCTATAAAAGAAGGCCATTTCTACACACATTTCATAGTGTGAAGTTGATGCAATAAGGTGAGTGTGAGGTGGTGAGAGTGAAGCAAGGCGATAGCTCTATCAAGGGTTTAACCCCTTTGTAAACTACTTCTTCTTTTGAAGTGCTAAAGCCATTGAGTGGCTGCTTTTCCGTGGACGTAGCCCACATTGGGTGAACCACGTATATCGTGTGTACTCTCTCTCTCTCTCTAGTCTATAATCTCTTGTGTGTGAAATCTATCTCTCTCCATTAAGTAATCTGCTCAATTATCTATTTAGCTACATCTTTTTTCCTAACAGGTAGTAGGAAAGTGTTTCTCAAACATGCATATAACCTCCACAACGTTTAGTTTGGAGGATGGTATGGAATCTACATGGATCTCCTTTTGTGAGATCCATTGCACCAACTTTGCAAGTTTGTAGATTGTGGTACAGGCATCAGGAGACAAACATCCCACAATGGCCACCGGTAAAATAAACTGTAAAACACGTCTAGCAATGATATTAAAGTTCACACACGGATTTGTTAAACAATTCCCGCTATGATATATTCCACTTCAAACATACCTGACACATTTTATGCCACTCGTGTGACTTCACACTACTACAAGAGGTTGTGTGCACTTGTGACGCTGTTAGAGACGGAAATACATTGGGTTTTTATACTCCCCGGCGTCACTAAGACCGTCACTAACAGCGTCGATACGGGAATGTCGCTATGAGCGTCGCTATAAAAATCGCTATATGCGTCGCTATAGCCGTCGCTATACAGCGGTGGCTATAGCGATGATCATAGCGACGTTTACAGGCCACCTATAGCGACGTTTATAACGATGCGGGAATGTCGCTATGAGCGTCGCTATAAAAATCGCTATATGCGTCGCTATAGCCGTCGCTATACAGCGGCGGTATAGCGATGATCATAGCGACGTTTACAGGCCACCTATAGCGACGTTTATAACGATGCTGTAGAGCCTTATATAGCAATGCTCATAGCGATGCCCGAGAGATTTTTTTTTTGGTGGCAGGGGCATTGCCTGCCACCCATCAACCATCTTGAATGTTTCAATAATTGAGTAAACCTAAATGAATCCAAGATAAGCCCAGATTCACCTTTGAAAGAAAGTGCAAGCTTAGATATAGACCCAAAGTAGTCACCCACAAGACAATATAACCATTAACTCCCATCATTCATAGTATTGTTTGCAGAATAAAGATACAAAACTGACAAAAGTGAATTGATGAAAGTAAATCAATGACAATTGTACACATCATAGGCAAAATCACTTGATTGTTAAACTTTGCAGATGTAATAGTTACAACACCATTTTCATTATTGAAAAAATATACATGGTTTTCCAATAGTTACAAAAAGACGTATAAACATTATCTCATGATACATATGCTATGACAAAAGGAAACTAATGCTATCTAGCTACGGCTAGACTGACGTCGTCTAATCAGATGTCTCATCGCGTCCAAGCGGCGTATTTGTCGAATTTTGCAAGAAAAAAAAACAATAAGACAACTTTCTGTCGTAAGTATAAACATATAATTTATAAAACAATACAACAAATTGAAAAGAGTAAACCCTAATACTAACCATGCCACCGTGAGAACTCAAAATGTCCATCAGGACGTTTAAGCCCTTCTTGCCTGCGTACTTGCGCTCGTACGGTGTGGGGTCACGTCTTGTCATCGACCATTGTCAAAACATACAGAGAATCCATTATGTTAGAATTTAAAAACCCCTAAACCCTAAACGTCTACATGATAGTGCATGTAGTGGACAAAACCCCTTTGTCTCTTCTCTAGCTGTAGCATTTCACAGCATGTTAACATCTTTTCACAGTAGATCTTTGTCTGTAGCATGCAGGTACACCATTCTTGCAATGTAGCTGATGCCTGCTCAAAGCACTTAATTCTTACTCTAGATTTGACGGGCTGTGTAGTGTGTGTGTGTGTGTATGCATGACCGTTTGGAATTGTCATCTTGCATCACTAATTTCTGTGTAGGCTCAATTTTCTCTTCCATTGGCTGATCATGACGGCTTATTGTATGGCAGCAGCAGTTGAACATGCAGGTGGAATTGCTGATCTGCATGGACCGTCGAGGCTGTGAGCGCAACAAATTTTCTCATGTAGGAAAACAGAGTCTTTTTCAGTGTTTTTCATATGAGCATGTTTTTTTCATACAATGCATAACATCATGAGCTTTTGCCGAGAGGCACTCCATACCTAGCTAGGTACGATTGGTGGTAGGGGACCACCGGGCGTAATTGCACCTAGCTAGGTATGCGGTGCCTCCCTCATAGAAGCTCATGATGTTAGAGGTAAGTCACAATTAGTACTAGTTCACGCATGACCATGCAGCATGGGGCATGGTATGCATTGCATGATATCCTTAATCCCAACTATTTCTCTAACTGCCAGCATTAAGCCAATCTTTAAGGTTTATTTTGGGCAAAGTGCACCTTCATTGACATGCACTAAAATCTAACCTTAATCTAAAAAAAGCTAGTCTATCGAACGTAAATCTAGATCTTATTTAATCTTAAACTCAAAATAAACCTAAATATAATATAATCTAACCTAAATCTAAATCTAACGTAAATAAACCTAAATCTAACTCAAAATAAACCTAAATCTAATCTAATCTAACCGAAATAAACCTAAATATAATCTAACGTAAATCTAAATCTACCAAATCTTAAACTCTACATAAACATAAATCTAAAGGTAATCTAACTTAATCGAATTAAAATTTTAACCTAATCTCTTTCTCTCTTTGTTTTCTCCCCTTACCTCTCTCTTTCGTCTTCTTCCCCCCCCTCTCTCTCTCTTTGGTTTTTTATTCTCTCTCTCTTTCTCTTTGTTTTCTCCTCTCTCTCTCTGTTTTATCTCTCTCTCTCTCTCTCTCTCTCTCTCTCTCTCTCTCTTTTCCTCTGTCAATATGTGTGTGTATGTGTTCTTTGTTTATGCATGCTCTCTCTCTCTCTCTCTCTCTCTCTCTCTCTCTCAAAAACACAATGTGTGTGTGTGTGTGTGTGTGTGTGTGTGTGTGTGAGAGAGAGAGAGAGAGAGAGAGAGAGAGAGAGAGAGGGAGAGAGAGAAAGAGGGGAAGGGAACATGAGAGAGAGGAGAGGGAAGGAGCATACCTGGCTCTCCTTCCTCTCCTCATGTATGTGTGTGTGTGTGTGTGGGTGGAGAAGAAAGAGAGAGAGAGAGGGAGAGCGCGGGTTACCTCTTCGCTTGATTGAGCGTCAAAAACTCAGATATGAGATCTGAGTTTTTGGGCAATCTCGGTTTATTTTTTACCCCTGTCGGCATCGCTATGTTACAAGTAAACTAGCAATGCTCATAGCGACGCCCATAGCGATACCGTGAATTTTCACTTTTAAGCGTCGCACTACGAGTGTCGCTAATGTGAAGTACCTCTTGTAGTATCAAACCAGTAAACTTCCCTTCTTTAGTGAAATATGTTTGGAGCGAGTGCATTACACCAATGTGGGTGTCCACACGGATCGAATGATCTCTTTTCCTTTGCATTATTGGTCTCCTGTCAAAATCCATGGTGCTTTAGGGAGTTTTATCGATCCATTGGGTGTTGTCTACGACCAATATTGCTCCATAAGATCCACATTTCTAAGGTCAATTCTGGCCCCCAAAGTATCTTTCTTGCCGATGAGATGGTCCCACATCAGATTACCCACATTCTTGAATATATGCATTGGATCGAGCAAGTGATTGATCATGAGTGTGGGCCAATATGGTAACTCATACCATAGAGAGAGTCCCTTCATCCCCTGGGGCAAACCGTCATTACACATCTCCTTTTGCTCTAACCATGCTCAAGCAGACATCCTCGATGGCTCTCTTTCCAAAAAACCATCGTGTAACTCGTGATTCTCTGGAAGATGCAATTGATGACCTTTGTAGATTTTCTTCTTCAGTGAGGGCGCCCGACGTGCATTAAGTCTAGGTCCACATGTGACACATGCTCTGTATCCGCTTGTTTCAAGCCCTCCATGTATACACATGACAATAGATAAGCTTGAGAAAAACCAAGGTTTATAGTGTTTGAGTTTCAGTATATATCACCTGAGCATTCCGTTAGTCCGGGAGGATAATCATGCATGGTCCACATTAAAATGCCTCTGATTAAAGCATTGCATCAACTTGTGTATCGGCTCATATCCACCACTTCTATGCCAATCCACAATTGTTATAGCTCTTCCAATAGTGGACAAAGATACACATCCATATTCTTCACTTTATACCGCCCCGACACAATCAAGCTTAGAAACAGGTGCCCCTTCTTGGTAGTCAACCACGGGGGAATGTTACATAGTTGACGGTGATGACAACTGGCCATACACTGTAAGGTGTTGACCTCTGACCAAATGGATTTACGCCATCCATAGCCAGGCCGAGGTGCAAATCTCGAGCTTCCCTGGAAAAATCCGGCCATGTGTTGTCTATATGCTTCCAAACTACAAAATCTGCAGGAATCTGTAGCACACCATCCAAAGATCTATTCTCCTCGTTCCATGATTCTAGGGAGGCCATGGACTTACATTCAAGGAAATTTTTGATGCGAGGCAGTAGAGGAAAGTGTCGCAAAACCTTGTTGGGAATGTGGTCTGCACGATCACCCTCCGAGTTGTCAGAAGCTACAACTTGTGGCCTACGTATGCTGCTTGATCGAAGCGCCTACAAACATGTCTATTGGGTTGCAAGATTACCGTCTGTTGGCCAATGTCAAAGTCCCACGAGTTGTAATTTGGCAACAATTCGATCTATAATAGATGGATCAAACTGGCCAAATTTGTGAACGTGCTGCAAAGAAATACGTCTTGTCCGTTGCACAACATGTTTGCATTGATTACAAGGACATAAGATCCTTGTTGAGAGATAGGCATTTTTGTTGGACGGCCCCACATCGTTGTCACTACTCATAATGAATGTAAAAACCTTATAACTTGAACATAAATTTAATCTTCTATTGACATCCTCCGTCTTTTATCTTTCTCTCTCTTAATCTCCCTCACAAATCAAGAAACCATAGATCACACTATAAACTACCTTAAATTCTCTAGCCATGTCCGATCCCCACACATCTCGGTCTAGAGGTGCACGGAGATCAGAACCACCGGGTTATAATCTCGTCTTTATTGGTCAATGCCTATATTTGTGGGTACGAGAAATCTACACACCCATGACGTCTACATTAGAATGCATGTAGCGGACAAAACCCTTGTACCTCTTGTTCAGCTGTACCAATTCACAACAACTTAACATCTCTTCACAATAGCTCTTTGTTCAAGGGATTACTGTGCACATTATATGTCTGCCTCCATTATGAGTATCATGTCGTTGAAAGCTTTCCAACTTAATGCCGCATCTGTGGAGAGGAAGAGAGGGATCACCATAAACCTAACTCTAAATTTAAACCGCAATCCTGAAGGTAAACTTTAATATAAAAACTAAATCCAAAATCTAATCTAAAATCTAACCTAATCGTAAATATAAACTAACCTTAAATCTAACCTAAATCTAAATCTAACATATCCTTTGATTACTTTCTTAATACTAAAGGTTTGACTTCCTTAAACTGCCAAATAAAGAGTCCCTCCTAGACCCCATTCTCTTCCTAATGCTAATCTTAAGTCTAAGCTAATCTTAAATCTTAACCTAATCTTAAATCTAACCTAACCTTTAATCTAACCTAAATCTAACTTAATCTTAAATCTAACCTGAACCTAAATCTAATTTAAATATAAAAACTAAATCTTAAACTTATGTCGACTCTCTCTCTCTCTCTCTCTCTCTCTCTCTATATATATATATATATATATATATATATATATATATTTTTTTTTTTTTTCTTTCCCTCTCTCTTTATCTATATATGTCATAGTATGTCTATTTACATAGACAGACATTGACGAAGCTCTTCACCGACCAATGCACTATTTTCTTGGACAGCGTAGACATTATATTCGATCCACAAGGAGTTTAATTTATCGGATTGGTCTCATAAATCATTTTGAAATTTTAAGGATGTTTAATATAACATTTAGTTTCATATTTTCTCTAATTTTCTCTATTTTTTTAAATCTATCTCTCTCTCTCTCTCTCTTTGTTTTCTCCCCTTATCTCTCTCTCACTCTCTCTTTGCTTTCTCCCCCCCTCTCTCTCTCTCTCTCTCTCTCTCTCTCTCTCTCTCTCTTTGTTTTCTCCTCTTATCTCTCTTTCTCTCTCTCTCTCTCTCTCTCTCTCTTTGCTTTATATATATCTCTCTCATTACCTCTCTTTGCTTTCTCTCTCTCTCTCTCTCTCTCTCTCTCTCTCTCTCTCTCTCACACACACACACACACACACACACACACACACACACACACACACACACACACACACACACACACACTGTGTATGTGTATGCGTATGCGTATGCGTTCTTTGTATATGCATGTGTGTGTACATTCTTTGTACATTCAATGTGTGTGTGTATATGTTTTTTGTTTATGCATGTGTGTACATTCTCTATCTCTCTTTCTCTCTCTCATACACAATGTGTGTGTGTGTGTGAGAGAGAGAGGGAGAGAGAGAAAGAGGGGAAGGGAACATGAGAGAGCGGAGCGGGAAGGAGCATACGTGGCTCTCCTTCCTCTCCTCATGTGTATGTGTGTGTGTGTGGTGGGGGGGGGGGGGAAGGGGGGAAGGGAGAGAGAGAGAGAGAGAGAGAGAGAGAGAGAGAGAGAGGGTGCGGGTATACCTATTTTGCTAGAGCAGCGAAACTCAGTTATGAGATCTGAGTTTTTGGCGCTCTCGATTTATTTTTTTACCCTGTTAGCGTTGCTATGCAACAAATAATATAGCAACACTCATAGCAAAGCACATATCGACGTCATGGATTTTCACATTTCAGCGTCACACTGCTAGTATCGCTAGTATGAAGAAGCTCTTGTAGTGTTAATTAGAGTGTCTAGTTGCTTACATATTGAATCGTTTAGCGAGCCCCGCTTAGTCCTACACGCAGCTCGACTAGTTTCGTTATTTAGTCACTTAGCGACTTAGGGCTAGTCGTGTAGGTCTAATCGGTATTCAAATGGTTTATTAGGGCTTGTTGCTTATAGGTAACTGATTAGGTATTTAGTCCCACATCGCTCAGGAAGGACTACTCCATATTTAGACTGTTGAAGGGTACACACTTAGGGCTAGCCGCTTACTATTAGCCGCTTAGTGTTAGCCGCGAAGGACTTCGAAAAACGAAGTAAAATAACGCAATTGGATGGGGATGTACGGGGATCGCGCATGGCTAGAGAATGTGAGGTTGTTAGAGCTAGCGACAAATAGTAGAAAAACCGCAAACTAACTTCAGAAACACAACACTCTTCAGAAGTGACTTGTGTGCTTCAAAAACACAAAAGGACTTTGATAAACGAAGTAAAATAACACAATTGGACTTCAATAGCACACACAAACTTCAAAAACGCAAACAGATTTCAAAAAATGTATGTCAAACCATAATATATAGGCATTGACCAATAAAGACGAGATTATTAACTGGTGGTCCTGATGTTCGTGCACCTCTAGACCGAGGTGTGCGGGGTTGATTGGGCATGGCTAGAGTATGTGAGGCTGCTAGAGCTAGTGGCAAATAGGAGAAAAACCGCAAACAGACTTCAGAAACGCAACAGTCTTCAGAAATGACTTGTGTACTTCAGAAACGCAAACGGACTTCAATACCGCAGACAAACTTCAAAAACCCTAATATATAGTCATTGACCAATAAAGACAAGATTATTACACTATGGTCCTAATCTCTGTGCACCTCTAGACCGAGGTGTGCGGGGATCGGGTATGGATAGAGAATGTGAGGTTGTTAGAGATAGCAGCAAATAGTAGAAAACCGCAAACGGACTTAAAAATGCAATAGTCTTTAGAAATGACTTGTGTACTTCAAAAAGGAAAATAGACTTTGACAAACAAAGTAAAATAATGCAATCGAACTTCAATAGCACACACAGACTTCAAAAACCCTAATATATAGTCATTGAAAAATAAGGATGAGATTATTATCCTGTGGTCCTGATCTCTGTGCACCTCTAGACCAATATGTGCGGGGATCGGGCATGGCTAGAGAATGTGAGGTTGTCATGTATTGTCATGTAGTTAGTGCGTGTGATCTGTTTATTTGTTGCATCATTGGTAGATAAAGTATGGATGATGGCGTGTCCTTGTGCACATTGCAAGCATCAGATCTTTCAAAAACAAATCTGCAATCACCACATACACAATATTGGTCTCTTTTCCATAGACAAACTACAAGACCTACGTTATCGATCTCAGGGTCCGGAGGCAGTAGATCAACCTTTGCAAGTAGATATTACTCCAACTTCATCCTAGAGAAGACAATTTTCAAACAAACAGCTATCGACTGAGTCCACCCCACCAATAGTCGATTCCATATTTCAAGAAGTAGAGATGGAGCCGATGTTAGACACGTTCTTTGACATGGATCCCATCATTGAAAATCTAGAAGGCGACAACATTCAAGGCAACACTGTGAACCAACCTCAGTCATCCCATCAATATTGACGGCATGATAGCAACGATAAAGAGAACAAGATGATGCAAACTCTTCCACGTATGCCGCTTTACAATGATGCAAAAATCTCAGTTCTTCGTACCATTTTGGCAATGCTTAATTTGCAGTCTGTCTACAGGTGTTATGACGCCTACGGCACAAAGCTTTTCAGGTAAATACATTGTATCCTAAGCATACCAAAGTGCAAATTACAATTCAATAATATGATTGTTGTGTTCACTTGTTGATTTAACAACAAGTTGGTCAACGAGCAAATCTTGCCGGAAGACAATCACATGCCCCCTACCCGTCCAATCGCTAAAAAGCTTCTTACTAACTTGGGCTTGGATTATCAAAAAATACATGCATGCCTTAATGATTGTATACTCTTTTGCAATGAGTATCCAAATTTAGAACAATGTCTCAATTGTGGATCAAACATGTATAGAGAGAACATCCTAGGACAGTACAAAGCAAAGAACAAGGTCGTCTATGTGGCACCACTTATATAAGAGCTCCAAATCTTGTGGACATGGATCGATGTGGTTGATATATCCCAACCAATCGGGCGATGAAATGTACATGTGCAAGGCATTCTCATGTGGACCATGCATGATTGGCCAAGCTTTGGTGAGTGTTCAGGTAAGTATCTTTGAAACCCTCACATATATGCTATGCCAATGCTTTTATATTTTAATTTATGATTTTTCAGGCTTGAATTACTAGGGCAATCATGCATGTCCGAAATGTGGTCCTCGACTTGGCTTCTTCCACTTTGATCATTGCGCAACACAGTTTATGAGGAGCATGGTAGATTTTTGCCTCAAGGACATGAGCTACGTGGACCAAACATATGCAAACATGACATGCATCCACTGAAAGTGAGCGATTGGAAAAACATGTGGCTAGAGAGGGGAGACTTCATGCCACCTGGAATGAAAAGACTTTCTATTTTCCTTGAGCTCCCGTATTGCAGTGACCTGCTGATTAATCATATGCTCGATGCAATACAAATCTTCAAGAATGTGGGGGAGATCATATGGAAAACCATCACTAAAAAAAGGGAGAGCAAGGTCCAAAGAGATGACGTACAGGCTGTGGGTCAAATGCCGAAGATGTGGCCTCGACTTAAATTCAATGGAAAGTTTGCTATACCAAAAGGTACATGGGTTTTGAGTCGTGCAGAAGAGCAACAAGTGAAGAATGATATCTGTTTTGTGGAATGCGAGAAACTCGGCTCTGTTTGATGAGCAAACATTTTATAGTTTCACTTTGCCCTGGAATATCATCAGAGATAAATTGCTTGAAGATTGCATTGCTCTATAGGCATTTCAACAAGAACTTATGATGCAGTTCCTACATAGGATGTAAACATGTAAGATAATTGTAAAATAGAATCAAGAAAGTTCCACGAGAGAGAGAGAGAGAGAGAGAGAGAGAGAGAGAGAGAGAGAGAGAGAGAGAGAGAGAGAGAAGGAGAAGAAAACATCGTGGGAAACTATCCCAAGAGACTTTAAAGAACTATCCGACGAGGAGAGTTGAACTCAAGACCTGTTATTCAAGAGGGAGAGAGAGAGAGAGAGAGAGAGAGAGAGAGAGAGAGAGAGAGGAGAAGAAGAGTATTTTAACGCCGTGGGATAGTTGTTGTGGGAAACTATCCCAAGAGACCTTAAAGCTCTATTGGACGAGGAGAGTTGTGAACTCAAGACGTGTTATTCAAAAGGGAAAAGGGAATAACCAATTATCTACCACACTTGGGTGATAGATCACAAAGATAACAAAGATGTACATTATTACAAGAATGTAATACAGAAAACAGATTTCCAAAAAAAAGAAAAGAAGAGAGAGAGAGAGAGAGAGAGAGAGAGAGAGAGAGAGAGAGAGAGAGGAAGCTTCTTCAATCTGTCTATTAGTTTTGGGTGCCTTCATTTATATTTATAGTCAAGGGGCCCTTTTAATATAATTAATATAATTACAACAAGGTCACGGAGATCAAAAAGCCATACGTGCATCGTAGCTTCGATAGAAAAGCAGAAAAGCTTCTGCTGTTTTAGCTTTTAGGATCAGCAATGGCGATCATCGGGTAAAAAGCAAAAAGCATAGGCACTTGTATAGCAGCTCCATATCCATTTACGTGAGCGAGCGAAGAGACATGGCCACTCAAGAATCAGTATCAGTACATGATGATGATCAAAGCACTTCGTCGGCAATCTTTTGCCCGCATGCAGATTACCGAGTTGATTTTGTAGAGCTTAAATGGCTGCAACCTGGGTGCTCTCCATGGCCACCTATCTGTCGAGCTTGCGCCGTAGTGAAAGGATCTTCAGCACAGAAGTAGCAAGACAGAAGAGGTTGCAATATGATGAAGAGCAACAACAGTTCCAACGGGTGGCCCCCTTGCTCAAGGCGCTTGCTGACAAGCTGCAAATAGTCGACCAGGAGCATCAAGTCGCCAGCGCAGAGCAGCGTACTTACGTGAAGGACAACATAGCATCTCGCATAGAAGATGAGGTCCCAGTTACAGAAGAAAACTCGTTCATCCAAGAAGTGATTGCTAGGCTACCATCTTCTCTCTATGTAGATTGGTGGGCACATTGACAATGCCCTAAATCCCTCCCCTCGGAATGCACATAATAGGAATACCAACCTTTGGTGGTTTGGAATCACTAGAGTCAGAGTATATTGGATTTTAGGTTGCATTGATATTATTTTTCAATTGGTGATTTGGAATCCCTTGACTACAAGCTGTATGGATTTTAGGTTGCATTGATATTGTTTTTGAAGGATTTGTCCGCCATATAATTAAACCCCACACGATACTTGTGAAGTGCTCACATATCCTTGCTTGTATTGTAAATTTTCCCGTTGAAAAATGAAAAATCATGGTTGTAATTCCATGATAGGACCTTGATTTTCAAGGTTAAAAATTAGGCATCTTAGTTATAAATCCCTGCAAATACCTGATTTTGGCATAAAATCAGTTTGTTTGACTGATATGCTCTTGAAAAACATGACCAAGAAGATGGTTGTTCTTTTTTTTATAACAGTGCTTTTGTACACATGATCATACATTTCAAGCCTCTTGCAAAATATCAAACTTTGGCTCTGACCATAACAGAACTCAAGTAGTGTAAATTTGTGTATTTTGATAAACGATTTGAGCACCACATCTCAGTTGGAGATGGTTATTTAAGGCTTTAGCATATACTTGTGTACTCGTGCACGGAGTGGCAACTTTGTAGAACCTATTTGAAATTTGAAAGGCATTCATTAGGAAGAGAATGAGGTATAGGAGGGCCTCTTTATTTGGCAGTTTAAGGGAGTCAAACCTCGAGTATTAAAGAAGCAATGAAAGGACAACTTTTGAATTCAAACTTGCAAAAGGGATAGTTTATTTGAATTCAATTTTGTTTTACCAAAAATGAAATTCAAAATCTAGCGGACAAAACCATATCATGTAACATATCTATGGAAAGAGCTTGGCGTGTAGATTACAAATCTATTATCTCGGCTTAAATCAGAAGTTATATGTAGGATTTATGGAAGGCCAAAAATCATAAAACTGTCCATCTCCTTTTTGGGGGAAAAAAGTGCACCCTTTGACCACCCTTACACCTCTCTTACACACCCACCATTCTTGCACACATGGCATGCATCTATTTGTCAAAATGTTAATTACCTCCATAACACTACAAGAGGTTGTGTGCTCTTGTGACGCTGTTAGCGACGGAAATACACTGGGTTTTTATAACCGCCGGCGTCGCTAATAGCGTCGCTACCAGAGCGTTGCTATATGCGACGCTATAGGCGTCGCTATATGCGTCGCTATGAGCGTCTCTATATAGCAACACATATAGCGACGGTCATAGCAACGATTATAGCGACGTTTACACAAAAGTCTATAGCGACCCTCATAGCGACGCTACAGAGCCATAAATAGCGACGGTTATAGCGACGCCCGAGAGAAATTGTTTTTGGTGACAGGGCATTGAATGCCCTGCCACCCATCAACCATATTGTACTTGATTCACTTTTTAAAAAAAGTGCAAGGGTAGATAATAGACCCAAAATAGTCACCCACAAGACGCATTGTTTGCAAAATTGACAAGCGTAAAATTGACAATTGTACACATCATAAGCAAAATGAATTGATTGGCAAATGTAATAATGACAATTGTACAACATCATAGGCATAAAGAATTGATTGGAAAAATGAACTGCGGTGACAAATGTAATAATATACATGGTTCAAAAAGACGTATAAAATCCGTCTCATGATACATAAGCTATGAGAAACCCTAAACTAATGCTATCTAGCTACAGCTAAACTGACGTCGTCTAGTCAGACGTCTCATCGCGTTCAAGCGGCGTATCTGTCGGATTCTGCAAAAAAAGACAATAAGACAGCTTTCAGTAAGTATAAACATATAACGACATTTATAAAACAATACAAAAAATAGAAAAGAGTAAACCCTAATACTAACCATGCCGCCGCGAGAACTGAGAATGTCCATTAGGGCGTTTAAGCCCTTCCTGCCTGCGTACTCGCGCTCGTATGGTGTGGGATCACGTCCTGTCATCGACCACTGTCAAAACATACAAAGAATTCATTATGTTAGAATTAAAAAACTCATAAACCCTAAACTATCGAACATAAAGAGCAATGCGAAAACACTTACAAAATCGGCCTCAAATGATGCCCATCCACCGCTCCCCAAGTGGTGCGAGCTCCCTGCCTCTACTCGCGCTCTGGCTGCATCCTTTTGTTGCTTCCACTTGTCGGGATTCTCGCGCGCTGCTTTCTTCGCATTCTTCCAATCTTCTTTGGCCAGCCAATCTGGCCTGTTCCACCCATGCTTGATTGCTTTTTGCACTTCGAAACGCTTGTGTTTGCAATATTCGCGCATTCGAATCTTCATCAGGTCTTCATTGAAGCGCTGATCCCGTGTTGAAACGGGAAACTCATCATGAAGTATGTTGATGACTCTGTTTTGTAAATCACTTGGTACTTCACTCCATTTGTTTAGTATGTAGTGTCTAAACAGCTGCTGAGAGCAAAGACCACGCATACGCGAGATCACCTTCTTGCCGTCATCATCCATGATGATGCCGCCGCTGAAGTCGACGGAGTAAGGCAAGCCCTCTGGCCGGTGACGCGTGAACTTGGGTGTCCCGGCAGGGGTCTCTAGCGGCGTGTCGATGGGGGTACGGACGTCAGGTGTCTCCACCGGCGTCTGGGCCCCGAAGCGAGGAGTGTCGAGTGGGGTGGCTCCTGGCGGAGTAGGTAGAGGTGTGTAGCTGCTAGGAACAATCAGCCGTCCAAAACCTGGCGTAGATGGCGATGCTGTGGCTGGTGTGGGGGCGGGCAAAGAAGGGGAGGGTAAAGAGCCTCGTCGAACACGAGGCGGTGTGGAGGCATCAGTGGCGGAATCCCCACAACAACCGCCACCGCCACCACTAGAGCGCCGGTGTCTAGACGAGTGTGAAGCTCGTCTCGTCGACGCCGAAGCTTCGGAGCGCGCCGAATGCTCCGAAAGAGAGGGAGATGTGGATGGAGTAGGAACGCGCGATGATGCACCAGAGCGATGACGCTCCACGTACCACTGTCTTTGCTGCGGTGACAAAGAAGAAAGAAACTCCTCATCATCCATACCTGCATTAAACACACGAATATTTAAACTTAATATTGAATGGATAGAGTAGACAATGACACAAAGACCATTAAATACAATGACGTAATGACGCATATAAATACAATGACGCAATGAATTGAGTGATAGAAGAGGCAAGTCGAAAACTCAGAATTTTCAATCAAAAGATGTAATCGATCCTCAAAATCTCTTGCAGCGTGCCGAAGTAAGTGAGTTCCGCCACCACAGGATCTGCATGAGAGGAACGTCGTCGACTAGACTGTTCAAATTTTTCCATGATTCCACAATCTTGAGTAAAACGCTTTTTGTCGATTCGTTCCACCCTAAAATGTCGACCTTTACACCATGCTGCTGTGTATGACTTATACTACAACGAACAAAGATTATGAGTGGCCGTTCAAACGTTTAGAAATAAAGTCACTAGCTAGTCGTACATTGCAAACTTACCTTGGTCGCGCAACCCCGAGAGTACTCCCACTCTTCCTCAGTCACTTCGTCACCGCATTGTTGTGCGCTTTTCAATTGGTTGTGCAACCATCTTAAGCTCATGAAGGTTGGTAGGCTCTCCAGAACCGTCGGATAGTGCATCGGTGGTCGTCTTCCCCGTCTCCACTCGATTCGTGCCCTTTGTCGCTCTTGCTTTGCATCCTCATATTGTGAAATCCACTTTTGCATCACTGGATAAGCCTTTCTGAATCCATGATCGTCTCGATCATTTCATCAATCTCGGGCTCAAACATTGCCTCGTTGGGAATGTGCTCTGCATGATCATCCCCCGAGCTGTCAGAGGCTACATCTTGTGGCCTCACATATGGTGCTTGACCAAAGCGCCTGCGAACACGTCTATTGGGTTGCAAGATTGCTGCTTGTTGGCCAGCGTCAGAGTCCGACGAGTTATAATTGGCAACAACTCGATCTATAATAGATGGATCGAACTCCCCAAAATCGCGAACGTGCTGCAAAGTAACACGTCTTGTCCGTCGCACAGCATGCTTGCATTGATTACAAGGACATAAGACCCTCGTTGAGAGATAGGTGTTTTGGTTGGACGGTCCCACATCCTCGTCACTACTCATAATGAGGATAAAAATCTTATAACCTGGACAACAAATTTAATATTCTATTGGCATTCTTCGTCTTATCTCTCTCTCTCTCTCTCTCTCTCTCTCTCTCTCTCTCTTTACCTCACATTCTCTAGTCATGTCCAATCCCCGCACACCTCGGTCTAGAGGTGCACGGAGATCAGAACCACCGGGTTATAATCTCGTCTTTATTGGTCAATACCTATATTTGTGGGTACAAGAAATCTACAGACCCACGTCTACATGATACTGCATGTAGTGGACAAAACCTCTTTGCCTCTTCTCTAGCTGTAGCACTTCACAGCATCTTAACATCTTTTCACAGTAGATCTTTTCACTGTTCGTCTAACTCTAAACCCTAAACCGTAAGTAATTCTTGCGTGGACTCGATCTAACGTAAATAAACGTAAATCTAACTAAAAATAAACCTAAATCTAATTTAACGTAAGTCTACATCTAACCTAATCTTTAACGTCTTTTGGGATAGTTTCCTACGACGTTAAAACTCTCTTCTTCTTGTGTGTGTGTGTGTGTGTGGGTAAACCTAAATAAACCTAAATAAACCTAAGTCTAATCTAATATAACATAAATCTAAATCTAACGTAAATTATGTTATATTAAAAACAAAGAACTAAACTAACAGGGATTATAAGAACCTTAAAACTGATTTAACACATAATTTTTCACATAACTCGGCAAGAGTTGGCATTCTCATCACTAAAGATGTGAGAGTTAACTTCCGACGGTGACGCTGCCTCATCTCCATCCACATCTGACGACAGAAATTGGCCCTTTAGACCGTTCTTGCTCTTGTTACTAACTTTGAAGTTGCTGTTGAATGACTAGAGGTTGTCTAGATGGTCATTGTGTCGGGGATGTAGTGACTCTTGCCGCCCTGAAGATCCACCTTCTTCCCTATCTTCTGAAGACATTTTACCAGTACTTTTGGATCGACGGAGCCCACCATGAGTGAAGGCAGCAATACCCTATATTCCATTGAGGGCTTTCTTCACCCGCTTCATGCAGGCATCACAGTCTATGGAGACCTAAATCTAATCTAATATAACGTAAATCTAAATCTAGCGTAAATAAACGTAAATCTAATTAAAAATAAACCTAAATCTAATCTAATTTAACTTAAATAAACCTAAATCTAATTTAACGTAAGTCTACATCCAAACTAATCTTTAACGTCTTTTAGGATAGTTTCCTACGACGTTATAACTCTCTTCTTCTTGTGTGTGTGCACGTGTGTGGATGTGTGTGCCAATAAAAAGAGATAAATGGTATAACCTTTCTATCACCCATGCCAAGTATGATAGATTGGTTATGCCATTTCCCTCTTGAATAATAGGTCTTGAGTTCTTTAAACTCCTCGTCGGCTAGATCTTTAGGTCTTTTAATTTTAATTAGTGTCCTACGATGTTAAATTAGTTTCTCTGTCTTTCTCTGTCAATGTGTGTGAGTTTTTTTGTTTATGCATGTTTTCTCTCTCTTTTCCTCTTTCAATGTGTGCGTTTTTTGTTTATGCATGTTCTCTCTCTCTTTTCCTCTCTCAATGTGTGCGTTTTTTGTTTATGCATGCTCTCTCTCTCTCTTTTCCTCTCTCAATGTGTGTGTGCATTCTTTGTTTATGTATGTGTGTGTGCGTTTTTGTTTATGTTTGTACTCTCTCTCTCTCTCTCTCTCAAAAACACTATGTGTGTGTGTGTGTGTGAGAGAGAGAGAGAGAGGGAGAGAGAAAGAGGGGAAGGGAACATGAGAGTGAGGAGAGGGAAGGAGCATACCTAGCTCTCCTTCCTCTCCTCGTGTGTGTGTGTGTGTGGAGAAGAAAGAGAGAGAGAGAGAGAGAGAGAGGGAGAGAGTTACCTGCTCCTTGCTTGAGGGCGCCGAAAAACTCAGATATGAGATCTGAGTTTTTGGGCGCTGTCTGTTATTTTTTTAGCCCAGCCGGCGTCGCTATGAGCGTCGCAAATTTACTTGTAAATTTGCGACGCTCATAGCGACGCCAGGATTTTTTTTTTGAGCGTCGCTGTGTGAGCGTCGCTAATATGAATAGCCTCTTGTAGTGTAATCTCATGGCAAATAAAGAGCGCCCCCTAGACCCCATCCTCTTCCTAATGTAAGATTTTCATTTTCACCCATTGTCTTAGCTTGTGTTTATTTTTTTTGCCACACACACACACACACACACACACACACACACACACACACAAATTTAAAGGCCAAAATGACCTATGAGACCAAACCGATACAATCCTTGTGGATCTAATCCAATGTTATGTTACAAAGATAAAATAAAATAAAATGAAGTACAGTGAAAGAATAAAATTACCATACTGAAATCATCATCACCGAGGATGCCCGGCATCGGGCGTTGTCCGAGAAATTATTGCATCGATCGTTGAAGAGTTTGGTCAATGTCCACCTCTATAAATAGTCGTACTAGGCGTCTCCCATATCGTGCTAGAATAGTCGTGATTCTTTGATGGAGCCTCCTATAGCAAGCTACCAAGTGGACTCATTGAGAGCACGTTGTTCATAAATGTTCTTAAATATGCTTCCCATGTCCTAATAAATTTTTATGAAATTTTTGTGATTGGAAACAAATCCACACGCATTGATGCTTCCAATGATGGATGTTTGTATGGAGTCCCTTGGACAATTTTAGCAATTCGATTAATGATGTTGTACACTCGGTGTATACTATATGTATTCTGACGTTGATATGGCTATTGCTCTGTCAAAGGTTATTCTTGCAAGCGTAAATAGTGACTTTATAACTAAGGAATCAAAGAATATCCATGTATATATTCCTTAGGGAACGAGTTGATATAAATGTGAAGTGTGTTTTTGAAGAAAGTAAGGGATTTTAACTTAAATATAGTTATGCATGTGGATGGTACAATAGCTTGTAAGCCTCTAATTTGTGTGATTGAAGATAAGAATATCATGTAAAGGATGATGTTGGACATGTTGAAACAAATGAAAATGCTACACTAGGACACCAAAGACTGATGACATTATTGATGCTCCTATGGATGTAAACTATATGTGTTCAGTGTTACCATATACATGTGGTAGTGATGAGTGTGAACACACTTAGGACCGTCGGGGCATTTTTTCCTCTCTTGGAGGTTTTTCCCCCCGTGCATTGTATATACGCCCATCACTCTAGGGCTAAATTATCTTTCCATTGCACACTAAGTACAAGGCATTTCACACTAAGTACAAGGCGTCTGGAATATTGTGCAAGGCATTGATGTACATCCTCATTTTGCACACTAAGTACAAGGCGTTTGGAATATTGTGCAAGGCATTGATGTACATCCTCATTTTGAGGATGTAGGAGATGTTGAGGATGTTGCAGGTATTGCTGCTATTAGAGTTGTTTTGCCTACAACTGAGAAACCTTGTTGTTGGGATATAAAAGATGCGCAAGCTCATGCATTGATTGTGTTGTCTGTGAAGCACACTATTACTCCCCACATTTGTTCAACCAAACATGCTTGGGATTTTCTGGATGGTCTTTATGCAAGTCGCAATGAGGCTAAAATTGCATGCTGCATAAAGAGCTAGAATCAAAGATTATGCATGAGGAAGATGATATGAACACTTTCCTTGCCGGTGTCAAGGATATAACTGAGAAACTTATTTTTGTAGGTGAAGTCATTTTAGACAGTTCCATTGTGGAGATTGTTCTTGATGCCTTGCCAGATTCTTAACAGACTTTTTCTAGTACCTGGAGACTTATGACCCAAGGAAATCTTGAAGTTGTCAAGTTTGATTCATTATGCACATTGTTGTTTGCAAGAGTCGCTTTCCAGAAACAAAAGTCTAGACATTGTGCAGTTGAATAGGCCTTTACTGCTGCTCAAAGAAAAGGTGGTAACAGTAATGCAACCACTTCTCATGGTTCTTCTCTCGTTCTTTTGCGAGTAGAAAATCACATGTTCCTAATGGTTCTGCTTGTAGAAATTCATATGGAAATTCTGGTGATAAGGGAAAAAAGAAGATGCATTGCCATTATTGTAAAGCTAATGATCACTTGATCAAGCAGTGTCCTAAGTTGAAGGCCAAATAGGCAAAGAAGAAAGAGGGTGGTTCCACTACAAATGCAACTATTGTTGAGTCTTTTGTGAAAGGAGACTATGATGCTGATGGTGATGTAGAATGGGCGTTTAGTGCAGAGTGTACCTATAATCCTGCTATCCATGATGCATGCATGCCAGTTGCTGCAGATTCACATGTGTGGTATTTTTACAGTGGTGCTACAAAGCACATTACCTCACATCATGATTTGTTCACCTCTCTTCAGTCTATCCCACATGGGAATTCAGTTACTTGTGCCAACACTGCCTCTTATCCGGTTCAAGGAGTTGGAAAGATTGTGCTTACTACTGCAAATGGTGGTTCTTTCACACTTGTTGATGCACTTTATGTACCCGGGATCAAGAAGAATCTTTTGTTTGTATCTGCACTTGCTAGACTTGGTCTTGTAGTCAAATTTGTGGATGACAGATGTACAATACATGATCTTAGTTTTGGTGAAGCAATTGTTGCATCTGGAATTTTATGTCATGGGCTGTAGAATCTCACTTTGTATGAAAAGTGTGGGTAGAATTTTGCAAATACAGTTGTGGATTCTAAGTCTATTTCAGATGAAAAACTTTGGTATGTATGTTTTGGACATCTGAATTTTGCAAGTTTGCTACGATTGCAAAAATCTGATATGGTTGCTTCTTTGCCGCCTCTTGAAGCACCTCTCAAACATGTTTGTGAAGGCTATATTTTGGGTAAGATGCAGCGTTCTAAGTTTCCAAAGGATGGTTTGTTACGGCCACATGCAGGTTGCAGCTTGTGCATAGTGATGTTTGTGGGCCCATGCAAACTCCATCCTTGGGAAATTACCTTTACTTCGTGACTATCACATGGTTGGCTCACATCTAGGCAATCACTAGAGGCATAGGGATTCTATATAGGACATAGAAAAATTTGGGTTCCTAGACCACAGACCATTGCACATCCTCCTAGATCTACTATAGTTTCTTTGACCACACCTATCCCTTAGAGATCTAGACCATTTTCGTGACCAGTAGAGAGGTCTACTCCAAGCCAAGGACATACACGAGGTAGATATCCACGACCACATATGAGGAGAGCTCGACATACCTTCCTTAAGATACCACGGACATTGAAAATTTGGCTACCAAAGAGCCTACCACTTATCAGACCACAGGGTGCCATGAGCCATAGCTCACCAGAGATTCCTATTGATCATGCTATTGATTTAGAGCTAGGCAAGAGTCATCCACTGAGGGATTCTAAGATACATAGTTATTCGATGACACAGTCATAGGCTGATGTCCTCCCTAGACCCATTACTTGTGCTATAGATTCTACCATCCATATGGAGCTAGGTGCTAGCTAGCCATTGACCATTAGATAGAGAGCTAAAAGATTACAGGCTTTATTGTTTGGAGAGAGTTCCCTTATCCCTCCTAGTTGCACTAGACCATTGACTTGAGCATATTGACTATGGTGCACTAGCTGCATGCATTTATACTAAAGGCATTTTTTTCCTACGGCTTTTTTCCCTCTAGGTATCCAGGTTTGAGACCTAGTTTAGGATTTCTTTCATTTTGTAATAAAACTTTCACTACTATGCTGACACACCTTTCTAGGTGGTAGTGTCTTGCCTTATGATTGTGCAGCATAGATGGACTTCAGCTTCCAGATTGCATGGTTCCATTGAGCTTCAGAGTTATATGCCAATTTCCACAGCTACTGAGGAGCTGCATCATATTTCTCCAGGTGTATCACTTCCCGTGCTATATGTTTTTTACACCTATATTTGCTTATTGTGGCTTTTCAAGGTTTCATTGAGTCCATTTTATTATGTCTTGCTATCTGCTAGTAGAGATAAATAAGTTTGTGCATGCTCTAGTTAATTAACATAGAGTTTAGTCTTATTGATAAGCCTTGAGGTTAGGAAGCTGTGACTTTAGGTTAACTCATCTACTTGACCTACTAGTCCTAGTTGGCGAAATTATTTAAATGTTTGAGACCTTAGGAGGTTTTTAGGCATAGAGCGGCTTTCTCACTTCACAACAAAGAGCGCTATTAAGAATACAAAAGGGTATGGAAGCACAAAAGTGCCACAAGTGTAAAAGCTTAAGCTGGAGGAGAAATCCCAGCTGGATTTTGGTACTTCACTCACGTATAGCCTATGGTATTAGAGTCCTAGAGATTCCCAGTGGGGCGTTTTTTCTTGAGAAGCAAAAAACCTCGGGCATACACTATAAGCACTCGTGAAAAATGATCTTAAAAGCAATGTGAAAAAAAAAACAAAGAAGAAAAGAGAAATAAAAATGAAAGAGAAAAATATTAGACTTCCATTGAGTTTAAAATAAAAAATTCAAGCTTTTGTTTGGAGTTGTACAGTTAGTTCGCTTATCTTTGCTCATAAACACAAATAGGGAATCTTGCCTTTTAGATAATTTTTCTAACTTAGCTAGTAGTAGAGTGATTGATTTAACCCTTTGTCATAGCTAACTAATTGATAGACTCATCCATAAGCCCAAAACTCTTGTTTAATTATTTCTAGCAAGTGAAATTTATTTGTCTTTTATTGGCAGTTTAACAATTCATATTTCTTTGCACTTAGTAATTCCATGATGTGCTTTACTTTGCCTTATGCCTTATTTGCCACATGATTATGCTTGCTACTTCATTGCCTTTTGTCTTTTGCAGGAACATTCTTCCTGAAGCGTTCACCACGAGATATCTTTGTCGGGGACAACAAAGCCTAGGAAGGGGGGAATGTTGGATGCATCCAACGTCAGCAGCCATTTTCACCTTCTCATGGACATTATTTTTCCATTTGCTATGTATATATTCATGGGCTCACATTGAGTTCCAAGTTTTATCTATTTATTCACTTCATGTACTTTGGGCGGCCGGCCATAACTTTTAAAACCCTACGTATATAAGTGAATGTAGCTCGGAGATATCATTCTGAGAGAAACCTAGAGTAGAGAAAGAGAAGAAGGAGGCTATGGAGGTGGAAGCATGGAGCCGCAAGTACTCTCTTCACGGACTGATTATATGCATGCAATGAAGATGAGTCCTTTTGCCTTTCTCGTGCTTTTCATTAAGTTGTGTATTAGTGTCTTGATGGTGTAGATTAAGAACTAATCACTCTCTAATTCTTGACTGCCTATTGTATGCTTGATTTTGGCAATGTATGCATGATTAGATTAGTGTGTAGATTAAGGATTTTTGCATGCATTGCTCTAATCATAACTCCATGAGCTTGGGTGAGCTTGTGATTACCACGTGACCACGAAGATTAGTAGAGAATGCAACGATTAGCAACCTTGATTAGCATAAGGGTTAGAGTGTGTGAATACACTAATCCCCTTCATTAGTTCTCTCTTCTTCCTATTGTAGATAATATCATGTGATTTCCCCACTCAATTCTATCTCATTTCTCTCACATAATCACCCATGTGTGATGTTTCCATGCCCTAGCTGGGTCGCTACCATCCTTGGATTGATAATTTTGTTGATTCTTTGGAGCTATGCTACTAGGGAGTTAACAGTAAGTCCGCCAGGTAGCTTGCAGAAGTGATTTCTAGACTATCTCCAAGGTAGGTTTCACTACCAATTGTCAACAACATCCACAAACATTGTAATGGGATTGCATAAGTAGCTTGTGCATGAGCATGAAGCTCTACTTATTAGATATGGTTGTTAGGAAAAAAAATTGCATTCAACTCAATGTAGACTCTTACACTTATTTCTTGATGTCAAACATGCAAAGGACCCTTGCACAATGATCCACATGTTGTGGACACACTATAGCATCAGCCCTTGTTTCAACATTATCAACCTTGTTTTGCATGTCATAATTTCCATGTTCAATTATAGTGGCAAGTGTGCAAGCTTCCACTTCCATGTGTATGTATACACTTAGAGACTTATTGAGTGTGTCCTACAAAACACATGCCATATCCATGCCAGGCCCATCTAATCTCGTGGATCATTCATCTAATCAACACTAGATCCCTCAGTGAACACATATAATTTACATCCATAGGAGCATCAAAATGTCATCATTCTCTGGTGTCTTGGCATAGCATTTGCATTTGTTCCAACAAGGCCAACATCATTCTTTACATGATATTATTATCTCCAATCACAAAAAGAGGCTTTCAAGCTATTACACCATCCACATGCATATCTATATTTAAGTTAATAGCCCTTACTTCCTTCAGAAACACACTTCACATTTACATCAAGCTCGTCCCCTAAGGGGTATCCACATGGATATTCTCTAATTCCTTAGTTAGAAAGTCATTATTTACGCTTCCAAGAGTTTATAATAGCATTGACCTTGGATAGAACAGTAGCCATATCAATGTCAAAATACATATAGTGTTTAGTGAGTGTCCAAGATCATGAATTGCTAAAATTGTCCAAGGGACTCCATACACCCATCCATTATTGGAAGCATCAATGCATGTGGGCTCAAGTACAATTTTAGAGTGTTTTTGGCATAACTCACTAGTGCTAGCTATTGAGTTTGCACTCTAGGAGATTCATTCATATTTATGGGGGCGTGTCACTTACGTGAAGCTACATAGGAAAAATTGCCTTATATATAAACTCTATTTCACTAACCCACCCCTTATCTACAAATCTTAAAGAACATATGGCTATAGAAATGCACATAAAGATGGAGAAGATGAAGGAAAATCTCAAGAGCACAGAATACATGAAATAGTATTAAAGAGAGTGCTAATAGAAAGATAAGGATTGTTGTCCAATGATGGGCATATATAAAGTCCGGGAGAAAAAACTCTTAGTGAGAGGGAAAAGGTCACGTGGTTGTCAAAAGTGTGTTCATATGTATTATTACTATAATAAAGTAAAAAATCCCATATGGGAGTGATATAGTGAACAAGAGCTAGCATCGGGGATATCACTCATATATAGAAAAGTGCTAGAAACTCTGTTATTTGTCCACGGACACGATTAAACCCAAAACATTGCAAAAAAAATTCAAACTCTCATGAGGTAGAGCCTTTATGAAAAGATCAACAGGGTTATCTTGCATAAGCACATAAGATAAGCACCAACCCACCTCTTTGCAAGAAAGAGCTTTAAGAGTTTGCCTTTGTTGGCAATTTTTGAAATTTGCAGAATAAGTATATTTTAGCTCATGATCATGAGTGTTAAGGCTACTAATACAAGACATACAAGTCCCTAGCAAGGTTTTCTAAAAAGTTATTAGGACATGGGAAGCATATTTAAGAACATCTATGAACAACAGGCTCTCAATGAAGTCCACTTGATAGCTTGCTATAGGAGATCTCTCTCTCTCTCTCTCTCTCTCTCTCTCTCTCTATATATATATATATATATATATATATTGTCAGGACAAGGGTCCTACGGAGCAAGGCCCAACCTAGGGGTCAGGGACCTAGGCCAAGGGCCTGGACTGGACCAGTGCGGACTGGGGTTCCGCTTAGGGCAAGTGCTAGGAGCTAGCCTATATAAGGGGCGCTAGGGAGTAGGATCCTATGTTCAGTTACCCTAGGTCTTACATTGGTATCCGAGCTCAGGGGGAGGGAGGAGCTATGGAGGAGGAGGAAGCCTTGCACGCTTGGTTGCATGATCTCTCTCTCTCTCTCTCTCTCTCTCTCTCTCTCTCTCTCTCTCTCTCTCTCTCTCTCTCTCTCTCTCTCTCTCTCTCTCTCTCTCTCTCTCTCTCTCTCACGGGTCATGGACCTTCCTTTGCATGCTTTTTGCATGCTCATGATATTATCGACGAGGGAGAAGCGCCCTTGACAGGTGGGGAAGGCGTGGTCCTTGAAGGGAGGCCGAGGTCGTGGGGAGGGCCCCTTGAAGGCACAGCGCCGACGAGCTTGAGGCCGCGGGAAGCGCCTCTTAACTGCAGAACGGAGGAGCTCGAGTTGCATGGTTTGAAGCGCAACTAACTCCAAACAAGTTTGCCTCGCCATGATCACCAAGGTTCGTCTCTACCACGAGGGCCGAAACGTCGTGCAGGGCCTCTGCGAGTTCGCCTTCTCTGGCTGCACCATTTACAGAAGCCGCCATAGCTTGTTGGCCTATTTTCCCACTTGAACGCCCAAGGCCAAGGGCCTTAGGGCACCAATTGTAAAGGTAAGGGACGGAGCCCATGGACCAACTCCCCCTCGGCCTCAGACTTCGGTAGCTTGGCATGCCGCCATGTTAGGGGACGTAATCGACGATGCTGTAATCTCGATCCAATTACAACATGCGCAGGTGACTTTCAAGGCATGTTCACCTTGGCACGTACATGATACTGCAAGGAGAAATTCTACATTCCTGTCGAGCAAGTGATGAGGATTACAGGTGCATCCAAGGACATATGCAGGTAGTGGGGACAATACGGAAAGTTGGGCTGAAATCCGCAACCAAGAAATAGACGATCAACTTGAGTTTTGACTCTAGTTCATGGAGAGATTTACCTTGATATTCTGTAGCAGATCATCAAAAATCACATAAGGTGATTATGCAGGGTGTGCAAAAATCTTATGACTCAACTATAGCAATGACAAGAGTCGATAGTGAAGGCTCTATGGTCATGTTTTCGAGTTTCCCAGGAATCGATGGTGAAGAAACTGCTTGACCTCGGACACGGACACAAACGGATTATCAGGTTTGCAATTTCACATTCTTGAAATTTTCATAGCTTTAATTATACAATTGTATTGCAAAGTATGTTCTTATGTTTATCTCGGACATGGTACCATGAGAGATTACCTCCGGGGCCAGTATGACCAAGGTTAACATATTACGTCCAATTTTGATATTCATTACCATAATTTGGACTAAGGAGTACGGCTCCAATAAAGATAACCTCTGTACGGGTTTTTCCACGAGGCATGGTTGTCTCATAGTAGAGGCAACTCAGGCATGGCCTGTGCCTTATAAGGCAACGTTGGCAAGGCCGATCCCGATTATAAATTCCATTCTCCACAACAGGTAATCAAAATAGGTGAAGTTGAATCCATTGCCGGCCATGTCTATTGAACCAAACATCAGTATCTGGAAAACCATTTCTCGATTTTCTTCTTGCTGGCAACTAATTCGATTCTTCCGACGGTAAGCTTCGTCGACAGGTGTACTCAATAAGGTACGCAGTTGATATTTGTTTATTGAACATGTGCTTCATAACTATGGTATGCCAAGTGCGTCTACAATTGATCGCCGATATCATTCATACACTCAAGCACGTACGAGATGAACATACGCCGCAGATCTCATTCTGTTTTTCCAGCAGATCTACAAGTAGACAAGGTCTATTTTTTGTGCATGATCGACAAGGTCGAGTCTCTTTGCTATGATGTCTGTCGTCAATAGCATTTGTTGGCAATGAGGCCAGACAGAGTTCTATGCAGCAAGGCTTCAATTTATAAATCTTGCATTGAGGTTGGCCAGGTGTGGCATATGCTATGAGAATACAAAATTGGGAAGAAATAGGCAATGTGTTTGCAGGATATTTCATTATGTACCAGATGGGGGTATAGGATATACGAGGGCATCTGTGCAGATATGGCTATGGGCCATTTTGGAATGAAATTTTTTTCTTCCAAATTTCATGACAACTGGTTGCAGCAACAACGACCAGGTTAGCCAAGTAAGTTTTTCTTGTTTTTCCCTGTTTACACCTTACTTGGCAATTACTGTCATTGTGCAAAGCAAAGTGCTTTGGCAATTTTATATGAAGCAACGCTTTGAGGAACTGGCAAAATAGGGAATATCACTCATAGAATCCCTACCAGTCTAAACTGTGCACAACACTTATGGTTTTGGTTCTCAAAATTGACGCCATCACTCTCTGCAAGGATTTACAATTCTGCATGCAAGGTATGCTAGTGAGGTGGATTCAATTCCCCCACTTCATGCAATTACACTTTCGCTATCACACTCGCAACTTTGTCAAGGATAGATTGTTTAATATGATTGTTGGTTGCTATCAACACACAACACCACTAAAAGGAGCCTAATTCTAGGACTTATTTCACGGGAAATCACGACCCCTACAAGGTAGGTGGATCGGAATGAGTTTTGTGTTTTTCTGTTACCTCTCTCGATGCGAGAGTCATATCGGAAACCTGGGGAATGCTTATACGATAAGCTGCAAGTTAGGCATAAGACGTGTAAGAGCACATAGCTTGGGCACACACTCTAAAAACTTAAGGAAAGTTCCTTAGCCCAACATGCTCTTCTTTTCGTTCTCTTCTCTTTAAGGAAAAAATGACAATCTTCTAAGAAGCTTTTGATACATGTTTTGCTCGTGAGTCAGCTTGAGCCAAGGTGCTCTAACTCACAGCTAGCACGTAGCTAAGATGCTACTCAAATTAGTCTTCATCAGTTCGTCGATTGAACACTATTTTGCCTAAGGACTATGAGCCAAATAGGCTAAGAGCCGTTGTTAGGCCAAGGGTAAGACCCGCCTCTTGGTATTCCTTGGATGATTGTTCTCAAGATTGAACAGCTCTACCCAGTGGAGTACACATTGACGTTAATTGACAAGGAAGACTCTAGTCATTACGGATGCTTAGGGTGTCATTTTTTCACTACATGTTTTCAGTGCGACACTCAAGTTGAGTTTTTGCTAATCTTCATCTCACAGCAGAGCTGATCTCTACAAGAAAGTATAGGGGCCGTGCTCCTCTCCATTTGAATACGGGTAAGTGAACAGTACGTTCAAATCTCCAAGTATGCATCTATTGAGTTGGTGTTATTCCATTTTTAGTATGCTTTGCTTGGTTTTTCAAGACGTATAAGTATGCTTGAATGTTATAGAGCCATGCAAAGGGCATGTCGGCACAAAGTATTTTGGGCCAAGTGTCCAATCTATCTTTCTGTCTTATGCTGTTACGAACCTACTTGTAGGGTTCAATTTGGCACATGTTGTCACATGGGATACAACATGGTCTAGGAACTCAAGGAGTTCGGTTTAGTCAGTGTGGAGCAAGGCTAATGAGGGTCCCTCTCACTCCCATCGTAGAGTGTTTGCAGCTACTTCCACACACAAGTACATCTTGTACTTGAAGGATGTTCTTTTTTTTACACATCCTTACATGAGACATATTTCACATGTGGAGAATATGAGTCTCTGGACTGACACTGGCGCCATTACTTCAATTATGTGTCACGACAAAGTCCCTAGGTGCTAGTCACATCTATTTTCTAGACCATTTTTAGCACGACGTATCAGGAGCAATTTCATGGCCAAAAATTTTTGGATACTTAGAATGACGTGTTAAGGTACAAGTACTGCTAAACAACATTACAGATGGTTGTTTATACATATAGCAAGGCTATAAGTTGTTAATGAAAAAGTTTCATTGTCTTTACCGAGAAGTGATCAATGTTTCACCTGCTATTGTGATTCAGATGTTTCAGCAAGGCTTGCAAAAGATTGCAACTAAAAGGATTGTTGTCCAATGATGGGCATATATTAAGTCCAGGAGAAAAAACTCTTAGTGAGAGGGAAAAGGTCACGTGGTTGTCAAAAGTGTGTTCATATGTATTATTACTATAATAAAGTAAAAAATCCCATATGGGAGTGATATAGTGAACAAGAGCTAGCATCGGGGATATCACTCATATATAGAAAAGTGCTAGAAACTCTGTTATTTGTCCACGGACACGATTAAACCCAAAACATTGCAAAAAAAATTCAAACTCTCATGAGCTAGAGCCTTTATGAAAAGATCAACCGGGTTATCTTGCATAAGCACATAAGATAAGCACCAACCCACCTCTTTGCAAGAAAGAGCTTTAAGAGTTTGCCTTTGTTGGCAATTTTTGAAATTTGCAGAATAAGTATATTTTAGCTCATGATCATGAGTGTTAAGGCTACTAATACAAGACATACAAGTCCCTAGCAAGGTTTTCTAAAAAGTTATTAGGACATGGGAAGCATATTTAAGAACATCTATGAACAACAGGCTCTCAATGAAGTCCACTTGATAGCTTGCTATAGGAGATCTCTCTCTCTCTCTCTCTCTCTCTCTCTCTCTCTATATATATATATATATATATATATATATATATATATATATATATATATATATATATATTGTCAGGACAAGGGTCCTACGGAGCAAGGCCCAACCTAGGGGTCAGGGACCTAGGCCAAGGGCCTGGACTGGACCAGTGCGGACTGGGGTTCCGCTTAGGGCAAGTGCTGGGAGCTAGCCTATATAAGGGGCGCTAGGGAGTAGGATCCTATGTTCAGTTACCCTAGGTCTTACATTGGTATCCGAGCTCAGGGGAGGGAGGAGCTATGGAGGAGGAGGAAGCCTTGCACGCTTGGTTGCATGATCTCTCTCTCTCTCTCTCTCTCTCTCTCTCTCTCTCTCGGGTCATGGACCTTCCTTTGCATGCTTTTTGCATGCTCATGCTATTATCGACGGGGGAGAAGCGCCCTTGACAGGTGGGGAAGGCGTGGTCCTTGAAGGGAGGCCGAGGTCGTGGGCATGGCCCCTTGAAGGCACAGCGCCGACGAGCTTGAGGCCGCGGGAAGCGCCTCTTAACTGCAGAACGGAGGAGCTCGAGTTGCATTGTTTGAAGCGCAACTAACTCCAAACAAGTTTGCCTCGACATGCTCACCAAGGTTCGTCTCTACCACGAGGGCCGAAACGTCGTGCAGGGCCTCTGCGAGTTCGCCTTCTCTGGCTGCACCATTTACAGAAGCCGCCATAGCTTGTTGGCCTATTTTCCCACTTGAACGCCCAAGGCCAAGGGCCTTAGGGAACCAATTGTAAAGGTAAGGGACGGAGCCCATGGACCAACTCCCCCTCGGCCTCAGACTTTGGTAGCTTGGCATGCCGCCATGTTAGGGGACGTAATCGACGATGCTGTAATCTCGATCCAATTACAGCATGTGCAGGTGACTTTCAAGGCATGTTCACCTTGGCACGTACATGATACTGCAAGGAGAAATTCTACATTCCTGTCGAGCAAGTGATGAGGATTACAGGTGCATCCAAGGACATATGCAGGTAGTGGGGACAATACGGAAAGTTGGGCTGAAATCCGCAGCCAAGAAATAGACGATCAACTTGAGTTTTGACTCTAGTTCATGGAGAGATTTACCTTGATATTCTGTAGCAGATCATCAAAAATCACATAAGGTGATTATGCAGGGTGTGCAAAAATCTTATGACTCAACTACAGCAATGACAAGAGTCGATAGTGAAGGCTCTATGGTCATGTTTTCGAGTTTCCCAGGAATCGATGGTGAAGAAACTGCTTGACCTCGGACACGGACACAAACGGATTATCAGGTTTGCAATTTCACATTCTTGAAATTTTCATAGCTTTAATTATACAATTGTATTGCAAAGTATGTTCTTATGTTTATCTCGGCCATGGTACCATGAGAGATTACCTCCGGGTCCAGTATGACCAAGGTTAACATATTACGTCCAATTTTGATATTCATTACCATAATTTGGACTAAGGAGCACCGCTCCAATAAAGATAACCTCTGTACGGGTTTTTCCACGAGGCATGGTTGTCTCATAGTAGAGGCAACTCGGGCATGGCCTGTGCCTTATAAGGCAATGTTGGCAAGGCCAATCCCGATTATAAATTCCATTCTCCACAACAGGTAATCAAAACAGGTGAAGTTGAATCCATTGCCGGCCATGTCTATTGAACCAAACATCAGTATCTGGAAAACCATTTCTCGAATTTCTTCTTGCTGGCAACTAATTCGATTCTTCCGGTGGTAAGCTTCGTCGACAGGTGTACTCAATAAGGTACGCAGTTGATATTTGTTTATTGAACATGTGCTTCATAACTATGGTATGCCAAGTGCGTCTACGATTGATCGCCGATATCATTCATACACTCAAGCACGTACGAGATGAACATACGCCGCAGATCTCATTCTGTTTTTCCAGCAGATCTACAAGTAGACAAGGTCTATTTTTTGTGCATGATCGACAAGGTCGAGTCTCTTTGCTATGATGTATGTCGTCAATAGCATTTGTTGGCAATGAGGCTAGACAGAGTTCTATGCAGCAAGGCTTCAATTTATACATCTTGCATTGAGGTTGGCCAGGTGTGGCATATGCTATGAGAATACAAAATTGGGAAAAAATAGGCAATGTGTTTGCAGGATATTTCATTATGTTCCAGATGGCGGTATAGGATATACGAGGGCATCTGTGCAGATATGGCTATGGGCCATTTTGGAATGAAACTTTTTTCTTCCAAATTTCATGACAACTGGTTGCAGCAACAACGACCAGGTCAGCCAAGTAAGTTTTTCTTGTTTTTCCCTGTTTACACCTTACTTGGCAATTACTGTCATTGTGCAAAGCAAAGTGCTTTGGCAATTTTATATGAAGCAACGCTTTGAGGAACTGGCAAAATAGGGAATATCACTCATAGAATCCCTACCAGTCTAACCTGTGCACAACACTTATGGTTTTGGTTCTCAAAATTGACGCCATCACTCTCTGCAAGGATTTACAATTCTGCATGCAAGGTATGCTAGTGCCTTTGGACAACTCTTAGTTGTGGTTACTCCTTTTACAGCACTCAAGTGAGTGATAAGTGGAGTGACCATTTAGATCCAAGTGGTTGCAAACGGACAACAATGTTGAAAATCAAGATGTTGCTCTTGGTTTCATTGAACCTCCTCACTGCACCAATTATCGGTCACACATACAACTGGCTCACTTATGGGACGTCAGTAAAGAAAACATCAGTATTCTTAAGAAGATATTACTACTTGTGTTTTCGAGGACGAAAACTCTTCCTTAAGGGGGAAGTAATGTCAGGACAAGGGTCCTACGGGGCAAGGCCCAACCTAGGGGGTCAGGGACCTAGGCCAAGGGCCTGGACTGGACCAGTGCGGACTGGGGATCCGCTTAGGGCAAGTGCTAGGAGCTAGCCTATATAAGGGGCGGTAGGGAGGAGGATCCTATGTTCAGTTACCCTAGGTCTTACATATATATACATACATATATATATATATATATATATATGCATGAAAGGAAAAACACAAGATAATGGGTGAAAATGAAAATCTTAATGCTTTTCAAATTTCAAATAGGTTCTACAAAGTTGCCACTCTATGCACAAGTAGACACGTACATGCCAAAGCCTTAAATAACCATCCCCAAGTGAGATGTGGTGCTCAAATTGTTTATAAAAATACACAAGTCTACACTACTCGAGTTCTATTATGGTCATAATCAAAGTTTTATATTTTGCAAGAGGCTTAGAATGTATGATCATGTGTACAAAAGCACAGTTGTAGAAAAAAAAACCATTTTCTTGGTCATGTTTTTCAAGGGCAAAACAACCAAACAACCCGACTTCAAAATCTAAGGTATTTTGTAGGGATTATAACTTAGATTCATAATTTTTAACTTTTAAAATTAAGGTCCAATGGAAGTACAACCAGGATTTTTCATTTTTCAATGGGGAAATTTACAATACAAGAAAGAATATTTAAGCACTTCACAAGCATTGTATGGGGTTTACTTATATGGAGGCCAAATCCTTCAAAACAATATCAATGCAACCTAAAATCCATAGTGGTAGTCAAGTGATTCCAAATCACCAATGGGGAATAATATCAATGCAACCTAAAATCCAATATACTTACTCAAGTGATTTGGAACCACCAAAGGTTGGTATTCCTATTATGTGCATCCTGAGGGGAGGGATTTGGGAAATTGTCTATGTGCCCACCAATCTACATGGAGAGAAGATGGTAGCCTAGCAATCACTTCTTGGATGAACGAGTTTTCTTTTGTAGCTGATACATCATCCTCCTCGTCTTTGACGTGAGATTGTATGTTGTCCTTCACGTAAGTACACTGCTATGTGCTGGTGACTTGATGCTCCTTGTCGACTATTTGCAGCTTGTCAAGAAGCACCTCGAGCAAGGGGGCCACCCGTTGGAACTATTGTTGCTCTTCATGGTTTCTAGATGACCACATCTAGGGAATTTCCCATCTGACATATGCGGGCCTAACTAGCAGTTCCCCTTTGGGAAGAGCTCCTATGAGAATTCTCCACAAAAAAACATTATGCCTGAAGCTCATTGCTCCTGATACCCATACATCGACTAACTTATGAGTCCAACAATCTGTGTGTACAGTGATTGTCACATCCTATTGCATCTGTCATGTATCTAAGTCTTGGGAATCAAGTGCATGTAGAAAACCTTTGTGGGTGAAGACCGCCAGCTAGCTGAGGTATCTGGCAACACCAAATCTTTGAATCTTAGGGTTTGATCTTGGTTGCAAGGCACTCTGAGATTGAACAAATGAGTACAAAATTTCCCCCAAGAAATTATGAGTCCATGGCCAAGTCTGAATCTTCTCTTGGCAATCATAAATGCAACAAGACTACCCTTAGAGTCAGCTACTTGATACCCAAAAATAGTGCAGGGGGCTTTTAACAACAAAACTCCAAAAGCATGATTCAATTCCCACTAATTTGCCAGTATATCTGGAAGCCTTCCATATAGCAGTATTACCACATAGTTTGACAGGTGCTTCTTAGTACAATTTATCCCATGCAGGCATGTCCCACACCCCATGCGAATACACTATTGATTTGTCAATGAGAGTCCAAATGATTCTGGCCCAGCAGGTGTCAACAACAAACATATGTTTAACCAGGGTTGCCCTCCTTGCAAGCATGTGCATTTTCAAGTTAATGACCCCCAGCCCTCCAAAATTAACAGGCATAGCCACACTATCCCATGCAATCCAAGCAGCAACACATGATCCCAAAAAGAATTTCAATAGTTTAGATTTAAATCTATTCAATGCACTATCAGACCAATTCAATAAAGGCAAAAAATACATCATATATGGTATCATAATTGCATGCACCACTCTCAATCTAGCATGTATGGGCCATTATGTACAATGCAATAAAGGAAAAAAATACATGAGATATGGTATCATAATTGCATGCACCACTCTCGATCTAGCATGTATGGGCCATTCCATACAATGCCATGAGGCCATTTCGCATCGAATCCTATCTTCAATTCTTTGAGTGAGTTTCTTAGCTGTTACATCAACTCCCAAAGTATACGCTAAGTGCCGAAAAACATTTCCCCTTGGAACCCTTTTGCCTTGCCAAATTAGCGTGTGAAGCTGATCAATAGAGACATCAATGAACTCAGATTTACCAAGATTCAAATGTAGACCAACATCCAGTGAATACAAAGTGAGGTATGGTATGCATTTTCCTATGTTAGCATTCTCTAAAGCCAATACATGTTCAAACCCAACCTGCAATCCTTTAAGATTTCCATTTTTAACTTCAGCATATAAAAGGCAAAACAACGGATGAGTAGAAACTGCAAACAGAAGAGGGCTGAGAGGACATCCTTGCCTAAAAGATCTTCCCACCCCAAAAGTTGGTGAGAGTTTCCCATTTACAATGACCGTGGAGGTAGCCCCTAGTCCCAACATTTGTATAGAGTTAGAAATTCTCTGACCAAATTCCATTTTCCTCATCACCTTGACAATGAAATCTCATATTATTGAGTCAAAAGCTTTGGCAAAATCTAATTGAAGCAACACTACCTTCGAATTACATTTTGGAGCAGCTTCTATTCCCAACATGACTGTAAGAATGTTATCCGGGGTCATTCAACCCTTTTACATTAAAAGTTTCCCACTTCATATTGGTGTGTTATGGACCACTTGTGTTTCCTCTTCACTATTCTTGCATATGCACTTCCAAAGGAATGCCTGGTGGGTGGGTTTCACCATTGGATATTTTTGCTTTTGTAGTTGACCTTTGGGTTTCCATGATGTTTTCTATGGCTCTAAGGTTTCAAGAGAAGGAATGTCCTCCACCAGGACTTCATAATAATTATTTAAATTGTACCTCGAGGAGAAACCCCTCAATTTAATTTTTTTTTGGGTAGCAGTGAAACCATCCTCATCTACCACTCTTTGACCTTTATCTGCTTGTTTCAGATTGTTTGAAGATGAAGGAATGCTACTCCCAACACTAGGTTTAAAAATGGTCTTAGGTTGGGTGGTTGCCTACCACCAGGTATCCTTGCATAAGTCGGTGATGCTCATCATTGCTTGTTACTCGTTGGAGCCGCTTTTCCTCTATCTACTTTAGAGACATTTTTCCCAAAGATCTGTTCTTGCGGGACCATGTTTTTACTCCCCAGATAGGATGGATGAGTTGAGAGGCAGCATTAATCATAGGGCAATATCTAGAAAAATGCCATAAGTTTTCACAATGGTAGCATGATCCAACAAGATTACCCCATTTCAAGTAGATCATAAATCTCCCAATAGTTTCAAGTTCAATTTCAAGGGTACTTGGAAAATTTTGGTCTATAAGCCACATGATTCAAGGCTTGTTTTGATTGGGACAATGGTTAGCAGGAGTAAACAACACATGCAACCATCTCTCCAATGCATGGCCAAAGGAATGTGGGGAGATCCTTAACACTAGAATGGTAACCTAGCAGGACATAAAAGTGTCCTTTCAGGGTTTTGGGAAAAAATTTCAAAACCATAGTAGATCCACTCATTTTGAAAAATCCTTTCATGAGCTTATAGTTCTATAACTACTACATATGGAAAAAATGAGAAACTTGTAATTTTTCTCATCCCTTGGTCACTACAAGCCTCCAAAGTTGATGGACCAGTGCATTTTGCCCAAAACAGCAATTTCTTACGGTTGATTGCATATAAATAAGAGTGGACATTTTTGTAGGACATGAGATAAAATACCCCATTAACTTCAATGGGTTGGTGACCAAAACATATGGTTGCTTTTACCTCACTAATTTTTTTTTGGGCAAAAAAAAAAGGTACAAAAAGGTTGCATTTTTGCCATTCTGCGGACCTATCATCAAAGTTTCTATAGTCACGCTCAATACAAATACTATATACATGTTTTCTTAGCTCCCTTTGGGCCTCTGGATTCAAAAGGAGCCATGGAGCATGTCAAAAGGATAATGGATCTCTTACAATTGGAACCTTCGGGGCAATGATAAAGTGCTAAATACAGCAAACATGAAAAAACTGGGTTTAGCATTATGACCTCTAGAAACCCATAGAAACTACTCAATATCTAGCCAAGTTTGTAGTCTATGATTAGATATGGTCACTACCTACAAAATACACACAATTGGCCTAAGAAACTAGCAATATTGAGAAAGTTATACTTGCTACTCTAAAATGTATCGTATTCTTCAGCAATCAAAAAACTCAAGCATCATCATATACTATGCTATATAGCATATTAGGTCCCCCAAAACTCAAGGAAGATTAGCTTTATGTTATACATTACACTTACACAATCAAAATTGAATTTGAATATCAAGAGAGCCACCAAAAAAATCATAAAAGTGCTAATTTTGGCCAAAAAACAGGATTATGCAATTCTTGTAAATTGGTCATAACTTTCAATTTTAATACTTAGCTCTCCCTACAAGCATCAAAACATGTTGATAACTATGAAGGCCTAACCTCTAGCCATCTAAACCTCACAAACATGAAGTTTAGAGTGGTATAGTTGCCAAAAATTGAAAAAAAGCCAAAAACAGGACCCGTTTTTTCACACAGTTTAGGTTCAAAAATGTTGTGCAAGAGTAAGGTTAATGGTGAGATCGATACTCAAAAAAAAATGCTAAGTTTTTTTCAGCTCATAAGGCAACTTTGTGGATATATAGCACCTAGAAATTCATTTTCATACTCTTCAAATAATTCAAGCAAAATGGTCACTTAACAGGACACAAAAGTGTCCAAAGACATAAAAGTGTCCTGTTACCATTCTAGTGTTAAACTCGACCCACACATCTTTCACACACTTCCTTGCTCCGTGGAGAAACTTGAACAACATAAAGCCAACGCAGTTTAGACATATTTTTTTCATCATTTTCTCTCCATAGTGGATCTATTGTGAATACAACTTGTTCGCAATGCTATAGAAGTACGAACGTATCCCACGTATTTGTCCACACCCCCTAGAGTTCACTTGAATCAATCCACTCTTATCTTTGCAAACAGATGCATTAGGGCCATTGGTAATAACTTTGAACCACTTGACATCAAAGATAAAAATATCAAACTTCCTAAAGGTAATCTTCAAGATGTCTTGGATGTAGCCAAAGTATTCAAGTTGGCTAGTCTCTTTGTTCTCATCCCTGGCACTACTCCTACTTTCTTGGACAAAGCTTTCCTTAACACCACTGTTGAAGGTGACCCTTTTTTCGTCTATCCATTGCACTCTAAAGTGTCTCCCATGCGACCACAAAGCTCCATATTTGTGATATTGCAGCCACAAGATTGAAACAAACTTAAAGCTACTAAAGTAATGTGACCATGTGGAGCTTAAAAAGGAAGTTATGAAAATTTACATACCAATCGCAACCCCTTGACATCTCCTCTTCCTCTTCAGTAATCAACACTCCGTTCCTCTTTGGCTCTGAGATTGTCACATCTAACCACCACCCAGTTGGAAACTATGGCAATTTTTGAAGATGATCTGGAAAAGAAGGTTTGTAGTGGCATGGTTGCGCTTGAATTGCAAGCAATCTCTCAAGAATTTTTGCTTTTCCCGTTCGTATCTCTCTAGCCACTTTTGCATGATGTTTGAGTTGAGAAGGAAAAATCTCATACCCTTTTCTCACATTGTGATATCCACTTTTGCATGATGTTTGAGAAGGCAAAATCTCATACCCTTTTCTCACATTTTGATATCCATTTTCCTAATGATGTATTGTCCCTACGGCTCGTCCCCTGTCACCTTGATGTTGACCTCAGTAGTCCACATTCGATGCATCTCTGGATCAATTGAGTCCAAACATTCACTGATGAAGACAAGAGATTCTTGTACAAGCCATCCTTCGGCCATGCTACCCTCGGGACGAGCCCTTTGACAAACGAACCCCTTTAAAGTCTTCATGAATCTCTCCAAGAAGAACATCCACTTGCTATGGACTACCCCAACAATTGCAACTTCATTGACCATATGCACAAGTTAGATGCATTTGGATGGTAAGAATGTTTGTTGGAATTTACTTCTCCACCATACACATTGCTTCAATAGCATTTAAGCGTGTTGCATTGATGTTGTCTTTTCTCATCTCTTTTGAACTGATCCAGTGTACCAACTCACTAATTTTATAGATTGTTCTTCTAATGTCATCTGTCAGACCACTAAGATTTTCATCTCTCGTAAAATCCATTTTCAAACATCGCATACACCCAGTGGGAGTCTTGAATGAAGCTATAGTTTTCTTCACTTGTTACTCTTTTGCACGACTCAAAACCCATGGACCTTTTGGTATAGAAAACTTTACATTGGGTTTAAGTAGAGGCCACATCTCTTGCATTTGACCCACAACCTGTAGGTCATCTCTTTGGACCTTGCTCTCCCTTTTTTTAGTGATGGTTTTCCATATGATCTCCCCCACATTCTTGAAGATGTGCATTGGATCGAGCATATGATTAATCAGCAGGTCACTCCAATACGGGAGTTCAAGGAAAATAGAAAGTCTTTTCATTCCAGCTGGCATGAAGTCTCCCCTCTCTAGCCACATGTTTTTCCAATCGCTCGCTTTCAGTGGATGCATGTCATGTTTTCATATGTTCGGTCCACGTAGCTCATGTCCTTGAGGCAAAAATTTACCATGCTCCTCATAAAATGTGTTGCTCAAATGATCAGAGTGGAAGAAGCTAAGTCAAGGAACACATTTTGGACATGCATGATTGCCCTAGTAATTCAAGCCTGAAAAATCATAAATTAACATATAAAAGCATTGGCGTAGCATATATGTGAGGGTTTCAAAGATACTTACCTGAATACTCACCAAAGCTTGGCCAATCGTGCATGGTCCACATGAGAATGCCTTGCCCATGTACATTTCATTATCCGATTGGTTAGGATACATCAACCACATTGATCTATGTCCATAAGATTTGGAGCTCTTATATAAGTGGTGCCACATAGCCGTCCATGTTCTTTGCTTTGTATTGTCCTGGGATGATCAGTGACAACAGATGGCCCTTCTTGATAGCTAGCCATGGTGGAAGATTATAATTAACCAAGAAAATAGGCCATGTGCTCCATGATGAACTCCGTAATCCAAATGGGTTTACTCCTTCCATTGCCAGACCAAAGTGGATACGTCAAAGCTCATCCTTAAATGTAGGCCATCTTTACTCTATATGCTTCCATGCACAAGAGTCAGTAGCTACCCGCATCACATCATTTGTCTATCTAGTATTTGAGTGCCATGTCATCAAAGCGGCTATAGACTTGCACCTGAACATGCTCTTTATTCTTGGAATGATAGGAAAGTGTCGAAGGACCTTTGCAGGGATAAATTTTCCTTATGTGTTCTCTCTATACATGTTTGATCCACAATTGATACACTGTTCTAAATTTGGATACTCATTGCAAAGAGTATACAATCATTAGGGCATGCATGTATTTTGTGATAGTCCAAGCCCAATTTAGTAAGAAGCTTTTTAGCGATTGGACGGGTAGGGGGCATGTGATTGTCTTCCAGCAAGATTTTCTCGTTGACCAACTTGTCGTTACATCAATAAGTGAACACAACGATCATATTAGTGAATTGTAATTTGCACTTTGGCATGCTTAGGATACAATGTATTTACTTGAAAAGTTCTGTGACGAAGGCGTCATACCACCTGTAGATAGACTGCAAATTAAGAATTACCAAAATGGTACGGAGAACTGAGATTTATGCATCATTGTAAAGTGGCATACGTGGAAGAGTTTGCATCATCTTGTCCTCTTTATCATTGCTATCATGCCGTCGATATTGATGGCATGAATGAGGTTGGTGGTTCACAGTGTTGCCTTGAATATTGTCGCCTTTTAGATTTTCAATGATGGAATCCATGTCAAAGAACGTGTCTAACATCTGCTCCATCTCTACTTCTTGAAATGTGGAATCGAGTATTGGTGGGGTGGACTTAGTGGATGACTTTTTGTTTGAAAATTGTCTTCTCTAGGATGAAGTTGGAGTAATATCTACTTGTAGAGGTTGATCTACTACCTCCGGACCATAAGATCGATAACGTAGGTCTTCTAGTTTCTCTATGAAAAGAGACCATTATTGCATATGTGCTAATTGCAATTTTTTTGTTTTTGAAAGATCTGATGCTTGCAATGTGCACAAGGACACGCCATCGTCCATACTTTATCTACCAATGATGCAACAAATAAATAAATCACACACCATTAACTACATGACAACCTCACATTCTCTAGCCATGCTCGATCCCCACACACCTTGGTCTAGAGGTGCACGGAGATCAGGACCACATGATAATAATCTCGTCTTTATTTTTCAATGACTATATATTAGGGTTTTTGAAGTCTGTGTGCGCTATTGAGGTTCAATTGCGTTATTTTACTTTGTTTGTCAAAGTCTATTTTTGTTTTTGAAGTACACAAGTCATTTTTGAAGACTATTGCATTTTTTAAGTCCGTTTGCGATTTTTCTACTATTTGCTGCTAGCTCTAACAACCTCACATTCTCTATCCATACCCGATCCCCACACACCTCGGTCTAGAGGTGCATGGATATCAGGACCACAGGGTAATAATCTTGTCTTTATTGGTCAATGACTATATATTAGGGTTTTTGAAGTTTGTCTTCGCTATTGAAGTCCGTTTGCGTTTTTGAAGTACACAAGTCATTTCTGAAGACTGTTGCGTTTCTGAAGTCCGTTTGCGGGCTTTTTGCTATTTGCCACTAGCTCTAACAGCCTCACATTCTCTAGCCATGCCCGATCCCCACACACCTCGATCTAGAGGTGCACAAATATGAGGACCACCGGTTATTAATCTCGTCTTTATTGGTCAATGCCTATATCCTGCCTATATATTATGGTTTGACATACATCTTTTTTGAAATCTGTTTGCGTTTTTGAAGTTTGTGTGTGCTATTAAAGTCCAATTGCGTTATTTTACTTCGTTTATCGAAGTCCTTTTGCAGTTTTAAAGTACACAAGTCACTTTTGAAGAGTGTTGTGTTTCTGAAGTTCGTTTGCAATTTTTCTGCTATTTGTCGCTAGCTCTAACAACCTCACATTCTCTAGCCATGCCTGATCCCCGTACATCTCAATCTAGAGGTGCACAAAGATCAGGACCACCGGGTAATAATCTCGTCTTTATTAGTCAATGCCTATATATTAGGGGTTAACATACATCTTTTTTGAAATTTGTTTGCATTTTTGAAGTCTGTCTGCACTATTGAAGTTTGATTGTGTTATTTTACTGCGTTTGTTGAAGTTCGTTTGCATTTTTGAAGTACAAAAGTCACTTCTAAAGATTCTTGTGTTTCTAAAGTCCTTCTACGGTTTTTCTACCATTTGCTACTAGCTCTAACAACCTCACATTCTTTAGCCATGCCCGATCTCCGCACAACTCGGTCTAGAGGTACTCGAAGATCAGGACCACCGAGTAATAATCTCATCTTTATTGGTCAATGCCTATATATTAGAGTTTGACATAAGTCTGTTTTTCAAGTTTGTTTGTGTTTTTGAAGTCTGTGTGCGCTACTGAAGTCCAATTGCGTTATTTTACTTCATTTTTTGAAGTCCTTTTGCGGGTAACACTAAGCGACTAATAGTAAGCGGCCAGCTTTAAGAGTGTAGCCTTCAACGGTCTAAATATGGAGTAGTTCTTCCTGAGTGGTAAGCGACGAAATACCTAAGCAATTACCTATAAGCGACAAGTCGTAATAAACCATTTGAATACCGATTAGACCTACACGACTAGCCCTAAGTCGCTAAGCTACTAAATAACGAAACTAGTTGAGCCGCGTGTAGGACTAAGCGGGCTCGCTAAACGATTCAATACGTAAGCAACTAGACACTCCAATTAACACTACAAGAGGTTATTCATATTAGTGACACTAGTAGTGTGACGTTGAAATGTGAAAATCCACGGCGTCGCTATGTACTTCGCAATGAGCGTTGCTATATTATTTGTTGCATAGCGACGCACATAGCGACGCCGATAGGGTAAAAAATAAATCGAGAGCGCCAAAAACTCAGATCCCATGATGTTAAAATACTCTTCTTCTTCTTCTCTCTCTCTCTCTCTCTCTCTCTCTCTCTCTCTCTCTCTCTCTCTCTCTCTCTCTCTCTCTCTCTTTGAGCAAGTCACGCACAAAGTCAGTTCTTGAATGTTGGAACTGCGGCAAGAAGGGCCACGTCAAGAAGGATTGATGGTCCAAGAAGAAGAAGGAGACAGAATCTCAAGAAAACAAGCCAACATCGAAGGTCAATGTGGCAGGTAAAGTAGAGCAAGATGCTCTAATTATCTCATTAGACAATGTGTCTAATTCCTGGATAGTAGATTCCGGGGCTTCATTCCATGCTACACCACACAAGCAACATTTCCAAGACTACACCAAAGGTAATTTTGGGTATGTATACTTGGGAGATGATGAAGCTTGTGAGATTGTCGGCAAAGGTACAGTTTCTGTCAAAACTGCTAACGAAAATGAATGGAAGCTTAAAGATGTTAGGCATGTTCCTTCTCTTCGCAAAAATTTAATCTCTACAGGACAGTTGGACGATGAAGCTCACAACATTTCATTCGGAAACAAACGGTGGAAGATCTCAAAGGGATCTTTGGTGGTTGCCAAGGGAGAAAAGGTTGGTACACTTTACTTGTGTACTGTTAGCACACAACCTTCAGCTTGTGCAGCAACTACAGAAGTTGACAGTGCGGCGTGGCACTACCAACTTGGGCATATGAGTGCCAAAGGAATGCAAATCCTTCAAACAAAGAAGCTTCTACCAGGTTTGAAGGAAGTGGACTTAGAGTTCTGTGAAGATTGTGTTTATGGTAAACAAAAGAGGGTAAATTTTCAAAAATCAGGAAATGAAAGAAAAAATAAAAAACTTGAGTTGGTTCATTCTGATGTTTGGGGTCCTGCAAGTACACCATCACTTGGTGGCTCATTGTACTATGTAACATTCATAGACGATGCGACTAGAAAAACATGGGTTTATGTCATGAATAATAAATCCGATGTATTTTCCATATTTCAAAGGTGGAAAGCCTTTGTGGATAATGAAACAGGTACCAAGGTTAAATGCCTCAGATCCGACAATGGAGGCAAATATTGCAGCCAAGCTTTTGAAAGCTTTTGTGCTAGCAATGGCATTCGGAGGCAAAGGAAAACCCCAAGGACACCTCAACAAAATGGTATTTCGGAAAGGATGAACAGGACAATCATGGAGCGAGCACGAAGCATGCGGCTACATGCAGGCCTACCGCTTGAGCTTTGGGCGGAAGCTGTAAGTACGTCTGTGTACTTAATCAATCGGTCACCCTCAACGGCATTGGATGGGGGAGTTCCAGAAGAGGCATGGACAGGTAAACCGGTGAATTATGCATTTCTCAAAGTGTTTGGTTGTGAGGCTTTCATGCACATAGATAGAAGCCTAAGATCAAAGCTAAAGGCAAAGTCTAAAAAGTGTTTCTTCATTGGCTATGGAGAAAGTGACTTTGGGTATCGCCTATGGAATCCTGAAGATGGTAAAATCTTAGGGAGTAGGGATGTAATTTTTAACGAACAAAATATGTACAAAGATTACTTGGAAAGAAATCAAACAAAAGAAACAGGTGATGAGTACATGGAGCTTGAGGATGGGGAAGACTCAAGGACTGCAAACGGTGACAATGTGCAACAACGTCAACCAAATGAGGAGCCTCAACCTATTCCCCGAAGATCTACAAGAGCAAGTAGACCTCCAGAAAGGTTTGTTCCTTCCTTCAACCATCTCTTGATCTCACATTCTGGAGAGCCGGAATCATACGAAGAAGCTATGCAACATGAATCAAAAGAAGAATGGACAAAGAGCATGCAAGTGGAGATGGACTCACTACATCGCAACCAAACATGGGAATTGGTTGAGTTGCCTAAAGGTAAGCGGGCACTTCAAAACAAATGGGTGTACAAGGTGAAGGAAGAAGAATGTGGGAATAAAAGGTACAAGTCTAGGCTTGTGGTAAAAGGGTTTCCTCAAAAGAAAGGTATTGACTTCAATGAAATATTTTCTCCTGTTGTAAAAATGAACTCAATTAGGCTTGTCTTAAGCCTTGTGGTTGCTCATGATCTAAATCTTGAGCAAATGGATGTAAATACGGCATTCCCTCACGGTGACTTAGATGAGGAAATCTACATGCTTCAACCAAAGGGGTATGAAGTAAAAGGTAAGGAGAAAATGGTTTGCAGATTAAAGAAGAGCTTGTATGGTTTAAAGAAAGCATATAGACAATGGTACTTGAAGTTTGATCGATGGATGTTGGATCATGGATTCAGAAGATGCAACTCGGATCACTGCGTCTACACGAAGAATTTGGGAGATGGGAAATTCATCATCCTAATGTTGTATGTTGATGACATGCTGATTGCAAGTGCTAACATGGAGGACATCAAAGACCTAAAAGAGGAGCTGTCTAAATATTTTTCAATGAAAGATTTAGGTGCTGCAAAGAGGATACTTGGTATGAAAATATCAAGGGACAGGACGAAGAAGACAATAAAGCTATCTCAAGAAGATTACATCAAGAAGGTACTAGAAAGGTTTGCAATGCAAAATGCAAAACAAGTTTCTACACCTTTCGCTGGTCATTTTAAACTAACAAAGGATATGTGTCCAAAGACACAAGAGGAGATAGCCTATATGTCTAAACTTCCATATGCTACAGCGGTAGGTTCTCTAATATATGCTATGGTCTGGACAAGGCCAGACATTGCACATGCAGTGGGAGTTGTGAGTAGGTTCATGGACAACCCAGGTAAAGAGCATTGGCAAGCTGTGAAGTGGATACTTAGGTATCTAAAAGGGACAACAACAAATGCTTTGTATTTTGGAGGAACTGATATTTTTCTAGAAGGGTATGCTGATGCAGATATGGCAGGTGACAAAGATACTCGAAGGAGCACTACTGGCTATGTGTTCACGGTTGGAGGCACAGCAGTAAGCTGGGCTTCAAAGCTGTAGAAAGTGGTTTCACTTTCTACCACGGAAGCAGAGTATGTAGCAATGACGGAGGCAAGCAAAGAAATTCTGTGGCTTCACAGATTCTTAGAAGAGCTTGGATTCAAATAAGACAATTGTGTCTTGTACAGTGATAGCCAAAGCGCTATCCATCTTGTGAAGAACTCAACCTTTCATTCAAGGACAAAGCACATTGAGGTGAGATATCACTTCATACGCACTCTTTTGGAAGAGGGACAGCTAAAGCTAGGAAAGGTGCATACAAGTGAAAATCCTGCAGACATGTTTACAAAGGTGGTCAACAAGGAGAAGTTGAGCTTTTGCTCATCTTCAATCGGCATTCAAGGATAAGAAGCCAGAATGGAAACCAGTCACAGGTTTGGTTTGGAGATCAGTCTCCAAGTGGGAGATTGTTAAGTATGGAGCCTGATTTACCCTTGTAATTTTTTATGGTAAAAGCGCACATTTGTAAGGCCCCCATTATGAGGAGAAGCCATCGTGCGTGAAGGAAAATCACTCACCGGAAACCAAAATTTTCAAGGACAAGAATCAGGGGCAACTTTAGAGGCCCCCGAGACTTTTTTTCTGGCCGGAATATTCTTTTTCGCCGGAATATTATGGCCGGCCGGCGGCCGGAAAGTGGTCGGAAAACAACCGGTCGGTTGGCCGGTGGCCGGTAGTCAATGGCCGATGGCTTGTGGTCGGAAGTCAATGGCCGGTGGCCGGTGGCTGAATTCAAAAGCGGACTTGTCTTCTCAAGGGCGGCCACACATGGGCGGATTGGAGGGTCCGATTTGGACTTATTCACACAAGGGCGGCTACACATGGCTGCCTCTCATAAGAGAGGGCAGCACTTTTGGCCTATAAAAGAAGGCCATTTCTACACACATTTCATAGTGTGAAGTTGATGCAATAAGGTGAGTGTGAGGTGGTGAGAGTGAAGCAAGGCGGGAGCTCTATCAAGGGTTTAACCCCTTTGTAAACTACTTCTTCTTTTGAAGTGCTAAAGCCATTGAGTGGCTGCTTTCCCGTGGACGTAGCCCACATTGGGTGAACCACGTATATCGTGTGTACTCTCTCTGTCTCTCTCTCTCTCTACTCTATAATCTCTTGTGTGTGAAATCTATCTCTCTCCATTAAGTAATCTGCTCAATTATCTATTTAGCTACATCTTTTTTCCTAACAGGTAGTAGGAAAGTGTTTCTCAAACATGCATATAACCTCCACAACGTTTAGTTTGGAGGATGGTATGGAATCTACATGGATCTCCTTTTCTAAGATCCATTGCACCAACTTTGCAAGTTTGTAGATTGTGGTACAGGCATCAGGAGACAAACATCCCACAATGGCCACTGGTAAAATAAACTATAAAACACGTCTAGCAATGATATTAAAGTTCACACACGGATTTGTTAAACAATTCCCGCTATGATATATTCCACTTCAAACATACCTGACACATTTTATGCCACTCGTGTGACTTCACACTACTACAAGAGGTTGTGTGCACTTGTGACGCTGTTAGAGACGGAAATACATTGGGTTTTTATACTCCCCGGCGTCACTAAGACCGTCACTAACAGCGTCGATACGGGAATGTCGTTATGAGCGTCGCTATAAAAATCGCTATATGCGTCGCTATAGCCGTCGCTATACAGCAGCGGCTATAGCGATGATCATAGCGACGTTTACAGGCCACCTATAGCGACGTTTATAACGATGCTATAGAGCCTTATATAGCAATGCTCATAGCGACGCCCGAGAGAATTTTTTTTTGGTGGCAGGGGCATTGCCTGCCACCCATCAACCATCTTGAATGTTTCAATAATTGAGTAAACCTAAATGAATCCAAGATAAGCCCAGATTCACCTTTGAAAGAAAGTGCAAGCTTAGATATAGACCCAAAGTAGTCACCCACAAGACAATATAACCATTAACTCCCATCATTCATAGTATTGTTTGCAGAATAAAGATACAAAACTGACAAAAGTGAATTGATGAAAGTAAATCAATGACAATTGTACACATCATAGGCAAAATCACTTGATTGTTAAACTTTGCAGATGTAAAAGTTACAACACCATTTTCATTATTGAAAAAATATACATGGTTTTCCAATAGTTACAAAAAGACGTATAAACATTATCTCATGATACATATGCTATGACAAAAGGAAACTAATGCTATCTAGCTACGGCTAGACTGACGTCGTCTAATCAGATGTCTCATCGCGTCCAAGCGGCATATCTGTCGGATTTTGCAAAAAAAAAAAACAATAAGACAACTTTCTCTCGTAAGTATAAACATATAATTTATAAAACAATACAACAAATCGAAAAGAGTAAACCCTAATACTAACCATGCCACCGTGAGAACTCAAAATGTCCATCAGGACATTTAAGCCCTTCTTGCCTGCGTACTTGCGCTCGTACGGTGTGGGGTCACGTCGTGTCATCGACCATTGTCAAAACATACAGAGAATCCATTATGTTAGAATTTAAAAACCCCTAAACCCTAAACGTCTACATGATAGTGCATGTAGTGGACAAAACCCCTTTGTCTCTTCTCTAGCTGTAGCATTTCACAGCATGTTAACATCTTTTCACAGTAGATCTTTGTCTGTAGCATGCAGGTACACCATTCTTGCAATGTAGCTGATGCCTGCTCAAAGCACTTAATTCTTACTCTAGATTTGACGGGCTGTGTAGTGTGTGTGTGTGTGTGTATGCATGACCCTTGGAATCGTCACCTTGCATCACTAATTTCTGTGTAGGCTCAATTTTCTCTTCCATTGGCTGATCATGATGGCTTATTGTATGGCAGCAGCAGTTGAACATGCAGGTGGAATTGCTGATCTGCATGGACCGTCGAGACTGTGAGCGCAACAAATTTTCTCATGTAGGAAAACGGAGTCTTTTTCAGTGTTTTTCATATGAGAAAGTTTTTTTCATACAATGCATAACATCATGAGCTTTTGCCGAGAGGCACTCCATACCTAGCTAGGTACGATTGGTGGTAGGGGACCACCGGGCGTAATTGCACCTAGCTAGGTATGCGGTGCCTCCCTCATAGAAGCTCATGATGTTAGAGGTAAGTCACAATTAGTACTAGTTCACACATGACCATGCAGCATGGGGCATGGTATGCATTGCATGATATCCTTAATCCCAACTATTTCTCTAACTTCCAGCATTAAGCCAATCTTTAAGGTTTATTTTGGGCAAAGCGCACCTTCATTGACATGCACTAAAATATAACCTTAATCTAAAAAAAGCTAGTCTATCGAACATAAATCTAGATCTTATTTAATCTTAAACTCAAAATAAACCTAAATATAATATAATCTAACCTAAATCTAAATCTAACGTAAATAAACCTAAATCTAACTCAAAATAAACCTAAATCTAATCTAATCTAACCGAAATAAACCTAAATATAATCTAACGTAAATCTTAATCTACCTAATCTTAAACTCTACATAAACATAAATCTAAAGGTAATCTAACTTAATCTAATTAAAATTTTAACCTAATCTCTTTCTCTCTTTGTTTTCTCCCCTTACCTCTCTATTTCGTCTTCTTCCCCCCCCTCTCTCTCTCTCTTTGGTTTTTTATTCTCTCTCTCTTTCTCTTTGTTTTCTCCTCTCTCTCTCTCTCTCTGTTTTATCTCTCTCTCTCTCTCTCTCTCTCTCTCTCTCTCTCTTTTCCTCTCTCAATATGTGTGTGTATGTGTTCTTTGTTTATGCATGCTCTCTCTCTCTCTCTCTCTCTCAAACACAATGTGTGTGTGTGTGTGTGTGTGTGTGTGTGAGAGAGAGAGAGAGAGAGAGAGAGAGAGAGAGAGGGAGAGGGAGAGGGAGAGAGAGAAAGAGGGGAAGGGAACATGAGAGAGAGGAGAGGGAAGGAGCATACCTGGCTCTCCTTCCTCTCCTCATGTATGTGTGTGTGTGTGTGGGTGGAGAAGAAAGAGAGAGAGAGGGAGAGCGTGGGTTACCTCTTCGCTTGCTTGAGCGTCAAAAACTCAGATATGAGATCTGAGTTTTTGGGCAATCTCGGTTTATTTTTTACCCCTGTCGGCATCGCTATGTTACAAGTAAACTAGCAGTGCTCATAGCGACGCCCATAGCGATACCGTGAATTTTCACTTTTAAGCGTCGCACTACGAGTGTCGCTAATGTGAAGTACCTCTTGTAGTATCAAACCAGTAAACTTCCCTTCTTTAGTGAAATATGTTTGGAGCGAGTGCATTACACCAATGTGGGTGTCCACACGGATCGAATGATCTCTTTTCCTTTGCATTATTGGTCTCCTGTCAAAATCCATGGTGCTTTAGGGAGTTTTATCGATCCATTGGGTGTTGTCTACGACCAATATTGCTCCATAAGATCCACATTTCTAAGGTCAATTCTGGCCCCCAAAGTATCTTTCTTGCCGATGAGATGGTCCCACATCAGATTACCCACATTCTTGAATATATGCATTGGATCGAGCAAGTGATTGATCATGAGTGTGGGCCAATATGGTAACTCATACCATAGAGAGAGTCCCTTCATCCCCTGGGGCAAACCGTCATTACACATCTCCTTTTGCTCTAACCATGCTCAAGCAGACATCCTCGATGGCTCTCTTTCCAAAAAACCGTCGTGTAACTCGTGATTCTCTGGAAGATGCAATTGATGACCTTTGTAGATTTTCTTCTTCAGTGAGGGCGCCCGACGTGCATTAAGTCTAGGTCCACATGTGACACATGCTCTGTATCCGCTTGTTTCAAGCCCTCCATGTATACACATGACAATAGATAAGCTTGAGAAAAACCAAGGTTTATAGTGTTTGAGTTTCAGTATATATCACCTGAGCATTCCGTTAGTCCGGGAGGATAATTATGCATGGTCCACATTAAAATGCCTCTGATTAAAGCATTGCATCAACTTGTGTATCGGCTCATATCCACCACTTCTATGCCAATCCACAATTGTTATAGCTCTTCCAATAGTGGACAAAGATACACATCCATATTCTTCACTTTATACCGCCCCGACACAATCAAGCTTAGAAACAGGTGCCCCTTCTTGGTAGTCAACCATGGGGGAATGTTACATAGTTGACGGTGATGACAACTGGCCATACACTGTAAGGTGTTGACCTCTGACCAAATGGATTTACGCCATCCATAGCCAGGCCGAGGTGCAAATTTCGAGCTTCCCTGGAAAAATCCGGCCATGTGTTGTCTATATGCTTCCAAACTACAAAATCTGCAGGAATCTGTAGCACACCATCCAAAGATCTATTCTCCTCGTTCCATGATTCTAGGGAGGCCATGGACTTACATTCAAGGAAATGTTTGATGCGAGGCAGTAGAGGAAAGTGTCGCAAAACCTTGTTGGGAATGTGGTCTGCACGATCACCCTCCGAGTTGTCAGAAGCTACAACTTGTGGCCTACGTATGCTGCTTGATCGAAGCGCCTACAAACATGTCTATTGGGTTGCAAGATTACCGTCTGTTGGCCAATGTCAAAGTCCCACGAGTTGTAATTTGGCAACAATTCGATCTATAATAGATGGATCAAACTGGCCAAATTTGTGAACGTGCTGCAAAGAAATACGTCTTGTCCGTTGCACAACATGTTTGCATTGATTACAAGGACATAAGATCCTTGTTGAGAGATAGGCATTTTGGTTGGACGGCCCCACATCGTTGTCACTACTCATAATGAATGTAAAAACCTTATAACTTGAACATAAATTTAATCTTCTATTGACATCCTCCGTCTTTTATCTTTCTCTCTCTTAATCTCCCTCACAAATCAAGAAACCATAGATCACACTATAAACTACCTTAAATTCTCTAGCCATGTCCGATCCCCACATATCTCGGTCTAGAGGTGCACGGAGATCAGAACCACCGGGTTATAATCTCGTCTTTATTGGTCAATGCCTATATTTGTGGGTACGAGAAATCTACACACCCATGACGTCTACATTAGAATGCATGTAGCGGACAAAACCCCTGTACCTCTTGTTCAGCTGTACCAATTCACAACAACTTAACATCTCTTCACAATAGCTCTTTGTTCAAGGGATTACTGTGCACATTATATGCCTGCCTCCATTATGAGTATCATGTCGTTGAAAGCTTTCCAACTTAATGCCGCATCTGTGGAGAGGAAGAGAGGGATCACCATAAACCTAACTCTAAATTTAAACCGCAATCTTGAAGGTAAACTTTAATATAAAAACTAAATCCAAAATCTAACCTAATCGTAAATATAACCTAACCTTAAATCTAACCTAAATCTAAATCTAACATATCCTTTGATTACTTTCTTAATACTAAAGGTTTGACTTCCTTAAACTGCCAAATAAAGAGTCCCTCCTAAACCCCATTCTCTTCCTAATGCTAATCTTAAGTCTAAGCTAATCTTAAATCTTAACCTAATCTTAAATCTAACCTAACCTTTAATCTAACCTAAATCTAACTTAATCTTAAATCTAACCTGAACCTAAATCTAATTTAATCTTAAATCTAATTTAAATATAAAAACTAAATCTTAAACTTATGTCGACTCTCTCTCTCTCTCTCTCTCTCTCTCTCTCTCTCTATATATATATATATATATATATATATTTATTTTTATTTTCTTTCCCTCTCTCTTTATCTATATATGTCATAGTATGTCTATTTACATAGACAGACATTGACGAAGCTCTTCACCGACCAATGCACTATTTTCTTGGACAGCGTAAACATTATATTCTTGGAGTTTAATTTATCGGATTGGTCTCATAAATCATTTTGAAATTTTGAGGATGTTTAATATAACATTTAGTTTCATATTTTCTCTATTTTTTTAAATCTATCTCTCTCTCTCTCTCTCTCTCTCTCTCTTTATTTTCTCCCCTTATCTCTCTCTCACTCTCTCTGTCTCTCTCTCTCTCTCTCTCTCTTTGTTTTCTCCTCTTATCTCTCTCTTTCTCTCTCTCTCTCTCTGTCTCTGCTTTATATATATCTCTCTCATTACCTCTCTTTGCTTTCTCTCTCTCTCTAACTCTCTCTCTCTCTCTCTCTCTCTCTCTCTCTCACACACACACACACACACACACACACACACACACACACAATGTGTATGCGTATGCGTATGCGTATGCGTTCTTTGTATATGCATGTGTGTGTACATTCTTTGTACATTCAATGTGTGTGTGTATATGTTTTCTGTTTATGCATGTGTGTACATTCTCTGTCTCTCTCTCTCTCTCTCATACACAATGTGTGTGTGTGTGTGTGAGAGAGAGAGAGAGGGAGAGAGAGAAAGAGGGGAAGGGAACATGAGAGAGAGGAGCGGGAAGGAGCATACGTGTCTCTCCTTCCTCTCCTCATGTGTATGTGTGTGTGTGTGGTGGTGGGGGGGGGGGGAAGAGAGAGAGAGAGAGAGAGAGAGAGAGAGAGAGAGAGAGAGAGGGTGGGTGCGGGTATACCTATTTTGCTAGAGCACCGAAACTCAGATATGAGATCTGAGTTTTTGGCGCTCTCGATTTATTTTTTTACCCTGTTAGCGTTGCTATGCAACAAATAATATAGCAACACTCATAGCAAAGCACATATCGACGCCATGGATTTTCACATTTCAGCGTCACACTGCTAGTATCGCTAATATGAAGAACCTCTTGTAGTGTTAATTAGAGTGTCTAGTTGCTTACATATTGAATCGTTTAGCGAGCCCCGCTTAGTCCTACACGTAGCTCGACTAGTTTCGTTATTTAGTCACTTAGCGACTTAGGGCTAGTCGTGTAGGTCTAATCGGTATTCAAATGGTTTATTAGGGCTTTTTGCTTATAGGTAACTGCTTAGGTATTTAGTCCCACATCGCTCAGGAAGGACTACTCCATATTTAGACTGTTGAAGGGTACACACTTAGGGCTAGCCGCTTACTATTAGCCGCTTACTGTTAGCCGCGAAGGACTTCGAAAAACGAAGTAAAATAACGCAATTGGACTTCAATAGAGCACACATATTTCAAAAATGCAAACAAATTAAAAAAACAGACTTATGTCAAACCCTAACAGACAGACTTAAAACACGCAAACAAATTTCAAAAAAGATATATGTTAACCCCTAATATAGAGGCATTGACTAATAAAGACAAAGTCTAAAAAGTGTTTCTTCATTGGCTATGGAGAAGGTGACTTTGGGTATCGCCTATGGAATCCTGAAGATGGTAAAATCTTAGGGAGTAGGGATGTAATTTTTAACGAACAAAATATGTACAAAGATTACTTGGAAAGAAATCAAACAAAAGAAACAGGTGATGAGTACATGGAGCTTGAGGATGGGGAAGACTCAAGGACTGCAAACGGTGACAATGTGCAACAACGTCAACCAAATGAGGAGCCTCAACCTATTCCCCGAAGATCTACAAGAGCAAGTAGACCTCCAGAAAGGTTTGTTCCTTCCTTCAACCATCTCTTGATCTCACATTCTGGAGAGCCGGAATCATACGAAGAAGCTATGAAACATGAATCCAAAGAAGAATGGACAAAGAGCATGCAAGTGGAGATGGACTCACTACATCGCAACCAAACATGGTAATTGGTTGAGTTGCCTAAAGGTAAGCGGGCACTTCAAAACAAATGGGTGTACAAGGTGAAGGAAGAAGAATGTGGGAAGAAAAGGTACAAGTCTAGGCTTGTGGTAAAAGGGTTTTCTCAAAAGAAAGGTATTGACTTCAATGAAATATTTTCTCCTGTTGTAAAAATGAACTCAATTAGGCTTGTCTTAAGCCTTGTGGTTGCTCATGATCTAAATCTTGAGCAAATGGATGTAAATACGGCATTCCCTCACGGTGACTTAGATGAGGAAATCTACATGCTTCAACCAAAGGGGTATGAAGTATAAAGGTAAGGAGAAAATGGTTTGCAGATTAAAGAAGAGCTTGTATGGTTTAAAGAAAGCATATAGACAATGGTACTTGAAGTTTGATCGATGGATGTTGGATCATGGATTCAGAAGATGCAACTCGGATCACTGCGTCTACACGAAGAATTTGGGAGATGGGAAATTCATCATCCTAATGTTGTATGTTGATGACATGCTGATTGCAAGTGCTAACATGGAGGACATCAAAGACCTAAAAGAGGAGCTGTCTAAATATTTTTCAATGAAAGATTTAGGTGCTGCAAAGAGGATACTTGGTATGAAAATATCAAGGGACAGGACGAAGAAGACAATAAAGCTATCTCAAGAAGATTACATCAAGAAGGTACTAGAAAGGTTTGCAATGCAAAATGCAAAACCAGTTTCTACACCTTTGGCTGGTCATTTTAAACTAACAAAGGATATGTGTCCAAAGACACAAGAGGAAATAGCCTATATGTCTAAACTTCCATATGCTGCAGCGGTAGGTTCTCTAATGTATGCTATGGTCTGGACAAGGCCAGACATTGCACATGCAGTGGGAGTTGTGAGTAGGTTCATGGACAACCCAGGTAAAGAGCATTGGCAAGCTGTGAAGTGGATACTTAGGTATCTAAAAGGGACAACAACAAATGCTTTGTATTTTGGAGGAACTGATATTTTTCTAGAAGGGTATGCTGATGCAGATATGGCAGGTGACAAAGATACTCGAAGGAGCACTACTGGCTATGTGTTCACGGTTGGAGGCACAGCAGTAAGCTGGGCTTCAAAGCTGTAGAAAGTGGTTTCACTTTCTACCACGGAAGCAGAGTATGTAGCAATGACGGAGGCAAGCAAAGAAATTCTGTGGCTTCACAGATTCTTAGAAGAGCTTGGATTCAAATAAGACAATTGTGTCTTGTACAGTGATAGCCAAAGCGCTATCCATCTTGTGAAGAAATCAACCTTTCATTCAAGGAAAAAACACATTGAGGTGAGATATCACTTCATACGCACTCTTTTGGAAGAGGGACAGCTAAAGCTAGGAAAGGTGCATACAAGTGAAAATCCTGCAGACATGTTTACAAAGGTGGTCAACAAGGAGAAGTTGAGCTTTTGCTCATCTTCAATCGGCATTCAAGGATAAGAAGCCAGAATGGAAACCAGTCACAGGTTTGGTTTGGAGATCAGTCTCCAAGTGGGATATTGTTAAGTATGGAGCCTGATTTACCCTTGTAATTTTTTGTGGTAAAAGCGCACATTTGTAAGGCCCCCATTATGAGGAGAAGCCATCGTGCGTGAAGGAAAATCACTCACCGGAAACCAAAATTTTCACGGACAAGAATCAGGGGCAACTTTAGAGGCCCCCGAGACTTTTTTTCCGCCGAAATATTCTTTTTCGCCGGAATATTATGGCCGGCCGACGGCCGGAAAGTGGTCGAAAAACAACTGGTCGGTTGGCTGGTGGCCGGTAGTCAATGGCCGATGGTCAGTGGTCGGAAGTCAATGGCCGGTGGCCGGTGGTCGGAAGTCAATGGCCGGTGGCCGGTGGCTGAATTCAAAAGCGGACTTGTCTTCTCAAGGGCGGCCACACATGGGCGGATTGGAGGGTCCGATTTGGACTTATTCACACAAGGGCGGCTGCACATGGCTGCCTCTCATAAGAGAGGGCAGCCCTTTTGGCCTATAAAAGAAGGCCATTTTTACACACATTTCATAGTGTGAAGTTGATGCAATAAGGTGAGTGTGAGGTGGTGAGAGTGAAGCAAGGCGGGAGCTCTATCAAGGGTTTAACCCCTTTGTAAACTACTTCTTCTTTTGAAGTGCTAAAGCCATTGAGTGGCTGCTTTTCCGTGGACGTAGCCCACATTGGGTGAACCACGTATATCGTGTGTACTCTCTCTCTCTCTCTCTCTCTCTCTCTCTACTCTATAATCTCTTGTGTGTGAAATCTATCTCTCTCCATTAAGTAATCTGCTCAATTATCTATTTAGCTACATCTTTTTTCCTAACAGGTAGTAGGAAAGTGTTTCTCAAACATGCATATAACCTCCACAACGTTTAGTTTGGAGGATGGTATGGAATCTACATGGATCTCCTTTTCTAAGATCCATTGCACCAACTTTGCAAGTTTGTAGATTGTGGTACAGGCATCAGGAGACAAACATCCCACAATGGCCACTGGTAAAATAAACTGTAAAACACGTCTAGCAATGATATTAAAGTTCACACACGGATTTGTTAAACAATTCCCGCTATGATATATTCCACTTCAAACATACCTGACACATTTTATGCCACTCGTGTGACTTCACACTACTACAAGAGGTTGTGTGCACTTGTGACGCTGTTAGAGACGGAAATACATTGGGTTTTTATACTCCCCGGCGTCACTAAGACCGTCACTAACAGCGTCGATACGGGAATGTCGCTATGAGCGTTGCTATAAAAATCGCTATATGCGTCGCTATAGCCGTCGCTATACAGCGGCGGCTATAGCGATGATCATAGCGACGTTTACAGGCCACCTATAGCGACGTTTATAACGATGCTGTAGAGCCTTATATAGCAATGCTCATAGCGACGCCCGAGAGAATTTTTTTTTGGTGGCAGGGGCATTGTCTGCCACCCATCAACCATCTTGAATGTTTCAATAATTGAGTAAACCTAAATGAATCCAAGATAAGCCCAGATTCACCTTTGAAAGAAAGTGCAAGCTTAGATATAGACCCAAAGTAGTCACCCACAAGACAATATAACCATTAACTCCCATCATTCATAGTATTGTTTGCAGAATAAAGATACAAAACTGACAAAAGTGAATTGATGAAAGTAAATCAATGACAATTGTACACATCATAGGCAAAATCACTTGATTGTTAAACTTTGCAGATGTAATAGTTACAACACCATTTTCATTATTGAAAAAATATACATGGTTTTCCAATAGTTACAAAAAGACGTATAAACATTATCTCATGATACATATGCTATGACAAAAGGAAACTAATGCTATCTAGCTACGGCTAGACTGACGTCGTCTAATCAGATGTCTCATCGCGTCCAAGCGGCGTATCTGTCGGATTTTGCAAGAAAAAAAAACAATAAGACAACTTTCTGTCGTAAGTATAAACATATAATTTATAAAACAATACAACAAATCGAAAAGAGTAAACCCTAATACTAACCATGCCACCGTGAGAACTCAAAATGTCCATCAGGACGTTTAAGCCCTTCTTGCCTGCGTACTTGCGCTCGTACGGTGTGGGGTCACGTACTGTCATCGACCATTGTCAAAACATACAGAGAATCCATTATGTTAGAATTTAAAAACCCCTAAACCCTAAACGTCTACATGATAGTGCATGTAGTGGACAAAACCCCTTTGTCTCTTCTCTAGCTGTAGCATTTCACAGCATGTTAACATCTTTTCACAGTAGATCTTTGTCTGTAGCATGCAGGTACACCATTCTTGCAATGTAGCTGATGCCTGCTCAAAGCACTTAATTCTTACTCTAGATTTGACGGGCTGTGTAGTGTGTGTGTGTGTGTGTATGCATGACCCTTGGAATCGTCACCTTGCATCACTAATTTCTGTGTAGGCTCAATTTTCTCTTCCATTGGCAGATCATGACGGCTTATTGTATGGCAGCAGCAGTTGAACATGCAGGTGGAATTGCTGATCTGCATGGACCGTCGAGGCTGTGAGCGCAACAAATTTTCTCATGTAGGAAAACGGAGTCTTTTTCAGTGTTTTTCATATGAGCATGTTTTTTTCATACAATGCATAACATCATGAGCTTTTGCCGAGAGGCACTCCATACCTAGCTAGGTACGATTGGTGGTAGGGGACCACCGGGCGTAATTGCACCTAGCTAGGTATGCGGTGCCTCCCTCATAGAAGCTCATGATGTTAGAGGTAAGTCACAATTAGTACTAGTTCACGCATGACCATGCAGCATGGGGCATGGTATGCATTGCATGATATCCTTAATCCCAACTATTTCTCTAACTGCCAGCATTAAGCCAATCTTTAAGGTTTATTTTGGGCAAAGCGCACCTTCATTGACATGCACTAAAATCTAACCTTAATCTAAAAAAAGCTAGTCTATCGGACATAAATCTAGATCTTATTTAATCTTAAACTCAAAATAAACCTAAATATAATATAATCTAACCTAAATCTAAATCTAACGTAAATAAACCTAAATCTAACTCAAAATAAACCTAAATCTAATCTAATCTAACCGAAATAAACCTAAATATAATCTAACGTAAATCTAAATCTACCTAATCTTAAACTCTACATAAACATAAATCTAAAGGTAATCTAACTTAATCTAATTAAAATTTTAACCTAATCTCTTTCTCTCTTTGTTTTCTCCCCTTACCTCTCTCTTTCGTCTTCTTCCCCCCCCTCTCTCTCTCTCTTTGGTTTTTTATTCTCTTTCTCTTTCTCTTTGTTTTCTCCTCTCTCTCTCTCTCTGTTTTATCTCTCTCTCTCTCTCTCTCTCTCTCTTTTCCTCTCTCAATATGTGTGTGTATGTGTTCTTTGTTTATGCATGCTCTCTCTCTCTCTCTCTCTCTCTCAAACACAATGTGTGTGTGTGTGTGTGTGTGTGTGAGAGAGAGAGAGAGAGAGAGAGAGAGAGGGAGAGGGAGAGAGAGAAAGAGGGGAAGGGAACATGAGAGAGAGGAGAGGGAAGGAGCATACCTGGCTCTCCTTCCTCTCCTCATGTATGTGTGTGTGTGTGTGGGTGGAGAAGAAAGAGAGAGAGAGAGAGGGAGAGCGTGGGTTACCTCTTCGCTTGCTTGAGCGTCAAAAACTCAGATATGAGATCTGAGTTTTTGGGCAATCTCGGTTTATTTTTTACCCCTGTCGGCATCGCTATGTTACAAGTAAACTAGCAATGCTCGTAGCGGCGCCCATAGCGATACCGTGAATTTCACTTTTAAGCGTCGCACTACGAGTGTCGCTAATGTGAAGTACCTCTTGTAGTATCAAACCAGTAAACTTCCCTTCTTTAGTGAAATATGTTTGGAGCGAGTGCATTACACCAATGTGGGTGTCCACACGGATCGAATGATCTCTTTTCCTTTGCATTATTGGTCTCCTGTTAAAATCCATGGTGCTTTAGGGAGTTTTATCGATCCATTGGGTGTTGTCTACGACCAATATTGCTCCATAAGATCCACATTTCTAAGGTCAATTCTGGCCCCCAAAGTATCTTTCTTGCCGATGAGATGGTCCCACATCAGATTACCCACATTCTTGAATATATGCATTGGATCGAGCAAGTGATTGATCATGAGTGCGGGCCAATATGGTAACTCATACCATAGAGAGAGTCCCTTCATCCCCTGGGGCAAACCGTCATTACACATCTCCTTTTGCTCTAACCATGCTCAAGCAGACATCCTCGATGGCTCTCTTTCCAAAAAACCGTCGTGTAACTCGTGATTCTCTGGAAGATGCAATTGATGACCTTTGTAGATTTTCTTCTTCAGTGAGGGCGCCCGACGTGCATTAAGTCTAGGTCCACATGTGACACATGCTCTGTATCCGCTTGTTTCAAGCCCTCCATGTATACACATGACAATAGATAAGCTTGAGAAAAACCAAGGTTTATAGTGTTTGAGTTTCAGTATATATCACCTGAGCATTCCGTTAGTCCGGGAGGATAATCATGCATGGTCCACATTAAAATGCCTCTGATTAAAGCATTGCATCAACTTGTGTATCGGCTCATATCCACCACTTCTATGCCAATCCACAATTGTTATAGCTCTTCCAATAGTGGACAAAGATACACATCCATATTCTTCACTTTATACCGCCCCGACACAATCAAGCTTAGAAACAGGTGCCCCTTCTTGGTAGTCAACCACGGGGGAATGTTACATAGTTGACGGTGATGACAACTGGCCATACATTGTAAGGTGTTGACCTCTGACCAAATGGATTTACGCCATCCATAGCCAGGCCGAGGTGCAAATTTCGAGCTTCCCTGGAAAAATCCGGCCATGTGTTGTCTATATGCTTCCAAACTACAAAATCTGCAGGAATCTGTAGCACACCATCCAAAGATCTATTCTCCTCGTTCCATGATTCTAGGGAGGCCATGGACTTACATTCAAGGAAATGTTTGATGCGAGGCAGTAGAGGAAAGTGTTGCAAAACCTTGTTGGGAATGTGGTCTGCACGATCACCCTCCGAGTTGTTAGAAGCTACAACTTGTGGCCTACGTATGCTGCTTGATCGAAGCGCCTACAAACATGTCTATTGGGTTGCAAGATTACCGTCTGTTGGCCAATGTCAAAGTCCCACGAGTTGTAATTTGGCAACAATTCGATCTATAATAGATGGATCAAACTGGCGAAATTTGTGAACGTGCTGCAAAGAAATACGTCTTGTCCGTTGCACAACATGTTTGCATTGATTACAAGGACATAAGATCCTTGTTGAGAGATAGGCATTTTGGTTGGACGGCCCCACATCGTTGTCACTACTCATAATGAATGTAAAAACCTTATAACTTGAACATAAATTTAATCTTCTATTGACATCCTCCGTCTTTTATCTTTCTCTCTCTTAATCTCCCTCACAAATCAAGAAACCATAGATCACACTATAAACTACCTTAAATTCTCTAGCCATGTCCGATCCCCACACATCTCGGTCTAGAGGTGCACGGAGATCAGAACCACCAGGTTATAATCTCGTCTTTATTGGTCAATGCCTATATTTGTGGGTACGAGAAATCTACACACCCATGACGTCTACATTAGAATGCATGTAGCGGACAAAACCCTTGTACCTCTTGTTCAGCTGTACCAATTCACAACAACTTAACATCTCTTCACAATAGCTCTTTGTTCAAGGGATTACTGTGCACATTATATGTCTACCTCCATTATGAGTATCATGTCGTTGAAAGATTTCCAACTTAATGCCGCATCTGTGGAGAGGAAGAGAGGGATCACCATAAACCTAACTCTAAATTTAAACCGCAATCCTGAAGGTAAACTTTAATATAAAAACTAAATCCAAAATCTAATCTAAAATCTAACCTAATCGCAAATATAAACTAACCTTAAATCTAACCTAAATCTAAATCTAACATATCCTTTGATTACTTTCTTAATACTAAAGGTTTGACTTCCTTAAACTGCCAAATAAAGAGTCCCTCCTAGACCCCATTCTCTTCCTAATGCTAATCTTAAGTCTAAGCTAATCTTAAATCTTAACCTAATCTTAAATCTAACCTAACCTTTAATCTAACCTAAATCTAACTTAATCTTAAATCTAACCTGAACCTAAATCTAATTTAATCTTAAATCTAATTTAAATATAAAAACTAAATCTTAAACTTATGTCGACTCTCTCTCTCTCTCTATATATATATATTTTTTTTTTATTTTTTTTTTCTTTCCCTCTCTCTTTATCTATATATGTCATAGTATGTCTATTTACATAGACAGACATTGACGAAGCTCTTCACCGACCAATGCACTATTTTCTTGGACAGCGTAGACATTATATTCGATCCACAAGGAGTTTAATTTATCGGATTGGTCTCATAAATCATTTTGAAATTTTGAGGATGTTTAATATAACATTTAGTTTCATATTTTCTCTATTTTTTTAAATCTATCTCTCTCTCTCTCTCTCTCTCTCTCTCTCTTTGTTTTCTCCCCTTATCTCTCTCTCACACTCTCTTTGCTTTCTCCCCCTCTCTCTGTCTCTCTCTCTCTCTCTCTTTGTTTTCTCCTCTTATCTCTCTTTCTCTCTCTCTCTCTCTCTCTCTCTTTGCTTTATATATATCTCTCTCATTACCTCTCTTTGCTTTTCTCTCTCTCTCTCTCTCTCTCTCTCTCTCTCTCTCTCTCTCTCTCACACACACACACACACACACACACACACACACACACACACACACACACACAATGTGTATGTGTATGCGTATGCGTATGCGTTCTTTGTATATGCATGTGTGTGTACATTCTTTGTACATTCAATGTGTGTGTGTATATGTTTTTTGTTTATGCATGTGTGTACATTCTCTGTCTCTCTCTCTCTCTCTCATACACAATGTGTGTGTGTGTGTGTGAGAGAGAGAGAGAGGGAGAGAGAGAAAGAGGGGAAGGGAACATGAGAGAGAGGACCGGGAAGGAGCATACGTGGCTCTCCTTCCTCTCCTCATGTGTATGTGTGTGTGTGTGGTGGGGGGGGGGGGGGGGGAAGGGGGGGAAGAGAGAGAGAGAGAGAGAGAGAGAGAGAGAGGGTGCGGGTATACCTATTCTGCTAGAGCACCGAAACTCAGTTATGAGATCTGAGTTTTTGGCGCTCTCGATTTATTTTTTTACCCTGTTAGCGTTGCTATGCAACAAATAATATAGCAACACTCATAGCAAAGCACATATCGACGCCATGGATTTTCACATTTCAGCGTCACATTGCTAGTATTGCTAATATGAAGAACCTCTTGTAGTGTTAATTAGATTGTCTAGTTGCTTACATATTGAATCGTTTAGCGAGCCCCGCTTAGTCCTACACGCAGCTCGACTAGTTTCGTTATTTAGTCACTTAGCGACTTAGGGCTAGTCGTGTAGGTCTAATCGGTATTCAAATGGTTTATTAGGGCTTGTTGCTTATAGGTAACTGCTTAGGTATTTAGTCCCACATCGCTCAGGAAGGACTACTCCATATTTAGACTGTTGAAGGGTACACACTTAGGGCTAGCCGCTTACTATTAGCCGCTTAGTGTTAGCCGCGAAGGACTTCGAAAAACGAAGTAAAATAACGCAATTGGATGGGGATGTACGGGGATCGCGCATGGCTAGAGAATGTGAGGTTGTTAGAGCTAGCGACAAATAGTAGAAAAACCGCAAACTAACTTCAGAAACACAACACTCTTCAGAAGTGACTTGTGTGCTTCAAAAACACAAAAGGACTTTGATAAACGAAGTAAAATAACACAATTGGACTTCAATAGCACACACAAACTTCAAAAACGCAAACAGATTTCAGAAAATGTATGTCAAACCATAATATATAGGCATTGACCAATAAAGACGAGATTATTAACTGGTGGTCCTGATGTTCGTGCACCTCTAGACCGAGGTGTGCGGGGTTGATCGGGCATGGCTAGAGTATGTGAGGCTGCTAGAGCTAGTGGCAAATAGGAGAAAAACCGCAAACGGACTTCAGAAACGCAACAGTCTTCAGAAATGACTTGTGTACTTCAGAAACGCAAATGGACTTCAATAGCGCAGACAAACTTCAAAAACCCTAATATATAGTCATTGACCAATAAAGACAAGATTATTACACTATGGTCCTAATCTCTGTGCACCTCTAGACCGAGGTGTGCGGGGATCGGGTATGGATAGAGAATGTGAGGTTGTTAGAGACTTCAAAAACCCTAATATATAGTCATTGAAAAATAAGGATGAGATTATTATCCTGTGGTCCTGATCTCTGTGCACCTCTAGACCAATATGTGCGGGGATCGGGCATGGCTAGAGAATGTGAGGTTGTCATGTATTGTCATGTAGTTAGTGCGTGTGATCTATTTATTTGTTGCATCATTGGTAGATAAAGTATGGATGATGGTGTGTCCTTGTGCACATTGCAAGCATCAGATCTTTCAAAAACAAATCTGCAATCACCACATACACAATATTGGTCTCTTTTCCATAGACAAACTACAAGACCTACGTTATCGATCTCAGGGTCCGGAGGCAGTAGATCAACCTTTGCAAGTAGATATTACTCCAACTTCATCCTAGAGAAGACAATTTTCAAACAAACAGCTATCGACTGAGTCCACCCCACCAATAGTCGATTCCATATTTCAAGAAGTAGAGATGGAGCCGATGTTAGACACGTTCTTTGACATGGATCCCATCATTGAAAATCTAGAAGGCGACAACATTCAAGGCAACACTGTGAACCAACCTCAGTCATCCCATCAATATTGACGGCATGATAGCAACGATAAAGAGGACAAGATGATGCAAACTCTTCCACGTATGCCGCTTTACAATGATGCAAAAATCTCAGTTCTTCGTACCATTTTGGCAATGCTGAATTTGCAGTCTGTCTACACGTGTTATGACGCCTAGGGCACAGAGCTTTTCAGGTAAATACATTGTATCCTAAGCATACCAAAGTGCAAATTACAATTCAATAATATGATTGTTGTGTTCACTTGTTGATTTAACAACAAGTTGGTCAATGAGCAAATCTTGCCGGAAGACAATCACATGCCTCCTACCCGTCCAATCGCTAAAAAGCTTCTTACTAACTTGGGCTTGGATTATCAAAAAATACATGCATGCCTTAATGATTGTATACTCTTTTGCAATGAGTATCCAAATTTAGAACAATGTCTCAATTGTGGATCAAACATGTATAGAGAGAACATCCTAGGACAGTACAAAGCAAAGAACAAGGTCGTCTATGTGGCACCACTTATATAAGAGCTCCAAATCTTGTGGACATGGATCGATGTGGTTGATATATCCCAACCAATCGGACGATGAAATGTACATGTGCAAGGCATTCTCATGTGGACCATGCATGATTGGCCAAGCTTTGGTGAGTGTTCAGGTAAGTATCTTTGAAACCCTCACATATATGCTATGCCAATGCTTTTATATTTTAATTTATGATTTTTCAGGCTTGAATTACTAGGGCAATCATGCATGTCCGAAATGTGGTCCTCGACTTGGCTTCTTCCACTTTGATCATTGCGCAACACAGTTTATGAGGAGCATGGTAGATTTCTGCCTCAAGGACATGAGCTACGTGGACCAAACATATGCAAACATGACATGCATCCACTGAAAGTGAGCGATTGGAAAAACATGTGGCTAGAGAGGGGAGACTTCATGCCACCGGGGATGAAAAGACTTTCTATTTTCCTTGAGCTCCCGTATTGCAGTGACCTGCTGATTAATCATATGCTCGATGCAATACAAATCTTCAAGAATGTGGGGGAGATCATATGGAAAACCATCACTAAAAAAAGGGAGAGCAAGGTCCAAAGAGATGACGTACAGGCTGTGGGTCAAATGCCGAAGATGTGGCCTCGACTTAAATTCAATGGAAAGTTTGCTATACCAAAAGGTACATGGGTTTTGAGTCGTGCAGAAGAGCAACAAGTGAAGAATGATATCTGTTTTGTGGAATGCGAGAAACTCGGCTCTGTTTGATGAGCAAACATTTTATAGTTTCACTTTGCCCTGGAATATCATCAGAGATAAATTGCTTGAAGATTGCATTGCTCTATAGGCATTTCAACAAGAACTTATGATGCAGTTCCTACATAGGATGTAAACATGTAAGATAATTGTAAAATAGAATCAAGAAAGTTCCACGAGAGAGAGAGAGAGAGAGAGAGAGAGAGAGAGAGAGAGAGAGAGAGAGAGAGAGAGAGAGAGAGAGAGAGAGAGAGAGAGAGAAGGAGAAGAAAACGTCGTGGGAAACTATCCCAAGAGACTTTAAAGAACTATCCGACGAGGAGAGTTGAACTCAAGACCTGTTATTCAAGAGGAAAGTGGCATAACCAATCTATCACACTTGAGAGAGAGAGAGAGAGAGAGAGAGAGAAGAAGAAGAGTATTTTAACGCCGTGGGATAGTTGTTGTGGGAAACTATCCCAAGAGACCTTAAAGCTCTATTGGACGAGGAGAGTTGTGAACACAAGACGTGTTATTCAAAAGGGAAAAGGGAATAACCAATTATCTACCACACTTGGGTGATAGATCACAAAGATAACAAAGATGTACATTATTACAAGAATGTAATACAGAAAACAGATTTCCAAAAAAAAGAAAAGAAGAGAGAGAGAGAGAGAGAGAGAGGAAGCTTCTTCAATCTGTCTATTAGTTTTGGGTGCCTTCATTTATATTTATAGTCAAGGGGCCCTTTTAATATAATTAATATAATTACAACAAGGTCACGGAGATCAAAAAGCCATACGTGCATCGTAGCTTCGATAGAAAAGCAGAAAAGCTTCTGCTGTTTTAGCTTTTAGGATCAGCAATGACGATCATCGGGTAAAAAGCAAAAAGCATAGGCACTTGTATAGCAGCTCCATATCCATTTACGTGAGCGAGCGAAGAGCCATGGCCACTCAAGAATCAGTATCAGTACATGATGATGATCAAAGCACTTCGTCGGCAATCTTTTGCCCGCATGCAGATTACCGAGTTGATTTTGCAGAGCTTAAATGGCTGCAACCTGGGTGCTCTCCATGGCCACCTATCTGTCGAGCTTGCGCCCGTAGTGAAAGGATCTTCAGCACAGAAGTAGCAAGACAGAAGAGGTTGCAATATGATGAAGAGCAACAACAGTTCCAACGGGTGGCCCCCTTGCTCAAGGCGCTTACTGACAAGCTGCAAATAGTCGACCAGGAGCATCAAGTCGCCAGCGCAAAGCAGCGTACTTACGTGAAGGACAACATAGCATCTCGCATAGAAGATGAGGTCCCAGTTACAGAAGAAAACTCGTTCATCCAAGAAGTGATTGCTAGGCTACCATCTTCTCTCTATGTAGATTGGTGGGCACATTGACAATGCCCTAAATCCCTCCCCTCGGAATGCACATAATAGGAATACCAACCTTTGGTGGTTTGGAATCACTAGAGTCAGAGTATATTGGATTTTAGGTTGCATTGATATTATTTTTCAATTGGTGATTTGGAATCCCTTGACTACAAGCTGTATGGATTTTAGGTTGCATTGATATTGTTTTTGAAGGATTTGTCCGCCATATAATTAAACCCCACACGATACTTGTGAAGTGCTCACATATCCTTGCTTGTATTGTAAATTTTCCCATTGAAAAATGAAAAATCATGGTTGTAATTCCATGATAGGACCTTGATTTTCAAGGTTAAAAATGAGGCATCTTAGTTATAAATCCCTGCAAATCCCTGATTTTGGCATAAAATCAGTTTGTTTGACTGATATGCCCTTGAAAAACATGACCAAGAAGATGGTTGTTCTTTTTTTTATAACAGTGCTTTTGTACACATGATCATACATTTCAAGCCTCTTGCAAAATATCAAACTTTAGACCGAAATTGCTCTTGTTACTAACTTTGAAGTTGATGTTGAATGACTAGAGGTTGTCTAGATGGTCATTGTGTCGGGGATGTAGTGACTCTTGCCTCCCTGAAGATCCACCTTCTTCCCTATCTTCTGAAGACATTTTACCAGTACTTTTGGATCGACGGAGCCCACCATGAGTGAAGGCAGCAATACCCTATATTCCATTGAGGGCTTTCTTCACCCGCTTCATGCAGGCATCGCAGTCGATGGAGACCTAAATCTAATCTAATATAACGTAAATCTAAATCTAGCGTAAATAAACGTAAATCTAATTCAAAATAAACCTAAATCTAATCTAATTTAACTTGATAAACCTAAATCTAATTTAACGTAAGTCTACATCTAACCTAATCTTTAACGTCTTTTAGGATAGTTTCCTACGACGTTATAACTCTCTTCTTCTTGTGTGTGTGCGCGTGTGTGGATGTGTGTGCCAATAAAAAGAGATAAATGGTATAACCTTTCTATCACCCATGCCAAGTATGATAGATTGGTTATGCCATTTCCCTCTTGAATAATAGGTCTTGAGTTCAACTCCTCGTCGGCTAGATCTTTAGGTCTTTTAATTTTAATTAGTTTCCTACGACGTTAAATTAGTTTCTCTCTCTTTCTCTCTCAATGTGTGTGCGTTTTTTTGTTTATGCATGTTTTCTCTCTCTCGTTTCTTGTTTATGCATGTTCTCTCTCTCTTTTCCTCTCTCAATGTGTGCGTTTTTTGTTTATGCATGCTCTCTCTCTCTTTTCCTCTCTCAATGTGTGTGTGCATTCTTTGTTTATGTATGTGTGTGTGCGTTTTTGTTTATGTTTGTACTCTCTCTCTCTCTCTCTCTCTCTCTCTCTCTCTCTCAAACACTATGTGTGTGTGTGTGTGAGAAAGAGAGAGGGAGAGAGAAAGAGGGGAAGGGAACATGAGAGTGAGGAGAGGGAAGGAGCATACCTAGCTCTCCTTCCTCTCCTCGTGTGTGTGTGTGTGTGTGTGTGTGTGTGTGTGTGTGTGTGGAGAAGAAAGAGAGAGAGAGAGAGAGAGAGAGAGAGAGAGAGAGAGAGAGGGAGAGCGTTACCTGCTCCTTGCTTGAGGGCGCCGAAAAACTCAGATCTGAGATCTGACTTTTTGGGCGCTCTCTGTTATTTTTTTAGCCCAGCCGGCGTCGCTATGATTTTTTTTTTTGAGCGTCATTGTGTGAGCGTCGCTAATATGAATAGCCTCTTGTAGTGTAATCTCATGGCAAATAAAGAGGGCCCCCTAGACCCCATCCTCTTCCTAATGTAAGATTTTCATTTTCACCCATTGTCTTAGCTTGTGTTTATTTTTTTTGCCACACACACACACACACACACAAATTAAAAGGCCAAAATGACCTATGAGACCAAACCGATACAATCCTTGTGGATCTAATCCAATGTCTGGTTACAAAGATAAAATAAAATAAAATGAAGTACAGTGAAAGAATAAAATTACCATACTGAAATCATCATCACCGAGGATGCCCGGCATTCGGCGTTGTCCGAGAAATTATTGCATCGATCGTTGAAGAGTTTGGTCAATGTCCACCTCTATAAATAGTCGTACTAGGCGTCTCCCATATCGTGCTAGAATAGTCGTGATTCTTTGATGGAGCCTCCTATAGCAAGCTACCAAGTGGACTCATTGAGAGCACATTGTTCATAAATGTTCTTAAATATGCTTCCCATGTCCTAATAAATTTTTATGAAATTTTTGTGATTGGAAACAAATCCACACGCATTGATGCTTCCAATGATGGATGTTTGTATGGAGTCCCTTGGACAATTTTAGCAATTCGATTAATGATGTTGTACACTCGGTGTATACTATATGTATTCTGACGTTGATATGGCTATTGCTCTGTCAAAGGTTATTCTTGCAAGCGTAAATAGTGACTTTATAACTAAGGAATCAAAGAATATCCATGTATATATTCCTTAGGGAACGAGTTGATATAAATGTGAAGTGTGTTTTTGAAGAAAGTAAGGGATTTTAACTTAAATATAGTTATGCATGTGGATGGTACAATAGCTTGTAAACCTCTAATTTGTGTGATTGAAAATAAGAATATCATGTAAAGGATGATGTTGGACATGTTGAAACAAATGAAAATGCTACACTAGGACACCAAAGACTGATGACATTATTGATGGTCCTATGGATGTAAACTATATGTGTTCAGTGTTACCATATACATGTGGTAGTGATGAGTGTGAACACACTTAGGACCGTCGGGGCATTTTTTCCTCTCTTGGAGGTTTTCCCCCCCGTGCATTGTATATACGCCCATCACTCTAGGGCTAAATTATCTTTCCATTGCACACTAAGTACAAGGCATTTCACACTAAGTACAAGGCGTCTGGAATATTGTGCAAGGCATTGATGTACATCCTCATTTTGCACACTAAGTACAAGTCGTTTGGAATATTGTGCAAGGCATTGATGTACATCCTCATTTTGAGGATGTAGGAGATGTTGAGGATGTTGTAGGTATTGCTGCTATTAGAGTTGTTTTGCCTACAACTGAGCAACCTTGTTGTTGGGATATAAAAGATGCGCAAGCTCATGCATTGATTGTGTTGTCTTTGAAGCACACTATTACTCCCCACATTTGTTCAACCAAGCATGCTTGGGATTTTCTGGATGGTCCTTATGCAAGTCGCAATGAGGCTAAAATTGCATGCTGCATAAAGAGCTAGAATCAAAGATTATGCATGAGGAAGATGATATGAACACTTTCCTTTCCGGTGTCAAGGATATAACTGAGAAACTTATTTTTGTAGGTGAAGTCATTTTAGACAGTTCCATTGTGGATATTGTTCTTGATGCCTTGCCAGATTCTTAACAGACTTTTGCTAGTACCTGGAGACTTATGACCCAAGGAAATCTTGAAGTTGTCAAGTTTGATTCATTATGCACATTGTTGTTTCCAAGAGTCGCTTTCCAGAAACAAAAGTCTAGACATTGTGCAGTTGAATAGGCCTTTACTGCTGCTCAAAGAAAAGGTGGTAACAGTAATGCAACCACTTCTCATGGTTCTTCTCTCATTCTTTTGCGAGTAGAAAATCACATGTTCCTAATGGTTCTGCTTGTAGAAATTCATATGGAAATTCTGGTGATAAGGGAAAAAAGAAGATGCATTGCCATTATTGTAAAGCTAATGATCACTTGATCAAGCAGTGTCCTAAGTTGAAGGCCAAATAGGCAAAGAAGAAAGAGGGTGGTTCCACTACAAATGCAGCTATTGTTGAGTCTTTTGTGAAAGGAGACGATGATGCTGATGGTGATGTAGAATGGGCGTTTAGTGCAGAGTGTACCTATAATCCTGCTGTCCATGATGCATGCATGCCAGTTGCTGCAGATTCACATGTGTGGTATTTTTACAGTGGTGCTACAAAGCACATTACTTCACATCATGATTTGTTCACCTCTCTTCAGTCTATCCCACATGGGAATTCAATTACTTGTGCCAACACTGCCTCTTATCCGGTTCAAGGAGTTGGAAAGATTGTGCTTACTACTGCAAATGGTGGTTCTTTCACACTTGTTGATGCACTTTATGTACCCGGGATCAAGAAGAATTTTTTGTTTGTATCTGCACTTGCTAGACTTGGTCTTGTAGTCAAATTTGTGGATGACAGATGTACAATACATGATCTTAGTTTTGGTGAAGCAATTGTTGCATCTGGAATTTTATGTCATGGGCTGTAGAAGCTCACTTTGTATGAAAAGTGTGGGTAGAATTTTGCAAATACAGTTGTGGATTCTAAGGCTATTTCAGATGAAAAACTTTGGTATGTATGTTTTGGACATCTGAATTTTGCAAGTTTGCTACGATTGCAAAAATCTGATATGGTTGCTTCTTTGCCGCCTCTTGAAGCACCTCTCAAACATGTTTGTGAAGGCTATATTTTGGGTAAGATGCAGCATTCTAAGTTTCCAAAGGATGGTTTGTTACGGCCACATGCAGGTTGCAGCTTGTGCATAGTGATGTTTGTGGGCCCATGCAAACTCCATCCTTGGGAAATTACCTTTACTTCGTGACTATCACATGGTTGGCTCACATCTAGGCAATCACTAGAGGCACAAGGATTCTATATAGGACATAGAAAAATTTGGGTTCCTAGACCACATACCATTGCACATCCTCATAGATCTACTATAGTTTCTTTGACCACACCTATCCCTTAGAGATCTAGACCATTTTCGTGACCAGTAGAGAGGTCTACTCCCGGCCAAGGACATACACGAGGTAGATATCCACGACCACATATGAGGAGAGCTCGACATACCTTCCTTAAGATACCACGGACATTGAAAATTTGGCTACCAAAGAGCCTACCACTTATCAGACCACAGGGTGCCATGAGCAATAGCTCACCAGAGATTCCTGTTGATCATAATATTGATTTAGAGCTAGGCAAGAGTCATCCATTGAGGGATTCTAAGCTACATAGTTATTCGATGACACAGTCATAGGCTGATGTCCTCCCTAGACCCATTACTTGTGCTATAGATTCTACCATCCATATGGAGCTAGGTGCTAGCTAGCCATTGACCATTAGATAGAGAGCTAAAAGATTACAGGCTTTATTGTTTGGAGAGAGTTCCCTTATCCCTCCTAGTTGCACTAGACCATTGACTTGAGCATATTGACTATGGTGCACTAGCTGCATGCATTTATACTAAAGGCATTTTTTTCCTACGGCTTTTTTACCTCTAGGTATCCAGGTTTGAGACCTAGTTTAGGATTTCTTTCATTTTGTAATAAAACTTTCACTACTATGCTGACACACCTTTCTAGGTGGTAGTGTCTTGCCTTATGATTGTGCAGCATAGATGGACTTCAGCTTCCAGATTGCATGGTTCCATTGAGCTTTAGAGTTATATGCCGATTTCCACAGCTACTGAGGAGCTGCATCATATTTCTCCAGGTGTATCACTTCCCGTGCTATATGTTTTTTACACCTATATTTGCTTATTGTGGCTTTTCAAGGTTTGATTGAGTCCATTTTATTATGTCTTGCTATCTGCTAGTAGAGATAAATAAGTTTGTACATGATCTAGTTAATTAACATAGAGTTTAGTCTTATTGATAAGCCTTGAGGTTAGGAAGCTGTGACTTTAGGTTAACTCATCTACTTGACCTACTAGTCCTAGTTGGCGAAATTATTTAAATGTTTGAGACCTTAGGAGGGTTTTAGGCATAGAGCGGCTTTCTCACTTCACAACAAAGAGCACTAGTAAGAATACAAAAGGATATGGAAGCACAAAAGTGCCACAAGTGTAAAAGCTTAAGCTGGAGGAGAAATCCCAGCTAGATTTTGGTACTTCACTCACGTATAGCCTATGGTATTAGAGTCCTAGAGATTCCCAGTGGGGCGCTTTTCCTTGAGAAGCAAAAAACCTCGGGCATACACTATAAGCACTCGTGAAAAATGCTCTTAAAAACAATGTGAAAAAAAAAACAAAGAAGAAAAGAGAAAGAAAAATGAAAGAGAAAAATATTAGACTTCCATTGAGCTTAAAATAAAAAATTCAAGCTTTTATTTGGAGTTGTACAGTTAGTTCAGTTCGCTTATCTTTGCTCATAAACACAAATGGGGAATCTTGCCTTTTAGATAATTTTTCTAACTTAGCTAGTAGTAGAGTGATTGATTTAACCCTTTGTCATAGCTAGCTAATTGATAGACTCATCCATAAGCCCAAAACTCTTGTTTAATTATTTCTAGCAAGTGAAATTTATTTGTCTTTTATTGGCAGTTTAACAATTCATATTTCTTTGCACTTAGTAATTCCATGATGTGCTTTACTTTGCCTTATGCCTTATTTTCCACATGATTATGCTTGCTACTTCATTGCCTTTTGTCTTTTGCAGGAACATTCTTCTTGAAGCGTTCACCACGAGATATCTTTGTCGGGGACAACAAAGCCTAGGAAGGGGGGAATGTTGGATGCATCCAACGTCAGCAGCCATTTTCACCTTCTCATGGACATTATTTTTCCATTTGCTATGTATATATTCATGGGCTCACATTGAGTTCCAAGTTGTATCTGTTTATTCACTTCATGTACTTTGGACGGCCGGCCATAACTTTTAAAACCCTACGTATATAAGTGAATGTATCTGGGAGATATCATTCTGAGAGAAACCTAGAGTAGAGAAGGAGAAGAAGGAGGCTATGGAGGTGGAAGCATGGAGCCGCAAGTACTCTCTTCACGGACTGATTATATGCATGCAATGAAGATGAGTCCTTTTGCCTTTCTCGTGCTTTTCATTAAGTTGTGTATAAGTGACTTGATGGTGTGGATTAAGAACTAATAGCTCTCTAATTCTTGACTACCTATTGTATGTTTGATTCTGGCAATGTATGCATGATTAGATTAGTGTGTAGATTAAGGATTTTTGCATGCATTGCTCTAATCATAACTCCATGAGCTTGGGTGAGCTTGTGATTACCACGTGACCATGAAGATTAGTAGAGAATGCAACGATTAGCAACCTTGATTAGCATAAGGGTTAGAGTGTGTGAATACACTAATCCCCTTCATTAGTTCTCTCTTCTTCCTATTGTAGATAATCTCATGTGATTTCCCCACTCAATTCTATCTCATTTCTCTCACATAATCACCCATGTGTGATGTTTCCATGCCCTAGCTGGGTCGCTACCATCCTTGGATTGATAATTTTGTTGATTCTTTGGAGCTATGCTACTAGGGAGTTAAGAGTAAGTCCGCTAGGTAGCTTGCAGAAGTGATTTCTAGACTATCTCCAAGGTAGGTTTTCACTACCAATTGTCAACAACATCCACAAGCATTGTGATGGGATTGCATAAGTAGCTTGTGCATGAGCATGAAGCTCTACTTATTAGATATGGTTGTTAGGAAAGAAAATTGCATTCAACTCAATGTAGAATCTTACACTTATTTCTTGATGTCAAACATGCAAAGGACCCTTGCACAATGATCCACATGTTGTGGACACACTATAGCATCAGCCCTTGTTTCAACATTATCAACCTTGTTTTGCATGTCATAATTTCCATGTTCAATTATAGTGGCAAGTGTGTAGGCTTCCACTTCCATGTGTATGTATACACTTAGAGACTTATTGAGTGTGTCCTACAAAACACATGCCATATCCATGCCAGGCCCATCTAATCTCGTGGATCATTCATCTAATCAACCTTAGATCCCTGAGTGAAAACATATAATTTACATCCATAGGAGCATCAAAATGTCATCATTCTCTGGTGTCTTGGCATAGCATTTGCATTTGTTCCAACAAGGCCAACATCATTCTTTACATGATATTATTATCTCCAATCACACAAAGAGGCTTTCAAGCTATTGCTCCATCCACATGCATATCTATATTTAAGTTAATAGCCCTTACTTCCTTCAAAAACACACTTCACATTTACATCAAGCTCGTCCCTTAAGGGGTATGCACATGGATATTCTCTAATTCCTTAGTTAGAAAGTCATTATTTACACTTCCAAGAGTTTATAATAGCATTGACCTTGGATAGAACAGTAGCCATATCAATGTCAAAATACATATAGTGTTTAGTGAGTGTCCAAGATCGTGAATTGCTAAAATTGTCCAAGGGACTCCATACACCCATCCATTATTGGAAGCATCAATGCATGTGGACTCAAGTACAACTTTAGAGTGTTTTTGGCATAACTCACTAGTGCTAGCTATTGAGTTTGCACTCTAGGAGATTCATTCATATTTATGGGGGCGTGTCACTTATGTGAAGCTACATAGGAAAAATTGCCTTATATATAAACTCTATTTCACTAACCCACCCCTTATCTACAAATCTTAAAGAACATATGGCTATAGAAATGCACATAAAGATGGAGAAGATGAAGGAAAATCTCAAGAGCATAGAATACATGAAATAGTATTAAAGAGAGTGCTAATAGAAAGATAAGGATTGTTGTCCAATGATGGGCATATATAAAGTCCGGGAGAAAAAACTCTTAGTGAGAGGGAAAAGGTCACGTGGTTGTCAAAAGTGTGTTCATATGTATTATTACTATAATAAAGTAAAAAATCCCATATGGGAGTGATATAGTGAACAAGAGCTAGCATCGGGGATAGCACTGATATATAGAAAAGTGCTAGAAACTCTGTTATTTGTCCACGGACACGATTAAACCCAAAACTTTGCAAAAAAATTTCAAACTCTCATGAGGTAGAGCCTTTATGAAAAGATCAACAGGGTTATCTTGCATAAGCACATAAGATAAGCACCAACCCACCTCTTTGCAAGAAAGAGCTTTAAGAGTTTGCCTTTGTTGGCAATTTTTCACATTTGCAGAATAAGTATATTTTAGCTCATGATCATGAGTGTTAAGGCTACTAATACAAGACATACAAGTCCCTAGCAAGGTTTTCTAAAAAGCTATTAGGACATGGGAAGCATATTTAAGAACATCTATGAACAACAGGCTCTCAATGAGTCCACTTGATAGCTTGCTATAGGAGATCTCTCTCTCTGTCTCTCTCTCTCTCTCTCTCTCTCTCTCTCTCTCTCTATATATATATATATATATAGAGAGAGAGAGAGAGGCCCAACCTAGGGAGCAAGGCCCAACCTAGGGGGTCAGGGACCAACCTAGGGGGTCAGGGACCTAGGCCAAGGGCTTGGACTGGACCAGTGCGGACTGGGGGTCCGCTTAGGGCAAGTGCTAGGATCTAGCCTATATAAGGGGCGCTAGGGAGTAGGATCCTATGTTCAGTTACCCTAGGTCTTACATTGGTATCAGAGCTTAGGGGGAAGGAGGAGCTATGGAGGACGAGGAAGCCTTGCACGCTTGGTTGCATGATCTCTCTCTCTCTCTCTCTCTCGGGCCATGGACCTTCCTTTGCATGCTTTTTGCATGCTCATGCTATTATCGACGGGGGAGAAGCGCCCTTGACAGGTGGGGAAGGCGTGGTCCTTGAAGGGAGGCCGAGGTCGTGGGCATGGCCCCTTGAAGGCACAGCGCCGACAAGCTTGAGGCCGCGGGAAGCGCCTCTTAACTGCAGAACGGAGGAGCTCGAGTTGCATGGTTTGAAGCGCAACCAACTCCAAACAAGTTTTCCTCTCCATGCTCACCAAGGTTCGTCTCTACCACGAGGGCCGAAACGTCGTGCAGGGCCTCTGCGAGTTCGCCTTCTCTGGCTGCACCATTTACAGAAGCCGCCATAGCTTGTTGGCCTATTTTCCCACTTGAATGCCCAAGGCCAAGGGCCTTCGGGCACCAATTGTTAAGGTAAGGGACGGAGCCCATGGACCAACTCCCCCCCTCGGCCTCAGACTTCGGTAGCTTGGCATGCCGCCATGTTAGGGGACGTAATCGACGATGCTGTAATCTCGATCCAATTACAGCATGCGCGGGCGACTTTCAAGGAATGTTCACCTTGGCACGTACATGATACTGCAAGGAGAAATTCTACATTCTTGCCGAGCAAGTGATGAGGATTACAGGTGCATCCAAGGACATATGCAGGTAGTGGGGACAATACGGAAAGTTGGGCTGAAATCCGCAGCCAAGAAATAGACGATCAACTTGAGTTTTGACTCAGTTCATGGAGAGATTTACATTGATATTCTGTAGCAGATCATCAAAAATCACATAAGGTGACTATGCAGGGTGTGCAAAAATCTTATGACTCAACTACAGCAATGACAAGAGTCGATAGTGAAGGCTCTATGGTCATGCTTTCTAGTTTCCCAGGAATCGATGGTGAAGAAACTGCTTGACCTCGGACACGGACACAAACGGATTATCAGGTTTGCAATTTCACATTCTTGAAATTTTCATAGCTTTAATTATACAATTGTATTGCAAAGTATGTTCTTATGTTTATCTCGGCCATGGTACCATGAGAGATTACCTCCGGGTCCAGTATGACCAAGGTTAACATATTACGTCCAATTTTGATATTCATTACCATAATTTGGACTAAGGAGCACGGATCCAATAAAGATAACCTCTGTACGGGTTTTTCCACGAGGCATGGTTGTCTCATAGTAGAGGCAACTCGGGCATGGCCCGTGCCTTATAAGGCAACGTTAGCAAGGCTGGTCCCGATTATAAATTCCATTCTCCACAACAGGTAATCAAAACAGGTGAAGTTGAATCCATTGCCGGCCATGTCTATTGAACCAAACATCAGTATCTGGAAAACCATTTCTCGATTTTCTTCTTGCTGGCAACTAATTCAATTCTTCCTGCGGTAAGCTTCGTCGACAGGTGTACTCAATAAGGTACGCAGTTGATATTTGTTTATTGAACATGTGCTTCATAACTATGGTATGCCAAGTGCGTCTACGATTGATCGCCGATATCATTCATACACTCAAGCACGTACGAGATGAACATACGCCGCAGATCTCATTCTGTTTTTCCAGCAAATCTACAAGTAGACAAGGTCTATTTTTTGTGCATGATCGACAAGGTCAAGTCTCTTTGCTATGATGTCTGTCGTCAATAGCATTTGTTGGCAATGAGGCCAGACAGAGTTCTATGCAGCAAGGCTTCAATTTATAAATCTTGCATTGAGGTTGGCCAGGTGTGGCATATGCTATGAGAATACAAAATTGGGAAGAAATAGGCAATGTGTTTGCAGGATATTTCATTATGTACCAGATGGGGGTATAGGATATACGAGGGCATCTGTGCAGATATGGCTATGGGCCATTTTGGAATGAAATTTTTTTCTTCCAAATTTCATGACAACTGGTTGCAGCAACAACGACCAGGTTAGCCAAGTAAGTTTTTCTTGTTTTTCCCTGTTTACACCTTACTTGGGAATTACTGTCATTGTGCAAAGCAAAGTGCTTTGGCAATTTTATATGAAGCAATGCTTTGAGGAACTGGCAAAATAGGGAATATCACTCATAGAATCCCTACTAGTCTAAACTATGCACAACACTTATGGTTTTGGTTTTGTACTTGAAGGATGTTCTTTTTTTTACACATCCTTACATGAGACATATTTCACATGAGGAGAATAGGAGTCTCTGGACTGACACTGGCGCCATTACTTCAATTATGTGTCACGACAAAGTCCCTAGGTGCTGGTCACATCTATTTTCTAGACCATTTTTAGCACGACGTATCAGGAGCAATTTCGTGGCCAAAAATTTCCGGATACTTAGAATGACGTGTTAAGGTACAAGTACTGCTAAACAACATTACAGATGGTTGTTTATACATATAGCAAGGCTATAAGTTGTTAATGAAAAAGTTTCATTGTCTGTACCGAGAAGTGATCAATGTTTCACCTGCTATTGTGATTCAGACGTTTCAGTAAGGCTTGCAAAAGATTGCAACTAAAAGTATTTAGTTTCTTTTCAGAACTATTTACATTCCTTTTAATGCGTGCTAGGTGCATCACATTTGCCATAAGTATTGGCAAGGCTCATTATGGATATACAGGTTCGAGTTAGTTTTTGCTAAATGCATGCAAAGTAGGTGTTATGGGCCCTGGTGTTTAGCAAAGGCTGATTTGGAACGGCATGCATATTCCTCAGGTTGTTGCTTATGAAGAATTTTTCACTCTATTGGCACTATCTCTATGAGATTACTTTTGGGTCTAGTAATCACCAATAGAGGTCATGGCTCGGTTTGGGTGTTTGTGGATTTTTTCAAGTTAACCACGATGGTTATTTCAGACATTGTTGATTCCTCACCAATGTTAAACACTACTGTGATTCCCCGTTTACCAGTCGTCTGGGACGACTGTCTGTAAACCGTGAGGAAAACACACCTCAGTACTGTCAGTTATCCAAGGGGATATGCAGATTACAAAGAGTAATCTTGTGCTAAAGGATCTGCTAAGAGCATACGTTAGCACAACGCATTTCTGAATAGATGATTTTCTCCCTATTCTTGAATTTGCTTAAGTACGATTTTCGACTTTGAACACCTCTTGTGGTGGGGTTGGAGATTGTGTCAATACTTTCATACGTCAAGGACTTACCAGGTGTGCTGACAAAGTATGTTGGCAAGTAACCTTCATTAGGGATGAGTATGTAGTTCTTTGTGTTCCAAACTATTCAGAATTCTAACACGAGGACATTCCCTATCTACGAACTTTTCAAGATACTTACGCGAGTAGGAAATCTGGCTCACAACTGCATGGAAAGTTACAGCAATTTTTTCTTGCATTATTCCAGTACATTCAGAAGGTCTGAAAACTGGTTATGCCTTTGGACAACTCTTAGTTGTGGTTACTCCTTTTACAGCACTCAAGTGAGTGATAAATGGAGTTACCATTTAGACCCAAGTGGTTGCAAACGGACAACAATGTTGAAAATCAAGATGTTGCTCTTGGTTTCATTGAACCTCCTCACTGCACCAATTATCGGTCACACAGACAACTGGCTCACTTATGGGACGTCAGTAAAGAAAACATCAGTATTCTTAAGAAGATATTACTACTTGTGTTTTCGAGGACGAAAACTCTTCCTTAAGGGGGAAGTAATGTCAGGACAAGGGTCCTACGGGGCAAGGCCCAACCTAGGGGGTCAGGGACCTAGGCCAAGGGCCTGGACTGGACCAGTGCGGACTGGGGATCCGCTTAGGGCAAGTGCTAGGAGCTAGCCTATATAAGGGGCAGTAGGGAGGAGGATCCTATGTTCAGTTACCCTAGGTCTTACATATATATATATATATATATATATATATATATATATATGCATGAAAGGAAAAACACAAGATAATGGGTGAAAATGAAAATCTTAATGCTTTTCAAATTTCAAATAGGTTCTACAAAGTTGCCACTCTATGCACAAGTAGACACGTACATGCCAAAGCCTTAAATAACCATCCCCAATTGAGATGTGCTGCTCAAATTGTTTATAAAAATACACAAGTCTACACTACTCGAGTTCTATTATGGTCATAATCAAAGTTTTATATTTTGCAAGAGGCTTAGAATGTATGATCATGTGTACAAAAGCACAGTTGTAGAAAAAAAAACCATTTTCTTGGTCATGTTTTTCAAGGGCAAAACAGCCAAACAACCTGACTTCAAAATCTAAGGTATTTTGTAGGGATTATAACTTAGATTCATAATTTTTAACTTTTAAAATTAAGGTCCAATGGAATTACAACCAGGATTTTTCATTTTTCAATGGGGAAATTTACAATACAAGCAAGAATATTTAAGCACTTCACAAGCATTGTATGGGGTTTACTTATATGGAGGCCAAATCCTTCAAAACAATATCAATGCAACCTAAAATCCATAGTGGTAGTCAAGTGATTCCAAATCACCAATGGGGAATAATATCAATGCAACCTAAAATCCAATATACTTACTCAAGTGATTTTGAACCACCAAAGGTTGGTATTCCTATTATGTGCATCCTGAGGGGAGGGATTTGGGAAATTGTCTATGTGCCCACCAATCTACATGGAGAGAAGATGGTAGCCTAGCAATCACTTCTTGGATGAACGAGTTTTATTTTGTAGCTGATACATCATCCTCCTTTGACGTGAGATTGTATGTTGTCCTTCACGTAAGTACACTGCTATGTGCTGGTGACTTGATGCTCCTTGTCGACTATTTGCAGCTTGTCAAGAAGCACCTCGAGCAAGGGGGCCACCCGTTGGAACTATTGTTGCTCTTCATGGTTTCTAGCTGACCACATCTAGGGAATTTCCCATCTGACATATGCGGGCCTAACTAGCAGTTCCCCTTTGGGAAGAGCTCCTATGAGAATTCTCCACAAAAAAACATTATGCCTGAAGCTCATTCCTCCTGATACCCATACATTGACTAACTTATGAGTCCAACAATCTGTGTGTACAGTGATTGTCATATCCTATTGCATCTATCATGTATCCAAGTCTTGGGAATCAAGTGCATGTAGAAAACCTTTGTGGGTGAAGACCGCCAGCTAGCTGAGGTATCTGGCAACACCAAATCTTTGAATCTTAGGGTTTGATCTTGGTTGCAAGGCACTCTGAGATTGAACACATGAGCACAAAATTGCTCCCAAGAAATTATGAGTCCATGGCCAAGTCTGAATCTTCTCTTGGCAATCATAAATGCAACAAGACTACCCTTAGAGTCAGCTACTTGATACCCAAAAATAGTGCAGGGGGCTTTTAAAAACAAAACTCCAAAAGCATGATTCAATTTCCACTGATTTGCCAGTATATTTGGCAGCCTTCCATATAGCAGTATTACCACATAGTTTGACAGGTGCTTCTTAGTACAATTTATCCCATGCAGGCATGTCCCACACCCCATGCGAATACACTATTGATTTGTCAATTAGAGTCCAAATGATTCTGGCCCAGCAGGTGTCAACAACAAACATATGTTTAACCAGGGTTGCCCTCCTTGCAAGCATGTGCATTTTCAAGTTAATGACCCCCAGCCCTCCAAAATTAATAGGCATAGCCACACTATCCCATGCAATCCAAGCAGCAACACATGATCCCCAAAAGAATTTCAATAGTTTAGATTTAAATCTATTCAATGCACTATCAGACCAATTCAATAAAGGCAAAAAATACATCATATATGGTATCATAATTGCATGCACCACTCTCAATCTAGCATGTATGGGCCATTATGTACAATGCAATAAAGGAAAAAAATACATGAGATATGGTATCATAATTGCATGCACCACTCTCGATCTAGCATGTATGGGCCATTCCATACAATGCCATGAGGCCATTTCGCATCGAATCCTATCTTCAACCCTTTGAGTGAGTTTCTTAGTTGTTACATCAACTCCCAAAGTATACGCTAAGTGCCTAAAAACATTTCCCCTTGGAACCCTTTTTCCTTGCCAAATTAGCGTGTGAAGCTGATCAATAGAGACATCAATGAACTTAGATTTACCAAGATTCAAATGTAGACCAACATCCAGTGAATACAAAGTGAGGTATGATATGCATTTTCCTACGTTAGCATTCTCTAAAGCCAATACATGTTTAAACCCAACCTGCAATCCTTTAAGATTTCCATTTTTAACTTCAGCATATAAAAGGCAAAACAACGGATGAGTAGAAACTGCAAACAGAAGAGGGCTGAGAGGACATCCTTGCCTTAAAGATCTTCCTACCCCAAAAGTTGGTGAGAGTTTCCCATTTACAATGACCGTGGAGGTAGCCCCTAGTCCCAACATTTGTATACAGTTAGAAATTCTCTGACCAAATCCCATTTTCCTCATCACCTTGACAATGAAATCTCATATTATTGAGTCAAAAGCTTTGGCAAAATCTAATTGAAGCAACACTACCTTCGAATTACATTTTGGAGCAGCTTCTATTCCCAACATGACTGTAAGAATGTTATCCAGGGTCATTCAGCCCTTTTACATTAAAATTTGCCCACTTCATATTGGTGTGTTATGGAACACTTGTGTTTCCTCTTCACTATTCTTGCATATGCACTTCCAAATGAATGCCTGGTGGGTGCGTTTCACCATTGGATATTTTTTCTTTTGTAGTTGACCTTTGGGTTTCCATGATGTTGTCTATGGCTCTAAGGTTTCAAGAGAAGGAATTTCCTCCACGAGGACTTCATAATAATTATGTAAATTGTACCTCGAGGAGAAACCCCTCAATTTAAATTTTTTTTGGGTAGCAGTGAAACCATCCTCATCTACCACTCTTTGACCTTTATCTGCTTGTTTCAGATTGTTTGAAGATGAGGGAATGCTACTCCCAACACTAGGTTTAAAAATGGTCTTGGGTTGGGTGGTTGCCTACCACCAGGTATCCTTGCATAAGTCGGTGATGCTCATCATTGCTTGTTACTCGTTGGAGCTGCTTTTCCTCTATCTACTTTAGAGACATTTTTCCCAAAGATCTGTTCTTGCGGGACCATGTTTTTACTCCCCAGATAGTATGGATGAGTTGAGAGGCAGCAATAATCATAGGGAAATATCTAGAAAAATGCCATAAGTTTTCACAATGGTAGCATGATCCAACAAGATTACCCCTTTTCAAGTAGATCATAAATCTCCCAATAGTTTCAAGTTCAATTTCAAGGGTACTTGGAAAATTTTGGTCTATAAGCCACATGATTCAAGGCTTGTTTTGATTGGGACAATGGATAGTAGGAGTAAACAACACATGCAGCCATCTCTCCAATGCATGGCCAAAGGAATGTGGGGAGATCCTTAAACTCGACCCACACATCTTTCACACACTTCCTTGCTCTGTGGAGAAACTTGAACAACATAAAGCCAACGCAGTTTAGACATATTTTTTTCATCATTTTCTCTCCATAGTGGATCTATTGTGAATACAACTTGTTCGCAATGCTGTAGAAGTACGAACGTCTCCCACGTATTTTTCCACACCCCCTAGAGTTCACCTGAATCAATCCACTCTTATCTTTGCAAACAGTTGGATTAGGGCCATTGGTAATAACTTTGAACCACTTGACATCAAAGATAAAAATATCAAACTTCCTAAAGCTAATCTTCAAGATGTCTTGGATGTAGCCAAAGTATTCAATTTGGCTAGTCTCTTTGTTCTCATCCCTGGCACTACTCCTACTTTCTTGGACAAAGCTTTCCTTAACACCACTGTTGAAGGTGACCCTTTTTTCGTCTATCCATTGCACTCTAAAGTGTCTCCCATGCGACCACAAAGCTCCATATTTGTGATATTGCAGCCACAAGATTGAAACAAACTTAAAGCTACTAAAGTAATGTGACCATGTGGAGCTTAAAAAGGAAGTTATGAAAATTTACATACCAATCGCAACCCCTTGACATCTCCTCTTCCTCTTCAGTAATCAACACTCCGTTCCTCTTTGGCTCTGAGATTGTCACATCTAACCACCACCCAGTTGGAAAGTATGGCAATTTTTGAAGATGATCTGGAAAAGAAGGTTTGTAGTGGCATGATTGCGCTTGAATTGCAAGCAATCTCTCAAGCATTGTTGCTTTTCCCATTCGTATCTCTCTAGCAACTTTTGCATGATGTTTGAGTTGAGAAGGCAAAATCTCATACCCTTTTCTCACATTGTGATATCCACTTTTGCATGATGTTTGAGAAGGCAAAATCTCATACCCTTTTCTCACATTGTGATATCCATTTTCCTAATGATGTCTTGTCCCTATGGCTCGTCCCCTGTCACCTTTATGTTGACCTCAGTACTCTTTTGCTCTTCACTTGTTACTCTTTTGCACGACTCAAAACCCATGGACCTTTTGGTATAGAAAACTTTACATTGGGTTTAAGTAGAGGCCACATCTCTGGCATTTGACCCACAACCTGTAGGTCATCTCTTTGGACCTTGCTCTCCCTTTTTTTAGTGATGGTTTTCCATATGATCTCCCCCACATTCTTGAAGATGTGCATTGGATCGAGCATATGATTAATCAGCAGGTCACTCCAATACGGGAGTTCAAGGAAAATAGAAAGTCTTTTCATTCCAGCTGGCATGAAGTCTCCCCTCTCTAGCCACATGTTTTTCCAATCGCTCGCTTTCAGTGGATGCATGTCATGTTTTCATATGTTCGGTCCACGTAGCTCATGTCCTTGAGGCAAAAATCTACCATGCTCCTCATAAAATGTGTTGCTCAAATGATCAGAGTGGAAGAAGCCAAGTCGAGGAACACATTTTGGACATGCATGATTGCCCTAGTAATTCAAGCTTGAAAAATCATAAATTAACATATAAAAGCATTGGCGTAGCATATATGTGAGGGTTTCAAAGATACTTACCTGAACACTCACCAAAGCTTGGCCAATCGTGCATGGTCCACATGAGAATGCCTTGCCCATGTACATTTCATTATCCGATTGGTTAGGATACATCAACCACATTGATCTATGTCCATAAGATTTGGAGGTCTTATATAAGTGGTGCCACATAGACGTCCATATTCTTTGCTTTGTATTGTCTTGGGATGATCAGTGACAACAGATGGCCCTTCTTGATAGCTAGCCATGGTGGAAGATTATAATTGACCAAGAAAATAGGCCACGTGCGTGCTCCATGAAGAACTCCGTAATCCAAATGGGTTTACTCCTTCCATTGCCAGACCAAAGTGGATACGTCAAAGCTCATCCTTAAATTTAGGCCATATTTCCTCTATGTGCTTCCATGCACAAGAGTCAGTAGCTACCCGCATCACATCATTTGTCTATCTAGTATTTGAGTGCCATGTCATCAAAGTGGCTATAGACTTGCACGTGAACATGCTCTTTATTCTTGGAATGATAGGAAAGTGTCGAGGACCTTTGCAGGGATAAATTTTCCTTATGTGTTCTGTCTATACATGTTTGATCCACAATTGAGACACTTTTCTAAATTTGGATACTCATTGCAAAGAGTATACAATCATTAGGGCATGCATGTATTTTGTGATAGTCCAAGCCCAAGTTAGTGAGAAGCTTTTTAGCGATTAGACGGGTAGGGGGAATGTGATTGTCTTCCAGCAAGATTTTCACGTTGACCAACTTGTCGTTACATCAATAAGTGAACACAACGATCATATTAGTGAATTGTAATTTTCACTTTGGCATGCTTAGGATACAATGTATTTACCTAAAAAGTTCTGTGACGAAGGCGTCATACCACCTGTAGATAGACTGCAAATTAAGAATTACCAAAATGGTACGGAGAACTGAGATTTATGCATCATTGTAAAGTGGCATACGTGGAAGAGTTTGCATCATCTTGTCCTCTTTATCATTGCTATCATGCCGTTGATATTGATGGCATGAATGAGGTTGGTGGTTCACAGTGTTGCCTTGAATATTGTTGCCTTTTAGATTTTCAATGATGGGATCCATGTCAAAGAACGTGTCTAACATCTGCTCCATCTCTACTTCTTGAAATGTGGAATCGAGTATTGGTGGGGTGGACTTAGTGGATGGCTGTTTGTTTGAAAATTGTCTTCTCTAGGATGAAGTTGGAGTAATATCTACTTGTAGAGGTTGATCTAGTACCTCCGGACCATGAGATCGATAACGTAGGTCTTCTAGTTTCTCTATGAAAAGAGACCATTACTGCATATGTGCTGATTGCAAATTTTTTGTTTTTGAAAGATCTGATGCTTGCAATGTGCACAAGGACACGCCATCATCCATACTTTATCTACCAATGATGCAACAAATAAATAAATCACACACCATTAACTACATTACAACCGCACATTCTCTAGCCATGCCCGATCCCCGCACACCTCGGTCTAGAGGTGCACGGAGATCAGGACCACATGATAATAATCTCGTCTTCATTTTTCAATGACTATATATTAGGGTTTTTGAAGTCTGTGTGCGCTATTGAGGTTCAATTGCATTATTTTACTTTGTTTGTCAAAGTCTATTTTTGTTTTTGAAGTACACAAGTCATTTCTGAAGACTATTGCATTTTTTAAGTCCGTTTGCGATTTTTCTACTATTTGCTGCTAGCTCTAACAACCTCACATTCTCTATCCATACCCGATCCCTACACACCTCGGTCTAGAGGTGCATGGAGATCAGGACCACAGGGTAATAATCTTGTCTTTATTGGTCAATGACTATATATTAGGGTTTTTGAAGTTTGTCTCCGCTATTGAAGTCTGTTTGCGTTTTTGAAGTACACAAGTCATTTCTGAAGACTGTTGCGTTTCTGAAGTCCGTTTGCGGGCTTTTTGCTATTTGCCACTAGCTCTAACAGCCTCACATTCTCTAGCCATGCCCGATCCCCACACACCTCGATCTAGAGGTGCACAAACATCAGGACCACCGGTTATTAATCTCATCTTTATTGGTCAATGCCTATATCCTGCCTATATATTATGGTTTGACATACATCTTTTTTGAAATCTGTTTGCGTTTTTGAAGTTTGTGTGTGCTATTAAAGTCCAATTGTGTTATTTTACTTCGTTTATCGAAGTCCTTTTGCAGTGTTAAAGTACACAAGTCACTTTTGAAGAGTGTTGTGTTTCTGAAGTTTGTTTGCAATTTTTCTGCTATTTGTCGCTAGCTCTAACAACCTCACATTCTCTAGCCATGCCCGATCCCCGTACATCTCAATCTAGAGGTGCACAAAGATCAGGACCACCGGGTAATAATCTCGTCTTTATTAGTCAATGCCTATATATTAGGGGTTAACATACATCTTTTTTGAAATTTGTTTGCATTTTTGAAGTCTGTCTGCACTATTGAAGTTTGATTGTGTTATTTTATTGCGTTTGTTGAAGTCCGTTTGCATTTTTGAAGTACAAAAGTCACTTCTAAAGATTCTTGTGTTTCTATAGTCCTTCTACGGTTTTTCTACCATTTGTTGCTAGCTCTAACAACCTCACATTCTTTAGCCATGCCCGATCTCCGCACAACTCAGTCTAGAGGTACTCGAAGATCAGGACCACCGAGTAATAATCTCATCTTTATTGGTCAATGCCTATATATTAGAGTTTGACATAAGTCTATTTTTCAAGTTTGTTTGTGTTTTTGAAGTCTGTGTGCACTACTGAAGTCCAATTGCGTTATTTTACTTCATTTTTTGAAGTCCTTTTGCGGGTAACACTAAGCGACTAATAGTAAGCGGCTAGCTTTAAGCGTGTAGCCTTCAACGGTCTAAATATGGAGTAGTTCTTCCTGAGTGGTAAGCGACTAAATACCTAAGCAATTACCTATAAGCGACAAGCCGTAATAAACCATTTGAATACCGATTAGACCTACACGACTAGCCCTAAGTCACTAAGTTACTAAATAACGAAACTAGTTGAGCCGCGTGTAGGACTAAGCGGGCTCGCTAAACGATTCAATACGTAAGCAACTAGACACTCTAATTAACACTACAAGAGGTTATTCATATTAGTGACACTAGTAGTGTGACGCTGAAATGTGAAAATCCACGGCGTCGCTATGTGCTTCACAATGAGCGTTGCTATATTATTTGTTGCATAGCGACGCCGATAGGGTAAAAAATAAATCGAGAGCGCCAAAAACTCAGATCCCACGATGTTAAAATACTCTTCTTCTCTCTCTCTCTCTCTCTCTCTCTCTCTCTCTCTCTCTCTCTCTCTCTTTTCTTAGTTTTTTGGGATATCTCTTTTTTATATTACATTCTTGTAATAATGTACATCTTTGTGATCAAGCATCAATACTCTCTCTCTCTCTCTCTCTCTCTCTCTCTCTCTCTCTCTCTCTCTCTCTCTCTCTCTCTCTCTCTCTCTCTCTCTCTCAAGTGTGGTAGATTGTTTATGCCATTTTCCTCTGGAATAACAGGTCTTGAGTTCAATTCTCCTCTTGACCATTACAAAAGCCTTGTTTGACCAAATGAGTGCCAGCGGCCTCCTCATACCAAGCGCAAGGAGATTGCTTCCACCCATACAAATCTTTGTTACATTTTCACATCTTATCTTCTTGTACTTTCTTGACAAAACTACGAGGCTGCGTTACATAAACTTCCTCAAATATGTCACCGTTCAAGAAAGCAGTAACAATGTCTGATTAATGTACATCCCAACCAAAATGAGCTGCCAATGCACATAGAAAATGCACACTAGTCATACTTCAAGTGGGAGCATAAATATCTTCCTAATTTATGTCTTTTTGTTGTGCATAACCCTTTGCAACAAGTCAATTCTTATAGCAATCAATCTCACCATCCGGTTTGCGTTTCAACCTATAAACCTAGTTTGTACCAATGGTCTTTTTGCCAAGAGGCAAATCACATAAAGTCCATGTGTCATTTTCTATAAGTGCATCATATTCTGATTGCATGGCAGCCATCCGATTTTTTGAATTTTGTGTTCATCAAAAGATAGAGGTTCCTCAACATGATGTAAGCTAGACACAGCCAAAGCATAACAATCTGATGCATAAGATGCATGGGGAGAGCTTGAACGAGTGCGACTAGACAAAGGTGCGTCCAGTTTACTGTCACGCAATATATGCACCATCCATTTTGGCATTCCTCTAGCCTGCTCATTTTCAGCCTTTTCTTCATCAAGTACATCTGCATCAGTAATAGCCTGATCTGTAACATTTTCAGAAACCCCCATAGACTGTATATTTCCCTCATTGGAATCATTCAAGCTTCCACCACTAAAAAGAGGCAACAAAGTGTCATAAATTTCCTGTGAGCTTACATTACTATCTCTAGTACATGAGAGCAAGGGTTGAACAGAATCTGCTTTCAACACTATAACCAACAAAAATACGATTGACATCCTAATCATCCAATTTTTTGTGATGTGTTTGTGGCACTAAAGCATATGCCAAATAGCCAAAAACACACATGTCCTCAATAGAAGGCTTTCTATCATGCCATGCTTCATATGGAGTCATAGACTACAAAGCTTTTGTAGGACACCTGTTAAGTACATAACTGGCACACATGATGGCCTCAAGGCAAAACAAAAAGCGGCAAAGCTTGACTTTTGACCATACATCGTGCCATTTTTGTAAGTAACCTACTTTCCCTCTCAGCAATACTATTTTACTGAAACTGCAAAGCTTTTGTAGGACACCTGTTAAGTACATAAGTGGCACACATGATGGACTCAACGCAAAAAAGATGCGGAAAAGTTTGACTTTTGACCATACATCATGCCATTTTTGTAAGTAACCTATTTTTCCTCTCAGCAACACCATTTTACTAAGGCGTATAAGGCACTGGACATTGGTGTTTTATCCCATGACTAGCCAAAAATGCATTAAATTCATGAGACATATACTCCCCCCCTCGATTGGAACGGAGGGTGCCCATAGTACATTTCGAGAAATTTTTATCCATAGCTAGATAAAACTGTACATTTTTGTGATCAAGCATCAATATACTCTCTCTCTCTCTCTCTCTCTCTCTCTCTCTCTCTCTCTCTCTCTCTCTCTCTCTCTCTCTCTCTCTCTCTCTCTCTCACGCGCGCGCGTGCACACACACACACACATGCGTCACCTTCTCCTTTGCTCTCACTGTGTGTATGTTGTATGCCATCACCTTCTTTGTTAAGTTCCAAGTACACATTATATTAATATATTAACCTCCTATCTAAATTACATAGTATCAAAGCTTAGGTTGTTCCGTTCCTCATGTTGTGTTGTTTCTTCTTCGTTGTGATTCTTTTGCTTGCACTACAACAAGCCGCGTGAAAATCGATGCGGATATTGATGACTCAAAGCTTGTTTTAAAAGTAAAAATCCCTAGAATAAGCATCAGAATAACCCTCAGCATCGTATCATTAATATATGTATTGGTATATTAACCATTGGATTAAGAAATGGAACACATACCGGTATCTGCACCACAATAGGTGTTGAAAACTAATTTTTCCATACCGACGCCTTTTCCGAGGAGCATAATAACATGTATACCGATACTTGTACTGGCGCCAAAACATGCAAAAAAAAGGGGCAAAGAGGACTGGGAACTGATGTTGCATGTACTGCAGTAGTAAGAAACAACCCTGTTTGCCCAAAGGAAGAGTGTACAAGCAACCGCACTCCACCTACAACTTGACGCTAAAGAGCGAGTGAGTACAGATTAACAAAATTGTAAGCATAACAAAACCACAAAATCAAAAGCTTAAACATAACAAGTTTCCAAAATCATAACCATAACGTTGACTCCCAAACCATAGGCACAACGGCATGAAGATTTTCTAGCCATAATTAAAACATGACTTGAAAATCGCAAAATTATAAACATTACCCACTTGCCATACCATAACCTGCTTGTCATACCATAACCATAGCTTGCTTGTCATACCATAACCATAACAGCCATACCATCATTGCAAAACCATAACCATAACCTGAATGTGAAACCATAACCATAACATGATTGTCAAATAGTATTTTGAAAACCATTGCCAAATAGTATTTTGAAAACCATAAACATAATCCGCTTGTCATAGTACCCTAACCATAACCATAACCATAACCTGTTTGTCATACCATAACCATAACAGACATACCATCATTGCAAAACCATAACCATAACTTGATTTCCAAACCATAACCATAACCTGTTTGTCATACCATAACCATAACAGCCATACCATCATTGCAAAACCATAACCATAACTTGATTGCCAAACCATAACCATAACATAATTGCCATACCATCATTGCAAAACCATAATCATAACTTGATTGCCAAACCCTAACCATAACATGATTGCCATACCATCATTGCAAAACCATAACCATAACTTGATTGCCAAACCATAATCATAACCTCTATACTATACCATAACCATACCATAATTGCAAAACCATAACCATAACCTAATTGTCGATCAAACCATAATCATAATCGTAAACGGAATGCAAAACCATAAACATAAGTGTGAAACTATACATGTATACAATGAATGAGTACAATTGTATCAAGAAGACCACAACTACAAAATAAAAATATATGGAGGATGTCAGCCTCATGGTAATGCCTCTTCGTTGACGGCCTCTCCCTCCTCCTACAACTGGTTCAAAAGGGCCACAAGTCCATGCTTGTACCCATACTTCTCCTCTTGGCGTGTTAGAGGGCGCTTCACGGAAACTTCTTGCAAAATTATGGTTTAATCATAAGATAAATCTTCAAATAATATATATATTTTTGACAAATTAAAGCATACATATAATACTTACAAACTCATGTCAAAGTGTATCGTAGCCTCCACTCCCCAAATGTGACGTTCCAGCAGACTCCAAACGTACTCTGGGTGCATCTCTCTACTCTGCTGAAATTTCTCAGGATTGACTTGTATCTCTTGTGAAATCCCCACCCACTCTTCTACGTCCAACCATACCGAATTTGGACTGACGTTGGAGAGAGGGAATGGGGGAACACGCCCAACACAAAAAAAGGGCCTCTCTATAGCTCAGGGTATTCACAGCACCCCTATCCTCTCAGAAAACACCTTCAAAGAAACACTTACACTAGCAGACCACCGCCTGGTCAATTGCCACTGCTCACACACTCTACAAACCACCACACAAGATACACCTACTACCATTGCCTATCTCCACCCTTACACACGCACACAGCCACTCAATCTCACTCTCTCACTCAAAACACCATTGATCCGGGGGGCACACACATCCACACAGCCGGCACCAAGGAGAAACATGAAAGTAGGAGAAAGAGAAGGGGGAAAGGGGAAACAACAGCACGGGAGGCAACTGTGGCTTGATTGCACTTCAGAAAACATATACACGGCCTTGCACTACCATCACCATGGCCATTTTCAAGCAAAAGTTACAAAGGGGCTAGCTTGCTTGAGAACTCCACTTTGCAGGCTTCAAACGACACTCCAAAAGGCCAAGAAAAAGCCCTTAATTTGATTCAATTTTGACTTTTATAGGGGGGGGCTTTAATTTGGGAATTTACAATTTAATTGGTCCACTTGGCACCTTGAATTGGTATTTTTGGGAAAGGGGGCACCGCCTTGCTCTATCTCTCTCTTCTTCACTCTTTGCACTTGGGGGGGGGGGGGGGGGGGGGCATTAGCGATGTCGCTATTGCCCCCTAGCCTTTTCATTTTTTTATTTTTTCACTTTCATCTTTTACCCTCTTTAGGCTTAACCTTATACTGCTCAATTTTGACTTTGACCTTCTCCCTCTATCCGACTCCTTCTGCACTTCTTTCTTTTTTTCCTCACTCCATTTGGCCTCTCTTTAGTTTGCCTTCAACCTTACCCTTTTTGTTTGGTTGGCCGGCGGCTTGGAAATGGCCCTCTTGCCCTTGCTTTTTTGCTCTGCCTGGCCTTTACAATGGCTTCTTTGATGCCCTCGAACCCTCTCTCCATTTTGGCGGGACTGCTCCCTTAACTATGGATTAAGGAGGGGGGGCATTAGCGATGTCGCTAATGCCTCCCTTCTCTTTCCTTCAAAAATGAGAGCCTACGGCCCGTGGGAACTGCTGCGTGTCGGGCGCGCCACGTCATCACCAATACCTGCGCTCGACACCATAGCCAAGAGCTCACGCTCGCCCTTTGATGCCCTTTGAGGCGCTGCCTTCTGGCCTTTATACTCCACGGAGTTGCTTTCCGCAGCCGCATGTGGGACTAAGGAGTCTGCCACGTGGAAGCCTCACGGCTCATGGCCTCAAGCCATTTGAGAAATTTCACGAAGTCCGCTTTAAAAATCCATTTTTTTCCCCTTTGTCTGTCTTGTTTTCCAATTGGCACTCAGTGATCCAATTGCTGAGCTATAAAACTATACCAAGTGCTTATTTTGTTAGTCCCAGACCGTGCAAACCTCATCATCTTCCAACCCACCTGAGCTAGCTATCCAAGGCCACCAAAACCAAAAAAAAATCATCTGCAAATCTCTCACTGTCCAAGGCTTCCAACTTCATCTTCTTGCATCTGGCCGACCAAGCATCCGATTGACACGCCATCGATTCATGCTAGCTCCACATGACCCACTCTATCACCGAGAACCTTGGCAAGGCTAAAACAACGCCAGATTGCATACCTTCCAATATGGGCAAGTGGGCTCAGACCTGGCCCCCGAAAAATCTTCTAACGGCCATAACTTGCTATCCAGAGCTCTGATTCACAATCTGAGAAGACAGGCACGATCCATAACTCGAGCACTACACATGCATCCACTAACATCAGCATGGGTCATCTATCCCCAGCTGCCCTGTCCGTCGGGGATCTGCTACACACTTTACATTTAAACTGCAATACCTTGAGCACCAGGGCTGCGTTAGATGAGCCGTCTGGACCGGCTTCTAGAGCACACTGAGCACTACACTCTAGCACAAAAAACCCACATCTCGGGCATAGTAGGCCACCAACCTGCTTCTCTCTTTGCAACACACCTTTGGCCTATAAAACTACTTTGAGCATACACCTCCGCTATCCTTTGGCTGCCTAGGGCCTTGGCACCTGCCCTAGCCGTCTGCACTGCACTCGACTACTTCCTTTGCCTGGCATAGACCACCTGCTAGCCTCGACCAACTTTGGCTGCACCATCATTGCCCAACCCCCTTGTCAAGCATTTATGTTCGACCAAAAGCATATGTACAAAACTTTGAAATTGGCACACCAAATTGACGATTAAAATCACTTACAAAATCATAACTGTATGTACAGGCTATGTACAAAAGCTTCATCTCCTTCCTTTCACACACTGCATGCTCTAGGTGGGTTGCCCACCCCTCTTGACTATAATTTGCTGCACTTCAGGCACTAGATCCCTCTCGAAATACAATTTGAGCCGCACACCATTCACCCTGTTCCTAAGAAGCTTGCCATTTGCTCTTACCACTTGATAGGTCCCATTCAAAAAGGCCTTCTGCACTTTATACAGACCTGTCCACTTCTTCTTGAACTTCTTTTGGAATGTGAAATCTAGGTAGCTTTCATACTTCATAACCAGGTCTCTTTCCTCTATCTTCTTGTCCGGCAGGTTCTGATTGAATTTGGCAACCCGCTTCTCTCTCTGCTTCACATAATAATATGCAGCTGCCTCTCTGTCCATCTACAAAGCCTCCAAATTGGACATTCGATCCTGTAGAACCCCTTGTTGAGTGGCATTGACATGCCACATACCCTTTAAAGCAGCTAGCTGTGCATGCACTGGCAACACAACCTCCTTACCATAGACAAGCTCGAATGGAGTGAAGTTTGTAGCCACTTTATAGGACGTTCTATATGCCCACAGACACTTCTCTAGATTTGCTTCCCACTCAGCTTCCTGCTTGTACACATACTTTGTTTACATCTTGACAATTTGACCATTAGCACTCTCGACTAGAGCATTGCATTGGGGGTGATAGGGCAAGGAAAACCTATGCTAAATCTTTAACTTTTCCACTAATGTGCTCATGAGTTTGCTTCTAAACCCCTAACCCCTATAAGAAACTAACACCCATGGAACACCAAAACGGCAACAGATATTATCAAACACGAACTGAGCCACTACATTAGCATTTACTTCCTTCTCTGCTTTGGCCTCGACCCACCTTGTAAGGTAGTCAATGGCTACCACCACGTACTTCTTACCACTTGTAGACTTTGGGAGAGGGCCTATAGCATCCAGAACCCACTTCTCGAAAGCACTTTGTGTGATGTTGGCGCCCTATGACTCTACTACCAGTAGTCTTTCACCTATAGTCTGACACTCGTGGCACGTCTTGCACTAGTAATGCACGTCCTTTACAATGGAAGGCCACCAAAAGCCTACTCTAAGCACTTGAAATAGAACCTGGTCTTTGCCCTAGTGTCCGCTCTCTTCATGGCATTGCTCCAACACCATTCCTATCTCCTCTTTGTATAGCACCCTTCTAAGCACTCCGTCACGCCTATAGTTCATGAGATCCTCACCTACTAGTGTGAATTTGCGGGCCTTTTGCACCACTCTTCTCTTTTGCAGCTTGGACAAACCCTCTGAACATTTCCCTGTACCCAAAAAGCCTTCAATCTCTTTTAGAGTCTCCCTACCTGCATAAGTGGCTAGGGCCACATATAGACCTGCAACATGCACGTGTACTTTGCTGCTAGCTAGTTGATCCACCTCTTGATTCTGCTCTCTCCTCACATGCTTGAATTGAACTTCTTCAAAAGACTTCAACATCTTCTTGATGGAAAAGAACCAACGCTTCAAAGAATCGCACTTTACCTGCCATTGGCCTAACAGTTGCTTGATGACTAGCAATGCATCTCCCTTCACTATCAACCTTGAAATGTTGAACTCTATGCACTGCTTTAAACCTAAATGCAGAGTGAGATACTCCGCCTTGTTATTGGTGTGGACATCCTCTAGATCATATGCCTTCGATAATATAACTTTTCCGTGTGGATCGTGTATCACCACACCTCCTCCTGCCTTCTGCACTACCCTTCGATATGCTCCGTCGAACCACATTGTAAAAGCATCTTCCAAGTCTGGTTCCTCCTTAGCTTCATCTTGTACCACTCTTGGATAGGTCGGAAAATCGATGGCCTTGCTGACAAGAATGTCTGCCAGGTGAGACCGACTCGTGTGATCTACCTTGAACTCGAACTCGAACTCCTATAGCTCCAACACCCACTTCATAATCCTCCTTCCTGGCTTCAAATGTAGCACTACCTCTGGCAATAGATTATTAGCTGTCAACACAAAAAATTTACGTACAATCAAATGGACTTTGAACTTCCTGCAAGCAAAGACTAGATCTATCACCCATTGCTCTGTTTCAGTGTAGGTAGCCTCTCCTGGGCTAATCACCCTGCTCTCAAAGTATATCGGCTTGTAGCTTCTCCCTACCTTTTGCAATAGAACCGCTCCAATAGCAACTGTGCCCACTGTCATAGACACATAGAAGTCGTCCTCTCGATTGGGAGGACACACTGCTAGCAACTGACACAAAATATCCTTGACCCTATCAAAAGCCTCCTAAGCTTCCTCATCCCACTCATAACCATGTACTTGTTGAGCCCTCTTTTGAAGAGGATGCACATATTACGACAACATCCAAAAGAAACGTGATAAATACTTCAGCTTATGAACAAATGAAGCCAAACCTTGAGCATCTGATGGCGGCTCCATCAACACCAACGCCTTCACCTTCTCGGGATCAGCCTCTATACCGTTTTGCGACACCACATGACCTAACAGCTGTGCTCAAGGCTGTGCTAGCTTGCACTTCTTGGGGTTCAACTGACCTCCTTCTTCATCGAGCCTTTGGAAGCATAATTGGAGCTTTGATAGGTGCTCCAACCTTGAACTATAGCAACCGATATCATCCATGAAGACCCTAATAAAACGGCCCAGGTATGGACCAAATACCCTGTTCATCCAACCTTGGAAGGTGGCGTATGCATTCACCAACCCGAACGGCATCCTGTGGTAAGCGAAGCAACCCCATGGAGATATGAACGTGGTCTTCAGCTGGTCTTCAAGCGCAATCCCTATTTGAAAATACCCGGAAAAGCCATCCCTAATAGAGTATCTCTCATGCCCAGCCACCTAGTTTAGGATTTCGTCTTGGAATGGCAAGGGATAGTGATTCCTCTTGGTCATGGCATTCAATGGCTTGTAGTCGACACACACTCTCCATTTCCCATTCTTCTTAGGGGTTATGACCACTGTCGAGACCCACTCTGACTCTTTTACAGGATATATGATGCCTGCATCCAATAGCTTATTGATCTCCTGCCAAAGGGCTTCTTTTTGGATTTCCCCTAGTCTTCTTAGCTTCTGTGCTTTTGTCTTATGCCCCTCCTTAAGAAAAATCTTGTGCTCTATCCATTTTGCACCTCACAAATGCTTGTACTCCGTCGCGAATAGGTTTGGATAGGACTCACACAGTTGAACATAGCCTTCCTTTTCCCCTTTGGTAAGGTCTTCACTTATCATACTCGAAACCTCCTCTATGATTAAACCATGAGCTTGAGGCTGCATACTTTCTTATTTAGGCGGGGGGTCATCTATGGTGACCCTGAATAAGTCTGCATCTATCTTCAACATGTCATCCTCGCTCCCCTCTTCCTCTGTGCTAGTATAGCCTTCATCATAGCCCATCTCGGTCTCGTACTCGTAGCTCATCGTGTTGCCCTCATCTTTAACTACCATAGGACGAGAACTGCTCTCTTTGGTCTTCAAATCAAGCACAATTTGTCTGCCGGCAAAGTGAACACTTTGCTCTCCCAATCCTGCTTTGCACCTATTGACAAAAGCCATGGCCTACCCAAAATGATCGGATAAGCATTATCCCCTGCCTTCATCACAAAAAAATCAATCAGGCACTCTATGCCTGTCACCTTGACCTTCACATCCTGAGCCACACCCAGACACCTGGCTTTAGTATGGTTGGCCATCCTCATGCGTACATTTGGATTGACTACTGCCTTGACTCCCATCTCTTTCATGGCTGCTTCCGTCATGACACAAACCTATGCTCCACCATCTATGTAATCTTGTACCCGCATCCTCTTCTCTATAATTGCATCTACCAACGGAAGAACATCAACGGGCTACCTACCCTCAAAGGCATGTTTTGCACCGCTTGCACATTTCCTTTAGCTCTTGGCAGCCCGGTGCTAACACTTGTGGACCATTGCCTTCTTAACTTTGGATTTAAAGCTAACAACTGACCAAATGTAATATTTTCCTTTTGATTTTGAACATCACTCACCAGATTGTACTCGGGATAGCCACGTCCTAGCTGGAAATCCGCTTGTTTGATCTTGTGATGCCTCCTTCTTTTGCTAGGTTCAGGTTGCTCTCTGCCTTCGTACACCTTCTCTTTGCCTTTGTGAGCTCTAGTTTCCTGCTCTGTCTCTAAATCCCTCTTAGCTCTTGCCCTCTTATTGGCCAAAACTTCGACATCCTGTTTATCCACCCCTATGATGTTTACTCTTGGGACCTCACCTCTGTTTTGCGAAGCTGGCTGCACATGATTCTCCACCGCTTGCTCTCTTGGACCATTGTATTGTCCTTGACCTCAACCTCTACCAAATAGTGGGTAAATGCCTCCTCTTTCTCTCTACGGTTGAGGACAATCGGGTGCATAGTGCCCTTGTTCTCCACAATTATAACACCTACCTGGTAATGGCCTTGCCATGCCCCTTGCTCCTCTTGGCTATCCTCTATCCATCACACTAAGCCGCAACTCCTGCATTTTCTCGGACAAATCTTGCACCATGCGCACCCAATTGTCCATTACCAGGTAGGTGTTATAATTGTGGAGAACAAGGGCACTATGCACCCGATTGTCCTCTTTCTCTCTACGGTTGAGGACAATCGGGTGCATAGTGCCCTTGTTCTCCACAATTATAACACCTACCTGGTAATGGCCTTGCCATGCCCCTTGCTCCTCTTGGCTATCCTCTATCCATCACACTAAGCCGCAACTCCTGCATTTTCTCGGACAAATCTTGCACCATGCGCACCCAATTTTGCGGCACAACAGCTACACCTCGATTTCCATGATTTTCTTCGTGTGTAGCCTCTCTCGGACTCTGCGGTTGAACATGGGCCATCGCCTCGTAGCCTAACACGCCCTGCTCTATCTTCTTCTTTATCTTTCTACTCTTCGATCGTGCAATGGCTACCGCACCATTGTAATTCTTTGGGCTCTCGAAATCGACTTTTTCTCTCACTTTGGGGTGCAGACACGCCATGAACTTGTCTAGCTTGAAGTAGTCTCCATTGGCCAACTGCATGGCTGCCGCTAGCTCTGCCCAACACTCTTCAAAATGACCCAAAAACAAATTGAACTCTTCACTTACATCTTGCTTAAGCGCCTTCAGCTTTGCATCCATTTCGACTGGGGAAGTCTCCTTGAAAAAGTCGTGAAGAAACCTCACCCTTAGAGCCGGTCATGCTTGCTTCGGCTCACCTTCCAATGCGTCATACCATGCTTTAGCTCTACCATGCATCACCAAAGGAAAAGTCCGCATTTTTCTATCCTCATTTGGCATACGCAATGATAGCATGTACAGATTGAAATCTGACATCCACTCGTCAGGGCTCTCTTCTCCTGTGAAAATCGGTCCATAGCTTCTAGCTGCCATGACTTCCAACACAAAAAACCGCTTTTTTTCGATTAACTGGGAGCAATCAGTGTGCTCCTCACTGGGGGAACCAAAAGATGGAGAGGGGGAATGGGGGAACGCGGCCCGGCACAAACAAAAGGGCCTCTCTATAGCTCAGGGTATTCACAACACCCCTATCCTCTCAGAAAACACCTTCAAAGAAACACTTTACACTACCAGACCACCGCCTGCTCAATTGCAACTGCTCACACACTCTACAAACCACCACACAAGATACACCTACTACCACTGCCTATCTCCACCCTTACACATGCACACAGCCACTCAATCTCACTCTCTCACTCAAAACACCATCGGTCCGGGGGGCACACACAGCCGGCACCGAGGAAAGTAGGAGAAAGAGAAGGGGGGAAGAGGAAACAATAGCACGAGAGGCAACTATGGCTTGATTGCACTTCAGAAAACATATACACGGCCTTGCACTACCATCACCATGGCCATTTTCAAGCAAAAGTTACAAAGGGGCTAGCTTGCTTGAGAGCTCCACTTTGCAGGCTTCAAACGACACTCCAAAAGGCCAAGAAAAAGCCCTTAATTTGATTCAATTTTGACTTTTATAGGGGGGGCTTTAATTTGGGAATTTACAATTTAATTGGTCCACTTGGCACCTTGAATTGGTATTTTTGGGAAAGGGGGCACCGCCTTGCTCTATCTCTCTCTTCTTCACTCTTTGCACTTGGGGGGGGGGGGGGGGGCATTAGTGATGTCGCTATTGCCCCCTAGCCTTTTCATTTTTTTATTTTTTCACTTTCATCTTTTACCCTCTTTAGGCTTAACCTTATACTGCTCAATTTTGACTTTGACCTTCTCCCTCTATCCGACTCCTTCTGCACTTCTTTCTTTTTTTCCTCACTCCATTTGGCCTCTCTTAAGTTTGCCTTCAACCTTACCCTTTTGTTTGGTTGGCCAGTGGCTTGGAAATGGCCCTCTTTCCCTTGCTTTTTTTCTCTGCCCGGCCTTTACAATGGCTTCTTTGATGCCCTCGAACCCTCTCTCCATTTTGGCGGGACTATTCCCTTAACTATGCATTGGGGAGGGGGGGCATTAGCGATGTCGCTAATGCCTCCCTTCTCTTTCCTTCAAACAGTGAGAGCCTATGGCCCGTGGGAACTGCTGCGTGTTGGGCGCACCACATCATCACTAATACCTTGCTAGCGGGCGCCACCTGAGCGGCTAGTGCTGGCCAAAACCGCCATGGGCACGCCATGTAGGGCCGCCAATCGCCAAATGCAACGCAACCACAGCGACGCCTGCGCTTGACACCATAGCCAAGAGCTCACGCTCGCCCTTTGATGCCCTTTGAGGCGCTGCCTTCTGGCCTTTATACTCCACGGAGTTGCGTTCCGTAGTCGCATGTGGGACTAAGGAGTCCGCCATGTGGCAGCCTCATGGCTCATGGCCTCAAGCCATTTGAGAAATTTCAAGAAGTCCCCTTTAAAAATCCATTTTTTTCCCCCTTTGTCTGTCTTGTTTTCCAATTGGCACTCAATGATCCAATTGTTGAGCTATAAAACTATACCGAGTGATCATTTTGTGATCAGTCCCGGACTGTGCAAACCTCGTCATCTTCCAACCCACCTGAGCTAGCTATCCAAGGCCACCAAAACCGGAAAAAATCATCTACAAATCTCTCACTGTCCAAGGCTTCCAGCTTCATCTTCTTGCATCTGGCCTACCAAGCATCCGATTGACACGCCATCGATTCATGCTAGCGCCACATGACCCACTCTATCATCGAGAACCTTGGCGAGGCTAAAACGATGCCAGATTACATACCTTACAATGCGGGCAAGTGGGCTCAGACCTGGCCCCGAAAAATTTCTAACAGCCATAACTTGCTATCCAGAGTTCCGATTCACAATCTGAGAAGACAGGCACGATTTATAACTCGAGCATCCACTAACATCAGTCTGGGCCACCTGTCCCCAGCTGCCCTGTCCGTCGGGGATCTACTACACACTTTACCTTTAAACTTCAATATCTTGAGCACCAGGGCTCCGTTTGACGAGCCGTCTGGACTGGCTTCTAGAGCACACTAAGCACTACACTCTAGCACAAAAAACCCACATCTCGGGCAGAGTAGGCCAGCAACTTGCTTGGCTCTTTGCAGCACACTTTTGGCCTACAAAACCGCTTCGAGCATACACCTCCGCTATCCTTTAGCTGCCTAGGGCCTTGGCACCTGCCCTAGCCTTCTGCACTGCACTCGACTACTACCTTTGCATAGCATAGACCACCTGCTAGCCTCGACCAACTTTGGCTGCACCAATGTCCTTGTACCTGTCTCTTAACTCTGATCGACGGTGTGACATTGTAGCAATTGCCACTCTCAAAATCCAGTCATTCGAGACTGGATCGTACCCCTCTGTTGACCTGTACTCTCTATGAATGGCCTCGATGATTTCATTCTTTCTTTAATCATCTTGATTATCCCAAATCTCCATCACAGAATGGCTAAATTGAACTGTACAAAGCTGTCAAATCCTCTATCGCATGGCCTTTCTGATCTTATCTACCACAATAGCCCCATCCCTCCTCTTGTACACCTTTCTAGGATCATGCTCGTGTGATCCCCAAGATGTACATGGTGTAGCAATCGGTGAACTTTCTATTGAAGAGAGTGGTGGACGCTCTCTCAGTGGTGTGGACGCATTGATAGAACCACTACCACAGTAACCACGACCTACCACGTCTCAAAGATGAACCAGCCGTCGATGTAGGGGGCACACTCGACTGAGGTGTGGGGCCGGTCGGTGTAGGGGGCACACGAGTCCTAGGCGTAGGGGTGGTCATAGCAGGTCTAGAGGAACCACCTAGCTAAAGGTTCTGTGCGTAACTAACCTGCTCTTATGTGAATTGTGACAAAAGGAGCTCATCTGCTCGGGTGACATGCCGGCCCCGGAGTGACACAAAAACTAAAACTAGGAGAGTATGTATCATCGTCATCGAGCATGGCTACAAATACACAAATAACACAAATAAATTATGTTAGTTTACAAAAGAAAATCTTAAGCAATGCAAATAACAAAAAAAAAGTAGCTGCAACACAACTCATTAAATCTATCCAGTATTGAGACTAATTAAAATAGTTTTACAAAAGAGTTCCTAGAAAAAATAAATAGTCAATCTCTCATCTTCTATGAGAGTTGATGCACCAAAGATCTCTATCTCAATCTCTACTTGTGCATCTTCATCATCAAACTCCACTTCTTTGTTTCTCTCCACAACAACTTTAGTATTTGAAATCTCATTTCTACATTCAGGCATCTACTCACCAGTGGCCTCCGACTCAAAGTCCAAACTTATATCATTTGTTTGCCGTGCACTTTGTTCATGAAGCTCTTCGACCTCAACTTCCAATCCTTCGCACACTTGCATGCTCCGTGGAGCAGCTTGAACAACATAGAGCCATCGCGGTTTAGATAGATCTTTTTCATCATTTTCTCTCCATAGTGGATGTATTGTGAACACAACTTGTTCAGAATGCTATAGAAGTATGAACGTATCCCGCGTATTTGTCCACACCCACCTAAAGTTCACTTGAATCAATCAACTCTTATCTTTGCACGCAATTGCATTAGGACCATTGGTAATAACTTTGAACCACTTGACATCAAAGATAAAAATATCAAACTTCCTAAAGCTAATCTTCAAGATGTCTTGGATGTAGCCAAAGTATTCAAGCTGGCTAGTCTCTGTGTTCTCATCCCTGGCACTACTCGTACTTTCTTGGCAAAGCTTTCCATAACACCACTGTCGAAGGTGACCCTTTGTTTTTCTATTCGTTGCACTCTAAAGTGTCTCCCATGCAACCCAAAGCTCCATATTTGTGATATTGCAGCCACAAAATTGAAACAAACTTAAAGTTACTAAAGTAATGTGATCACATGGAGCTTGAAAAGGAAGTTGTGAAACTTTACATGTGCATGTGCGTGATGCATTTTCATACATGTGCATGTGTGATGCATTTTCATACATGAGGTATTATTAAGTCTACTGTGTGTGTGTGTGTGTGTGTGTGTGTGTGTGTGTGTGTGTGTGTGTGTGTGTGTGTGTGTGTGTGTGTGTGTGTGTGTGTGTGTGTTCGTGTGTGCATGAGAGGAAGGTGAGGGCATTACCTTCATCGTCATCTCTTGCCAAAGAGATTCAAAACCAGATCTAGATTTGAGTTTTGGAGTTCTTGAGTAATTTTTATCTACACTATCGACGTCTCTATTAGCATCACTATGAGTGTCACTATGGAAAGCATCTTCTATTGGAATTAGGGTTGTAGAGAAACTCACATAGATTGGAGAAGATGAAGGAAGCTCAAGGCACACAACAACAGAGAGTGTATTACTTAGTGTGCAATGGAAAGATAGATAGCCCTAGAGTGATGGGCATATATACAATGCACAGGAGAAAAAAACTCCTAAAGAGGAAACGAATGCCCCCGTGGTCCTAGTTTGTTCACACACATCACTACCACATGTATATGGTAACAAATTCCCCCTAGAGTGATGTGGTGAACAAGAGCTGGCACATGAGTAAAGGGAAGTGCCATGCCCTGAGGACATGATCAGTCCACAAAGGGGAGTAAGCCCAAAGCTTTGAGAAAAGCTTCAAACTTATCATGAGAAAATGCTTTTGTGAAAAGATCGTCAAGGTTGTCCTGTTTTGGAACATAATCCAAGCTTATCTCTCCTATTGAGAGCCTCTCCCTATCATAGTGGTAATGCACCTCAATGTGCTTTGTGCAAGCATAAAAAACTGGGCTCCTAGCAATTGCCAATGTGCTCTGCTTGTCAATGTAGATAGTGTTGGCATTGTCTTGTCCAACATCCAAATCAGCCATAAGGCGTCTGAGCCATACACACTCAACTGTAGCTATGAAGACTACCATGTACTCAGCCTCACAACTAGAAGTGGCCACAGTAGGTTGCTTCTTGCTCAACCATGAAATGCATGAGTTGCCAAGCATGAATCAAAAACAACTTGTGGACACTCGTGTGGCAAAACAATCAGCCCAATCTGAGTCTAAAAAAGAATGTAAGTTTGAAGGAAATGATCCCCCCTTTGGATAAAACAAGCCAAGATGTAAAGTTCACTCAAGTAGCGGAAAATCCTCTTGAGAGCCTGCCCATGCTTAGACCCTGGGCTATGCATAAATCAGCTGACCTGTGAAACTGCAAACTAAATATCTAACCTTGTGTTGCATACATAAACGAGGCATCCAACAACAATTCGGTAAAGAGTGACATTTGCAGGATCACCAACATCATAAAGACTCACTTTTGATCAAATCTGTTTCCATGGGAGTGGCAATAGATTTGCAATCCTCAAGTCCAAACTTAAATAGTAATGTCTCTATGTAACTTTTCTGACACAAGGCAATACCACCATCACACTGCTTAAACTGTATACCCAGGTAATGATGCAACAACCCCAAATATTTCATCTTGAAAGTAGCTTTCAAATCAGCCTTAAATTCAGAAATATGTCTCTCATTTGGTCTAGTGATAAGCAAATTATCAACATAAAGAACGACAATGAGAATTACATCACCCTCACGCTTTACATATAATGTGCTTTGTGTTGGACTGTTACAAAAGCCTCGTTTGACCAAATGAGTGTCATCCTCCTCATACCAAGCATGAGGAGATTGCTTCCACCCATACAAAGCTTTGTTACATTTGCACATCTTATCCTCTAGTCCTTTCTTGACAAAACCACGAGGCTGCGTTACATAAACTTCCTCAAATATGTCACCATTCAAGAAAGCATTAACAATGTATGATTGATGTACATCCCAACCAAAATGAGCTGCCAATGCACATAGAAAATGCACAATAGTCATATGACAAGTAGAGCAAAAGTCTCTTCATAATCTATGCCTTTTTGTTGTGCATGACCCTTTGCAACAAGTCAAGCCTTATAGCGATCAATCTCACATCCAACTTGGCCAGTTTCAACTTGTAAACCCACTTTGTACCAATGGTCTTTTTTCCAGGAGGCAAATCACATAAAGTCCATGTGTCATTTTCTATAAGTGCATCGTATCTTGATTGCATGGCATCCATCCAATTTTTTGAATTTTGTGCTTCAACAAAAGACACAGGTTCCGCAACATGATGTAAGCTAGACACAGCCAAAGCATAACAATCTGATGCATAAGATGCATGGGGAGAGCCTGAACAAGTGCGACTAGACAAAGGTGCATCCAATTTGCTTTCACGCAATGTATGCACCATCCATTTTGGCATACCTCTAGCCTGCTCATTTCAGACTTTTTTTCATCAAGTACATCTGCATCAGTAATAGGCTAATCTGTAAAATTTTTAAAATCCCCCATAGACTGTACATTTGCCTCTTTGGAATCATTCGAAGTTCCACCACTCAAAAGAGGCAACAAAGTGTCATAAATTTCCTGTGATCTTACATTACTGTCTCTAGTACATGATAGCAAGGGATGAACAAAATCTTCCACAAACACTACATCCCATGAAACCAGAATATGCTTTGTTTGCGGATGATACAACCTGTAGCCTTTGCTTTCAACACTATAACCAACAAAAATGCATTTGACATCCTTATCATCCAATTTTTTGTGATGTGTTTGTGGCACCAAAGCATATTCCAAACATCCAAAAACACGCATGTGCTCAATAGAAGGCTTTTTATCATGCCATGCTTCATATGGAGTCATAGACTGCAAAGCTTTTGTAAGACACCTGTTATGTACATAACTGGCACAGATGATGGCCTCAAGGCAAAAAAAAAATGCGGCAAAGCTTGACTTTTGACCATACATTGTTCCATTTTCATAAGTAACCTATTTTTTCTCTCAGCAACACCATTTTACTGAGATTGCAAAGCTTTTGTAGGACACCTGCAGAGCAAAGCTTGACTTTTGACCATACATTGTTCCATTTTCGTAAGTAACCTATTTTTCCTCTTAGCAACACCATTTTACTGAGATTGCAAAGCTTTTGTAGGACACCTGGATGTGGCCTTAGCAAACCATCCTTTGGAAACTTAGAAGGCTGCATCTTACCCAAAATACAACCTTCACAAGCATGTTCGACCGGTGCTTCAAGAGGCGGCAAAGAAGCAACCATATCATGTTTCTGCAAACGTAGCAAACTAGAAAAATTCAAATTTCCAGAACGTGCATGCCAAAGTTTTTCATTTGAAATAGCCTTAGAATCCACAATTGCATTTGCAAAATTCTACTCACACTTTTCATACAAAGTGAGCTTATACAGCCCACGACATAAGATGCCAGATGCAATAATTTCATCACCAAAACTAAGATCATATATTGTACATCTGTCATCCACAAATTTGACTACAAGACCAAGTCTAGCAAGTGCAAATATAGACAAAAGATTCTTCTTGATCCCAAGGTACATAAAGTGCATCAATAAGTGTGAAAGAACCAACATTTGCAGCAATAAGCACAATCTTTTTAACTACCTAAATCGGATAAGAGGCATTGTTGGCACAAGTAACTGAATTCCCATGAGGGATAGACTCAAGAGAGGTAAACAAATCATGATGTGAGGTAATGTGCTTCGTAGCACCACTGTGAAAATACCACAAATGTGAATCTGCAGCAACTGACATGCATGCATCATGGACAACAGGATTATAGGTACACTCTACTCTAAAAGACCATTCTACATCAACATCAGCATCACACTCTCCTTTCATAGAAGACTCAACAATAGCTGCATTTGTAGTGGAACCAGCATTTACAGTGGAACCACCCTCTTTCTTCTTTGCCTCTTTGGCCTTCAACTTAGGACACTGCTTGATCAAGTGATCATTATCTTTACAATAATGGCAACGCATTATCTTTTTTCCCTTATCACCAGAATTTCCATACGAATTGCTGCGAGCAGAACAATTAGGAACATGTGATTTTTCACTTGTAGAAGAACCATGAGAAATGGTTTCATTACTGTTACCACATTTTCTTTGAGCAGTAATAAAGGCATGTTCAACTACACATTTTCTAGTCTTCTTTTTTTTTGGAAATCGACTCTTGCAACAACAATGTGCATAGTGCATCAAACTTGACAACTTCAAGATTTCCTTGGGTCATAAGTCTGGTAAGAATCTGGCAAGGCATCAATAACAATCTGCACAAGGGAACTGTATGAAATGACTTTTTTTTCCTATAGAAATAAGTTGCTCATTGGTATCCTTGACGCCAGCAAGGAGAGTGTCCACATCATCTTTCTCATGCATAATCTTCGATTCCAGCTCTTTAAGCAGCATGCAATCTTAGCCTCATTGCGACTTGCATAAAGAGTGAAGACTAGCTAGAAAATCCCAAGCCTGTTTGGCAGATTTTGTGGAACGAATGTGGGGAGTAATAGTGTGCTTCACAGACAATGCAATCAATGCATGAGCATGTGCATCTTTTACATCCCAACAAGCTTGCTTAGTTGTAAGCAAAACAACTCTAACATCAGCAATCCTTGCAGCAAGACCTGCAACATGCTCAACATCGCCTACATCCTCAAATCCAGGATGTACATCAACGCCCTGCACAATATTCCAGATGCCCTTTGACACAAGAACATGTTGCATCATAGAAGCCCACATAGGGTAATTGTTTCCATCCAATCTGCCCTCAACAGCAGCAACAGCAAACATGTTGAACACATCTCTGTTGTTGTCAGCCTTGTAAATGCTACACCTGTTGTGAAAACTGCCCAAAAAGATGAGAAACGGAGCGGGAACAACATGTGCTATATAGCACAAACTGTAGAAGACTGTAAGAGACCTATGATGCAAAAAATGGCACTCATAGAAATTTTGCACAACATGATGAAATAGCCTGCACAATAGTGCCTGTAGTGGAAACGGAGGCCAAAGCTCACAGAAATCGGAGAAAGTAAGTAGGTGTGTGCTGGAGCTGCTGGCGACCAAGCCCTGCAGGATGCAAGCTGCTCTGATACCAATTGTTAGAAGTAGGGTTGCACGAAAACACACATAGCTTGGAGAAGATGAAGGAAGCTTAAGGCACACAACATAGAGTGTATTACTTAGTGTGCAATGGGAAGATAAGTTATCCCTAGAGTGATGGGCGTATATACAATGCATGGGGGGAAAACCTCCTAAAGAGGGAAAAAATGCCCCAGTGGTCGTAAGTGTGTTAACACTCATCACTATTACATGTATATGGTAAAAAGAACACATATAGTTTACATCCATAGGAGCATCAATAATTTCATCAGTCTTTGGTGTCCTGGTGTAGCATTTGCATTTGTTTCAACAGTCTAACATCATCCTTTACATGATATTCTTATCTTCAATCAATGATCACACAAAGAGGCTTACAAGCTATTGTACCATCCACATGCATATCTATATTTAGGTTAAAATACCTTACTTTCTTCAAAACACACTTCACATTTATATCAACTCGTCCCCTAAGGGGTATATACATGGATATTCTTTGATTCCTTAGTTATAAAGTCACTATTTACCCCTTGCAAGAATAATAGCATTGACCTTTGATAGAGAAATAGCCATATCAATGTCAGAATACATATAGTGTACACCAAGTGTACAACATCATTAATCGAATTGCTAAAATTGTTCAAGGGACTCTATACACATATCCATCATTGGAAGCATCAATGTGTGTGGATTTTTTTCCAATCACAAAAATTTCCTAAAAAATTATTAGGACATGGGAAGCATATTTAAGAACATTTATGAACAACGTGCTCTCAATGAGCCCAGTTGGTAGCTTGCTATAGGAGGCTCCATCAGAGAATCAGGACTTTTTTAGCACGATATGGGAGACGCCCAGTATGACTATTTATAAAGGTGGACATTGAAAAAACTCTTCAGCGATCGGATGCAATACTTTCTCGGACAATGCCCGATGATGCCGGGCATCCTCGGGCATGGATGATGATGATGATGATTTTAATATGGGAATTTTAGTCTTTCAATGTACTTCATTCTATTTTATTTTATCTTTGTAACCAGACATTGGATTAGATCCACAAGGATTGTATCAGTTTGGTCTCATAGGTCATTTGGCCTTTTGAAGACGTTTAATATAACATTTTATTCCATTTCATTTCATTTGTGTGTGTGTGTGTGTATGTGTGTGTGTGGCAAAAAAAATAAACACAAGACGATGGGGTCTAGGGGGGCCTCTTTAATTGCCATGAGATTATGGAGGTAATTAACATTTTGACAAATAAATGCATGCCATGTGTGCAAGAATGGTGGGTGTGTAAGAGAGGTTTAAGGGTAGTCAAAGGGTGCACTTTTTCCCCCAAAAAGGCGATGGACAATTTTATGATTTTCGGCCTTCCATAAGTCCTACATACAATTTTTTATTTGAGCCGAAATTATAGATTTGTAATCTACACGCCAACCTCTTTCCGTATATATGTTACATGATATGGTTTTGTCCGCTAGATTTTAAATTTCATTTTTGGTAAAAAAAGATTTGAATCCAAATTAACTAGCCATTTTGCAGGTTTGAATTCAAAAATTGTCCTTTCATTGCTTCTTTAATACTCGAGGATTGACTCCCCTTAAACTACCAAATAAAGAGGCCCTCCTAGACCTCATTCTCTTCCTAATGAATGCTTTTCAAATTTTAAATAGGTTTGTTAGAAGCTGGACACACCCTACGAAAACTAACTACTCGGCAGATTATCATTTTTTGTAATTATTCATTTATGGAGAAAACCCGACATTTCACCTTGTAAATATTGGGGCTTACAGAAGTTTCCAGATTGTATCCCAGTTTTGACATTTAGATTGAGTAGATGGTTAATTTGGAACTTTAGGGTTTGAGAATTGTAAGGTATTTATACCACTTTTTGACCTTAATGAAAAAACCTTTTTTCATTTTAAAAAGTTTGAAGTCTGTGAGTGAGCGTACTGTGTACGAGAGAGTGTGAGCTTCATCTTGATGCTATGTGTGTACCGGTGGTCGGAATCGAGTGCGGAGAAGTGCAACGTGTTGCCCCCGACGAGAGCTGCGCGCGTGTACGGTCCGGTTTTGTGAGCTCCATCTAGGAGCTTCATCTGGTGATTTGGTGAGCATACGTTGTCCGATTTTGCATTGCAACATATCCACACGTTCACAATGAGTAGAGCTACACATTAGACACTTTAGATTTTGGCAACGAAGACCTGCAATTCTCGGCCAGATTTTGGGTTGGGGTTTTGGTTCATAGACCTTAGGGAGAGCGACCTATTGGTGTTAGTAGGGTCTCCTTCAAGTTCTGTGGTGTTTCGAGATTGTTTGATGGGTGTTCGGCTCTAGCAAGCGTTGTAGGAAGTTTCCTCTTATGCACTCCTGAAGGCTGTGACTTAGACATTGGGTAGAGACCTCTGTAGGAATTAGTTAGGAGTCGGTCGAGTGTAGGTTGACACCCTATGCTTGCTTCCACGCGCGTGCAGGTCGAGCTTCGTCCTTAGTTGACAAATCTTGTTAGGTGAGTTCTCGTTGTGCTGACGTCAATCGCGGCATATCCGTCCAACATTGGCGCCGCTGTCAGGGACGAAAACCTTAGGTAGGTGACCGAGACTAGTCCTTGAGGATAGGGATTTTTTGGCTTGCCAAGAGTCTTGTTTTACATTTAGATAGGATCAGAGGGTGGAGGAATCTCTAGATCTTAGAGGGAGTCTAGGAAGCGTGTGTCTAGCCTAGATACTTCGCCTTAGGTAGACTTAGGTAGAGTAAGATAGTTTTAGAGATTAGTTGAGTTGTTGAGTAGGAGTTGGAGTGGTAAAAGCGGTGAGAGGAGAGCTTGAGAGTCGGGAGAGGCCAGACAGCAACCAAAACACCATTATCACCATTTCATATGATGAGTAGGAGTAGAGTAAGTAGGACATCATGATTCAGGATCTAGAGCACTTCATGCATGTATACTTGCTTGGTAGATTCATCACAAGGTTGTAAAAGACGCAAAAGTGTGTTTGAAAGCTGAAGTGAAGTCCAAAAGTTATTGTGAGTGTTTCTGATAGAGCTGCAGAGCATCAGGAGCATTTCTGTCAGGAAAAAATTTAATTTTAAGCCAGGAGACATCCTACGCATAGGATATCTACAGGCTAATTTGGTGGGAATTTTGGAATTTTGAGTAGACTAGTGTGTTCAGAAGGTGGGGTTTACCCTAAGTGGAAATTTGACCATATCTTGACAGGATAAGGCCAGATAGACTGAAATTGCCAGACATCCTACCCAAATTGTGCCAAAACATTAGAGCAAGACCAAAACCATAGGATAGCTGCATGAGCATGATCTTTATGATATATTGAGTGACTGAGAGAGGTTTCATCTCATTTGGGTGAAAAAATTGGGTTCTAAGCAGACTTTAGCACTTTTGACTGAAAAGGGCTAGAACAGCTAAAATTGAGGACTTTTGAAATCCAAACCAAAATCTAAGCATACCACTGAATTGCTGACATCAAGGGGAAGCTGTGGGTCAAGTCTGGGGTCAAACAGGCCAAAAAGACATCCTACGCGTAGGATGTCATCTGTGTGATTTTGCACTCCAAACTTAATTTTGAGCATACCAAAGTGATCAGCACCTCAAGGGGAGCATGTGCTTTGAATTTGAAGCCATTCTGGGCAAAAAGACATCCTACGCGTAGGATGTCTAAAGCAAGAAATTGAAGCCAGATACTGACTGTGGGCATAGCAAGGTGTTGTATAGCCTGAGGCAAGCCTCCTAGTCAATTTTGGTCCAAATTGGAGTTGATTAGACTGATCAAGACCAGCAAGCAGGCTATCCGAACATGGACTCAGCACATCAAGGGGAATCCATAGTGCAAAAATCTAGGCAAAACAGAGCAGGAGACATCCTATGCGTAGGATGTCTACTGGGGCCTACTAAAGAGAAAATTTGACTGGGCTTAGACAGTGAGGTTCCATTTGGCTTAAAGGTTCCATAACTTCTTTCAGAAGTGAATTTGGACCTTATTTGTCCATTTGACGGAACAAAGACTGAATTTAGACTTTTTCACGTAAATTGATTAACATCCGAGGGAAGTACAGTTTCAGATTAGCAGACCTGATCCAAAACATCAGTAGTGTATAAAATCCAGTAGTGGTTGAGATTAACTCTCCAGTTATACCAATCATTACTAAGATCACCTCTAGCGGTTAAATGCTTTGATTCGATTGCCGAAATTAAACGTGTACAAGTATATTCAGCAGCAAAGCAAGAAGTTGTGCGGAGACTGATCCTTTGCCAGGTGAGTGGTTGGATTTTTGATAAATTGCATTGATAAGTTTGATGAATTTAAGATCAGGAAGATACATTTTTAGAGACCAGAAGGTGGCAGGTGACCAAGGTAGCTTAGTATCCACCGAGGAGAGTGTAACTCAAGCAAGGCCAGATCCACTAGCACCGATTATTGAGGAAGGTAGTGATACTGACACTTCATTCAAAAAATCCTTCTTCATGATGGGTAGTCAACAGCCAGGAGGTTTCACCTATGACGGACTAATGCCAGGAGGAAGCACCTCCCTAAATTCTTTGAATGATTCCAAGTTCACTGTGATCTTCTTAGAAGGAACAAACTCGAGGGGAGCCCTAGTTTATTTTGACTATCGAGGACGCAAGTGCATTTGTATTGAAGAAAGGCCGGCTCAGAGACTGGAGATAATTCGAGTCTATGATGATGGAGATAGATTCTGAGACGAAAAGGGGAACCACTATCTGATAGTTAGTAACCCTGAGGATTACAACAGATATGGAGATAACGTTTCGAAAGGGAAAATGGTTTCAAAAACTCAAGAACCGCCTCCAAACATTGATCGACCTGGAGCAATTTCTATGTATAATAAGAAAACAACCAGGGTTTCAACTTGTAATGAGAATGTGGGAATCTACAAGCATGAGAGTGAGGGAATAGTCTCTTACTTTCGTTGCAAAGAACCATACTTAACCGAGTTAAGCAAAGATAAGGTTCTTTACTTATTCTCTTATGAAACTGCTATGGGGAAGGATATAGTTTTTGTTGATAGGTACGGGCGGGAATACCAACGTATTTTCCCAGAGGAGGTAGAAAAGGCAACAGTTCCAGGAGCACCAATATATGCCCCCGACAAAGTGCCAAAAGCCACCTACACCCCTAGCAAGTCTACAAATCCCTTTTCCGAGGAGTATGACGCGACCTCACATTCTACCCGACCGTAGACATTCAACAATCAAAACCAACCAGCAACTCAGCCATCATTGCAGGCATGGATTCGACATAGTGCAACATTAGAGCAAGACCAAAACCGAGATGGTTATCAAGCCGCACGAGGGCTAAGGGATTTGCAAGAACCACCACTCTATTCAAGGTATCAAGGAGAGAGTAAACCAAAAACTCAAGGGTCAACGGAGCCTGGAAGACCACCCATAGAACGAGTTTGAAGAGATGAACCATCTCTTGCAAGAACTGTTAGAAATTATGGCTTAGGATCACCATTGGGAGAGGAACCAACTTACTACAGAAGACCAAAGGAGGTATATCGATTAGGACGTGGAGATCCAATGATGAGGTTTGTAGACCATCGTAGAATTAGACCTTCTCAAGTGAAAAAATGGGTAAACAAGAAATACACAGGAAACGGAGATCCAAGAGATCATGTAGCAGCCTTTGTGCGTGTAATTAGAGTGGAAGAGGTGTTAGACTTCCCTACCCAATTTGCAGGGTTTGGACTAACCTTAGAGGATGATGCTGCTACTTGGTTTGACTCTGTGGAGCGTAGAGATTTTGAGTCTATGGAGGAGGTGTTTGATGAGTTTATCGAGGAATTCTCACAAAGGGAGATAGCTCATAATACCGTCTCACAAATCCAGAAATTCAAACAGAAAGACGGGGAATCTGTGCGAAAGGCAGCCCTAAGACTAAAAAGATATGTTAAGTTCTACCCTGTGGAAGAACTGCCAACTCAGTCCAGACTTATGCTTATATTTATCCAAGGACTAAGGAATGCAGATCTCCAGAAGGACTTACATATGAAGAGGAGCACGACGTTGAATGAGTTAACCAAGGAGGCTCTTTACCTTGTGCGGTCTACAAAGAGGGTGAGTTCAAGGATCTTGACGACGATTCATCTTCACAACAAAGCGGAGGCAAGTCTTCTAAGACATCACCGAAAGGAGAAGTAGTTGTAAACCAAGAGTAGCTTGTAGAGGAAGTGCTAAAAAAGATTAACTTGTACGCCAAACCCCAGGCTAAACATCCCAAGTGGTGTGCTATTGAACAAAAATGGACAAACCATGGAATGGAGGAATGTTATTATAACAAGGGATATGTGAGAGAGAGACCTTATGCTCCCCAATCTCAGGTAGCTTCTCCTCAAGTTCCACTGATGCCTAGGTATCAAGTAGGCAACCTACCATGACCTGCAGGTGTAGAAAGACCACAACCAGTGTTGGGGCAACAACCACCCCTACCAAGATTACGACCAATCGATATAAGATACACACCAACAGTAATCGAGTTAGAAGAGAAGGATTTGGTGCCTATGCATGCATATTATGAAGATCCCAATGAATATGCGGCAGACCCTGTCTATTATCCACCGGAAGAACCCTCGACACCAGAACCATGGAGCATGATAGGAAATATAGGACCTCCAATAGTTGCACAGGCAGCAGGAGAAGGAAGATATAGCTTAGATGAATGAACGTTGTTGTTCATAGCCAACGGAGGCATGGGCGGACAGAGACATGCATACCAACAAAGAGGAGCTCAAGGAGCACCTCAACAACCCAAGGGACCCTGCTACAAGTGTGGTGGAGACCATTGGCTAAGAGACTGTCCTCATGATGAAATCATTAGAGTCAACACATATTGCATCGAGTGTGGAGTTACTCATTTGATTCCTGATTGCCCTAAGAACCCAATCAAAGGAGCAGAAACTACCTTGAACATGCTGGAATAAGTGCCTTCCAGTGGAGGGTCAGAAAATGAAACAATCATACCTATTCAGGCGGTGACACGAGCCCAAGCTCAAACAATGACGAACAAACCCATAATTGAAGAGCCAAAAATCGATGCCCAAAGTTCAGAAACGAAAAATCAGAGAAGCACTTGGAAAGCTAGAAAGGCGCGTATGAAAGCCAGGAAAGAACAAGAGAAAATGGCTCTATCCGAGGAGTTAAAACACACAAAGGATAGATTAGAGCGGTTAGAGGATCTAGCTAGCCTAAGCTCACACACTACGGAAACCATAGCACCCAAGAAAATAGCAAAACCCAAAAGTGAAGAATCAGGACGATCAGTACTGTCAGACAAGGTAAATGAGCAGCTGGATGCACTTCTAAAAGCTTACGAAGCCAGACTCAAAAAGAACCAAACCCAAGAGCAAAGATGGATGACTTATCCATATGCTGAAATAGAAAAACAAAGGTTGGAAATGTGTAGAAAGATGATTGAAACCAGCTCCAACCCCTATCCAACAAGCTTTAGAGGAACAAGTAGAAACGAAGGAAAAACTCGCGAATGCCTATGAGTTGAGGGGAGAACCTATCATAGTGCCAAATACAACAGATGAGGCAAGTGACGGGTTCCAGCCTAAAACATTGGCAAAAATGGGTAAGGACTGTAACGGTCTAGATGATCTGTGGAAGCAAATCCGTGAGGCCAACGAAGCTAACAGGGTGAGTAACCACATGAACAACACGAGAAAAGAGAAAAATGAGATCTTACCTCCTATTGAAGAATTTGAGGCAAGATCACAAGTGAACTTTGACATACATTCACAAGGGGGAGACCAGAGATCAATTAGTTCGGGGCACAGCCAACCAGACTCGCTAAAAACTCTACCCTCCTTACCTAGGAGAGTATAAAACCAAGTTTGAAGTGAGAAAAATCCCATCTCAAAGACTTTCTTCTAAAAAAGTGATGGATTCACAAGGGTTGATTGAGTTATTGTCCACCCCGGTGGCATGCACAATCACATTAGCCAAACTCCTAAGGTGACGACTAAACATGTGGACCACAGTAGGTAAATGCTTGGAAAAATCTGGAGTGAAAGACCCCACCTCGAAGCTTCAGGAAGGGATCAGAGAATTGGATAGGCCTCAACTAAACACTAGGCCAGTACCATTAAACAAGGTTGGAGAGTATTGCGAGGGAGAAGATGGAAACACCACGCTACCAGTAGAATTCCAAGGAGGAGTTTCCAAAGCTATTCTTGACAGTGATGCAGGAGTTGCTATCGCCACCAAGGAAATCTGGAAAAAATGGGGAAAACCAGCTTTAAGAGCTACCAGAATGAAATTGCAATTGGCAGATGGGTTCATGGAGAAGCCTCTAGGACTCTTAGAAAAGTGATTGTCACTTCATGCGGAATCGAGTATGAGCATACATTTGCAATAGTCGATTTCGACAAAAAGAACAATTATGAGATCATCTTGGGAAGACCGTTCATGCGACAATTGAAGATGGTCCAGGATTCGGGTTATGACCACATATACTTGAGACATGGCAAGACAACAACCAAAATACACCTGAAAGACCATAGTTACAAGGATGTGAACCAGACACCAATGGAAGAGTTTGATTCAGCTACAGTCGCAGGATTAGAACTCCCAGCATGGTTAGGGCAACAAAAAGAGCTATGGATGTGCGGAGCTTCACATTGTGGAAGCCTAAAAAGAGAGGAATGTGTCTTAGAAAGAGCGATTGAGGACAAGTAGTATATTCTGGAACCTTTTCCTGAAGATGCCTTGGAACCTCTAGAATGGGAACACATACTAGCAACATTGGATGTCTCTACCATTACAGATAGTCGAACAACAAAATTTTGCGACAATGATAGCTATGATGTGCTATCCTATTACATGGTAAGCATTATGCCAGGAGGAGATGAAATGATAGAACCACCAGAACAAGAAGAGTTTTATAACTCCTCTAAACATCTGGAGGTAAACAACGATGAAGATAATGAGTGTTCAGACAACTCAAGTGAGTGTGGGGAGAAAGCAGATAATATCAAGTTTTATGATTTTGCTAATCAGCACCCTAGACGCCACGAATGCTATAGAAGAAAACGACCAGGAAACAAAGCGAGAGAGAACCTGATGTCCAGGATAAAAGGTAAAACTCACTATCCCATGCTTGTAAAAGCAGGTGATTGTGTAAAAGATCAAATATCAAGGAAGATTCTCAAAAGTTCGAAGGGACAGAACACGAGAGAAAAAAAACAAGTACGAAAAGCTAAAACAGAAACAAAATCACAAAAAATCTCAAAAAAAAAAAAAAGAAACAACGAAAGGCCAAGAGTGGACCAAACTAGAGCGTAAACAGAAATACCAAGAATTGAAACGGTCTTTACGAGAGGTATGGACTACTGAGGGAGATAGTGATGGTAAAGGGGAGTCAGAAAAGGGAAACATGAATGTACCATCACACTATTGAAAATTTACCATCCAGGACAAAAAATTCATAATGACACCACCAATCAGGGAAAGAACCAATCAGGAATCTTATGATGGGCCACAAAATGCAAAAAGGATAGACCTCACGGAACCAGGTGAAAAGCCTTAGCCGGTCTATATCGCAACCGATTTAGAGCCTGAAGAAGAAGAACGGCTAACACAACTTCTCAAGAAGTATAAAAATGTATTTGCATGGTCCTATAAAGACCTCAAAGGAGTTGATCCATCGATATACCAACATACAATTCCTTTGAAATCAGATGCAAAACCTAGCAAACAACGTCCTTATACATATACTGACACATTTGCTAAACGAATCAAAGAGGAGATTGACAAGCTGATGGAAGCTGAATTCATCTATGAAATCGAACATACAGATTGGGTGTCACCCATTGTGGTAGTCCCCAAAAAGAACGAAAAACTGCGAGTGTGTGTAAACCTCAAAAAGGTAAATGCAGCCACCATAAGGGATAATTATCCCTTGCCAATCACAAAACATGTACTTGAGAGGGTGGCCGAGAAATGGGCTTATTCCTTTCTGGATGGGTTTTCAGGATACAACCAACAACTGGCAATTGCAATGGAGGATCAACACAAAACAACGTTTGCCACAGAATGGGGAGTATATGCGTATCGAGTTATGCCGTTTGGCTTAACTAATGCCCCAGCTACCTTCCAAAGGTTAATGACGCACGCGTTCAAAGAATACCTGGGAATATTCTTAGAAATATACATGGATGATCTTTGTGTACACTCCCTTCTACGAGAGGAACATATTGACCATTTGCAAAAGGTATTTGAAAAATGCAGGACATATCGAATCTGTCTTAACCCTGAAAAGTGTATTTTTATGGTTAGGCAAGGCCGCATCTTAGAACACATTGTCTCAAGAAATGGCATAACCACTGACCTAGACAAAGTCAAAGTCATAGTAGACCTACCCAAGCATACTAATGAGAAACAAGTGCAATCCTTCATGGGACACTGTGGGTATTATCGAAGATTCATATATATGTATGCAGTCATCGCACAACCTCTGTATCGTTTGCTAGTCAATTTCGACTGGACCGAGGAGTGTGAAACTTCATTCCAAAAGCTGAAGAAAAACCTTGTATCAGCACCTGTACTTAAAGCACCGGATTGGGAAAAGATATTCCATGTTCACATTGATGCTTTTTCATATGCAATTGGGAGTATTTTGGCTCAACCTGGAGACGGAACAATGGATTTTCCAGTTTGTTATGCCATTCGACAGTTAAACAGTGCGGAAAAGAACTACACAACCATCAAAAGAGAGGGGTTAGCAATGATTTATGCTGTAAAGAAATTTTGACATTATTTGCTCGCAATCAAATTTGTGTTCTTCACAGATCATCAAGCTCTTTTGTATCTGGTAAATAAACCATGCAATATAGGGAGAATTGTACGCTGGTTTATTATATTGCTAGAGTTTGATTTCACAGTGGTGGTCAAAAAGGGTAAAACCCATCTACGGGCGGATCATCTTTCAAGGATACACAATGAGGAAGCTCCTGAAGGAGTAGATGATGACATACCAGATGCTTATCTTTTTAATATTGAAATGATCCCCAAATGGTCTCAGGAAATTTTTACCATTCTTTCCTTTGGAGGTAGGTTTGACAACACGGAAGACAGATCCAAACAACAAACAATTCGACAAACAAAAAACTTCCAGTTGATTGTAGGACTGCTGTATCATCTAGGATCGGACCAAATTCTACGATTATGTATAAATCCGTAAGAATTCGAGTGTTACCTTGAAGAGGCACATGTCCAGGATTGTGCATTTCATTGTTCAACAGTGAAAACACACCAGAGACTAAAGCAGTTAGGGGTTTATTGGCCAATTATGTACGCGGATACACATGCTTATGTTAACAATTGTACTATATGTAGTGCCAAACGACGAGTGGATCACGCGACATTATTTCAGGTAAACATTTCACATGCATGGAGTCAATATATCATTGATTTCTTAACCACAAGGACGTTTCCTGAAAACATAACAAAAGCACGAAAAAGGGCTATAGAGCTGGAGACTCGTGACTTCCAGTTAATTGGGAACCAACTCTATAAGCGAGGAAAGGACAATCAACTTAGAATATGTGCAAGTGAAAGTGAATACCTGTTGATTCTAGAACACGCACATGGAGGAATAAGTGGAGGCCATTTTTCATGCAATAAGACGGAAAAAATTGTCTTAACCGCAGGAATATGGTGGCCTACATTGCATATGGATGCTGAAGAGTTTGTAAAGCGTTGTGACGCATGTCAGCGCACCAAGGTGCCGATAAAGTGGGATGAGATTGTTAAGTATGGAGCCTGATTTACCCTTGTAATTTTCTGTGGTAAAAGCGCACATTTGTAAGGTCCCCATTATGAGGAGAAGCCATCGTGCGTGAAGGAAAATCACTCACCGAAAACCAAAATTTTCACGGACAAGAATCAGGGGCAACTTTAAAGGCCTTGGGGGCGGAGGCCCCCGAGACTTTTTTTTCGTCGAAATATTCTTTTTCGCCGGAATATTATGGCCGGACGGCGGCCGAAAAGTGGTCGGAAAACAACCGATCGGTTGGCCGGTGGTCGGAAGTCAATGGCCGGTGGCCGGTGCCCGAATTCAAAAGCAGACTTGCCTTCTCAAGGGCGGCCACACATGGGCAGATTGGAGGGTCCGATTTGGACTTATTCGCACAAGGGCGGCTACACATGGCTATCTCTCATAAGAGAGGGCAACCCTTTTGGCCTATAAAAGGAGGCCATTTCTACACACATTTCATAGTGTGAATTTGATGCAACGAGGTGAGTGTGAGGTGGTGAGAGTGAAGCAAGGCGGGAGCTCCATCAAGGGTATAATCCCTTTGTAAACTACTTCTTGTTTTGAAGTACTAAATCCATTGAGTGGCTGCTTTCCCGTGGACGTAGCCCACATTGGGTGAACCACGTATATCGTGTGTACTCTCTCTCTCTCTCTCTCTCTCTCTCTCTCTCTCTACTCTATAATCTCGTGTATATAAATCTGTCTCTCTCCATTAAGTAATCTACTCAATTATCTATTTAGCTACGTCCTATTTCCTAACAACTGGTATCAGAGCAAGGTTTGCTCGTAGCTAAATTATCTCAAGGAAAGGATTCCTTGAATTGAGTGGGAGTTATGGCGGAGGAAGGGAAGCTCAAGATTGAGAAGTTCAACGGCAAAAACTACCAACATTGGAAGATGCAGATTGAAGACTATCTCTACCAGAAGGACCTCTATTTGCCACTAGGCGGTCTTGCGAAGAAGCCCGCAACAATGGCAGATGAAGCATGGATTGTCCTTGATCGAAAGGCACTGGGAACAATCCGGTTAAGCTTGGCGTCAACGGTGGCCTTCAATGTTTCGGAGATGAAGACCACGGAGGACTTGATGAAGTCACTTGACGACTTCTACGAGAAACCATCGGCATCCAATAAGGTATTTCTTATGAAGCGCTTGTTCAATCTAAAGATGGCAGAGAATGGTTCAGTTGCAGAACACCTAAATGACTTTAACACAAAGATAAGTCAACTTCGATCAGTGAAAATCAATTTCAATGACGAAGTGCGAGCTCTCCTTATACTATCATCTCTACCGGATAGTTGGGACAGCCTTGTGATGGCTGTAAGTAATTCTATCTCTGGCACAAATACTCTTAAGTTTGATGATGCTGTGGGTGTTCTCCTAAGCGAGGAAATGCGAAGGAGAAGCACAGGAGAATCATCAAGTGCTGCACTATCAGTGGAAACAAGAGGAAGGCTTAAGGAGAGGTTCAAAAACCAAAAGGGTCGTGATCGCTCAAGGCGGAGCAAGTCACGCACAAAGTCAGTTCTTGAATGTTGGAACTGCGGCAAGAAGGGCCACGTCAAGAAGGATTGCTGGTCCAAGAAGAAGAAGGATACAGAGTCTCAAGACAACAAGCCAACATCGGAGGCCAATGTGGTAGGTAAAGTAGAGCAAGATGCTCTAATTCTCTCATTAGACAATGTGTCTAATTCCTGGATAGTAAATTCCGGGATTGCTTCATTCCATGCGACACCACACAAGCAACATTTCCAAGACTACACCAAAGGTAATTTTGGGTATGTATACTTGGGAGATGATGAAGCTTGTGAGATTGTCGGCAAAGGTACAGTTTCTGTCAAAACTGCTAACGGAAATGAATGGAAGCTTAAAGATGTTAGGCATGTTCCTTCTCTTCGCAAAAATTTGATCTCTACAGGACAATTGGACAATGAAGGTCACAACATTGCATTCGGAAACAAACGTGGAAGATCTCAAAGGGATCTTTGGTGGTTGCCAAGGGTGAAAAATTCGGTACACTTTACTTGTGTACTGTTAGCACGCAACCTTCATCTTGTGCAGCAACTACAGAAGTTGACAGTGCGGTGTGGCACTACCGACTTGGGCATATGAGTGCCAAAGGAATGCAAATCCTTCAAACAAAGAAGCTTCTACCAGGTTTGAAAGAAGTGGACTTAGAGTTCTGTGAAGATTGTGTTTATGGTAAACAAAAGAGGATAAAATTTCAAAAATCAAGAAATGAAAGAAAAAATAAAAAACTTGAGTTGGTTCATTCTGATGTTTGGGGTCCTGCAAGTACACCATCACTTGGTGGCTCATTGTACTATGTAACATTCATAGACGATGCAACTAGAAAAACATGGGTTTATGTCATGAAGAATAAATCCGATGTATTTTCCATATTTCAAAGGTGGAAAGCCTTTGTGGAGAATGAAACAGGTACCAAGGTTAAATGCCTCAGATCCGACAATGGAGGTGAATATTGCATCCAAGCTTTTGAAAGCTTTTGTGCTAGCAATGGCATTCGGAGGCAAAGGTCAACCCCAAGGACACCTCAACAAAATGGGATTTCGGAAAGGATGAACAGGACAATCATGGAACGAGCACGAAGCATGCGGCTACATGCAGGCCTACCGCTTGAGCTTTGGGCGGAAGCTGTAAGTATGTCTGTGTACTTAATCAATCGGTCACCCTCAACGGCATTGGATGGGGGAGTTCTAGAAGAGGCATGGACAGGTAAACCGATGAATTATGCATTTCTCAAAGTGTTTGGGTGTGAGGCTTTCATGCACATAGATATAAGCCTAAGATCAAACTTAGATGCAAAGTCCACAAAGTGTTTCTTCATTGGCTATGGAGAAGGAGACTTTGGGTATCGCCTATGGAATCCTGAAGATGGTAAAATCATAAGGAGTAGGGATGTAATTTTTAACGAACAAAATATGCACAAAGATTACTTGGAAAGAAAACAAACAAAAGAAACAGGTAATGAGTACATGGAGCTTGAGGACGGTGAAGACTCAAGGACTGCAAACGGTGACAATGTGCAACAACGTCAACCAAATGAGGAGCCTCAACCTATTCCCCGAAGATCTACAAGAGCAAGTAGACCTCCAGAAAGGTTTGTTCCTTCCTTCAACCATCTCTTGATCTCAGATTCTGGAGAGCCGGAATCATATGAAGAAGCTATGCAACATGAATCCAAAGAAGAATGGACGAAGAGCATGCAAGTGGAGATGGACTCACTACATCGCAACCAAACATGGGAGTTGGTTGAGTTGCCTAAAGGTAAGCGGGCACTTCAAAAAAAATGGGTGTACAAGCTAAAGGAAGAAGAAGGTGGGAAGAAAAGGTACAAGTCTAGGCTTGTGGTAAAAGGTTTTTCTCAAAAGAAAGGTATTGACTTCAATGAAATATTTTCTCATGTTGTAAAAATGAACTCAATTAGGCTTGTCTTAAGCCTTGTGGCTGCTCATGATCTAAATCTCGAGCAAATGGATGTAAATACGGCATTCCCTCACGGTGACTTAGAGGAGGAAATCTACATGCTTCAACCAAAGGGGTATGAAGTAAAAGGTAAGGAGAAAATGGTTTGCAGATTAAAGAAGAGCTTGTATGGTTTAAAGCAAGCATCAAGACAATGGTACTTGAAGTTTGATCGATGGATGTTGGATCATGGATTCACAAGATGCAACTCGGATCACTGCGTCTACACGGAGAATTTGGGAGATGGGAAATTCATCATCCTAATGTTGTATGTTGATGACATGTTGATTGCAAGTGCTAACATGCAGGACATCAAAGACCTAAAAGAGGAGCTGTCCAAATCTTTTTCAATGAAATATTTAGGTGCTGCAAAGAGGATACTTGGTATGAAAATATCAAGGGACAAGACGAAGAAGACAATAAAGCTATCTCAAGAAGATTACATCAAGAAGGTACTAGAAAGGTTTGCAATGCAAAATGCAAAACCAGTTTCTACACCTTTGGCTGGTCATTTTAAACTAACGAAGGATATGTGTCCAAAGACACAAGAGGAGATAGCCTATATGTCTAAAGTTCCATATGCTGCAGCGGTAGGTTCTCTAATGTATGCTATGGTCTGGACAAGGCCAGACATTGCACATGCAGTGGGAGTTGTGGGTAGGTTCATGGACAACCCAGGTAAAGAGCATTGGCAAGCTGTGAAGTGGATACTTAGGTATCTAAAAGGGACAACAAAAAATGCTTTGTATTTTGGAGGAACTGATATTTTTCTAGAAGGGTATGCTGATGCAAATATGGCAGGTGACAAAGATACTCGAAGGAGCACTACTGGCTATGTGTTCACGGTTGGAGGCACAGCAATAAGCTGGGCTTCAAAGCTGCAGAAAGTGGTTTCACTTTCTACCACGGAAGCAGAGTATGTAGCAATGACGAAGGCAAGCAAAGAAATTCTGTGGCTTCACAGATTCTTAGAAGAGCTTGGATTCAAACAAGACAATTGTGTCTTGTACAGTGATAGCCAAAGCGCTATCCATCTTGCAAAGAACTCAGCCTTTCATTCAAGGACAAAGCACATTGAGGTGAGATATCACTTCATACGCACTCTTTTGGAAGAGGGACAACTAAAGCTAGGAAAGGTGCATACAAGTGAAAATCCTACAAACATGTTTACAAAGGTGGTCAACAAGGAGAAGTTGAGCTTTTGCTCATCTTCAATCGACATTCAAGGATAAGAAGCCAGAATGGAAAGCACTCACAGGTTTGGTTTGGAGATCAGTCTCCAAGTGGGAGATTGTTAAGTATGGAGCCTGATTTACCCTTGTAATTTTCTATGGTAAAAGCGCACATTTGTAAGGTCCCCATTATGAGAATAAGCCATCGTGCATGAAGGAAAATCACTCACCGAAAACCAAAATTTTCACGGACAAGAATCAGGGGCAACTTTAAAGGCCTCGGGGGCGGAGGCCCCCGAGACTTTTTTTTTCGCCTGAATATTATGGCCGGACGGCGGTCGGAAAGTGGTCGGAAAACAACCGGTCGGTTGACCGGTGGTCGGAAGTCAATGGCCGGTGGCCGGTGGCCGAATTCAAAAGCAGACTTGTCTTCTCAAGGGCGGCCACACATGGGCGGATTGGAGGGTCCGATTTGGACTTATTCGCACAAGGGCGGCTACACATGGCTATCTCTCATAAGAGAGGGCAGCCCTTTTGGCCTATAAAAGGAGGCCATTTCTACACACATTTCATAGTGTGAAGTTGATGCAACAAGGTGAGTGTGAGGTGGTGAGAGTGAAGCAAGGCGGGAGCTCCATTAAGGGTATAATCCCTTTGTAAACTACTTCTTGTTTTGAAGTACTAAAGCCATTGAGTGGCTGCTTTCCCGTGGACGTAGCCCACATTGGGTGAACCACGTATATCGTGTGTACTCTCTCTCTCTCTCTCTCTCTCTCTCTCTCTCTCTCTCTCTCTCTCTCTCTCTCTCCTCTATAATCTCGTGTATATAAATCTGTCTCTCTCCATTAAGTAATCTACTCAATTATCTATTTAGCTACGTCTTATTTCCTAACAGAGATGCCGCTACGACCAATGATGGGAGCAAGGGCATTTGCAAAATGGGGTATTGATTTTGTGGGACCTATTTCACCCCCTGCATATCGCACCCATACCCAATATATCATTGTGGCTCTACGGACTATCTCACAAAATGGGTGGAAGCCAAAGCAACACAAAAAGCAGATGCACGGACCACTGCACAATTTTTGTATGAGAATGTTTTTGTACGATACGATTTACCAATAGAAATTGTTAGTGATCGTGGAACACATTTTCTTAATGAATTCATTGAATATCTGCTAGAGGACCGGAATTCATGGTCATACATAGGAAATCTGCTCCATACCATCCACAGGCAAATGGACAAGCTGAGGCCACAAATAAAACAGTCTCACTAAAATTATATCAGAGACAAGATTAGATTGGGATCAACAGCTACATTCAACACTATGGGCATACAAGGTAGCTTACAAAACATCAATAGGAACGACACCGTACAACATGGTGTTTGGCCTAAATGCTATATTACCCATAGAGTTTTTAATTCCAACTCTACGAGTAGCAAAACGCCTAGAATGGACAGGGCATGAGCTCTCTTCAAGAATAGATGACCTTGAAAAACTAGAGCTGTAGCTTTGATCTATGCTAAAAAGAGAAGACAAAAAGAGTTTTTTGACAAGCATGTGTGCACGAAAGAGTTCAAAACAGGCGATTATATACTTGTTTATACTTTGAAGCAACATGCCAAGAAACTTAAAAAGCGAGGGATGGGACCCTTTATGATTAGTGATCTATCACAAAGCGGAGCTGTCAAGCTTGCTACATTAGCAGGTGAAGAAATGACCGATTGGATTAGTGGGTGTCGATTGAAGAAATATCATATACCACTAACACAGGATATGCTTCAACAAATCCATCAAGGAAAACAACAAATGAAGGAGAAACAGAGGGTACGAGAAGAAGCTCAAGTAGAATCAAAAGAACGCATTGCAAAAAGAAAACTTCTGCGACAACAACAACAATGTGGAGCACCATTGCGAATCAATGCCATTCGACTAACAAAGTTTGATGAAGACACAGTGGAGCCAATAATTGCAGTCAAAGTGGGTAGCAATCAAGTTGAATCGACGGCATTGCTTGATTCTGGATCTCAAGCAAATTTAATCTCTTACAGATTATACAAAGAGCTCAATCCCACAAGTCAACTTCATCCTACTCCACAACTGCTGGAAAGCAATACATCACACTCGTTGAAAACATGGGGCTGGACTATATTGCATGTACAAGTACATCAATATATTTACCCACACAAATTTTATGTAGTCGAGGATGACAGCACACACACCCAATGTTGTTGGGACAACCTTGGTAAAAAGAGTACAATGTGCAGATAGATTGGAATGCGAATGCAGTCAAAATTCAGCATGCACAAGAACAACAGGTGATAGCCTTTGCTCAGCAACCCCGGAATAATCAGCTACCAGCAATGCAATCCATGGATAAAGAGCCAAAAGCCAGGGTGCCACCAAAGAACAACATGATACCCAAGGCTAACAAACAGGTAAAAGCCAACCATGTTCACTACATACATACCAAGTCACCGACCACAGTGCGAAGAGCTAGGTTACCAAAACAAGAGAAACAAGTATGGATGCGAAAGGATAGAAATGACATGGCAGACAGAAAACAAGACAACGGAGGAATTCAACTGAAGATGAGAGTTCAACCAAACACCACGGGCATAAAACAGATATGGATCCCAAAGAAAATGCTCAGCAATAACTCAAATGTGACTCTCATTTGGATACCAAAACCGAAGCAAAAGGAACTCCCTTCAGTACAAGCAACATCGGAAGGCAGACAACTGCATTTGCAACCGACAAATCGACTTATGTGGATGCCAATCAGCAACAAAGCAGTGCCAACCAAAGAAGTAGCAATAAACTTATAAAACCAACAAAGACAAGGTACCAATGGAAAACAAAAGAGATACGGTCTACGGCCATTCCGACCAAGCCAATTCTCTCCAAAGAGACAAATACGGCCATATCAACAGTAGCGGCAAAGCGAGCGACTTTTGCAAGAAAGACAATCAAACAAAGAGCAGAAGAGTTACAGCTACTACTTGCAAAGAAAACAGGAAACCTCGACGGCGAATGCCAATAAACATCTTGCTTATACTCTTCTCTTACACAACATTAATTTTTCCATGCATTGATCGAGTATGCATAAAATAGGGCCACATTACACGGCCAAGCATTAGCACAAATTTTTCAACCTATGCACGACATATACTCTGAGGCGATACCTTGTCGTCTAGGAGGACTCCGGCTAGGAGGGGGGGAGGCATTCTCAAATGCAGAACCAATAGCAGAAAGAGCAAAAAAGGGCATGGTTTTCGACTATTTTTAAGGGTTGTTGTTTGATTGTGAAATTTTCTGGACTAACCCAAGTACATATGCCCTTATAAAGCATGAATCTACAGGTATATGGGGCCAAACGCCAAATCAAGCCCCTAGGTGTGTGTATATAAGTAGAAATAGCCATTTTTTGGGCAAAATATTGGTAAAACAGAGAAATCCGAGGCGATACCTTGTCGTCTAGGAGGACTCCGGCTAGGAGGGGGGGAGGCATTCTCAAATGCGGAACCAATAGCAGAAAGAGCAAAAAAGGGCATGATTTTCGACTATTTTTAAGGGTTGTTGTTTGATTGTGAAATTTTCTGGACTAACCCAAGTACATATGCCCTTATAAAGCATGAATCTACAGGTATATGGGGCCAAACGCCAAATCAAGCCCCTAGGTGTGTGTATATAAGTAGAAATAGCCATTTTTTGGGCAAAATATTGGTAAAACAGAGAAATCCGGCCATAAAAATTGCATGTGAGTGTATATAATGTTTTGCGGTGATGTTTTTGATTTATTATGATTTTTGGGGATTTTTGGGGTTTGATTTGCTATTTTCCTTTTAATTTTGCTAATTTTCGGCAGAAAAACTTCAAAAATACAAAAAGCAGGTAAAAAACGATCGTAATGAAAAACAAAAAAATATGGGGATGATCAGTGACTATAGGACAACCTATGGTACAACGGGGGTGCAATTATGAGACTGGAGCGGAAAGCGTGTTTTGACAAGATTTTGACCGAAATGCCAAATTTCTGGTAAACAGGGCAAATGAAGTCCAAATCAAGAAATTTTTGAGCCTAAACCGCATCTCGCAAGAAGTTGGGAGCACATGTCAAATTTCAAGAAAAGTGGTTCGGGGACCTCCATTATAAGAAATTTTCACTTCATTTTTAGCTCATTTCCACTATTGACATTTGAGAGAGAGCTTCTGCCACCTAGAGCGAGAGGAACTTCCAGTAGCTTCTACGACGCACACGACTACCTGACGGGCTTCAGACATGAGAGGTAGGCTCACCACCTTGAGCTTTTCGCGCATGTTTGTCGTTTTGTCACGAAAACTAGCATAGGGTTCACACACAAAGCGGGCAGTAGAGACCTACAACTAGAAGTGGCCACCTAACGGCTAACCCAAAAGCAATGAGGCTTCATCGGCAGCTTACCCTAGCATAGAAGACCGGTCTTGGATGTCCAAAGGTAGTAGAAAACCATCGGGAAAAACCCTAGTTCCTAGAATCCCGCAAGAGGCCACCAAATGGGAAATCGGCGGAAAGGCGCCCAAATGCTACCAAAATTCATGGGTAGGAGCATCTCGACATGATCGACAAGTCTATGTAGCCCACATGACCAAAAGGTGACCCGAAGCGGCACTAAACTTCAGAAATGGCATCAGACACACAAAGCGTCAAATAGCTCTCGCGGCCAAACCGTATGTCCGTTTGCCACCAAACTTCACGAGCAGCTTTCCTAGACCATCAACAACCAATTCCTATGGTGGTAGACCACCACAAATCATCGAAGACATGTAAACACAACCACGGGTGCTTCTAGAGTGATAAATTGCCAAATGGAGCTCCAGTGAAGCCAAAGTCGACAAAAACCATACGGCAAGGATCCCCAAGGGATCGGGAAGCTATGGAGACCAACATCAAGAAATTTCATCGGCGAAAAGCACTCCAAAAGTCAAAAACCGGCTCGGAGGCTCTGAAATCCACACAAAGAGTTATTTTCTACCCATTTGACTTTTTTGTTGAAATTAGGCTTAAAAGGGACTCAGGGGGACTAAGGGTAGGCACTAGTGACAGTTTCCATGAAAAAATCATCAGGAGACATCCTACGCGCTCCTACGCGTAGGATGTCTCAAGGCCATTTCTGGGCACAGAACCCAACATTTCTCATCACACACATTTTCTGAATAGCCTTTACATGCTAGCCACCAAGTTTCATCACATTTGGACCAACATTGACCTCATATGCATGAAAAAATGCAAAGTTAGGGCATAGAGGCAATAATGGGCCATAGACCTATCAATTCTTGTCCAAATCACATGAAACTTGCACAACACATTCATGAGCACATAGCCAACCAACTTGTGTGGTCACCTGCAAGAAATGATGAAATAGACATCCTACGCTTAGGATGTCTATTTGACATTTTTGGCCTACAGAGGGTATTTTTACATTCCAGATCTTTTCTTATCATCTTCAAGAGCTCATATATCAAGTTTGAAGCCATTCTAATCAATTTTGACCCCAACACCTTCAAGATACACTTTTTGAGCCCAAAAACACTACCCAGGGTCTTACCAACATCAATTCTTGTCCAAATCAAAATCCAAGAGCATGACCATGTTCCACATGCCAAGGACTACCCACAAAACAAATATCAAGCCATTTTGATGAAATAGACATCCTACGCGTAGGATGTCTCCAGCATGTTTTTGACCTTCTATGCAAAGAATGACATCATGGGAGCCATTACCATGGTGCAAGGAGCCTGTATATCAATTTTCAACCCATTTGGATATCATTTGCTATCTGTAGTGAACTTTTACCAAATTTGTGAGCCAAAAGACTGAATCTGCTCAAAAATCCACTTTTTGATGCCCAAATCCAATTCCAAGCACATAGCCATGTTATATAGGCCAAGGACCACCAGCATGTCAAGTCTTACCAAAATCTGATGAAAAAGACATCCTACACGTAGGATGTCTAGATGATAAATTTTTGCCAGAAATGCACTGTGAGCACATGTACAGTTGCCCTAGTTCCTTTTAAGTTTTGTTTTCAATTTTCAAGTCATTTGGATAGTTAAAACTTAGTTTCTCAGCTGATATGGAAAAAATGCTAACTTCAGACTACTGAGTGCAACAGGATTTATGGCAGCCACAAAGTCACCGGCAAAGAAGAAGAGGATGACCATAAAGGATTACCTAAAAGAGGTAGAGCCCTTCGTCATACCAGAAGGAACTCTAAAGCCAACCAGCACATGGATCCAAGAAGATCTGCTAGAGTCAAATGATCTAAAGATTTACCAAGGCGTGTTCAAAGACACCGAAGGAAATGTGATAGAGCTACCAATGCGACCGCGGGAACTCAATGAGTTTGTCAGAAGCAAGATGGCAGAGTACTGGAGAAAATAGATCTCCACAATTATTTTGAAGCAGTGCCGGCAGGTATTGACATAAAAAGAGTATGGGAATTTGTGATGACAATCAAGGAAGATGGAGTGGCTAGAGTAACGGATCTGCAGGGCAAGCCAGGCACGGAGATTCTAATCACAGAAAGAGTAGTGGCAGCTGCACTAGACCTCTCTAACAAAGGGGATAGTGTAACCAAAAGAAGAGACGAAGTAAAGGTGTACACCGAAAAGAAAGGCAACTATACCTTTGAAGACATTGCCAACCCTAAAGTGGCAATCATGAGTCAGTTGTACAATCAATATTTCCATATGTGTACAAAGCGGCCACAAAAGTACAGAATGCCGCCTGCAGCAATTGCCACAACATTCACCTAGGCAATGCAGAAAAGCAAGCCGTAGGTAATCAATTATCCAACTTATGTACATGATAATCTGGTGAAGATGGGCAACAAGAACCCCACATACATCGTGCCAAGTGAGCTAATCACGAAGGTGATTTATGGAGAATTGCACACGAAGGGGAGATGGCCTGACCCTCCATCATAGAACGACTGGCTGAGGCTCAAAGAAGATAAGGAAGACGAACATCCCAAAGCACCAAGGGTGGCAACCCGTTTGAAACGCCTGTTAGAAATCGTGCAAGAAGAGCAGCCAGAGCTGAAGAAGGGAAAGAAGGAATCTGTCCAAGTGCCAGTAAAAGAGAGGAAATCACAGAAAGCTGCACGTCTAGAGCGGCTGATGGAAAGTTTCAGGGCTGAAAGAGCCCTCAAAGGAGATTTGAATGAACTATGGAAGCCGTCTCTAGAAGCAATGTCGGGATCATCCCGAAGGGTGCACAGAGACAGATTCGATGATTACATTAAGAATTTTGAGATTCTCGATGCCACAACGAAAAATATCCCACATATACCATTTACGGAAGCAGAAGTGGAGCAAGTCCGACGGCAACTGCTAGAGGAGCAGGATGACCAAGAGAGAGAAAGGAAGACAAAGGCGGACAAGGATTTCAAGAAAAAGCCAAAAACTCCACCTTCCAGCCCTGAGTCCAGCCCACCACCCTCACCACCTCCTCGTAGCCCTCCACAAGAAGAGAAAGAGGAGCAAGACAAACCAGAAGACCAAGAAGAGTCAAAGCAAGAACAAAGCCAAGAGCAACAACCAAAGGAAGAGGCTAAGCCTAAAAGTGAGCAGTCAGAGCCAAATGAAGCAAGGTATAACACATTTCTAGACCTGCTAGCTGCCGGATATACAAAAGAAGAGGCTGCCACAGTCGCATTTGACTTGGCAAGCACGGGGCCCAAAGAGCAAACGCAAAGCCTACATTTAGTGGAGCTAAAGGAGATGGCCACTGATACAGTGGACCTGCACCCACCCACCAGTGATTGGGATGTGGTGATATGACAAAGCTAACCGGGCTAAGAGCACAATCAATGGCCTCAGAAAGTGAAATGGCAACTCTCAAAGCCACTGAAGTGCAGATAAAGCTTGAAGTTGACACTTTACAAAAACAAAGCCAAAGGCAGATAGAGAGAGAAGCAGAGTTGCAAGCCAATCTGGTAAAGGCATTGCAAAGATGCCAGGAAATGGAAAGAGAAAATCAGGAAGCAGCTCAAAGACTGCAAGGAGCCGAAGAGGAATATAGACAACTCAGCAAGTAATTGCATATGCAGAGAGGGAAAGGGATAACCTAGCCCTACAACTTGCTGAGGAGTCCAAGGAAGTTGAGGCCATGCGAAATGCCAAAGAGAAGGCAGAAATAGAGTAGGAGGCCAGCCAGGATGAGGTCCTTGAGCTCAAGGACCAGCTTAAAGTTAAAGATCAAACCATCCAGCGGCTACAAGCATCTCCTGCCAGAGTCAGAGCTACTAACTTGACTCACACCACTACAGAGAGCCAGATCTATGAAGAACAGATGAAAGAGCTTCAGAAAGAGTTGACCTTAGAGAAGAAGCAAAGGTTGATGATGGCAGTAGGGTCGGTGGTTATGCAAACACGCATGGAAGAAGAGCAGAAATCAATGCAAGATGAGCTAGAAAATATCAAGAGAAAGATCGAGGAGGCGGAGAAGATAAACTCCGAGTTGAACAACCTCCTCGCGAACATGGGAGAAGAAGCTGAAGCAGAGAAATAGACACTCCAGAAGCAGATAGAAGAGCTGAGAGGACATCAGGCAGAAGAGAAGGCAGGCACAAGGCCAACAGCCAAGGAAGGCATAGACCTAGAGAATGTGGTAGATCCTGTGGATGCAAGAGGAAATCCTAGTAGGACCCTCTCAAGAGCCACAAGATCTGACACAAGAAGAAGAAGAGAAGCTGCGCAAGGCCATAGAGGCAAAAATCAGAGAAACGGCCAAAGAAGCTTTGGAATGGGAGCAGAGGGTTTTTAAATCCATGACCATTCAGAAGATAGACGCCAGCAACCTCCGGCGTGAATGGCTACATCCCTCTCTCCCATATCCTTTGCTAAAGTATGAAGCCGCCACCATCAACAAGAGAATCAGAGAAGAGCCAACAGTGCCACTCTACACAACAGATATCTCCCAGCCTGAAGGGGCAAAGTTGATAGTCGACTCCCAGCCCAGGTGGAGAAAGGCATAGCTGACGAAGTATCCACAGTACCTAATCCATTTGGTAGAGGCACCCAAAATCATCAGAGATAACCTAAGCTTCTGCCCTCTACCAAGGATGCGAATGTGGAAGGCCCATGAGATACTACAAAGAAGCCAACCCACTTGGCTAAACTATCCGAAGCTGCCAGGCTTGAAGGCAGGCAAGAGAATAAGTGTTCAATACATGGTGAAAATCCTAACGGGTGCCATCAAATTGTTCATTGGCTCGCCTGACCTTTCTTGCATAATGATGAGGAAGATCTGCAAAACCCTATTGGCAATCTTCGAGACGTTCAAACCGGGCCAGGTGATAGACAATATCTTCTTCTTTCAAGATACTTACAGATGTGCATATGATCTGTCTGGTCAGCCTTCCAAGGAGGTGATACATGCATTGTATCAAAGGATCACGTTTCTGCCATCCTATCACCTCCAGGCCTTTGAAGAAGCTTTCTACACCGGCTTCTTCACCATCAACACTAACATATTCGGCCCAACACTACTGGATTTACATGCAAGATACGAGTCGTTGCTCAAGATGCACGAAACCATAAGATGAAGAAGTAGCTCAACAGCCATGTTGGGGATGACATGAGCAAGGAGGGGGGGAGTGTTAGAAGCTGGACACACCCTATGGAAACTGACTACTCGACAGATTATCATTTTTTATAATTATTCATTTATGGAGAAAACCCGACATTTTACCTTGTAAATATTGGGGCTTACAGAAGTTTCCAGATTGTATCCCAGTTTTGACATTTAGATTGAGTAGATGGTTAATTTGGAACTTTAGGGTTTGAGAATTGTAAGGTATTTATACCACTTTTTGACCTTAATGAAAAAACCTTTTGTCATTTTAAAAAGCTTGAAGTCTGTGAGTGAGCGTACTGTGTACGAGAGAGAGTGTGAGCTTCATCTTGACGCTACGTGTGTACCAGTGGTCAGAATCAAGTGTGGAGAAGTGCAGCGTGTTGCCCCCAACGAGAGCTACATGCCGATACCTACATTGCGCGCGTACGGTCTGGTTTTGCGAGCTCCATCTACGAGCTTCATCTGGTGATTCAGTGAGCATACATTGTCCGATTTTGCATTGCAGCATATCCACGCATTCACAATGAGTAGAGCTACACATTAGGCACTTTAGATTTCGGAAACGAAGACCTGCAATTTTCGGCCAGACATCCTACTTGATTTTACACCGGGTGTTTTGAGTTGGGATTTTGGTTCATAGACCTTAGGGAGAGCGACCTATTGGTGTTAGTAGGGTCTCCTTCAAGTTCTATGGTGTTTCGAGATTGTTTGATGGGTGTTCGGCTCTATTGAAAGCGTTGTAGGAAGTTTCCTCTTATGCACTCCTGAAGGCTGTGACTTAGACATTGGGTAGAGACCTCTGTAGGAATTAGTTAGGAGTCGGTCGAGTGTAGGTTGACACCATATGTGTCACGGGAACCGAATAATAGAGATAGACAGCAAAACAGAGGAAGAAATCTTTGTATTGATAGTGTTTGATACAACAGAGGAGCAATTGAATATATATATGGACGCACTCCGTTGTACGGAGCTCGAACCTCCCGACCACCCCCGAGCTTCAATTCACTTGCATGCAGCGTCTCACTCACACTCGCACTCGCACTCGCACTCTCACTCGCACTCGCACTCGCACTCGCAGAAGAGAGAATGGTGAATCCCCCCAAAACGCACCACCCGTCCTTCTATTCTCCTCCAAAAGCCTGCGACCTCTTAAAATAGCCGCTTTTCTATTTTTGGCGCTCGGTCGACTCGACTTGCGCGCCAATATACCTGCGAGAACAAGGTAAAAAAAACGTGATCGCGAAGCGATCCGTAGAGGTTAGTTTTTCAGCTGTCTTCAACTGAACATAACTCCCAAACGGAGCCAAAACAGCCCAAGTCCGTCTCATACAATCTTGTTGCCTCGCTGCGCTCTTCGACGGCTATGTGATGGAAAATTTCCATAGCCTGCTCCGATTTGCTGAAAATCAACCTGCAAAACAGCATTTTCTACAAAAACGATGCAAAAACAGCAAATCCAACTTTTTTCTTAATCTTTGGCCTTCAACGAGCATTAAAACATCAAAATCTCTAAAGACTCAAAGAACCAAAGTTGTTCCTTATAACGCAGGCTTCAATCGCTTCATACATCACTTTTTCAAAATCCCACGTTAACGCCTTCAAAAATGCCCCAGAAAGTGCCTTCCGGATCAAAAAATTTTATCGGACGAAAACAATCCACACATCCTTCTACACAGTGGACTAACTTTAAAATGAAAAAAACTTCCTAGAAAACAAAATTTATCACTAAAACACCTCGAAATCAAGTCTTGTTACAATATGCTTGCTTTCACGCGCCTGCAGGTCGAGCTTCGTCCTAAGCTGACAAATCTTGTTAAGTGAGTTCTCGCTGTGCTGACGTCCGTCGCGGCGTATCCGTCCAACAAGGTTCTACAAAGTTGCCACTCTGTGCACAAGTAGACAAGTATATGCAAAAGCCTTAAATAACCATCTCCAACTGAGTTGTGGTGCTCAAAATGTTTATCAAAATACACAAATTTACACTACTTGAGTTCTGTTATGGTCAGAGCCAAAGTTTGATATTTTGCAAGAGGCTTAGAATGTATGATTGTGTGTACAAAAGCACTATCGTAAAAAAAAGAACAACCGTTTTCTTGGTCATGTTTTTTAAGGGAAAAACAGTCAAACAACCTGATTTTATGCCAAAATCTAAGGTATTTGTAGGGATGTATAACTAAGATGCCTAATTTTTTACCTCGCAAATCAAGGTCCAATGGAATTACAACCATGATTTTTCATTTTTCAATGGGGAAATTTACAATACAAGGAAATACATGTGAGCACTTCACAAGTATCGTATAGGGTTTAAAATTCCATGTAGTAACTACAAACCAAGAGATATGTAGACTTACATTGCTTAAAGAAGTGGTTAGTAGAGGCTTAAATCATATTCCATACGAACCATTGAATCCCAAAGCAATCATTAATGAATTATGTGATTGTTGGCCAAAAGTGTGTAAATTAATGTGCATCAATGAGTCTTTAGCACATCATATATCTATAACAAAGTAGTTATGAGAGAATTCTCTCCCATTTTTCCCAATCATAGACATAATAAAAAATCTTGGTATAGAAATAAAGATTTATTAGACGAGATTGCTTATCTTACTACTCATCTTTTCATTTGTGGATTAGATAAGTCAGCCCAAACACCCTCATTAGAAATGCCGCTAAATTAAGGATATCTTTTAATGAATTTGAATACACCATGGTAAAGTAAAATACTATATTTGAAGCAATTTGTAAATTCTCTCTGAATAATAATACTGATTCACCTTTGTATTATACATTTCCATACTTAATGGGAAATTTTAAAATTCATAAAAATGACTTTCGTTGGATCACTAATGCACATGGATGCATGTTTTCCAATGCTACATCACTTATAACTAAGTTATTAAAGACAATAAATAACGGCCTTATAGAATACACTGAGTCTTTACACAAAAAATCATATACATTCATACCAATGCTTATTGAATTATCAAAATCAATATGATTGTCTAATTAATTTACCTAAAACAATCTTTAGCATACATACTTTCGAAAGAAAATCATGCTATGAAGCTATTCCTCATTATGGTCCCAATAGCTTGATTGAGTCTCTTAAAAACATATTGAAAGTAGTAAAAACCTTAGGTTATAAAGGGTTTAAAAAATCTAGAACCACATATATTCTCACTAAGAAACAAAAAGAGATATCTATTCATTTTGATGATTCTATTAGCATCAATGCATTTGTCTTAGATAATTGTTATACCAAATTAGGTTTCAATGTAGTCAAACAAATTAAAGGAATCCCTATGGAGTATTCTTGTTCCCCATTGTGGTGTAATTTGTATTAGGCATTATTGGAATTAGATTTCATTCCCTGTCTATCGTCTATCGTGACTAAATTATAGTAATGAACTAAAAGTTTTCCTTCTCTCATTTAGGTTTATGGATGACTTGTTGTTTATTAACTATGAATTTGTGTTGCAAAGTTTAGGACTTACAAATCACATTGACCACATATGTGGGGGCCATATACCCATTGGATATCATAATTTACCATAAAGAATACCACAAACACTTATGATACCACTTACTTGAACACTTTATTGGTAATAATGAAACATCGATAGCTTGGAAAAAAGAAATGCTTCCTTGTTCAAGTGTCTCATTTGTACATGCTTTTAGCAATAGGCCTAAGAAAATGGCAGTTAAAGTGTGTATATCTCAAGTAATGCCAATTATTTATAATGCATCACACACCTCAATAGCGTACATGGATGTAATGCATCTTATATCATTGTTTACAAAGAATGGTTTTAATCAAAGTAGAACTACAACTAACATTCTTGAAGTTTTGAGACGTAATGAATACACTAGTTTAAAGATTGATAAAGATATGCTAATAGCATTTCTTGGTGGGGGGGAGGTCCACATGGTGGACTCATCCCCCACCATGTTGACCTTTCCCTAGGGATTGGGGGGGGGGGGACACACACACACACACATACACACACAATGAGCTAAAAAAGACCTCTTGTACGAAAATGCATTACACACATGCCCACATACCCATGTTCTATAAAGAGTGTGTTAGACCATCACCACTATTTTTTACTATTATTATATGAAATTGTATCAATAAAATTTAAACTTATACCAATTTTTTTGATTCACAAAAATGGTAAGAGTATGATCTGAACATGCACCCACACGCACACACACTTACATCCACACCCACACACTAGGTTTTGATGTTTTATGAAGCAAAAAAAAGAAAAAAACACACACACACACATATGTATACTTACAAGAAGTATATATATATATATATATATATATATATATATATATTGGTTCCTTTCAAAGGACACTATATACCTTAATCTAATTTATAAAAAATTTATTATATTTTGGGGGGCATATACCTCTCCCCTCGGCCCTTACATGGGTACCCACCCGTAGGCCTATTATGCATAGAATGTTGCCTTCATGAATACCCTAACTTTTTACGTCCTTGCTCTATTTTGTCTTGCTTGACTGTATTACCATACACCACATCCTATTGCATACACCTACATGCACTCTCTCTCTCTCTCTCTCTCTCTCTCTCTCTCTCTCTCTCTCTCTCTCTCTCTCTCTCTCAAATGCGAGCAGGACTTGGCTTGTTCACGCCCTTGCTCTATTTGTCTAGCTTGTCTATATTACCACACACTAGCAAAATAAAGAAGATCTTTGGATACTGCGTATCGTCGTGAGACTTATATATCTTGATAAATGTAGCTTATAAATTTGGTTTTCTCCTTTGACACTTAGTAATTGGTAAAGTTGTCCCCAAAGAATGACCATTCTAAGAGATAAGTTGTGGGGAATATGGATTGATAAAACATTGATTATAGGTTCATATCTGACTAATCTGCTGCTTAAAACATGCAATTTTTTTGAAATCATTTTTGTGAAAATTCATGATTTCTCGCTTTATCACAACACATACTGAAAGAGGTAAGTTGGATTGGATATGCCCATGTGGGCTTGCAAGTTTTGGTTGCTACTTAAGCCAAAATTGATGCTTTGGTACTTACTTCAAGTTGTTAAATTAGTTTACTTTATGCTTTATGACATTTCCTAAAAATATGGCAAAACAAAATTTCAAAAACTAACCTATGGGTTAAAATAGGACACTTTTATCAAAAGGGGTAATGGCCTTTTGATCAAAATGATATATATGTTATATTTAAGGACTTATAAAACATTGGGCTATATAGAAACCATACGTACAATCACTGCCAACAATAAATGAGATAATAAACTTTTGTCAAACTAAAAACTAAAGAATTAAAAGACAGAAACACTTTAGACAGTGTTTTTAAGTTAAAAACAGTTGTATGTTGGACATGGATAATAACTGATATAGTCCATCAACACCTGTAATACACATCTAAGGCTAAAAAATATGTTGTCTTGTTTGGATGAATGCAAGTGAGGACTCTATCCTTTCTTGGTTTTTTTTTTTGCTTAAAGCTATTGTCTTTCAGATAGTACACTTGCTCCTACCACTTGGGAAGTAATTCTTTATTGGATCAATATCATTGTATATTGTAATGTGGCTTCATTCTCATATGGAATTTACAAAGATAATTTTAAGACTGGTTTGTTTTTGTACTACTTTCTACCCTTTCTCTAAAGCCAGCTGTCTTTTGAATGTAAAAGTTCATTTATGTTTTATTTTATAAGTTAAAACAGCTACACACAAAGCATACTCTTACTCTCAAAGTTAGGAGAAAACTTGTGGTTCTCCACTCCCTTTTTTTTATTGGGTATCTTATTATTATTATTTGCTTAGGAAACATTTTGGATGTGACTTTCACCCAACCCTTAAATAGTGGTGATTGTCTAACTCATTCTTTATAGAACATGGGTATGTGTGCATGTGCATGATGCTTTTTTGTACATGAAGTCTTTTTTACTTTATTGTGGGTGTGTGTGTATGTGTGTGTGTGTGCGCGTACGGGGCATTGCTATGAGCATCACTATATAGTGACACTCATGGTGATGCTCATAGCGATGCCGACAATGTACATAAGAATTACTCGAGAACGTCAAAACTCAGTTCTGAATGTGGTTTTGACGCTCTCGGGCAAGAGATGACAACGAAGATAATGCCTCGGGGGGTTCACTATGTGTAAAACTACCATACCACGTTCAAAACATGTTTGTAAAACCCCTTATCTGTGAATTTTTTAAGAGTATAATGTACCCTTTTCTTTTAAAATCTGTAAGTTTTTTTCAAATTTGAAAAAATAATGCCCTTGTGTATATATATTTCTATAAGTTTTAAGAACTTTAAATACCCTTCTGTTAAACTCACGTGATAGGTTACATTTTTATTAGGTGACCTCCCCGAGGGTAATGCCTCCACCTTCCTCTCATGCACACACACACACACATGAGGAGAGAAGGAAGAGCTAGGTATGCTCCCTCCCTCTCCTCTCTCTCATGCTCCCTTCCCTTCTTTTCTTTCTCCCTCCCACTCGCTCTCTCTCTCTCTCTCTCTCTCTCTCTCTCTCTCTCTCTCTCTCTCTCTCTCTCTCTCTCACACACACACACACACACATACACACAATGAGAGAGAGAGAGAGAGAGAGAGAGAGAGAATCGATCTATACACAAACAAACATTGAGAGAGAGAGAGAAAGAGAAAGACACATAGAAAGAGAAAGAGAGAGAGAGGGAGAAAGAGATGGAAACTAGGGTTTGTGAGCATGGACATCTCTACGTGCAAATATGCTTAAATAGACTCCTCGCACCTTGCCAATGAGGTGAAAGACAACACACGGCCTTCCTCAACACATAGGTCATCTCCTTGACTATATGAGAATGGCTCTACCCTCAACCTTTCAACTAGACCCTAAGGTGGCTGCTACAGGCCATGAGGTGTTGGGCCAATGCGCCACTGAGTTCGACCCTGATATCATGTGATCTAATTTTCTTAAAGATGCACTAACCCCTGACATTGAGTTCAAGGGAGATCACAGAGTTTCCTTAAATACATATGTGGTATGGTCCCAACTTTCAATTTTTAAGGATAAAGTGATGGTGATGTACTTTGCTGGGAAACTCCCACAAAAGCCAAAGATTGCTACAAAAATTGATAGGGGATTCCAAAGACCTGTAGTGGATAAAATCTGTTACTCGTTATCTAGGAAGTTCGTAAATTGTTTTGCAAACCTGTGGATAAACTCGCCTTTCTTACTGCTTCCACTGTTGTGCTTTGTGGGAAAATAGTCCACATCATCCCTTGGAAACCCATCAAGCTCATTAAGGATGAGCTCCTAACCAAATTCCATGTGCGGGTCGAGTTTAAGGATCTCCCCACATTCCTTTGGCCATGCATTGGAGAGATGGCTCCATAATTGGGAAAGGTGTTGTTTACTCCTACTCTCCATTGTCCCAATCAAAACAAGTCTTGGATCATGTGGCAAATAGACCAAAAGTTTCCAAGTACCCTTGAAATTGAACTTGAAACTGCCGCGAGATTCATGATCTACTTGAAATGGGGTAATTTTGCTGGATTGTGCTACCACTGTAAAAACTTATGGCATTTTTCTAGATATTGCCCTATGATTACTACTGCCTCTGAAATCATCCCATCCTATCCAAGGAGTACAAACATGGTCCCGTAGGAACAGATCTTTGGGAAAAATGTCTCTAAAGTAGATAGAGGAAAAGTGGCTCCAACCAGTAACAAGCAATGATGAGCATCACCGACTTATGCAAGGATACCTAGTGGTAGGCAACCACCCAACCCAAGACCATTTTTAAACCTAGTGTTGGGAGTAGCATTCCCTCATCTTCAAACAATCTGAAACAAGAAGATAAAGGTAAAAGAGTGGTAGATGGGGATGGTTTCACTGCTGCCCAAAAAACAATTAAATTGAGGGGTTTCTCCTCGAGGTACAATTCACATAATTATTATGAAGTCCTCATGGAGGAAATTCCTTCTTTTGACACCTTAGAGCCATAGACAACATCATGGAAACCCATGAGTCAACTAAAAAAGCAAAAATATCCAATGGTGAAACCCACCCACCAGGCATTCATTTGGAAGTGCATATCCAAGAAACAGATAGTGAAGAGGAAACACAAGTGGTCCATAACACACCAATATGAAGTAGGAAACTTTAAATGTAAAAGGGTTGAATGACCCTGGATAACATTCTTACAGTCATGTTGGGAATAGAAGCTGCTCCAAAGTGTAATTCGAAGGTAGTATTGCTTCAATTAGATTTTGCCAAAGCTTTTGACTCAATAATCTGAGATTTCATTGTCAAGGTGATGAGGAAAATGGGATTTGGTCAGAGAATTTCTAAATGTATACAAATTTTGGTACTAGGGGCTATCTCCACGGTCATTTAGTAAATGGGGAACGCTCACCAACTTTTAGAGTGGAAGATCTATTAGGAAAGGATGTCCTCTCAGCCCTCTACTATTTGTAGTTTCTACTCATCCATTGTTTTGTCTTTTATATGCTGAAGTTAAAAATGGAAATCTTAAAGGATTGGAGGTTGGGTTTGAACATGTATTAGCTTTAGAGAATGCTAAGATAGGAAAATACATATCATACCTCACTTTGTATTCACTGGTTGCTGGTCTACATTTGAATCTCGATAAATCTGAGTTCATCGATGTCTCTATTGATCAACTTCACACGCTAATTTGGCAAGGCAAAAGGGTCCCAAGGGGAAATGTTTTTAGGCACTTAGGGTATCCTTTGGGAGTTGATGTAATAGCTAAAAAACTCACTTAATGGGTTGAAGATAGGATCCAATGCAAAATGGTCTCGTGGCATTGTATAGAATGGTCCATACATGCTAGATTAAGAGTGGTGCATGCAATTATGACACCATATCTCATGTATTTTTTTACTTTATTGCATTGTATAGAATGACCCATACATGCTAGATTGAGAGTGGTGCATGCAATTATGATACCATATATGATGCATTTTTTGCCTTTATTGAATTGGTCTGATAGTGCATTGAATAGATTTAAATCTAAACTATTGAAAATCTTTTGGGGATCATATGTTGTTACTTGGATTGCATGGGATAGTGTGGCTATGCCTGTTAATTCTGGAGGGCTGGGGGTCATTAACTTGAAAATGCACATGCTTGCAAGGAGGGCAACCCTGGTTAAACATATGTTTGTTGTTGACACCTGCGGGGCCAAAATCATGTGGACTCTCATCGACAAATCAATAGTGTATTCTCATGGGGTGTGGGACATGCCTGCATGGGATAAATTGTACTAAGAAGCATCTGTAAAACTATGTGGTAATACTGCTATATGGAAGGCTATTTTTTCTCTATTGATTTGGGAGGGAAGAGCCAGATATACTGGAAAATTAGTGGGAATTGAATCACGCTTTTGGAGTTTTGTTTTTAAAAGCCCCCTGCATTATTTTTGGGTATCAAGTAGCTGACTCTAAGGGTAGTTTTGTTGCATTTATGATTGCCAAGAGAAGATTCAGACGTGGCCATGGACTCATAATTTCTTGGGGGCAATTTTGTGCTCATATGTTAATCTCAGAGTTCCTTGCAACCAAGATGCAACCCTAAGAATCAAAGATTGGATGTTGCCAGATACCTCAACTAGCTGGCGGTCTTGACCCACAAATTTTTTCTACATGCACTTAATTCTCAAGACTTGAATACATGACAGATGCAACAGGATATGACAATCACAGTACACACAAATCTATTGGACTCATAAGTTAGGTGATGTATGGGTATCAAGAGGAATGAGCTTCAGGCATAAATTTTTTTGTGGAGAATTCTCACAGGAGCTCTTCCCAAAGGGGAACTGCTAGCTAGGAAGAATATGTCAAAAGGGAAATTCCCTAGATGTGGTCAGCTAGAAACCATTTAGAGCAACAATAGTTCCAACGGGTGGCCCCCTTGCTCGAGGTGCTTCCTAACAAGCTGTAAATAGTCGACAAGGAGCATCAAGTTGCCAGCACATAGCATTGTACTTACATGAAGGACAACATACAATTTCACATCAAAGATGAGGAGGATGATGTATCAGCTACAAAAGAAAACTCGTTCATCCAAGAAGTGATTGCTAGGCTACAATCTTCTCTCTATGTAGATTGGTGGGCACATAGACAATTTCCTAAATCCCTCCCCTCGGAATGCACATAATAGGAATACCAACCTTTGGTGGTTCGAAATCACTTGAGTGAGTATATTGGATTTTAGGTTGCATTGATATTATTTTCCATTGGTGATTTGGAATCACTTGACTACCACTATGGAATTTAGGTTGCATTGATATTGTTTTGAAGGATTTGCCTTCCATATAAGTAGACCCCATACAATACTTGTGAAGTCCTTACATATTCTTGCTTGTATTGCAAATTTCCCCGTTGAAAAATGAAAAATGAAAAATCTTGGTTGTAATTCCATTGGACCGTAATTTTCAAGGTTAAAAATTAGGAATCTTAGTTCTAAATCCCTACAAATACCTTAGATTTTGAAGTCAGGTTGTTTGATTGTTTTTCCCTTGAAAAACATGACCAAGAAAATGGTTTTTTTTCTACAATTGTGCTTTTGTACACATGATCATACATTCTAAGCCTCTTGCAGGCTATGACCATATTAGAAATCGAGTAGTGTAAACTTGTGTATTTTTATAAACAATTTGAGCAGCACCACGTCTCACTTGGGGATGGTTATTTAAGGCTTTGTCATATACGTGTCTACTCATGCATACAGTGGAAACTTTGTAGAACCTATTTGAAATTTGAAAAGCATTAAGATTTTCATTTTCACCCATTATCTTGTGTTTTTTTTTGAGCACACACACACACACACACACACATATATATATGAGAGAGAGAGAGAGAGAGAGAGAGAGAGAGAGAGAGAGAGAGAGAGAGAGAGAGAGAGAGAGAGAGAGAGAGAGAGAGAGAGATCTCCTATAGCAAGCTATCAAGTGGACTCATTGAGAGCCTGTTGTTCATAGATGTTCTTAAATATGCTTCCCATGTCCTAATATCTTTTTAGAAAACTTGCTAGGGACTTGTATGTCTTGTATTAGTAGCCTTAACACTCATGATCATCAGCTAAAATATACTTATTATGCATATGTCAAAAATTGCCAACAAAGGAAATCTCTTAAAGATCTTGCTTGCAAAGAGGTGGGTTGGTGCTTGTCTTATGTGCTTACGCAAGATAAGCCTGTTGATCTTTTCATAAAGGCTCTACCTCATGAGGGTTTGATTTTTTTTTTGCAAAGCTTTGGGTTTACTCATGTCCATGGACAAATAACAGAGTTTCTAGCACGTTTCTATACATGAGTGATATCCCCGATGCTAGCTCCTGTTCACTATATCACTCCCATATGGTATTTTTTACTATATTATAGTAATGATACATATGGACACACTTTTGACAACCACGCCACCTTTTTCCCTCTCACTAAGAGTTTTTTCTCGCGATTTGTATATATGTCCATCATTGGACAACAATCCTTATCTTTCTATTAGCACTCTCTTTAATACTATTTCATGTATTGTGTGCTCTTGAGCTTCTCCTTCATCTTCTCCATCTTTATGTGCATTTCTATAGCCATATGTTCTTTAAGATTTGTAGATAAGGGGTGGGTTAGTGAAATAGAGTTTATATATAGGGTAGTTTTTCCTATGTAGCTGCACGTAAGTGACACCCCCCCATAAATATGAAAGAATCTCCTAGAGTCCAAACTCAATAGCTAGCACTAGTGAGTTATGCCAAAAACACTCTAAAATTGTACTCAAGTCCACATGCATTGATTCTTCCAATGATGGATGGGTGTATGGAGTCCCTTGGACAATTTTAGCAATTCATGATCTTCGACACTCACTAAACACTATATGTATTTTGACATTGATATGGCTACTACTCTATCCAAGGTCAATGCTATTATAAACTCCTGGAAGCGTAAATAATGACTTTCTAACTAAGAAATTAGAGAATATCCATGTGCATACCCCTTAGGGGACGAGCTTGATGTAAATGTGAAGTGTGTTTCTGAAGGAAGTAAGGGCTATTAACTTAAATATAGATATGCATGTGGATGGTGCAATAGCTTGTAAGCCTCTTGTGTGATTGGAGATAATAATATCATGTAAAGAATGATGTTGGCCTTGTTGGAACAGATGCAAATGCTATGCCAAGTCACCAGAGAATGATGACATTATTGATGCTCCTATGGATGTAAATTATATGTGTTCACTGAGGGATCTAAGGTTGGTTAGATGGATGATCCTCGAGATTAGATGGGCGTGGCATGGATATGGCATGTGTTTTGTAGGACACACTCAATAATTCTTTAAGTGTATACATGCACATGGAAGTGTAAGCTTGCACACCTACCACTATAATTGAACATGGAAATCATAACATGCAAAAAAAGGTTGACAATGTTGAAACAAGGGCTAATGCTATAGTGGGTCCACAACATGTGGATCATTGTGCAAGCGTCCTTTGCGTCTTTGACATCAAGAAATAAGTTTAAGAGTCTACATTGACCTGAATGTAGAATGTTGTCCCAACAACCATATCTAATAAGTAGAGCTTCATGCTCATGCACAACCTACTTATGCAATTCCATTGCAATGCTTGTGGATGTTGTTGACAGTTGGTAGTGGAAACCTACCTTGGAGATAGTCTACGTAGAAATCACTTCTACAAGCTACCTAGTGGAGTTACTGTTAACTCCCTCGTAGCATAGCTCCAAAGAATCAACAAAATTATCAATCCAAGGATGGTAGCGACCCGGCTAGGGCATGAAAACATCACACATGGGTGATTGTGTGACAGAAATGAGATAGAATTGAATGGGGAAATCACATGAGATTATCTACAATAGGAAGAAGAGAACTCTAATGGAGGGGATTAGTGTATGCACACACGCTAACCCTTATGCTAATCAAGGTTGATAATCGTTGCATTCTCTACTAATCCTCGTGGTCACATGCTAATCACAAGCTCACCCAAGCTCATGGAGTTATAATTAGAGCAATGCATGCATAAATCCTTAATCTACACACTAATCTAATCATGCACACACTACTAGAATCAAACATACAATAGGAAGACAAGAATTACAGAGCGATTAGTTCTTAATCTACACCATCAAGATACTAATACACAACTTAATGAAAATCAAGAGAAAGGAAAAAGGACTCATCTTCAAAACATGCATATAATCGGTCCGTGAAGAGAGTGCATGCGGCTCCATGCTTCCACCTCCATAGCCTCCTTCTTCTCCTTCTCTACTCTAGGTTTCTCTACTCAAAATGATATCTCCCCTTTCACATGAGCTAAATGAAGTGAATAAACAGATACAACTTGAAACTCAATGTGATCCCATGAATATATACATAGCAAATGGAAAAATAATATCCATGAGAAGGTGAAAATGGCTGCTGAGGTTGGATGCATCCAACATTCTGCCCTTCCTAGGCTTTGTCGTCCCAGACAAAGATATGTGGTGGTGAACGCTTCAAGAAGAATGTACCTGCAAAAGACAAAAGGCAATGAAGTAGCAAGCATAATCATGTGACAAATAAGTCATAAGAGGCGAAGTAAATCACATCATGGAATGATTGTGCAAAGAATTATGAATTGTTAAACTGCCAATAATAGACAAATAAATTGCACTTGCTAAAAATAATTAAACAATATTTTTGGGCTTATGGATGAGTCTATCAATTAGTTAGCTATGACGAAGGGTTAAAACAGTCACTATAGTACTAGCTAAGTTGGAAATTTATCTAAAGGCAAGATTCCCTATTTGTGTTTATGAGCTGAGATAAGCAATCTAGCTGTACAAGTCCAAACAAAAGCTTGAATTTTTTACTTTAAGCTCAATGGAAGTCTAATCTTTTTCTCTTTAATTTTTTTTTCTCTTTTCTTCTTCGTTTTTTTCTTCACATTGTTTTTAAGAGCATTTTTTGTGAGTGCTTATTTTGTATGCCCGAGGTTTTTTGCTTCTCAAGGAAAAGAGCCCCACTGGGAATCTCTAGGACTCTAATATCATAGGCTATACGTGAGTGAAGTACCAAAATCCAGCTGGGATTTCTCCTTCAGCTTAAGCTTTTACACTTGTGGCACTTTTGTGCTTCCATATCCTTTGTATTCTTACTAGTGCTCTTTTTTGTGAAGTGAGCAAGCCTCTCTATGCCCAAAACCCTCCTAAGGTCTCAAACATTTAAATAATTCTGCCAACTAGGACTAGTAGGTCAAGTAGATGAGTTAACCTAAAGTCACAACCTCCTAACCTCAAGGCTTATCAATAAGACTAAACTCTATGTTCATTAACTTATTTATCTCTACTAGCAGATAATAAGACATAATAAAATGTACTCAATCAAACCATGAAAAGCCACAATAAGAAAATATAGGTGTACAAAAACATATAGCATGGGAAGTGATACACTTGGAGAAATATGATGCAGCTCCTCAGTAGCTATGGAAATTGGCATATAACTCTGAATCTCAATGGAACCATGCAATCTGGAAACTGAAGTCCATCTATGCTGCAAAATCATAAAGCAAGACCCTACCACCTAGAAAGGTGTGTCAGCATAGTAGTGAAAGTTTTATTACAAAATGAAAGAAATCCAAAACTAGGATCTCAAACCTGGATACCTAGAGGGAAAAGCCTCATAGGGAAAAAGTGCCTCTAGTATAAAAGCATGCAACTGGTGCACAATAGTCAATATGCTCAAGTCAATGGTCTAGTGCAACTAGGAGGGATAAGGGAACTCTCTCCAAACAATAAAGCCTGTAATCTTCTAGCTCTCTGTCTAATGGTCAATGGCTAGCTAGCACCTAGCTCCATATGGATGGTAGAATCTATACTGCAAGTAATGGGTCTAGGGAGGACATCAGCCTGTGACTATGTCGTCAAATAACTCTGTAGCTTAGAATCCCTCAGTGGATGACTCTTGCCTAGCTCTAAATCAATAGCATGATCAATAGGAATCTTTGGTGGGCTATGGCTCATGGCACCCTATGGTCTAATAAGTGGTAGGCTCTTTGGTAGCCAAATTTTCAATGTCCATGGTATCTCAAGGAAGGTATGTCGAGCTCTCCTCATATGTGGTCGTGGATACCTAGCTCATGTATGTCCTCAGCTTGGAGTAGGCCTCTCTAATGATCGTGGAAATGGTCTAGATCTCTGTGGCATAGGTGTGGTCAAAGAAATTGTAGTAGATCTAGGAGGATGTGCAATGGTCTATGGTCTAGGAACCCAAATTTGTCTATGTCCTCTATAGAATCCCTGTGCCTCTATGGACTACCTAGATGTGAGCCAACCATGTGATAGTCCATCATGTGTATTGTGGCTCTCAATCCAAATTGGCATGTCATCACTAGCTAAAGGTCTAACATGTGTCATTGTGAGAGGCACATAAACATGTTTAGTAGTCCTATCATAAGCTCTTGATGAGCTATAGGCCTCATATGTCCTAGGTGGCTCATGGGTGGGACTACTCCTGGTGGGAACATCCTCTAATGTAGGCTCTACCTCTCGGGGTATCTCAAGTACAATGGTAGAAGTCACTCTTGTCAAAGGGGTCTCTGGATCCTGATGTGAGACGTCTACACTCAGGGGGTGATAGTCATGGTCTCTAAATACCTCATCTATATGTGTCTCGCATTGGGGGTCTGTGTACTCAATCATCAATGAATCACGTGGTGAATGCTAATAAGTAAGTGTCTCTATGCAGGCATCTGCCTCTATAGGTATCTCGATCTCTAAAGGCTCTGTAGTAATGTCAACACTCTCATGGTCATGTGCATCAGCTATCTCCTCATGTATAGGCTGCAGTGGACATCTACCTCTATGATAGGTGCAAGGGGATCATCAATAATAGCTATGGAATCTGGAACTCTATCAATCTCTAGTGGCTTAGTGCTCGTCTCTAGTGTAGGAGCAATCTCACTAGGTTGTACATCCCTCGTAGAACAAGTATCAACCTCTGGAATCGGCAATGTAGGTGGCTCCATGGTAGGGCTCTTAGTGTACTCGTCCTATCGTCAATCTCAGCATCCATCCTCTTCATCTCAATCACTCTAGATTGTAGCTGATCAACTGTGCTCTGTAGAAAAATCTGTCTAGGTGAGGTGACATGGTACGGGATATCTGTCTAGGAGGTGTATGTGAACTCTCCGTGGGTATCTGTCTAGTATCCTAGCCATGCTGTGGAGAATAGGGCAATCCAATCATCAAATATTAAATCTCACCCAATGGGTCCCTATAAATCCTATCGCAAAGATCTCCAATAAGATATGCCATAACGTTCATGGCTAGCTCAATATACGATCTCGTCTGCTCATATATGTATCTATGCCCACAATCATCAACAAAAGTCAATGTGTGCTCCAATCTACATAACTGCACTATCCTAAAATGTACTTGGGTATCTAAACAATCATCGGATGTGCTCTATCAATAGCATCATATGGGCTAGTCAGCAGGGACATGTATGTGCCCTTGAGTTCATCGGTAAAGAACTCAGTCGTACCAAAATGTCTTCTTTGAACTCTGGCTATCTGCCGTATAGAAGGTTCTATGTCATCTGAGAAGGTACCTTTGGTATAGGAATGTCCATCATGGTCAAGAAACCAAGGCATGGCTCCTCTATGGCCTACAAAATGTAGCACAATCTCAACTCCGTCCTCAATACTCAGAGTGTCAACCCTAGGCTCGGCTCGTACCTGCATGGTGGCTCTAGGTGATCTAGCAATCATCGGTAAATCTGGTGCATGTGAGCTGGAAATCTCACTATCTGGTGTGCTCATGGATGGCAATGTGGAAGGTGGTACCATGTCTACAACCTCTCTAGAATGTGTGCTAATAGTAGGAATAGTCAAAATATGAGGTGTAGCTGTCTCTGTGGCTCGTAGCTCTGGTTGTGTACTAGTATGGCTCTGCATCCTACGCTCCATATCTACCCTAGCCCTCTGTTATGATCTCTGCTGAGGTCAGTCTCCTAGATGGTGATGAGGATGGAAATCCTGGAGGTGATCAAAGTCCTGTAGGAGGTTGCATAGTCATCATATCTATTGTATGCTCGGTATCACTAGGCCGTGAAGGAGAATATCGTAGTCCACATAGTAATACATGTAGAATCATCATGGACACTCCTATAGGTACCTCGAAAGGAACCTGGGGGGATCACAATCATTGTATCATAGAAGGGATACTCTCCAAAGCTAGCAATATCTCTCATGTAAAACCTCCTATCCTCATCCGTACACACTCGCAATGATGTAGTCTGTGGCGGCTCAAGTGTGTCTCTGCAATCCTCAAGATGGGCTAAAGTGATATGCTCTGGACTATCCTCCATCATGTGTCTATATACTGTACCAACACCATCAAGAACATGACCTGACAATGTGGCATGTGCCCGAGCTCTAAGCATCTGAAATTTGGGGGCCTGGTTGTCTGTGGGCTAAATCTGGATATACTGCTGATGGTATCTACATGGATGTACATAGGTAATCCATCTAACTAACCATGGATCCATAATAATTGATCAAATATGGCCTCAAGATCCATGAATGGCTATCCAAATGCTAATCGAATATCTGTGTGTAATCTGGCTCTAAAATCGGTCACTCGGTCAAAGTCATAGCCAAATGTAGTTCTAGTAACTAAATCGAGCTCTAATCACGTGTCGATGTGCTAAGAATAGCCAAAAGTAGCCAAATCAAGATCTCGCGTGTGAACAAGCTCTAACTAGGTAAATTTGGTCAAGATCAAGGCCAAAACGAATCTCTATCGCAAGTCAAGGTCAAATATGGTCAATCATGGGACTTTGCGATCAAATCGAGCCAAAATACAATATTGTACGTGAAACAACTCTAAAGTGTGTAATCTCAAAAATCATAGACCCAAAATCAAAATCCGTGTCAAACAAGGTCTCTGTGTGTGATCTGCCTCGAATATGCTAAAAACAGTTCAAATTGACAAAATCGAACAATTTCGAAAGAAATCTGACTCTCGGGGCTCTAAATGCGTCTATTCGTGCTTAAATGCGTGTGAATGGGGCGTGTGCAGATGTTTGATACATGTGCAATGCAACGAAAAGAAACAAGATAGAGAAAAACAAAAAATAAATAAATGTTTTTTGAGTTTTTGATTTTTTATATATTTTTTATATTTTTTGTGTTGTGTGGGTGCACGAGAGAGAAAATGTGTATATTCTAAAAATTTTGAACAAATGAAATAGACTTTCTAGGGACTGTTCTTGTTCTCTAGTGGTTATTTTAGTGCATAGCCCACAACAATTGGATGCATTGTTTTCCAACATGGCCATTACGTGATGGTCTAGCATCATGCTTGCAATTACTAACAACTCCTAGATCTCTCCCTGTATAACCCCTAATCTCAAGCTCTTTTGTTCTAAAAACACCCAAATTTCTTCAACACCAACTTAATTACTCTCACTCTATCAACTTATCTCCCAACTATGAAGAATGGAAGCATTAATTCTACATATATAATGGTGGGCATCTCCGTATGCATTAGCATTCTTGCATGTGGGGTGTGGTATGGATCAAATTGGGTTTCCTCATCTCCAACAAAGCTAACATGGAGCCCATAAAGCAACAATTATGGGTGGTATATATGTATTTAGTTTCTCAAAGATTACCTTGTTTTGTAAAGCCGACCATGGTTCTATCAAATACAATTTAAATTTATGTTTTTTTTTATGTTTGAAGTGCAACTTTAAGTATAATAAGTGTTGTATTAAAGAGATCAATGTGTTGTCAATAGTTGTTTTTTCTAAATGCTAGATTAAGCTATAAGGGTGTAGTATTTTTTAAAATTCAATAGTATAGCTATAGTCACGGCTATGTGTGTATCTATATTGCCCGCAATTATCAAGCAATTACCACGCTTGAACGTGTGGTTCAGCCCCCCTCTTTTCCCAGGATTGGCATCAACTTCCTCATTTTGAGAGAACAATTTTCCATTTAGAGTTGCACCAATCCTCTTCTCCAAGGATTGGCATCAATTTTCTTATTTTAAGAGCATGGTCCTTCGATTCTTGCACTATTGTGCTAATGTGGTCCTGGTCTACAGGAAACATTGCCTAGCTTTCCTTCCTTGTGTTGGACGATGTGATGGCATTGTGAATAGTTAATTGAATCTAAATTTTAAGTAGGTGATTGGGTCCTATAAAGAGTGTTAACTCACCACCATGATCGCCAAAATGGAATGATCTAGTCACTTCTATTCCATGTTCAAAATTCCAAAGTCAAATGGTAGATGTCAAATGAGAAGAGATGAACAGAATTAGACTTCAAATTATCAAATGGAAAAGTCAAATAGATAACTGAACTAAAAAGAAAGATAGCTTCATATACTAGCTTTTGAATGATTGTACACTTACACAAACTTACGATAACTATTGGTAACTGTTGGACGCATCCAACGTCAGCAGCCATTTTCACCTTCTCATGGACATTATTTTCCATTTGCTATGTATATATTCATGGGCTCACATTGAGTTCTAAGTTGTATCTGTTTATTCTTTTCATGAATTTTGGGTGGCCGGCCATAACTTTTAAAACCCTAGGTATATAAGTGAATGTAGCTCATGTGAAAAGGGAGATATCATTTTGAGGGAAACCTAGAGTAGAGAAGGAGAAAAAGGAGGCTATGAAGGTGGAAGCATGGATCCACATGTACTCTCTTCAAGGACCGATTATATGCATGCAATGAAGATGAGTCCTTTTGCCTTTCTCTTGCTTTTCATTAAATTGTGTATTAGTGTCTTGATGGTGTAGATTAAGAACTAATCATTCTCTAATTCTTGATTTCCCATTGTATGTTTGATTCTAGTAGTGTGTGCATGATTAGATTAGTGTGTAGATTAAGAATTTGTGCATGTGCATTGCTCTAATCATAACTCCATGAGCTTGGCTAAGCTTGTGATTAGCATGTGATCACGAGGATTAGTAGATAATGAAACGATTAGCAACCTTGATTAGCATAAGGGTTAGCATGTGTGCATACACTAATCCCCTTCATTAGTTCTCTCTTCTTCCTATTGTACATAATTTCATGTGATTTCCCCACTCAATTCTATCTCATTTCTCTCACACAATCATCCATGTGTGATGTTTCCATGCCCTAGCTGGGTCGCTACCATCCTTGGATTGATAATTTTGTTGATTCTTTGGAGCTATGTTACGAGGGAGTTAACATTTGGCACCATTTCCGAGGACGGTAGCTAAGCTAGAGGAGAATTTTTTAGTATAATCGAGTGTTTAGTAGATTTAGGTAGAAACCCCCCAATTTCTCACTAATTGATCACTCATTTTTTACTAACCCGCTACCAATTCAAGTGCTTTACATGTGTGTATTCCTAATTAAAGGTTTAGTCATCACTCTTTGATATGAAATTGTAAAAATTTTGACTAAAATTGAATGATTTTTTAGTGTGTAATTAGGGATTTTTCTCTAATTAGGCTCTCTAATTACTCTCTAATCACATGTGATTTTTTTGCTACACATAGCTAAATTATTGATTAGAGTTGTGATTATTATCTTTATGTTTAATTTCATTGAAAATAATGCTACACTGTGAGATTTTGTGCTTAATTGATTGTAGGTGAAATGATGTTAAGCGGTTGCTAGTACACACACATGTGTATAGGCGTCAATTGGAGTTGAAAATCGACGCCTTGCTCATGAAATTGTGAGTGCACTAACCCACTTAATTACTGATTTGATTTGCAGGTTTGATTACACAAAAGATTAGTGCAATCAGTATGTCCATGTGTAGACAAAGTGCGCACTTTCGAGTGCTAATTATGGATTCATTGGTGCCAATTAGAATTGTGAAAGGAAATGACTTGTTTGATGATGTTATGATAGTGATGGTTCAAATTTTTTTATTGCTAAAATTGCACCATTATGCCGTCGAAATTGCGGTAGAAAATGTGTGTGTGCACTAATTACCGGATTTATGCTTAATTTTGCTAGTTTTTGCACGTATAATTGAATTAGTATTGGTTTCAAATTGATGTGTGATTGATTGCATTACAAAGTCCAAAGCACAATAATCAAGCATATGTGCAAAAATTTGCCTAATCGCATCATTAACGTTGCTAATGTTTTGGTCAAAATTAGGCAAAAAAGAGGCAAAAAGGGTCAATTTTACATCAATTTGATTGTCAAATGCATTAAAAATTGATTGGGATTGTAATCTTGATGTTCCGAGTGCTAGAAATCAAGTAGATCAAGCTGCATATTTTTTGAAAAGAATTCGGCTAATTTTTGGTAATTATTTTGTTAATTTTTGGCATTTTTAGCATTTTTTGTGCTACTTTAGTGCTTAGAATTGTTCAATTTTTATCAAAATTTGATGAAATTGTAAACATCTGATGTGAACAATCGATCAGAAATGAAAATTTTGAAAAATAAATTCTCGCTAAGTTTCTAGTTGTTTTTAGCATTTTCGAGTATTTTTGGGTAATTTTACCTTCTCAGGCAAATTTTTTTAACTTTGTTGCATCTATGTATATTTTCACCCGCCCTGCTTCCATGACCACCGAGCCCCGCTCAACCTCGCCTGCATCCACATTTGCACTTACCTTGTCCCGTACTCGTTGCCCCCGTGCACACACTCTCTAACCAGTGTCCACTCCTTGACCTCGTGTGACCCAACCCCTGCACACACACACACACACACATACATAAAACAAAAGCAAAACAAAGAAAAGAAGAAAAGACAAAGACTTAAAAAATAACAGACAAGAAAGTCAACACACAAAATTATTGGTGGTCTCTCAACACCCTTTACAAGTACTTGTTTGCATGAGGGGTGCTTAAACTACCCATGAGGGTGGTTGCAAAGTATCTTTCTAAGTACCTGTCGACACATCAGGTACTTTCAGTACCAAGTTGATACTTCCATAGAGCCTTTGTAGGTCTGCTATAGTAAAACATAGGATTTTTGTAGAGACAAGACACCTCCAAATCTAAAATATTGCATGATCTTACAAGCTATAATTCAACACATGACAGTCTTCACAACCGTAGTCTGACACATAACAACCAAACATAACTTGGACCAAATAAACAATGCAAGTGACAAAATGGAATATATTGTAGATTGACACTTGTAGGTTAGTGAGTACAATGGCTTTCAGAATCTTGCCAGAAAAATTCATCCATCATAAAAAGTAGGCATATACATGGCTTTATACGGAGTGTTAGCTTACAAAGGTTAGTTTAAATGATAGGTTTGCTTATACAAGAGTTTGTTACAAAGATTAGCTCCCAAAAATTTCATTGTTTTTTGCAAATGTCTCTCCCATGACGTTCACCTGAACTACATTGATATCATTCATGGCCATGTCATGTATCCCTAATAACAGGCCTTCTTTCCACCTTTTTGTAGCACTTGTGACACATACTTGTCCTCCGATGTAGACTCTGCATTCACAATAAAAGGAAAAGTCAAGAAATACTATTATTGTCATGGGTTAACAAAGGAAACTAGAAAGAGAAAATCTATACGCGGCAATAGTAGTGGCAAAGGATGTGACAGTGGTCTAGCAACAATATATGCATCTTTATTTTTGACTTGCATAAAACACATCAAATTTCAATTGCATTTTGAAAAGATTACAAGAAAAATTAAATAGCTATAAACTTTGAAATTAACAACATACTTTAGATTACATGTCACACCTTACCTGCATAATTTGAATCACAAAAGGACAATATTGAAATTTAATTACAAATAAGTCAAAATTTTAAATGAATTTTATGTAAAAATGAGAGCTTGATGTGCCCTTGCACTAGTAAAAGAGAACTACAAAAAAGGTATCAATCTAAGTCCTCCTCTTCCTCGTCTAGAGGTACACAAGTTTGATCGCTCAAACTCTACAATGACCAAAACCAAATTAGATAAATAAATAAATCAAAATGATTACTAAAATAATTATTAACTATACTTACCATTTGTAGAGATCTAATTGTAGAGTCAAACTTCTCATGAGAGATATGATTTTTTTTTAGAACAACTATTGCCAAGTATCAAACTCCATGTATCTCTCTCAATACTTGCCTATGTCTCTAGTAGGACGAGTCAGAGTGATATTTTCCTCAATTAAAGACAACCAAGTTTTGTAAGCTAAAATATCTCCTATATAGAAGCTTGCATAGTAAAAATTTATTTACATATTTTCCTTTCTAGGCTGCTTTGCCTCCCAAACCATAGTGTGTGGGCGTTTGCCTAGACTAAGCTTCACATTGTTGTTTGTTGGATGTCCGGTTGCCGCTTCATCACTCTTTTCTTGCATGGAACACTCCCAATCTACATCAATCATGTTGTTGCCACAAAATCCCCACTCTAGATTTGCAACATGATTGGCCATGGCGAGCCGTACACTTGATTGCTTATTTTTTAGAAATTTCTTTACTTATCCCTCCAACCATTGCATGGAGAAACGCTCATTGGGGGTTTCAAAAAGTGACCATGCAATGATTTCTTGAAATAGCTTTCATGATCAGGATGTTGCTCTTTGAACTTAACAAAACAATACTCCTCACCCAGTCACTACAAAACAAGCATCCCAACAAGAGCCCGTGCCACTTTTCTTATCATAGTGCTTGCTACCTTGAGAGGATCGCCTATGTGTGCTACTGAATCTTGTTTGTCAACAACTTGTGGGTTGTCAGCAAGGCTCAGAAAAAGCAAGAGTAGAATGCAATGTCGGTTTTCCAAGAACTAATCCAGTCTAAACCCATGGGAACGTACGCTTATAGCATGCAGAGATACCTCTAGTTCAGTGGATTCTTGCATGGAAAAGTGCATGGATAACTTTTCACACACACACACACACACACACACACACACACACACATATTGTAAAGGCTTTCAAAAACAACATAAAATACAAAGCGTGTTTCTTTTGTGTCGAGCTCTCTCTCTCTCTCTCTCTCTCTCTCTCTCTCTCTCTCTCTCTCTCTCTCTCTCTCTCTCTCTCTCTCTCTCTCTCTCTCTCTCTCTCTCTCTCTCTCTCTCTCTCTCTCTCTCTCTCTCTCTCTCGTTTATCTTCGCTCCTACTCTGCACGCTTCTTTGCCATGAATTCCACCCGTTGGCATCCTCCATATACGAAGCCTATCAAGTCGTATTAGAGCCCAAGCCGTAGATGTAGTGGGCATAGCCTCTCAACACACAGTCGTTTGTGGAACAAAGGTCGACATCCCTAGACGAGCTTCTCATAGTTCCGTCAAGAACAGGTGGCACATGCTAGACAGTCCATTCTCATAGGCATTTTAAAATTCTGTTTTCTATTGCAGCAGACCTAGGTGGGGAATATATTTTTTGCACCTACGTTTTCAAAACGCTACCAATGGTTGGTAGTTTCTAAATCCTTTCTCTTAGCATCTCGATTCTCAACATGATGTCTGCAGCTTTTTGAAGCTGGATGTGCAAGGAATATCTTATCAAAAGTTGCTTGATGATGATGCAACATATTAAAATGCTTGGTGTTGTAGAGTTTCCAGCTAGCGAGGGGGCATCTCAAAACTCCCTAGGCAAAATTCTCACAAGAACCTCAAGGTAGGAGCAATACCAATCAAAGTATTATAGCGGCATTATTTGGTGGCCAGTGAAGGCGGCATATTGTGGGGTGGTGATCTTGAGAGTGTTCAAAATGCTTCAAAAACTCAAGTTTTCTTTACAACGGTGGGCAGTAAAAGCATCTATTTTCAACTAGAGTAGCCTCTCAAACAATTATTACAAGTTTTGAAGTATTCTCAACTGCCATACCTCCAAAGGCTTTCAAAATTACAAGATCATTCATAGACAACCCGGTAAGAATATTCTTTGAGCAAGTTGTGTGGGTTTTCAAATGCAAGGTTACTATGGAATTGGCCTGCAATTGGGGTACGAAATTAGATCCCAAATCCATCAACATAAATTACCAAAAACTAGTGTCATAGATTAATGGGTTTTGTTATGTTGTCAACACAATCATCATATATTTTTTGTCAAAGTTATCAAATGGAAGTTACTGCCATGTCAAAATTTGTATGGGTAATAGACATTGCCACACATGTGTGGTAAGACCTCCCAAAAACATTTGTTCTCAGCTTATTGTCCCACTTCTCATGAGGTTATTGATGAACCTAAAACCAAGGTTTGGCAATAAACCAAAAAATTCATATGTTGGTAGCTAATTTTGACCTACAGCCTATCTGTGTTTGAGGGGGGGCTCATCATCATAGCATCAGGTTATGGGTATACCAAAACCCTTGGTTGTGAGAGAACCTAAAACTCATGATTAACAAGTACACCAAAAGCTCAAAGTGTCATGAGAATGGTAAGTCTAGTTCGGGCTTGAGGGGGGATTGTTCGGTTTCCAAGCCCTGGTTCCATCTAAACCCATGAGAGTGTACCCTTATAGCATGCAAAGATACCTCTAGTTTAGTGGAGGATTGTTGGGTTTCCAAGCCCTGGTTCCATCTAAACCCATGAGAGTGTACCCTTATAGCATGCAAAGATACCTCTAGTTTAGTGGAGTCTTGCATGGCAAAGTGCATGGCTAACTTTTCATATATATATATCAAGGATTTCAAAAAAAACATAGAATACAAAGTGTCTTTCTTTTTGTGTTGAGCTCTTCTCTCTCTCTCTCTCTCTCTCTCTCTCTCTCTCTCTCTCTCTCTCTCTCTCTCATTCATCTTTGCTCCTTCTTTGCATGCTTCTTCCCCATTGTTTCCACCCATTAGCATCCTCCATAGACAAAGCATATCATGCAATGGCATGGGTCCTTGCAATGGAAGAGCTGTAGGTCAGTCAGAAGGTGCGATAAAAGAGGGTGATGTTGGTCCGACACTATGGACTTATGGAGTCCCTCCTTGACTCCTCCACGGTGTGGTTGCTATGAAAGACCACAAGCTACTAGCTGCTATGGAGTGTAGCGGCAAAATAAACCTTGGCATCAAGCGTAGATACTCTTGCAAAGAAAGTTCTTGCTATAGCTTCGGATCCATAATTGGAATCTGAGTAGATAGAGTAGCTCCACAAAAATTGTAAGAGGGCCACTCTTGCAAAAAACAAAAAGATAGCTACACTCAAGCTTGCCTACCTTAAACTAACTACTTTTAAACCTAAATTTATTGCGTTAACTTATTGCCTCAAGAGCCAGATCCACTAGAGGCAACATCGACTCAGGTAGAGGGCCCATTTATGACGTGAACCAACCAAAGGAAGAAGACAAGGATTGTTCCCTACCATGTTTGGCATCTGCAAGAGATTAGTTTGTAAGTATTGATCTAATCTCTCTCTAATCTCCATATACCTAATCTCTTCCCTCTCTACATCTCTCTATCCTATTTATATAACATAAACTCTAGTTGCACCGAATGTCTACCCTCTATATAGAGAGGGTAGGTACATAGAGAGGGTTTATGGAGATATGTATCACTTTTCTATCTCTCTATCTCTACACCCAATTTTACACACCTCTATATCCCTACCCTCTCTACACCTAATATATATCCTCTGTATAGAGATGGTAGGTATATAGAGAGGGCATGGAGAGAGAGGTAACTCTCCCTATCTAGCTACAACACCATTTTAGATAAAGTGGGAAAATCCCATTTCCCAGATGCTAAATTGGCATGTTAGGATTGTTCTACTCTACTATTTTTAAGCTCAATTTTCCCTTAATCTAGATAAGATGTCATGATTCTAGCACCCAAATTTTATTTTTCTATATTAATTTTCATAAGAAAACTTTTGATATATATTTTTGCAAAAGAATTCGTATTAAAGAAATGCTTTAAAAAATCAATCAAACCTCATAAAGATGGATGGTAAAAAAGATAATGTGTCAAAATACACCAAATGATGTGGCTGCTAAGAAAAATATATATTGATTGTGCCAACCAAAAACATAATATCTAGACATAAAAAGCACCAACAACTCTTATCATAAAATTGGTCAAGTTAATCTCAAGTACGAGAATATAGCTAGTCCCAATTTTATAACAATATCAAGTTTTAACTACACTACAGTATGTACAACACCCAAATTAACATTTGATAATTAAAAAAACCTAAAGAATATTGTGGAGTAGCTTATGGCCCTAAGACCATAACTAGTCATGTATGCCATAGTGTTAAAGAATATATGTTTGTGCCAAAGAATCTATATTAACATGCCACATTTTCATCAAAACATGCTTTGAAACTTCAATAAATCTTCTATACATGGTCTCTCAAAACTTCCATACATGCTTTAAAACTTTTATAAGCTGGTGTCTCAAAAACTTATAAGGTGTTTAAAAACACCATTGATATGACTAATTAGCAGCATATGAATTGATTACACCAAATCTGTATGGGTTGTACACAAAGATTGCCAACAACTCATTTTATAAAATATATGGTGTTTATCTCATGTATAACAAAGTACTAAGTGCAAGGAGTATATTATCTTCAAGATAGAGGGTGTTCAACAAATATCATTTTTGTAGTACTATCAATTGTCAACATCATTTTGGTAGTTTTCATCACCCCAAAAAAAGAAAGTACTAAGAAGAAAATGAGAGGAGCAGCAAACAATTATATTAGCAATGTTACTTAAGTGAGAGGTGTCTCCTCACATAGGTTGCACTTCATAACTCCAAAATTTGGCAATTTTTTGAAGCTATTTTGTAAATGACACATTTATTTTTCTTGAAAGAAGCTAGTATTCTATCAAATCATTGTTCCACTTTGAATGAGATACTTGATATAGCTTGAGAAGAAACTCTTCTAATTTATGACATTATAAATATCAAACCATTTTTCAAAATACACCCTGAATGACAACAAAAAATCAATTCAATAGTTTCATTCCAACAAACAACAAATCAAACTGTGTTTTAAAAAAAATAGAGCGCAATGTACATATAAGACTTAGTGTCTTTGAGGTCATACAATACCTTTTATAGTGAGTTCTAATCAGAGCACCTTTTTGTCTTGTGGCCACAAGCTTGAAGGTTTATGATACCATATGGTATGGATATGTTGGCTTTCTATGGACCTAGGATGATGTTTATAAATGGCATAAATGCTCTGTAAAATTCTCAATTTGTTTTGTTTTGGAAAGGCTAAGATCCTCCTTTATAGCTGTCAATAGATGGAGACTAAGTGTGGCCTAAGAGGGTTAAACTTTTATTTGTAGTTTGTAATTAAGAGGCTTGTTCCTTATGTTATGTAGCCCAGATCTAGCCCCCCATGATATTAAGCCGAAAGAGTTCTAATTCCAAGCCACACATGGTAAGTTTTTTTTGGAATAACATATGAAGAAACTAGCATGGCCCATATGTAGGATCATACAGTGCCAATAGTTTGGCTTCATATGGCCACACTTTGTTAAAGTGTGGCCAGAGATCAAGTGGATCCTCCCTATGGCCCAAAGGTGCCATTTCTAAATAACATAAAGGCACTTTAAGAATGTTAAAAAGAATTTTATTTTTCATGAAAGGCCCATGCTTATTGAATCTATTTATATAGCAACATTTGAATCTTTTGATAAGTTAAAATTAAGCAAAGTGCACATCAAAGTCAAAAGCTACATATAGAATTGAAAGACAAATTTTCATAATCACTCTAAAAAATACATAAAGAGCTTTTGTAGATTCCATAATATTACCAAAATCTACATCGTCAATGTCAATGGAGATCTATTTGAGATTATATTGAATCTTTGACTGTTTTACATAATTCTTGGCCTCATCATGTACTTTGATAGCAAGCTCCTTGTATCCCAATGTTTGGGCAAGCATAATTTCTTTAATAACTTTCAAGGTTGATAAAGCCTTTTAAAAGCCTCACTTTTTCTTGATCAACTATTAGGAGTTTCTTATCTTGACTTGAGTGGACACTCACTATTGCTAGATGTTGCACCTTTTTCATCATCGTGAGGACGGGAAGCTTTTGGTAGTTTGCGTGTGGAGTAGGTTTTCCCTAGACAAACCAAATTTCTCTCTTCCCACTCTGCAACAACCATGTGAACATGATTATAAGGTTCATGTCCTTTCACTATGGGTGCTTATCCATACAAATAAGAGCTTGTAATTGTGCAAATGTGGTTGATAGGATGAAGAGCTTGAATATATGGTAGCAGATCCCTAAGGAGGATATTATCCTCCTCATCAACATTGAATGATGGCAAAAATATACAATTTAATGTAGGATTAACACATCCCTTTAATGATGCATCATCTACTAGAAGGATTCTCTTTGCATCAATCCCAAATTTTGTTGATGCAATAGCCAATGGTTTGAAAAGTGCTTCTACTCCTGGATTATCTGGGAGAGTGATTCTTGATTCTTCACATGATTGACATTAGCTTTGTCCCCAAATCATATAGAATGGAAGCTTTTCTCCAGCCTCCTCTAAAATCTTGATGATGTTCATAACGTGTATCATTAGCAGCAGCTGACCATATCCCAACATTGAAATTACTAAGTAGAGTCTTTAGAAACTGAACGCATCCTGGTCATAGAACAATATGCTCATGTGGAAACTTTAAGCTCTTCATTTTTTTGGAATTGTGCCAACATAGTTTCCAAAACCAATCCACTCAAGCTCACTATTATAGTGAGCATTAGTTTGTCAGTGGATGAAAGGTCCACATCACCATGCACCCCAGTTCCAAGATCTTGAGTTACTAACATGTTCTAGATGGACTCTTATTTTGACCTTATATATGTATTGGTCGAACTTGCATCACCTTCTACTTCCATAGCGTCACTCTTCAAGTTCTTGGTTGATCTGCAAGAACTTGTAGATTTTTGTCAGCTTTTTCAAGAACGCTCTGGTTGTGATGGTGATCCATGGAGTCTTTATCAAAAGGTTCAATAGCTTGAAAATCCTTTGTACCAACAATCTCATGTGAAACTTTGTCAACTACAATATTCTTTTGAAGGACTACAAGTTTTAAACAACACCTATTGTTAGCTTTGTCACACTCTTAAAATGAAATTAGAGAGTATCCAAATGACAAATTTGATACCTGAGAATATATTAAATAGACATTAGGAAAATTTTGGACTCTCAAAGGGGACCTATAAGGAGGTTTGACTTTGTCTCTCTTGTCCAAAGTGGGCAACCCGGTGAAGTATATAACTGCTTTTTCAAAACCCTATCAACCAACACATGATTGGAAAGATCTTAGAAAGTAGATTCTAAATCCCCAAAACTTTGATAAATTTGGAGTTGGTTGTAGAAGTTATGGCCTCCCCACTGAACTTAAAAGGTGGGAGGAGATTCCATTTATAAGACAGAGTTGTATTATCAAAAAATAAAATCTTCTAGAATATAAGGAATCTAATGGCATGTTATATATCAATGGATAAATCTCAAGGAGTACATTTTAAATCCAAAAGGTCCAACAAGTTTTTATTTTCATTTGTAAAATTCTTACCGTGCGCTCGTTTTGGACAAGACGGAGAAAGTCAAAGTCCTTATAGGGCCCATTTGAGAGTCCAAAATATCCCTAATCTATTCGAGAATATATTTTATAAGACCAAGGATATCATTGCAATATAGCTTGTAGAAATTTAAGGACCACTCTAAAAGACCTTGTGACCGCATGGTAGACTTTGACTACAAGGTGTTGATAATATTGGCGCTCTATGGCCCTAGGGCCGTAGGGATTCTCATGATGGTTTCTAGGAAACATGATGCTGATCATATGTAGTTGATAGGTTTTCCTCTATTCTAATGAGAGATCCTATAGGCTTAGGGCCATAGGGCGCCAATGTACAAGCTCAAAGGTCATAGGTTTTCCTCTATTCCAATGAGAGATCCTATGGTCCTAGAACAATAGGGATTCCATGGTGTAAGTGCCTTTGAATGGCCTAAATGCACTTTGAGAGATTTTACATTAACACCTAGGCCAGCCTATAGCCTTAGGACCTTAGTTTCTCTTTATTTTAATGAGAAATCATATGGCTCTAGGGTCATAGAATGCCAATATATAATCTCAAGTGCCATAGGTTGCATCATATTGTAATGAGAGATTCTATGGCCCTAGGGATACCATGGTGCCCATGTAGGTTTCCATGAATTTCCTAAATTCTCTTTGAGAGCTTTTACATTGACACATATAGCCATATGGCCATAGATTGATCTCTATTATTATTATGGCCCTAGGGCCATAGGGTGTCAATGAATAAGCTCAAGGGCCATAGGTTGTCCTCTATTCCAATGAGAGATCCTATGGACCTAGGGCCATAGGGCTATCATGGTGCATATGTAGGTTACCTTGAATGGCCTAAATGTTGTTAGAGAGATTTTACATTCACACCTTGGCCACCCTCTAGACCTAGGGTCATAGGTTGCCCTCTATTCTCATGAGAGATCCAATGGCCCTAGGGCCATAGGGTGCCAATGTAAAGCTTAAGGGCCATAGGTTGCCCTTTATTGTAATGAGAGATCCTTTGTCCCTAGGGACATAGAGCTACCATGGTGACTATGTAAGTGCCCTTGAATGGCTTAAATGCTCTTTAATATCTTTTACATTGACACCTAGGCCATTTTCTAGCCCTAGGTCCATAGGCTTCTCTCGTTTGTAATGAGAGATACTATGGCCTTAGGGCCATAGGGTGAAAATAGGTTGTCCTCTATTCCAATCAAAAGTCCTATGGCCCTGATCACATAGGTCTACCATAATGCCCATGTAGGTGCCCTTGAAAAGCCTAAACTATCTTTGAGAGCTTTTACATTGACACTTAGGCCACCCTTTGTCCCTAGGTTGATGGGTTGTCCTTTATTTTGATGAGAGATTCTATGGCCCTAGGGCCGTAGGGTGCCAATGTATAATCTCAAGCACCATAAGTTTCCCTCCATTATAATGAGAGACCCTATGGCCCTAGGGACATAGGGCTTGCCATGCTACCAATGTAGGTGCCCTTGAATGTCCTAGATGATATTTGAGACCTTTTACATTGACACCTAGACCAACCTCTGGCCATAGGGCCATAGGCTGCTTTCTATATTGATGAGAGATCCTATAGCACTAGGTCCATATGGTACCAATGTATAAGCCCATGCGGTTGCCCTCTCTTCCAATGAAAGATACCATGGCCCAAGGGACATACAGGTGCCATGGTGCCCATGTAGGTGCCCTTGAATGACCTAAATACTCTTTGAGAGATTTCACATTGACTCCTAGGCCACCCTTTGTCCCTAGTCCATAGGTTGCCTTCTATTCTAATGAGAGATCATATGGCCCATAGGGCCATAGTGTGCCAATGTATAAAGTCAAGGACCATATCTTAACCTCTATTGTCATGAGAGATTCTATGGCCTTAGAGTGATAAGGCTCAAGGTCCATAGATTTTCCTCTATTCTAATGAGAGATCATATGTCCCTAGGGCCTTATGGTACCAATGTATAAGCTCAATGGCCATAAGTTTCCCTCTATTATAATGAGATATCATATGGCCCTAGGGCCATAGGGCTACCATGGTGACCATGTAGGCACACTAGAATGGTCTAAATTATTTTAAAGAGCTTTTACATTGACACCTAGACCATCCTCTATCCCTAGGGACATAGGGTGCCCTCTATTCTAATCAGAGATCATATGGCCCTAGGGACATAGGGTGCCAATGTAGAAGCTCAAGGGCCATAGGTTGATGTCTATTGTAATGAGAGATCATATGGCCCCAGAGCCATAGGGCTCACGTGCTTTAAGTTGACCTTATTTCAAAGGAGATATCATATGGCCCTAGGGCCATAGGGTTACAATGCATAAGCTCAAGGGCCATAGGGTTCCCTTTGTTCCAATGAGATATCCTATGGCCCCTAGGGCTACCATGGTTCCCATGTAGGTGCCTTTGAATGGCTTAAATACTCTTGGAGAGCTATTAGATTGATACCCTATGTTTTTAATCATGGGTTTCTCTAAGAGTTTGCAAGAGCCTATAATACACCTTTTCATTTCCTTATGGCTATATGGATATGAGATTTTATAGATATAAAATGGAGATAGCTTTATATCCTTAGGTCTATAGAATGCACCTCTATATTTGCATCGTGGCCCAAGGGCTAGAGGATTTTCCCTAGAGCAAAGGATGTGATAATAAGTTTCTTCATGAAAACCATATTTCATCCTATGGCTCTTTTTAGGTACCTTTAAGAATCTATTGAGGCGGTCCGGGGCGGGCAACAAGAGAGGCGACCTCTAAACACCCCTCAAGGCTCCCGTGCTGCTCAATTGGGGCTGGGGCAACCACAAGCACAACACAACAACAAACCCACAGCCAAACCCAAACAAAATAGGGGCACCACCTAGTTATGGTATGCGAACTAGGACGCAAGAGAGATTTTGGCACAACCAAGAAGATGCACCACACAACACACACAAGCAACCTCACACCAAGACACACATGAAATGGACCAGAGAGAGCTAGAGCAAAGGGAACAGAGAGAGGAAAGGATCTTGCGTAATACCTTATTTGTGACTTGCAAATGGAGATGGTTCGTTATGATGCTATCGTAGAACTTGTACAAAACTCACTCAATGCTTAGTGATTGCTAATCATTGCCAAAACACACACACACACTGTCTTAGGGTGTGGGAGACCTCTCACCACAATACCCTCTTACAATGGACACAAAACTGGCAATGAAAAACACACTAAAACACTTTCTAAAATCAAGATCAACCGATAAAAACTCAAAATACACAAGTCACCTTGAATTCACCAAACCGTATTGCACAAATGGAAGGACGAAGATTTGAACGTCGAATCACGCCTTTGATGCACCAAACCTCAATTTATTGATGATGAAGGAGCATGTACAATAGTGGTTTTGAGATTTGTGGAACTCACGCTCTCTCACTTGCAATGTGTAGCTTGAAGGCTTCTCTCACACCAAGAGTGAAGCTCACAAGTGGTTGCTACACCTAAGTCTCTCCTCACACATAGAGTGTTGGGGTGCTATGTGAGATGTTGGAGATTGTTTTACAAGAAGGAAAGGGGCCTATTTATAGGTTGGAGACCCCTCATTAAGATTATTGGAAATCCTAATTTACAAGCTAACAAATCAGGATTATGATATTTTTGAATATCAAAACATTTCGGGCCTTCTTTGTCTGCTTGAGTCGTGGGTGTGGGCTCAAAAGAGAGCATTATTGATGGTAGATAAGGTGAAAGTAAGTAAAGAGAGAGAGAGAGAGAGAGAGAGAGAGAGAGAGAGAGAGAGAGAGAGAGAGTGAGAGTTACTATACACATGTCTTGAGGCGAGGTGTCTTTTATGGTTAGGTCAATGGCTATTTTGTGTTAGTATGTTAGTGGTTAGTAATCACTAGAAAGTTAATGTTACATTTACAATGGGTAGAATGAGGTGGATGGTTGAATGAAGTGAGCAAATCCTTGTGATGGTGAAGCTTGAAGATGTTTTGGACTTACTTGTGTAGGTTCTCAAAATGACTATCGATCTTCTTCTTCGTCTTCTCTTCTTTACGCCACCGCCGCCAAGGTTGATTATCGTGATGAAAATGGTAATTTCGTTGATGAGATCTCTTGATTTGCAGAGGTTAATCATGGTACACATGCTGAATTTATGTATATATATAAGGGTTAAGATGGAATTGTACTTTGGAGATAATAGAGAGAGGCATAGAGATAGTGTATGTATGTAGAGGTTCATAAAAGAACTATAGGGATGAGAGAGAAGGGTAATGGTGAAGAGGGTGGGAGAAGCCATGGAAATTGCAGGTTTGAGTGAGGGAAGGAGAGGGAGGGATGTGTAAGAGTGAGTAGGTGTGTGGAAGGGTGAGAGAAGACTAAAAGCTACTTGTGAGAAAAGTGGGCAGACTGGGGTCCACTCAAAAAATCATAGCTCACCGCTGGTAGCTCCAAAAATCATGAAAAACTTTGAGGTGATTATTCAAAGCGTGGGCTACATTTTCTCTTTTGACCACCGCTCCAAATTCGGAGTGGAGATAGGTGCCAAAATTCTCACCAAAAAGCCTGTTTTTTATGCCTGCAAAAGTCTTTTAGTGGCCCCCTCCTTTGTTGAATTTGTACAATGCATCCAAGAGTGAGCCCCTCCTTTCTCATATTATAATACAAAGCATCCAAGTTGCCCTTGACCCATGCATGGAGGAGGATTATTGGTGAATAAAGAAATATATACATGGTGGGACTAGTGTATGGACTATTCATGGACTTTAGCTCAATGAGCACATGGTGTTAGAATAATGAGTAAAAATAATAATAAAAATATGGAGGAGTTATGGATATGGAAAGATATTGGAATCATATGATATGGTCCCTCCTTGAATTATTTTGGGTGAAAGAGGAAAAGGTATGCAAGTAAAAACTATAATAAAAGTAACCAATGAGTAGAAATCAATTTTTTGTTTTCACGAGGGTGAGGGTGAAAATGTGGGAGTGATTTGTATAAAGGAAAAATATGAGGTTAGAGTATGTACAATATTGGCAAAAAATGTAATTATGGTGTAAGAGAATGAAAGAAGGTGTACATAGGTTTAATAAAACACACACCTAAGTAGAATATTTAAATAAAATACCAAAATAATTATAAAAAATCCCTATATTTAGGCCATATATACAATGAAATATTTACACACAAAGAGGCCATAATATACTTTTATTTTATTTTTATTTTTTTTGGCTCAACTAGCCTAGTGACTAGCTAGCTGAGGGTTTTTAAGAAGATATGGGAAAAGCCCCCTAACTCACACAGGCCTATGTACAGTGAAATGGTAGGGATAGCCATAGCGTTTGGGTGAATTTGGTAGGGTGGAGTAACTTACTATGGCAATTATGGAGAGCCGAAAAATGGCTATCATTAGCCCTCCCCCAGGATGATGGTATATTCATGTACCATCATAGAGCGTCTTTTCCAAAGAGAGTGGTTCAGAGTCTTTGACAAGATCTTCATTGTTTGGCCCCTTGGAATTTTGGTTTGTGTTACACTCATGCTTCATGGAACAATACTTACATGAGATAGTTGCCTTTTGCTCTGGTAGATCCTTTGGTAGAAGGCGACTCAAGTAAGGCTTCAAGCGATAGTCGTTTACCTTCCTGGAGTGCTCTTTACCATTCAAGTCCATAAGCTGATAGTAACTAGAATTGAAAGCCTTCTTGACTATGTATGGCCCTTGCCATCTAGTTTCAAACTTGGCATCAAAACGATTGTCAAGTCGATTGTCATACCTTAGCACAAGCTCTCCTTCCTTGATGCCTTTGTCCTTCAGTTTCTTGTCGTGCGTTTCTTTCGCTTGTGTGGCTTTCCTCTTGTAGCACTCATATGCTGCTTCTCTTTTACACTCAAGCTCCACTAACGTAAGAAGTCGATCCATCCATACCTCTTGATCATCTTGTGCTCCTTTGCCATGAAGTCGCATTGTTGGAATATTGAGCTCGATAGGCTGCAAAGCCTCTTGACCATAGACCAAGTGAAATGGTGTGAACTCCGTGGCTTCCCAATATGTGGTTCGATATGCCCACAAGGCACCATCCAAGAAGTCATCCCATAATTTTGTCTTGTTTTGCACCATCTTTCTAATGATTCCTGCAATGACACCATTAGCCTTCTCCACCAAACCATTTGACTGTGGGTAGTATGGTGTGCTATGACGATGTAGAATGTGAAGCTCTTCACAAACTTCTGTGAGCAAGCCCTTCCTAAACCCTGGACCATTATCATAAACACTCTCCAAAGGTGTGCCAAATCTGCAACAAATGTGAGTGTACACAAACTTTTTAACTGTCCTCTCATTCACTCTTGCCACACTTTGAGCTTCCACCCACCTAGTCATATAATCTACAGCCACTAGAATGTAAAGTTTACCATTTTTTGTCCTAGGCAGAGGACCCATAGCATGAATGCCCCACTTTTCAAAGGGTCCATTTGCAAGCACGATTTGCCTTGGACCATAAATCAATCTTCTATTCCCATTTACCTGACAATTGTGACAACTTTTACACCAATGTTGGACATCCACATGCAGACTTGGCCAAACATACCCCGCAAGCAAAATCTTCTTCACAGTTAATTCTTGGGAAAAATGACCACCACATGCCTCTTCATGCAAACCTTTTAGAATGGTTGGAATTTCCTCGATAGTTGGTACTCTTCTGCACACTTGATCCTTCCCTTTTTGATAGAGGGAGCCTTCTAGGAAGAGATAGAAACTTGTCTTCTTCATGAGTCTCCTCTTCTGAGCCTTCGTGAAGTCTTGTGGAAACTCACCCTCCAAAATGTAGCCAATAATGGGAGCCAATGACTCCAATCCCTGGTATCTTGGTTGCTTGACAGTTGCTGCCACCATGATGACCTGCACTTCTCTCTCAACACATGTAACTGCTTGTTGTGCAAGTAAATCGGCATCTTCATTTTGTTTCCTCGGAATATGATATAGTTGCACTTCTTCAAACTGATTAAACATCCTACGAATGGCATGAACTTTTGTCCTTAATCTTTCATTCTTGCATGCCCAAATGCCTAAAATTTGTTTAACAATGAGAAGTGCATCTCCCTTTACCATGAGACATTTTATCCCTTGGCCAATGCACATCTTCAAACCATGAAGTAGTGTGTCGTATTCTGCTTCATTGTTGCTAGTTGAACCTGGTAAATTGACCTTCTCTTTCATGACCACCTTTCCACTTGGGTTGAGCAACACTAGCCCTCCCCCTGCTTTTCATGTGGCTCGACGAAAAGCTCCATCAAAGAACAAGGTAAAAGCATTAGGAATATTTTTTGGTGGTGGCAATGGTAGGGTCTTTACTTCAGGCACCTTAATCTCCTTTTCATGCACCCTATAAGTGAGAATCCCTGCCAATTGTGCACGCACACTATCTTCTACCTTGAAAGAGTATTGAAACTCTTGCAACTCCATAATCCACTTTGAGATCCTAGTACTAAGATTCATTTGAGATGACACCCAAGGGAACAAATTCTCTGCGGTGAGGATTACAAAAGGTTTTGGGAGCAAGTAGGACCTAAATTTCCTTATCGCAAACATGAGAGAAAGCATCATGAGTTCTGCTTCTGTGTAGTCTCTCTCCAAAGCATTCATGACCCTACTAGCAAAGTAGATGGGTCGCATCCTTGTACTATGGGGATCTTGTTGTAGCAACACAGCACCAATTGTTTCCCTTCCAACACTAGAGCTAACAAAGAATGTGTACTCCCAACAAGGAGGCATGAGTGTTGGTAGCTGTGACAAAATGACTTTAATGTTACAAAAATACTCTTCAAGCTCATCAGACCATGCAAATTCTACTTGTTGTGTCAACTTTTGCAAAGGATGAAGTAACTCCGAGGCTAAGTGAATGAAGCGTGACATATACTTCACCTTTTGAATGAATGAGATGACCTCCTTAAGACTCTTGGGTGATGGTAGCTCAATAAGAGCCTTTGCCTTTGAAGGATCCACCTCAATGCCTTTATAGGAAACCTTGTGACCGAGTAAGATCACTTCATCCTCACCTATGTGGCACTTGTCGGGGTTGAGTTGACCTCCCATGTCGTAGAGCTTCTTTAAACCTTCTTCTACCCTTTGTAGATGCAATGATTTTGAGCTATAAATGCAGAAATCATCAATGAACACCCTAATTGACTTTCCAAAGAATGCTTGAAACACCATGTTCATGAAACGTTGGAATGTTGCAGGAGCATTTGTCAGACCAAATGGCATGACTCTAAAAGCATAACAACCCCAAGGAGTGATAAAGGTTGTTTTCAATTGATCTTCCAATGTGATACCTATTTGAAAGTAGCCTGAGTAGCCATCACACACAGTGTACTTCTCATGACCAGCTACCTCATTTAGTATCTCATCCTGAAATGGGAGGGGAAAGTGATCTCTTTTTGTTGCCTCATTGAGTGGACGGTAATCCACACACACCCTCCACTTTCCGTTTTTCTTAGGAGTGACAACAACGGGAGAGACCCACTCTGAATTCTCCACTGGATAAATGAAACCTGCTGCTAGAAGCTTTCTTACCTCCTTGAGTAAACCTGCTCCTTGATGACTCCAAGCCTTCGTAGCTTCTGAGCCTTAGGTGTGGCCTCTGGCTTCAACTCAATTTTGTGTTTAACAGCATCTACTCCATGCACATCGGTGTAGTCTTTAGCAAAAAGCCTAGGAAATTTCCTTAGCATACATTTGAACTCATCTCTTTCATCCTTTGTAAGTGTTGTAGATAGCATACCTTCTAGCATTCTTTCATCTTCCACTTTTTGGTTCTCTTGAGGACCTACCTCCTCCAAGCCTTGACAAGAGGTCTCTTGGTTGCTTGGCTTAAACCTTACCCCCATGACTTCGATGGAAGACTCCTCTTCAGTAATGCTTCCGCTACTTTCTTCTTCTGAAGTGCTATCGGTCCAGCCTTCCTCCGTCTCGCTTTGTGATGATTCTTCATGGAGCTCCTCTTGGCGTTGCTCCTTCATGTCAAAGACAACCTTCTTATGATTGTCATTCCTGCAAATTAATTTTCCACTCTCCCAATCCTGCAAAGCTCGCATTTTCATTAGCCATGGTCTTCCTAGGATAAATGGATAACCACTTCCCTTGGTCGACATAACATAAAAATCCACCGCTTTCTTAATGCCAAAGGCCTCTACAAAGACATTTTTACAAATGCCTACACACCTAGCCTTGCTATTGTTTGCCATCTTGACTTTGATTTCAGGTGTCTCATGGATGTGCATGCCTAGTCTTTGCATGAGTCCCTCTGTCATGATGCAAATTTGTGCACCCCCATCCACTAGACCTTTCCTAACCAATCTTCCTTTGATGTAACAGTCTAGCACCGGTGTAATGTCCTCATTCATTTCAGCTTGTGCAATTTTTACAACAGGCACACTCTCTTTTACCTTTCTCCTAGTGCTAACTGCCCTTGTTAAATCCCTCCTAACTTGTCGACATAATGCAAGAAATTGAGGCCATGAGATATCAGGACCCTTACCTCTCATGTCTTCCAACAGGTTGTATGGAGCCATTCCATGTCCAAGAGGAAAGTCTTGGAGGTTGATACGACGTCGAGTCCTCTTAGCTTCCTTGGTCTCCTTTGCCTTCTTTTCTCGTCCATGGTCACTTTGTGATGTAACTCCTTCTTTCTCCTTACCTTTCCCTCGGCCACTCTTAATGCCATTTGCTTCCATGTCAACCTCTCTTGAATTTGTCACCTCTACCACATGCACGTTTGGGTCTGGCAAAGGTGGAACTCCTTCCACTCCTTGTGGAGGTGGTCTTGCTCCGTTTGGCCTTTGTAGAAGCCGTGGTTGCTGACTAGTTCCTTCACCTGCATTCATCACTGGGTAATTCAAGTTAGGTCTGCCTGGCTCCCCACGGGGCCAAGGACAATTATACATCCCATGTCCAGACTCTCCGCAATTCCAGCATTGCAAGACTCTCCTAGGTCGTGGTGGATCTTGCTCTTCTGACTTCTTTGCTTGTCCCTTTGGACTTACAGCTTTTGCAAGGTGAATTGACAGGCTGCTTAAGGATTCATTTAACTTCTCAATCACTTCCGTCGTTACCTCAGGAAGCTCCCTAGATGTTGATGCTTGTGACTTACCTTTGGGTTTAAGACCTTCTATTGGAACCTCTCCCCTTAAGCACTTGAGTTTCCTATACTTCTCAGCAGCCCTAGTTTCAGCTGCATCAAAAGTAGCAGGTGCACCCGCCTCAACTTTTACCTTAAGGTCAGGAAAGAGTCCGGCTATGAACCTCTCCTTCTTTAGGAACTCTGCACCATCACCAGGGTTAGCAACATTTCTCACCCATATAGCCCTAAGACGTAGAAACTCTTGCTTGTACAAGTAGTAGTCATCTAAGTCTTTTTGCTTATGAGAAACAATGTCTTGCCATAGCTTTTGAGTGTTTTGGGGATCAAAGAAGTATCTCTTGAAATGATTGACAACTTCCATGTAATTTTCTTTAACTTCCTCAGGCAAAGAGTCAAACCAAGTGCTAGCATCTTTCCTAAGGACTACCTCAAACATTTCTACACGTTCTTGATCAGTTACTATCCTCTTGATACGACAAGACATCTTGAAATTTGCCAAAAATAATTCTGCATCCTCTCCAGGCTCTCCAAAGAAAAGAGGATATCCAGACATTTGGCGTTGGTTCTCCATTGAATTGATTTCAAAGTGACGCGTTTTTGTTTTTTCTTTCTTTAAAAGATCTACACAATAATATTCTCTAAATTGCAATCTATTCTACAACAAAATAAAAATATTCACATCAAATGACCTATGATAATCAATGAGAGGTAGGATGACAGGGTTTGGTGACGCGAGAATTTCTCCTACTCTTTGGGCACCAAACATGAACACCATACGTTGTTGAAAATGGATTTTTCTACTAATTGCAATGTTTATACTAATGTGTGGAGTGAAATGAAAGGGGAAAACCTCTATTCTTGGGCCATTATCCATTGTCTATGCATGACCTTATGCTTAAAACAAAACAAAAATATAGACGTCCAGACTAAGGTCGTACCTAATGAGAGGCAAAATAAAAGGATTTACTGATGCGTTTATCTCTGCCAACCTAAGAGGACCTAAAATTCTACGAATAGCACGTTGAAATTACAACTTAGTACTAACAATTATGTGTACCTTTTGCCTTGCAATGGGAATGAAAGGATCATACAAATTCTCGTGATTCATGGAAGCTACTTGATTATGCTAAAGGTTGAGCCTACACAAAACATACACAAGCCGTCCTCAGTGGGTGCACCAAAATTGAGGCGGTCCGGGGCAGGCAACAAGGGAGGCGACCTCTAAACACCCCTCAAGGCTCCCGTGCTGCTCGATTGGGGCTGGGGCAACCACAAGCACAACACAACAACAAACCCACAGCCAAACCCAAACAAGATAGGGGCACCACCTAGTTATGGTATGCGAACTAGGACGCAAGAGAGATTTTGGCACAACCAAGAAGATGCACCACACAACACACACAAGCAACCTCACACCAAGACACACATGAAATGGACCAGAGAGAGCTAGAGCAAAGGGAAGAGAGAGAGGAAAGGATCTTGCGTAATACCTTATTTGTGACTTGCAAATGGAGATGGTTCGTTATGATGCTATCGTAGAACTTGTACAAAACTCACTCAATGCTTAGTGATTGCTAATCATTGCCAAAATACACACACACACTGTCTTAGGGTGTGGGAGACCTCTCACCACAATACCCTCTTACAATGGACACAAAACTGGCAATGAAAAACACACTAAAACACTTTCTAAAATCAAGATCAACCGATAAAAACTCAAAATACACAAGTCACCTTGAATTCACCAAACCGTATTGCACAAATGGAAGGACGAAGATTTGAACGTCGAATCACGCCTTTGATGCACCAAACCTCAATTTATTGATGATTAAGGAGCATGTACAATAGTGGTTTTGAGATTTGTGGAACTCACGCTCTCTCACTTGCAATGTGTAGCTTGAAGGCTTCTCTCACACCAAGAGTGAAGCTCACAAGTGGTTGCTACACCTAAGTCTCTCCTCACGCATAGAGTGTTGGGGTGCTATGTGAGATGTTGGAGATTGTTTTACAAGAAGGAAAGGGACCTATTTATTGGTTAGAGACCCCTCATTAAGATTATTGGAAATCCTAATTTACAAGCTAACAAATCAGGATTATGATATTTTTGAATATCAAAACATTGCGGGCCTTCTTTGTCTGCTTGAGTCGTGGGTGTGGGCTCAAAAGAGAGCATTATTGATGGTAGATAAGGTGAAAGTAAGTAAAGAGAGAGAGAGAGAGAGAGTTACTATACACATGTCTTGAGGCGAGGTGTCTTTTATGGTTAGGTCAATGGCTATTTTGTGTTAGTATGTTAGTGGTTAGTAATCACTAGAAAGTTAATGTTACATTTACAATGGGTAGAATGAGGTGGATGGTTGAATGAAGTGAGAAAATCCTTGTGATGGTGAAGCTTGAAGATGTTTTGGACTTACTTGTGTAGGTTCTCAAAATGACTATCGATCTTCTTCTTCGTCTTCTCTTCTTTACGCCACCGCCGCCAAGGTTGATTATCGTGATGAAAATGGTAATTTCGTTGATGAGATCTCTTGATTTGCAGAGGTTAATCATGGTACACATGCTAAATTTATGTATATATATAAGGGTTAAGATGGAATTGTACTTTGGAGATAATAGAGAGAGGCATAGAGATAGTGTATGTATGTAGAGGTTCATTAAAGAACTATAGGGATGAGATAGAAGGGTAATGGTGAAGAGGGTGGGAGAAGCCATAGAAATTGCAGGTTTGAGTGAGGGAAGGAGAGGGAGGGATGTGTAAGAGTGAGTAGGTGTGTGGAAGGGTGAGAGAAGACTAAAAGCTACTTGTGAGAAAAGTGGGCAGACTGGGGTCCACTCAAAAAATCATAGCTCACCGCTGGTAGCTCCAAAAATCATGAAAAACTTTGAGGTGATTATTCAAAGCGTGGGCTACATTTTCTCTTTGACCACTGCTCCAAATTCGGAGTGGAGATAGGTGCCAAAATTCTCACCAAAAAGCCTGTTTTTTATGCCTGCAAAAGTCTTTTAGTGGCCCCCTCCTTTGTTGAATTTGTACAATGCATCCAAGAGTGAGCCCCTCCTTTGTCATATTATAATACAAAGCATCCAAGTTGCCCTTGACCCATGCATGGAGGAGGATTATTGGTGAATAAAGAAATATATACATGGTGGGACTAGTGTATGGACTATTCATGGACTTTAGCTCAATGAGCGCATGGTGTTAGAATAATGAGTAAAAATAATAATAAAAATATGGAGGAGTTATGGATATGGAAAGATATTGGAATCATATGATATGGTCCCTCCTTGAATTATTTTGGGTGAAAGAGGAAAAGGTATGCAAGTAAATAATATAATAAAAGTAACCAATGAGTAGAAATCATTTTTTTGTTTTCACGAGGGTGAGGGTGAAAATGTGGGAGTGATTTGTATAAAGTAAAAAATATGAGGTTAGAGTATGTACAATATTGGAAAAAAATATAATTATGGTGTAAGAGAATGAAAGAAGGTGTACATAGGTTTAATAAAACACACACCTAAGTAGAATATTTAAATAAAATACCAAAATAATTATAAAAAATCCCTATATTTAGGCCATATATACAATGAAATATTTACACACAAAGAGACCATAATATACTTTTTTATTTTTTTTATTTTTTTTATTTTTTTGGCTCAACTAGCCCAGTGACTAGCTAGCTGAGGGTTTTTAAGAAGATATGGGAAAAGCCCTCTAACTCACACACGCCTATGTACAGTGAAATGGTAGGGATAGCCATAGCGTTTGGGTGAATTTGGTAGGGTGGAGTAACTTACTATGGCAATTATGGAGAGCCGAAAAACGGCTATCACTATGAGAGCCTAAAATATTGCTATCTTTGGATTTAGGACCATAAAGATAGGGTTTTTCGTAGGTATAATATAGAGAGAACTCTATAACCTTAGGATTGTAGTAGAGTCCTTTTTGCATGTGTCACCCTATGACGGGGGATATTTTTTGGCGAGCATTTTTTGGCGAGCGCTTGTTTGGAATCCAGTGAACAAATTATAAAAAGGTTCTTTTCCTCTCTTCTCAAATTTATTCTCTCTCTTGATCCTCCGTCGGCCTCTTTCCCTCTCTCTCTCTCTCTCTCTCTCTCTCTCTCTCTCTCTCTCTCTCTATATATATATATATATATATATATATATATATATATATATATATATATATATATATATATATATATATATATATATATCTGTGTGTGTGTGTGCGCGTGTGTGTGTATATGTATATGTATATGTATATTTATATATATATGTGTGTGTGTATATATATGTATATGTATATGTATATGTATATGTATATGTATATTTATATATATATATAAATATACATATACATATACATATATATACACACACACACACACACACACATATATATATATGTGTGTGTGTGTGTGTGTGTGTGTGTGTGTGTGTGTGTGTGCCTCACACAATGAGAAATATACACCTAAATGAGTCTACAACAAGATTAATGCTAACAAAAAGAGAGACAAAATGATTTATAAACCAAGATATTCCAAAACATCTTTTCCAAAGGTCCAATTCCTACCCAATCCATATCAACTTTGCCAACTACAATACATAGCAAAAAATGTGTCACAAAATTGTACAATCACGGAGCTTTACTCTAAGTTTGGATATGTGCGTTCACGGCTAAGAGCATTGTAGACATGTACTTTGCTTAGCACGCGTTGATGTATGAACATGTTTTCATGTTGGCTCAATCCAAGAACTCTCAAGAAAATGAATTACAAGTGCTTGGAAGCGAGATAAGATTTTGTCTTGGCCTCCTTGTCGCTTAAATCAAGGCATGTGCAATAGGGCTCATCCCTTATGTGCACCTCATACACTCCCACATGTCCGTCCTGCTACGTGATGCTTAACCTTGAATACTTCATGTGCTTTGTCTACAATGCATTTCTCTTCAATCACCTTAGTCTTTAAACAAAGAGCAAGACCAATACTCTTAGCTGCCTCCTCTAAAAAGGAAGTCCAAAATTTGACTCTTATGCCATTTCTTAGTATTGAACCACTGTTACCTGCTTTTGTTGAAGATGAAGAGGAATCACCTCCACCCCTGGGAGGAGTTTGCATTGTTGATGCACTCTCTTGATCTTTTCCAATTGTCTCCAGTTGAAATCCTCCTCAAGCAGTACCATAACTTCTTCATTAGTGAGATTTGTTCCTAGATCAACCGGCCATATTTTTGGAAGAGGAGCTGGCCTTGGTTCTATATTATGATCCACCACATAGTAATGAATAACATGTTTAGGACAGAAAACATGTACATAACCAAAACCACTATTTGATTAGCCCATTTGGATGTTTTCTATACCCCTCAAAGGATGGTGGAGGAGTCCCTTTACTACATACCACTATATTTTTTCCACATCTTTTTCCACCACTGGGGGTGCCATTGCATGTCACACGAGTGCCAAGAGGAGTTCTTCTGATTGCCCACATAGCTTCATTGACCTTTTGTTCCAAAACACAAATCTTTGTCTTCTCTTTGTAATTCACTCCCATCTGCTATCCCTGAATCTTCCGTAAAAATGATCTTCCTTGTTCATCCGTGTGTTGTGCGGTCACGTGTTTTTGCATTGTGTTGTGTTCTATGTGTTGATTCATCTTCAATCAATCACAATTGATGGCCCTCGCTTTTTCCAAACGGTTTCTTTGTCTCTTTCAAGAGGAGTGTGAGACTTATACATGGGTGTTCCAGATGTAGCCTCATTTACTGCTCTTCACTTGTGATGGACTAGAGAAAACTCTTTCCTTGAGACTCTCTAGTGAAGGACCCTTTCCAATATGTTTACCTTGAGAGTAATAAATTGCCTTCATGCTTTGTAGTATTGCATTTGACATATATGAAGTACATGCACCATACAACGAGATTTTTTTTGAACCCTTCACCTACAAGCCAGCTACCATGCTTGCTCTCGGCCAAGTTGGTTCTTGGAGTATTTGTCCCATCAACACTTCTCTCTATTGCTGTCATGATGCTCCCCCAATGTGCAATACACACCTCCCACCAACTCAACAACCAAGAGTCCATTGCAGGGATGTTTTTATTCATGCAATTTCCATTTCACCACCATTGCCGAAGAAGATGAGACTCCACTATAGTTGCCTCTTTAGAGGGTGCTAAATGCCATTTTTCACACATGTCTTTGTGAGTTTTTTGAGATGAAGAGACACTGTACTTTGTGATGTGTGCCACCACATGCTTTGTTTCCAATGAAAAATGCAAGCTTTCTCACGTACATGTAGAAAAATGTCTTTACCACCATTGAACATGATGCAAACTACAGAATTCCAGCTGGCTTGAGCTTCTCTGCCATAAATCCATGGAAATCCACTCTCTCACATCCATGACCCTCCATAACTTCACTTATGCTCTTCCAAAGAATAATTTGTGCTTCCATATCTTCCTCTTTCATTTCACAAGTTGCAATAGTGAGGTGATATTGCATGCTACAACATAAGACATGCACATTAGTAAACATGTTGTTGTTTGTTTCTTAAGAGATGTCAAGCTTCAAAAATATGTTTCTAAGAGAAAAAACCTTGGATTGTAAAAGTGGCATGCCATGGTGACCCAATTCACCACTCAGTGAGTGTGATCAAACTGCACCCAAGCATGTCAAAGATCTCCATGACCACTTTGTCACATTCAATTAACCAAATCCAATCCAGATGCAAGACCAATCATAGACAATTTGAACACAAAGCATGGCTCCCCTTTTGCTCCTTGCCCAGGTAAACTGCTTCTGTGGAATAAAATCATATGTGAAATCTCTTTTTAGCCGTAGGAAGGAGTCCATACCAAAGCTCTCCTTTGTTGGCCCATTTCTTGTTGCAGCCAAGGACCTTCAAAACCTGTATTTTAGAACTAGATTACTTTGAAATAAGATGCACAAACAAGAGAAACAAGAAAGCATCCTCACCAATTGTCCTCCACTAAGGGACCCATTGCCTCAACAACATTTATAAAATCTAGCTCACCAAGTACATGGCTAGCCCCCCCCCCCCCCCCCCCCCCCGCTTCTTGCATCAAAGTTGTTGTCACAATTTCCTTTGCCACACACATTTGTACATTTCTTACACATGCATGTCTATCCACATTGAGAGCTAGTGCAAACATTCCTTTGGTTTTATCAATGATCCCTTTCAACGACCCATCCCTCATGTCATGTTGGTGAGTTCCTTGATGTACCATCAATCTACTCATGATTTCATCCCTTGGCACATGACATAATATACAAAGCAATCACATGTACACAAACAAATGGGCAGTTGACCGCAACAGTGGTGGCAAATAAGCTTGCCACCAAGTCTGTCACAAAACTCACCCATGCAAGGTAATTTTAGCATACTTCATTGAAATCAAAACTCACCCATGCAAGGTAATTTTAGCATACTTCATTGAAATTTATTGTGTTTGACCTCCCAAAATGAACCAATATGGGACAACTTTCATTAAGACACTTTAGAGAACCTGCACATTGACTTTTGCAACACACTCCAAAAAATACGATGTTGAAGGTTTGCGGTTTGGTCCAATGGTGTGGAGTATACTTATGTTCCATAGCATTCATTGGATGAAAAGGTCAGTGGAAACTCAAACACCATGTTACCATTGTACACCTTTGGTATTCTCGACACTTGTTTGGTTTCCACTATCTTTGAAAGAAGCTTCATCAAGGCGTTAGGCTTTTTCATTGCATTAAAAAATGACAAAATACTATTTGTACTCCTTGCCATGGTAGAGTTTTGCAATGCTTTCTCTCCAATGAAGTATTCCTTGCTTGGACTAGTAAGGTCTATGTAGGGAACATCCACCAAGGGAACAGCCATGCCACTCGAATTTGAGATTGTGTCATCCTTGACTAGCACCACAAGATCTGTAGAGAGCGATTTGTCCACAACATAAAACTCTTCTCCCAAGTGATCGATTGTTCTCTCCATTGGTACTATCATCTCTTCACTCCCAACCATGACAATTGCATATAGAGCAGTAACTGTCTATGGCACAACATGCTCTTGTAGATATTTAACCCCAAAAATAATCCACTTTCTTTTGGAGTGTGATTGACTATATGCTACTCTCCGAAGACATCATGTATTGCATAAAGAGTTTTATGTTTGGCCAATGGACCCCGTAATCAAACCATCGGACCTTATGTATTGACCTTTCATGTGGAGAAGCAACTAAGCATGATAGTCTAAGTGTTGGAACCCAACTTGTCCAACTGTTGTAATGAGCCCACCTTGTAAAGCCTATCAAATTCCCATTTTTATGTCAAAGACGTCTTATCATTTTGATCCACTTGTCTGGGTTATGTAAAGATTAATCAGTCATTCAAGACCCAGACGTGTTTCCACTTTGTAATTATGATGAAGAGAACCCCATGTACATTTTTGAGCTAAGGTGACTAAAGTATAAAAGTCACCTTAGAACCATTTTTTAGGATAACATTTGAATATTAATCCTGTGTTGTACGAGTCTGAGAGAGAGAGAGAGAGAGTGTGTGTGTCTTATCCTCTTCGCGACGCGCTTCTCCCTCATCAGATTCACAACGTGACCACACCATTGCGGTAGCCTCTCCGAGAGCTACGCGCCCACGCCACGCATTCACATTTTCGAGTTGTTCGCGATCGATCCTTCCTCGAGCTTGTTTTGCTTGTAAGTAGCTCAAACAGTGTCTATTTTCAACAATCAAGTGCTTTATAGAATGCGAAAGAGATTAGCTACACATAGATACTCATAAACTTAGGTTTCACACACTTTTGGATTATGACCTGTGAGTCTATCGCGACTGTATTCGAGATAACTAGGGTTCAAATCTAGTGAGATTAGACTTATAGGTAAGTATATCCTATTGAGAGGATGATGCCTAGTAAGTTTGATGCGATTCCGAGTTCATTTGAGGTGTAAACGGTGTTGTGAGCATTTAGGAATAGAGTGGGTTGCATTCTACAAGGGTTAATGATTGATGCATCATAGAAGTGTGTATGTGTAGATTGGTCTCATCCTGAAAAGCTAACGAGATTGCCTCCGTGCACCTACGGGTTAGTCGTGTCATCGGATGATAAGTATGTTGTCTGTGTCGTGCTTGTGAGCATGAACAGGGGAGTAGTTTTGGCCCTAAAACATTGGCGGCGCTGCCGGGACACAATACCTTAGTAGGGAGATCTACGTCACTCGTGTGATGGTTAGCTTACTTTAGTTTCAACTAGAGAGAGCTTAAACTTTTAGAACAAGATCCAGGATAGAGTATCCTGAGGTCTAGCGGATAGCCAGGAAGCCTGTGTCTTGCCGAGGGTCTGTGACTAGTTAGATTTAGTTAAGTAGGATAATGTGGAGCTATGGTTTTTTGGCTTTGAGTGCTTGTATTGAAAGCAAAACCCACACCATATACTCTTTAAGGGGGTAAAAAGAGTAGACATTGGAATTTATGATCCAACACTTGAGAAAACATAAAAATTGCGACCAAAACCAACAAAAAAAAACAGGTGATTATCATAAGAAAACACTAAGTGAACCTAAAGAGGCCAAGAAGAGATATAACCATTAGCCTAGGGTAAACTGACTGTGTCATCTGGTACGACTGATATTCACAAGCTTAAGATGAAGTGTCATCAAATTTGCATCACTTTAAGTGCATTTGTGTTGTGAATTGCCATAGAAAAGTGAAATTTGTGAAGTGCTTGAGTCCAAGGTCAAAAGAAGTCCAAACTTCATAAAACTTGAGGGATAGACTTATATGGGCACAGAGAACACAAATGTCCAAAAACAGACAAAAAATCAAATCCCAATTGCTCTCTGCCGAGTCTATCGCGATAGACTGATGAAGTTGGTGATTGACTAACAACAGGAAAAAACCTTTATACCACAGGTTTAACACATCAATACAAAGGTACTCACAAAAATTGAGTGAAACTGAACACCATCTTGACCACAAAACTTCAAAACTGGTGTTTTATAGTCTGAATTCAGAGACAAGGTCAAGAAGGCTTTGACCAAATGTCCAAACAGTGCAAAAATTTGTCAATACACTACACAGGGAGAGGGTGAACCAGCTGTGGAGATAACTTAAGAAAATTGCCAATAGTGGAGAACATGCCGAGTCTATCGCGATAGACTAGGGAAATTGTTGCTGAGGATCTTATCTTCCAAATTTCCCCTAGGGAGAGCTTTAGCAGAGTCTATACAGCATACACACCAAATTTCAAGGCATTTAGATCACTAAAAGTCAATCTAAGGCCTAGATAGAGAATCAGGCTCTGACCAAAATACTAAAATGGGACCAAAACCCAAACCAAGTGTCCAAACTTCATAAAACTTGAGGGATAGGCTATAGAGGGTAAAAGGAACTCAAAGGTGAAGTCACAATTTTAAATTGACTTATGTTGAGCAAGTTGTCAGTCTATCGCGATAGACTAGGAAAGTAGTGATTCAGACATATTTTGCAAGTTGTGACTATACTGCTAGGACATACTCTCCACATAGATCCCAGCCATCATTTCATATTTGAAATTGGACCACCAGAAGATTGACTACGTGGTTGTTGTACATACTTGAAAGATTTTTCGTGGTTCAAGGAAAACCCTTGTGAACAGACCAACCATACTTGTGTAGATCCCAGAAGGAGATCATCACAAAGCCGCACACGAAGAAGGAGTCCAGGTAAGCTTTAAGTTTGCAACCCATCTTTCATTCTTATGTATTTAAGGTCAGGAGCCTTTGTTAAGTCAGGAGCTAAAAGTGTCAAAAGTCAAGTAAGCACCACGTCCCCACCGAAGAGAGTGTAACTCAAACAAGACTAGACCCCTTAGCACCGATCATTGAAGAGGGTAGTGATACTGACACTTCGTCAGAGAAGTCCTTCTTCATGATGGGGAGTCAACAGCCAAGAGGTTTCAACGGTGAAGGACCAATGCCAGGGGGAAGCACCTCCCTACATCCTTTAAACAAAACCAAGTTCACTATAATCTTCTTAGAAGGAACAAACTCGAGGGGAGCCTTAGTTTATTCTGACTATCGAGGACGCAAGTGTATTTGTATCGAAGAAAGACCGACTCAGAGACTGGAGATAATTCGAGTCTATGATGATGGAGACAGATTCCAAGACGAAAAGGGGAACCACTATCTGATAGTTAGTAACCCTGAGGATTACAACAGATATGGAGATAACATGGCAAAAGGGAAAATGGTTTCAGAAACCCAAGAACCGCCTCCTAACATTGATCGACCTAGAGCGCTTTTTATGTATGATAAGAAAACAACCAGGGTCCCAACCTATAATGAGAATGTGGGGATTTACAAGCACAAAAGCGAGGGAATAGTCTCTTACTTTCGATGCAAGGAATGCTACCCAAACGAATTAAGCAAAGACAAGGTTCTTTACTTATTCTCTTATGAAACTGCTATGGGGAAGGATATTGTTTTTGTTGACAGGTACGAGCGAGAATACAAACGTATTCTCCCAGAGGAGGTTGAAAAGACAACAGTTCCGGGAGCATCAACCTATGGCCCCGACGAAGTACCAAGAGCCACCTACACCCCTAGCAAGTCGACAAATCCCTTTTCAAAAGAGTATGACGCTATGTCACATTCTACCCAACAAACGACGTTCAACTACCAGGACCAACCAGCTACTCAGCCATCATTGCAGGCATGGCTTGACGGAGTGCTACATTAGAACAAGACCGAACCCAAGAGGGTTATCAAACCGCACGAGGGCTAAGGGATTTACAAGAACCACCACTTTATGCACAGTATCAAGGAGAGAGTAAGCCAAAGACTCAGGGGTCAACAGAGCCTGGAAGATCACCCCTAGAACGAGTTCGGAGAGATGAACCATCTCTTGAAAGAACTCTTACAAATTATGGCTTAGGAGCACCATTGGGAGAGGAACCTGGCCACTACAGAAGACCAGAGGAGGTATATCGACTAGGACGTGGAGATCCAATGATGAGATTTGTAGACCATCGTATAATTAGACCTTCTCAAGTGCAAAAATGGGTAAACAAGAAATACACGGGAAGTGGGGATCCGAGAGATCATGTAGCAGCCTTTTTGCGTGTAATTAGAGCTGAAGAGATGTTAGACTTCCCTACCCAATTTGTAGGATTTGGTTTAACCTTAGAGGATGATGTTGCTTCTTGGTTTGACTCTGTGGAGCGAACAGACTTTGAGTCTATGGAGGAAGTGTTTGACGCGTTTATTGAGGAATTCTCACAAAGGGGAATAGCTCATAATACAGTCTCACAAATTCATAAATTCAAACAAAAAGATGGAGAGTCTGTGCGAAAGGCAGCCCTCCAATTAAAAAGATATGTTAAGTTTTGTCCCGTGGAAGAACTGCCAACTCAGTCCAAACTTATGCTTATATTTATCCAAGGACTAAGGAATGCAGATCTCCAGAAGGACTTACATATGAAAAGGAGAACGAGGTTGAATGAGTTAACCAAGGAGGATCTATACCTTGTGGACAATTGTGCGGTCTACAAAGAGGGTGAGTTCAAGGATCTTGACGATGATTCCTCCTCGCAACAAAGCGGAAGCAAGTCTGCTAAGACAAAACCGAAAGGAGAAGTAGCTATGAGCCAAGAGCAGCTTGTAGAGGAAGTGCTTAAAAAGATTAACTTGTATTCCACACCACAAGCTAAACAGCCAAAATGGTGTGCGATCGAACAAAAATGGACAAACCATGGGACGGAGGAATGTTACTATAACAAGGGGTATGTGAGAGAACAACCATATGCTCCGCAAGCTCATGCGACATCCCCTCAAGTCCCATCGATGCCTAGATATCAAACAGGCAACCTACCAGGACCTGTAGGTGTAGAAAGACCACAACCAGTGTTGGGACAACAACCACCCCTACCAGGATTACGACCAGTCGGCATAAGATACACACCAATGGTAACTGAATCGGATGAGAAGGCTTTGGTGCCTATGCATGCATACTACAAAGAGCCCAATGGATATGCGGAAAACTCTGCCTATTATCCATCGGAAGAACCCTCCACACTAGAACCATGGAGCATGATAGGAAATACAGGACCACCAACTGCTGTATAGGTAGCGGGAGAAGGAAGATATAGCTTGGATGAAAGAACACTGTTGTTCATAGCCAACGGAGACATGAGCGGGCAGAGGTTTGCACACCAACAAAGAGGAGCTCAAGGAGCTCCTCAACAGCCTAGGGGACCATGCTACAAGTGTGGTGGAGACCATTGGCTGAGGGACTGTCCTCATGATGAAATCATTAGGGTCAACGCATATTGCACCGAGTGTGGAATTACTCACTTGATCCCTGATTGCCCTAAGAACCTAAGAAAGGAGCAAAAACTACTTTGAATATGCTGGGAGCACTGCCTTCCAGTGGAGGGTCAGAAAACGAAACTCCGATTCTTGTTAAGGTCTTGACGAGAGCCCAAACAAGGAAAAATGACAATCAGCCCAAGAGTAACGATGACAATCAAGAGGAAATCAAGACTGACAAGTCTAGCGTCATTCGTGATAATCCATGGAAAGAACGAAGAGCAAAAATGAAAGCTAGACGTGAGCGAAAACAGAAAGATATAGACAGGAGTCAATACATCCGCAAAGCATTGACCAACAACAAACAAAGTTTACATGTCAAGAAATGTATTATCAAAAATCAACAATCATGCAGGGAACCAGGCAAGTTTGGGTACGACGTACAAATCTAGCTGAGGCACAATTTCATCAAGGGCGGAAATATAAAGTTGGCTCAAGCAAGAAAGCTTAATTCGTGTAAAAAAGTGGACAAAAGAACAGACAAAACACCCAAAGCCAGCAAAGCTTCAAAGAACAATTATCAACCAGTCGAATCCGCAATGGACTAAATTGGTATGGTGTCCAAAATTACCAATTCATAACGTGCCAACAACACAAGTATGGATGCCAAAGAAGACCACCGAATAGTTGTCTACAACTATCAATGACAAGCCAAATCATACAACCAGCACGCGGAAACAAGCAAAATCCACAACAATAATCCACAAAAATAACTACAAGGATCTGTATGACCAAAGTCATCCAATGGAAACGAAAGAATATTCCACCAGAACATGCAACAAAATATACAACAATATCGACTTCAAAGGAGCCACATACACCAATTCAAAAACCGTGGAAAACAATCAAACAAAGAGCGGCAGATTTACAACTTCTTCTTGCAAAGAAAATCTGCCAGCCAACTCAGGCTGGCCAATAACCTTCCTCTTACACCGCATAAATTTTTTCTACATGCGTTGACTGTACATGCATATAGGGCTACATTACAATGCCTGCATTAGCACGAGTTCAACCCCATGCACAGCACATACCCTTGACGATACCCTGTCATCCGGGAGGACTCCAACTAGGAGGGGGGGAGGCATTCCAAATGCAGACTCACGTCATATATTAGAGGGCAATGTGTGTGATTAATTTTTCAACCATTTTTGCGTTCTATTGTGTGATTTTTGGGAAAAGAATATGCCCTCGTAATTAATCAGAATTGGGGACCAAATGATCATATATGAGCCCCTGAGGATGTGTATATACTATAAAGAGAGTCAAAATTGGCCAAAAAACCGTCGAAAAACAGCAAAAAATAGGCCAAGGTTGACGATTAAGAGTGAGAATGTACATAGACGAGAGAAAAGTGAGCTACAAAGTGTTTTGCTTTTCATTGGTATTTTTATAGGTTAAAATTGCTATTTTCAGGTTATTTTGGGATTTATTTGCTTTATTTTAGCCATTTTCTAGCAAAAAATATAGAAAAAAATCCATAGTCCAGATGGAAACACAACAGAAGAGATGCCTGATCAGAGCAAGGTAAAGAAGACACAGAAAAAATAGGGACTATGAAGGTGACAGAGCAAAAATGACCATCGTCATGACGGGACCTCCAAAAGGAGAAATCTGCAAAAATTGTAGAACTAGAGCAAACGAGGTCCAAATCAGGAAATTTGCGAGCCTAAACCGCATCTCACAAAAAGTTATGGCCACAGGTAAAAGATGGGAAAATTTTGTGTCGGAGTCTCGATTACATATAGAGGGGCTAGGCTAGAAATCTCTCATTTGAGTCATTTTTCATTGTGAGAGAGAGAGAGCTCCCTACATGAGTTGACACTTCCAGGAGCTCATCCATCACGCACGGTCACCAGATCGACATCAGATATGAGAGGTATGCTCATCAACACTGACTCTAAGTGTTGTTTACTTCAGTTAGTCGCAAAACCTCGCCAGCACCACCATCACAACCTGTGCACACATACTGTAGACCGGGTGTTAGGAAGACCTAGAGGCCACCAAATGGAACCAAAAATTGAAAGGTGCAATGTCTATAGCTTAGGGATCAAGCCTATGACCTCGGAAAGCATGAAGGAAGCCGCCCAAAAAACCCTAATTTCACAGGACCTGCAGAAGGGCAGCTGAACCAAAGTGATCGGAAATGAGCCAAAACTCATAGGCAGCAAGCCAATAACCTCGACAGATCAACTGAATGGTTAGACCATGAAAACGTTCTTCAAAACGGAGCCTAAAGTCCCTATCTAACAGAAACTGCGCAAAGCGTCACGATACTCTAACGGGCTGACCAAGTGACCAAACGACACCAAATTTGACAGGGTACATCCAAAAGAGATCAACTACGAGTTGGAATGTGTCCACTCAAGAAAAGGCTCTTCCACTAGGGCAAATTCCAGCAACAGGCCAGAAAGATATCCAAATGGTCGTTCTTGGTGATGTAAACACCAAAACAACAACTGACTGCTTTGACGGAAGGTCAAAAGGAAATGAAAGTCAATCGGGGTCATACAATGACCAAAAGGAACGGCGACCATCACCTAAGTGGTCTACTCCGACTCCAGAACCAGCTAAGTGCTGCAAATAGGGAGTACACTCTTCTAAATTGATTAAAACTTAATGTGTGTGTTTAGGAGAGCCTACTAACACCATTGTGGTCAACTAACATCAAAAAACTTGTAAAAATGACTAAATATTGAGTCTATCGCGATAGACTTGCTATTACACTTAGATAAGTAAAATTTTGATTTTGACTTCATGAGGGGTACTAACAATGAATAATGACCACAAATATCAAATCAAAGTGCAAAATTGCTCTCTCTTGGCCAAGTAACTGAGTCTATCGCGGTAGACTTGCTATTTTTATCTTTGGGGGGAAGGCTTTTCAAAATTTTCACAAGATAGACTTGGCGAAGCATATGGAGGCAGTACACCAAATTTGGTGACAAGATGGACTCATATGGCAAGCCGAGATAGACTTGACAGCAACTCAGAGTCAGAACAGGGCATCTCAAGGACAGATAGTTGAAATTCACATGTGAGAGGTCAAGCAACCTTACATCAACTAGGAGAAGGCAGACAGATGATCACAGAGCCAAAATATGACAAGATGACACTAAGTCCCAGTCTATCATGATAGACTAAGCAGAGTGATATAGGGCCATCTGATCAAAAATTGGAATCAACAAGTGGCTTCAGCATGATGCAAGAGGACTACCCACTAAGTTTGAGCCCAAAACAACACAAAATGAAGGAGATAGGCCAACATCTCCTTGGAGGGAATCTGGAAAAATGGAAGTTGATCCAAAAAGGGGTCACTTGACATTCATTTGAGGTTGAAATGGGATCAGATTATGTGCAAGACATGAGAAACCAAATGGTGGAGTCACAAGTGGAAAATATATCCCTTGTCAAAAGATAGCTAGTCTATCGCAATCGACTGGGCAGAAATTGCAAATGAGCTGATTTTCAGTTTGTGACTATAGGGTGACCTTACATGCCCTATGCACATACACTACACAAAATTTCAAGGCATTTGGACTTGTTCTCCTTCATCAACAACATTAATTTGAAGCCGTCAGAGTCGGACAATGAAAGAGCTTGTCTATCTGCTAACATTTTACCTTAACTCATCTTGGGATTAAGAAGGCTCATCTAGATGCATGATTAAGTGGTAATCAATTTAGAAGAGAAATACTATGTTTGTACATTAACCGTTATTTGTGAATACAGGATCCATGGATGCTTCTCCGGGAAAAATAAAAGGCAAGAACCTGGCAACGGAAGGTGCAATACCCTATGCACTTCTACCCAATTCATTAAAGCCAGCAGCCACCTGGATACCTGCAGACGTGCAACAGGCAGCAGCCTTTCAAATCTATCAAGGTTCATATGTGGATGACAAAGGAAATTTAGTGGATACAGTGATGATCCCCAAGGAGGCAGAAAATTACCTGAAAAGATCACCGCAAAGGTCATGGCTGAAAAAAGTTGTCTTGTGGAACTTTGTCTCACTACCACCAGTGGGGATAGATTTCAAGAGGGTACAACACCTAATTGAGACTATCCAAGAAGATGGAACTTGCAACGGTGGGCAGGCATGGATAATGAAGTGATGGAGATTCAGATCACCAAGGAAATCATCAAAGATGCATTGAAATTGTCTGATCAGGGAGCTAACATGAGAGAAAGAAGGAAGAACCTCACAGTCTACCTGCAAAGATCCAAACTGCCTTCTTTCGAACTCATAGCAAACCCGGAAGTAAGAGAACTGACACAAGTATACAGTCAGTGTTTGTTGAGCTACATCAAGAGACAGCCTAGATACACTACACCACACGGGGTCATCTCAACAACACTGACCTGGGCTATGGGAATGACACATGAGTTCTATATAGATCACGCATCATATCTGTTTGAGGAAGTGACAAAGCTACGGCAGGACAAGCCAAATTACATTGCAGGAGGAGAAGTCCTCACCAGAATAATATACCAGGCCATAGGCGTGGCAGATCAGCTGCCACCTACTCCTCATAAAAAAGACTGGCTGGTGTTAAGAGAGAATATTGAAGACAGATCACAAAGGTGAGTACCGGCCTCTACTAACACCATTGGAGGATGAAGGCTGGAAAGAGTAACCAGAAGTACACAGGAAAAGATGGAAGAAGAGAGAAAAACTGAAGAAGAAGATTTGAGACTAAAGAAGCGGAAAGCGGAAATGGAGAACAACACCAGATTGCAGAAGGTAGCAAAAATGGAAAGAATGCTAGAAGGCTTTGTTCTCGAGAGATCTCTACGAGGCGATGTAGGCGCCACTTGGAAACCTTCTAGTAGCACTTACACATTGAGAACAAAGAATAAACACAACCCAGATTTTGAGTTAGACTAGTTCGAGAGGTACATCCAAGAAAGGAATGCTATGGATGAACCAGAACTGCTACTAGAAGAGGAGGATCTCCAAACCTTGAGAGATCAGTTAAGGCCAACTTCACGAGATCAGGAAACGCCACCTCCGTCTCCAAGGCCAGAGACAAGTGAGAGGCAATCAACCCCACCTGCTGACTCTCCTTCGCATTCAAAGAGCTCACATCGTGATGAGAGGGTTCATACACCACCCAATGAAGAAGAAGAAGAAAGGACAGATGGTCACCCAAACACTGGAACAGTATCACACATTGATAAAGGCAAGCAAAAAGAGGTGGATTTGACAAAAGAAAAAGCTTCCTCCTCTCAAGAAATTGAGCTGGAAGCTACTATAGACCTGGATTTACAGTCAATGGAGACCCTACTAAACCGAACAAGACTGCACAGTCAGTGGTTAGCCGATCAGAACAGGTCCAACAAAACAAAGTTAGAAAAAACCAATCAAGAAGTTCTGAAGCTGCAGGAGCAAAGAGATGACACCCTAAAACTGATCAGCATCAGAGATGTTGAGATCTTGGGGCTCAAAAGCAGAGTAAACCTCCTCAAGGAAAATTTACAGGAGTCTGAAGAGTTCAATGCCATTTTTGAAGATACAATCAATGTATTTCTTGAAGATGTCAATGACAGAGATGAACAAATCCAAAGGTGGACTTGAACACATTAGCTCAAGGATTTGTAGCTGCTTGTTCCAAAACGGGAATTAAACATAATACGGTAGCTCAAATTACAGCTTTAAATAGAAACATGGTGAGTCTGTTAGGGATTGTGCAACTCGAATGAAACAATATATTGCCAGATGCCCAAAGATGGAGATACCTGTAGAAGTACGACTTGTATCTTTTTTCTGGAGGGACTGCTAAACAGAGAACTTCATGCTATACTCTATAGTAAAAAGCATACAACCCTAGAAGCGTGTGTGTCTGATGCGACTGACCTAGGAGACAATTGCGAGATCTTCAACAAAGAAGATGTCCCTAAGGATAACCAAAGCGAGAAGACAGCATCCATTAAACCAGCACAATTGGGAACGGCTGCTATGGCATCATTCTCAGCCATAGAAGATATGCTAAAAAGGATGAATGACATGATGAACAATATGCAAAAAGCACCTATGAGAGGACCAGGACAAGGGATACCTCCACAGGGACAACCAATGAGGCCACAAAAATGGTGTGCAATCGAAGGTAAATGGACCAACCATGAGACCCACGAGTGCTGCTTCAGACCAAAGTATGATGGGAATGTTCAATATATGCCTATGAGGCCACAAGGACAACCCATGTACAGATATCAGCCTAATATGGCCCAAGCTCAAAGACCACCAATGGGTATGGAAAGACGTCAACCTGTATTGGGACAACAACCTTCGTATCCAGGACATAATGCAATGCCTGTAAAGTACAAGCTCTCTGAAGGAGTCATAGATGAACAAGCCTTAGTGCATGTTACACCCTATGCAGAGCCTAGTCCATCTACAATAATGGTAGAAGGAGATTGGTATAGTCCACATCCACCACCAATGGAAGAAACCATGACTTACGCTCCACCAGAGCTCGCACCAATATATTATGTAGCTAATCAAGGTGTCAGACCTCCCATGGGGAGACCCATGATGAAGCCTAGAACAGGAAACTGTCATAATTGTGGTGCTGATGACCATTGGAAGAATGAATGTTCGGAACCTGACAAAAACCTCAAACCAATTGAAGCCTATTGCATACAATGTTGCAAAAAGGGAGGACACTTTCCGGAAGATTGTCCTAAGAATCCTTTGAACAAGGGAAAAACTGTCGTAAACGTAGTCCAAGTGATGCCTCGTAGCTCATCAGAGAGTGAACCAATTGTTCCAATCAAGGTAATCACTAGAGCCCAGGCAAGAAAAAGAGACACAACTCCTCTGATGATTCGGAGAACGTGAAAATTTCTTCTCAAAGAATCAAAAGGAGAAGAAGCGAAAGATATGAGATGAGAAAACAAAAACAATGGGTTGAAATCGAAGAGAAAGCAAAAATGCTAGCGCAGGACAAGTTGAAAGAAACTGGCAGTAAATTCAAGGAAACAACCGTGAAATCTGGAGGATCCATTCTGGTTGATAAAATTTTTGAGCCTATTAATGATGCCTTGGAAGCCTACCAAGCAGGACTTAAAGCAAGCCAAAACATGGAAAACAAGTGAAAAAACTATCCATCTCTAGACATGGAAGCAGCGAAGCTAGACGCTTATCAAAATTTGGTAAGAATCACGCAAGAAATGCTGGATTAAAAAAAACCCAAGCTTGAAAATATTGCAAAACCTGAAGAGTTTGCGATAGAAGGAACGAAAGAAAAATCTGATGTGGTGGTACAACCCCACCTTGAAACAAATGAACCAGAGCTCATAGTGCCTGACAACGAAGATGCCTTCGACGAAATTTCATTCGTAGAGGAAGACTGGCCAGGATACTTATGGGAAAAAGTGAGAGAGATCAATGATGGCATCCTAACTTTAAAGTCAGTTCCTATAGAGGAAGTCTGGTTGGATAACCTACCTTCTGATATGAACATGGATTTACAATCCTTGTACGGGGATTGTGGATCGGAAGCTTCAGGAATATCTAAACCATTGACATAAAAAACATTACCTTCTGACTTGGGAGGCAACGAAGATGAATCCATTGTTTGCAAGACCACTCAAGTAAAAAGAGTTGAACAGGCCCTAGAAGTAGACAACATTCATTCAATCATGTCTACACCCATCCAATGCACTCTTACTTTGGGAGAACTGTTGAAACTCAAACCATACTTGTGGAATGATTTACAGGAAACCCTAGAGAGGGTGGGGATAACGGGATTAATCTCTAAGAATTTGGGAAAAGTGAAAAATGAAATGGAAAACAAAGAGATTCGATCAGTTCCTATGAACAAGGTCGGAGAATATTATGAAGGGGAAGAAGGAAACACCACCCTCCCAATGAAATGTAATGACATTGAAACCATGGCAATACTGGATAGTGGAGCTGGCATAGCCATAGCCACTAAAACAGTATGGGAATCCTGGGGACAGCCAGCCATTAGAAAAACTCGAATGAAATTGCAATTGACTGAAGGACACATTGAGAGACCACTAGGGATGCTTGAAAAAGTGATAGTCAAATCCTGTGGAATTGAATATCAACACACTTTTGTCATAGTAGACTTTGGGGAAAAAATCAACTATGAAATCATATTGGGAAGACCTTTCATGCGATAGATACAGCTTATCCAAGATTGGGGAAACAATTATCTGTACTTGAAGCAGGTGGGATCTATAACAAGAGTCAATCTAAAAGATCATACATATAGAGATGTCTTGAAAACACCCATCCAAGAGTTTCATTCAGTCTCTTTGGCTGAAAATAAACTCCCATCCTGGTTAAACAAAGACACTCCTATTTGGATGTGTGGAGCTTCAGAAAATGGAAGCTTAAGACGAGAAGAATGTATCCTAGAAAGGGACTGCACAGACGAAGTCTACATAGCAGAACCCTTTCCAGAGCATTTATTTGAGCCATTCGAGTGGACACAAATTTTAGCGACAATGGATGTATGTGTAAATACGTCTATGCCTACTCAATTTTGCAATGAGGATGGCTACAACATAATTCCCATCCAAATGATGTCAGCCCTCAACATTGAAAACGAAGATGAGGAACCCAAGGACTTGACGAAATCTCAACAAGTCTTTTCAGACCTCTATTACGATGCAACTGATTAGTTAGATGAACACTCAGCTACCTCAGAAGATTCGGGGTCAGAAAAAGAGCATACGAGAGCTCAGTTACTCTTAAAGGAAGGGAAGGAAAGGTTTTTTAACTTTCCAAACCAGAAATCAAGAAGACAAAAATGGTATAGACAAAAGAGAGACACCAATATCGTGAAAACATGACCTATGCCATCAGTCTCCAGTAAAACACAATTCCTGATGCAGATAGATGCTAATGATTATGTCAAGGACAAAATAACTGGCAAATATCCTTCAAACAAAAACTCAGAAATGTCTCAAACATCGAGAAAAACAAGGAAGGATACTCAAAAAAAGCCTCAGGATAAAAAACCACTCATGACCAGAGTCGAGCGAAAAAAGAAATGTCAAGAGTTGAAAAAAGCTCTAAAGAAGATATACACAACCAAAATGGAAGCCACGGAAGAGGATGGTAAAGATGTAATGCATGTTCCATCCCATTACAAAAAGTATACTCTCTAAAATTGGAAAATCATAATTGAACAACCTGTTAGGGAACTATGGAAACAAGGCAAATCTTACGAAGGGCCTGAAAATGCTAAAAGGGTAGACTTGGCTGAACTAGAAGGAGAGCCTAGACCTGCTTACATTGCAAATGACCTAACATAAGAAGAAGAAAATATATTTGCTGAGCTTGTTAAAGGAATACCGAGATATCTTCGTTTGGTCTTACAAGGATCCCTAGGGTGTTGATCCAGAAATCTGTCAACATATTATACCCATGAGAGATGATGCGCAACCAAGTAGGCAGAGGCCATACACTTATAACAAAACATTTGCCAGAAAGAGCAAAGAAGAGATTGAAAAACTAAAGGAAGTTGAATTCATTTACGAAATTGAACACATAGATTGGGTGCCTCCAATTGTGGTAGTACCTAAGAAGAATGGAAAATTACGAGTGTGTGTTAATCTCAAAAAGGTGAATACAAATACCATTAGAGACAACTTTCCTCTTCCGATAACTGAGCATGTTTTAGAACGAGTGGCAGAAAAAGAAGCTTACAGCTTCTTAGACGGATTTTCGGGATACAATCAACTTTTGGTTGACCCAAAAGATCAACATAAAACTGCTTTTGCAACAGAATGGGTTATATTTGCCTATCAGGTTATGCCGTTTGGGTTAACTAATGCTCCAGCCACGTTTCAGAGGTTGATGAGCCATGCTTTCAAAGAGTATCTTCGAAAATTCTTAGAAGTATATATGGATGATCTATGCGTACATTCGTCAATCCGGGCTGATCATTTTGAACACCTCAAAAAGGTATTCGAGAAATATAGACTTCATAGGATTTGCTTAAATCCTGAAAAGTGCACATTCATGGGAAGACAAGGGAAAATTCTTGGACATATAGTGTCTAAAAATGGAATAGCTACTGATATTGAGAAGATTCATGTCATTGCTGATTTGCCTAGACCAACAACAGTCAAGGGGGTACAAGCCTTCATGGGACATTGTGGATATTACCGACGATTCATCTACATGTATGCTATAATTGCAAAACCCATGTATAGCTTGATTATGCACTTTGAATGGACCGAGGCATGTGAAGAATCCTTCGTGAAGCTTAAGAAAGCTCTCACCTCAGCTCCAATATTGAAAGCACCAGATTGGGATAAGGTATTCAACGTACATGTAGATGCTTCAAACTTTGCTATTGGTTGTATATTAGCTCAACCAGGAGATGGAAAATTTGACTTTCCTATTTCTTATGCTAGTCGACAATTGAACATGGCAGAAAAGAATTACACCACCACCGAAAGAAAAGGACTAGGGATGATCTATACCGTTAAAAAGTATAGACATTACCTATTAGCCAACAAGTTTGTGTTCTTTGTGGACCACCAAGCTTTGTTGTATTTGGTCAACAAGCCATGCAGCACAGGGAGGATAATTAGATGGTCCATCATTCTTCTCGAACTTTATTTCACTGTGGTTGTAAAAAAAGGCATTACTACACATCAATGAGTAGATCATTTGTCAAAGATTATTTCAAGGGAATTACCTAAAGGGGTAGACGATGATTTACCAGATGACTATTTGTTCTCCGTGGAAATGATATCTAGATGGTCGGAAAACGTTGTGTCATTGATGACAATAGCTCAAGTGGATTCACAAATACCACTTCATATCACAATCAATTTAATCAAGAAATCGGCTATGTATCAATTACTAGTTGGAAGGCTATATAAAAGAAATTGGGACGGGGTAATGCTTTTATGCATTAACCCTGAAGAAAAAGAACAATACCTAAGTCAAGCACATGTTACCATAGTAGGACTTCACTTTGCGAAAGACCAAACTATGCAACGAATCTTGAGACTTGGAGTATTTTGGCCGACTATGAGGAGAGATGTTAGATCTTTTGTAAAAGATTGCCCTCAATGTCAAAAACAAACACCCATTCCTCATGTAACATTGTTTCAAATGTCACATGTTCCTAAATGGAGTAATTATATGGTTACTTACTTATCGAGCCGAACGTTTCCTGAGGATATGAGTAAATGCCGTCAAAGAGCAATCGAAACTGAAGCAAGAGACTATTATCTTATTGGGAACCAATTGTATCGGAGAGGTAAGGATCAACATTTGCGTCTTTGTGCAAATGAAAACGAGTATATTCCTATTATAGAACAAGCACATGCCGGATTAGCTGGAGGTCACTTTTCTAGTGAGACCACCGCAAGAGCAATCTTGATGGCAGGCATATGGTGGCCAACACTTTTTGCAGATGCTAAAGAATATGTTCGAAGGTGTGATGCTTGTCAACGAGCAAAAATGCCAACATGAGTAGACAACATGCCCTTAAGACCAATGATGGGGGCTAGAGCCTTCACAAAATGGGGTATAGATTTTGTTGGACCGATACAGCCACCTGCTTATAGAACCCAAGCTCAATATATCATTGTAGCTACGGACTATTTGACCAAGTGGGCCGAGGCTAAAGCAACCCAAAATAATGATGCCAGAACCACTGCTGCATTCTTATATGAGTATGTATTCACAAGATATGGACTGCCAATAGAGATTGTCAGTGATCAGGGAACTCATTTCCTAAATGAGGTAATAGAGTATTTGCTTAATGAGTTTATGGTCATCCATAACAAATCAGCTCCCTATCACTCACAAGCAAACGGACAAGCTGAGCATACGACTAAAATTCTTAGCTCGGTACTGACCAAAGTGGTTAGTTCAGGAAGGACAGACTGGGAGATGAATCTCCATGCTTCTCTATGGGCTTATCAAGTTTCATTCAAAACAGCTCTAAATGCGGTACTGCTTTGTATGTACGCATCTAGGGAATTCCAAGAATCATCGTCTCATTCATGTGCTCATCTGGCAAGCATAAAAACTGATGAGGACATGAGAATCCATGTACTACCACGTTCAAGTTGACTACTCCCAATGTTGGAGTTGGATTCTTGTTGCATCCTTTGATTGTCACTATTCCTGATGTCAATGCTTGACTTGTTTCCTTCTTGTATGTGGAATAGCTGACTGCATTCACTCTAGCTCCTGTGTCTACCAAAGCGTTGGTCCTATGATTGTTGAACTGTACTTTGATGCGTAGATCCATTCCATCTAACCAGTCATCATCTGTTGAAACTGCGTCTTTTGGTTATTCCCATTGTCGATCATCTATTTCCAAAGTGTTGATGGGAATCGGTATCTGTTGATCTTGAGAGCAACTTTCCGCTTGAGTACCCAAAGCCTAGCTTCCTCTTGAGATTCATCAATAACCTGCTGTCATTTGATGTTTCTTTGTTTGGCTGCATGAATTCTCTCTAGCAATTCATTGGTTAGTGGAAAATTGTATTTGTTTAAATGACATCCACTAATCCAATTAGCCATTGGTTCACCATCTAGGGTGGACAATTTTACTGCTCCACTTAGAGATACATCTTCAATGATAAATGGTCTATTTCCCTTTTTCTTAAACTTGGGAATGTGTTGCTTAAGGGAATAGACTAGAACTAAGTCCCCCTTCTTGAAGATTTTTGTGATTAAGTGGGAATCAAAAAACTACTTTTGTTTCCGCTTTTGTGCATAGATATGAGCTACAGCAGTTAGCCTTTGCTCGTCTAGCTTTTCCAAATCTTCAAGTCTTTCTAACAATTCATGTCTAGTCCACTCAAGATTCTGTGCTACCCTTAATGTCAGCAATAGAAATTCTATTGGCAATATGGCATCAAGACCATAAATAAGGCTAAAGGGTGGGGATACAAGTCAACTAAAGTTATCACCTAAAGGAGGGCAACTCATTGTTCCAATTGCACCAAGCAAGGAGGAATGGAAAAGAAGCAATCAGCAGACCAATCCACAAAGCCAATCTTCTCCATCCCCTTGACAAACAAATGCTACATGTAGCATGCAAGGAGTCAGGCAGATTTGGGTACCAAAAGCACAGCTTAAGGATAAAACGATTCAGACCTGGGTGCCTAAAACTTCACCGAAGAAACAAAAGTTGGTTACAAGGATTCGAACACAAAATCGAGCATCTCCAAGCAAGGAACCTAACATGAAAAGGGTTTGGAAGAAAAAGGAGCACTTATCTTCTCCACAAACCGCGAAACCAATCAAGCAGTGGTGGCGAGTTAAGTCTCAACAGACTCCACCACACCATGCAGCACCAAGCCGACCGAGCTACCAATGGAGAAAAAAAGCTCAACAACAGTCAAAAGTTCTACCAACAGCTCAAGCAATCGGAGTGCTAAAGCACCCTGATGGTACAATCAAACAAAAGCTACAAGATTCGCTCTTTGGAAGACATCAGCAGAGCAAACCTCGACATCGGAAACCCTTGAGTCAATTACTCAAGACCCAGATCTTGCATAGCATATGGGTTTGAATTGCATTGATCTTTATATCATGGTATAGCCATCACGGCTATGCATAGACACAATCGTTCAACCGAGGAGGGGTGAAAGGGCACTAAGTACTAAGTAATTAAGGGCAATGTTTGAAGAGGGAGGAAAAAGTTCTATGTTAACGTGTGATTTTTTACAAAATTACCTAATAATGCACTTATAATTCATCATCAAGGGAAAATTCACTAATAATATCTTCCCGATGAGTGTAAATAGTGTATATACTATCAGAAAATCATCAAAAATAGCCATTTTTTTGGTATTTTTTATCATTTTTGTTGATAAGGAGGCTTAAAAATGGAGAAATCCAACAAAAAACAGTAAAGCTGTGTTTTCAAGGGATTTTATTAATTATTGGATTTTTACTTTACTTTTCTAGAGCATTTTGCTATTTTCTTTGATTTTTTCAAATAAACAGGTCAAAATTAATAATAAATAGTAGGGAAGCTCAAATGAAAAAATGGAAGATATGATAAAGATCAGAAAGACAAGGTGGACAAGCACAATAATTTTCAATGAAATCAGAAATGGAAGCGGGAAGCCTAAATTAGGCGGCCATGCCTACTTTTGCAAAATTCTTGCAGAATGAGCTACAGGAATCCCATCAAGGGAATTTTTGAGTCTAACATAGATTTTATGGCCTAGTAGGACTAACGGGGAATCTGGGGAAATTTGGTTCGGGAAGTCCAGGTATAGATATCCATGATAGGCTAAAACCACCTCATTTCCACTTGGAGCCTTTGCAGAGAGAGATTGTGGCCTCTTTCGCGCGACATTTCCGAAGCCCACAGTTGACCATTTTCAGTGCCGTCTCACTCGAAGACATGAGAGGTAAGTTCTTTACTCGATAATGATCCATTTTGTACAGTCGGTAGCTAGTCTAAAGCCTTAGAAAAAACCCTAGAAATCGAGCAGTGCACGAAGACCTACAACCTAAAACCAACCATAGCGACCTGCCAGCTTGACCAAATCAGATGGGATTTGAACCATAGCATGCCCTAACGTAATAGATCCTTTCTATACCATCAGATGACCATTCGACTGGGGTCAAGGGGGTCCCCAGTAGAAAAGTAGGTTTTTGGCAAATGCCAGAATTCCGACCTGACTCCACAAATGGCTTTCTAATAAGGTCCATATACAATGTATATGATTGGTTTGGTGAAATCCATCAAGCAACGCCCTCAAAAATCAGAAAATGCTCGAAGGTTACAAAGCGTCAAATTCGACATACGAGGCCAAACTGACTCCAAATGAGCCAAAATTGGACAAGTAGCTTCACGACTATGTTACAGGCAAGTCCAAAGCCTCAAAGTTAACCGACCAACCCAACAGACAGAGTAATCACAAAAAAATGATGATTTCACAGTCAACAGAGCACAAAGTGATGCCGACATTACCAAACTTGACCAAATTCAATTTAGGACTTGTATTAGGTGTATGAAACATGTCTAGGTCCCAATTTTACTCAGTTCAAACTTTTTGCAAACTTTTTGCAATCATCACAGTCAACAAAGTAGCCAATTTTCCTCAGCTGTAAATAATCGCGATTATTTACTTTGGTTGCAAATTTTTGTTTTGACCATACAGTTTTGTTCCTTGCATGATTTTATGCATCTTTGCTTGTTCAAAAATTGAATTGAAACAATTTGGACCAGATTGTCAGCATTTCAGTCTAAAAGGACATTCCAGAGAAAAATCTAACAAATCTGCTAACTTTGGACTCTATTCACTGAACAGGAGCAATGCAAGCAGTGGAGAGGGCCAAGAAGAAGCTAAACCAGAAAGAGAAACTACAAGAACTGCCTGCGTATCAACTGGACCCCGAGTTAGTCAAAGCGGCAAAGGCATCCTACCTTTCTAAAGAACAGTTGGAAGAGCACCACACTACATTCTTCACTGGCAGGTTCAAGAGTGAAGAAGGGCATCAGGTGGAGTTTCAACTCCTGTCTAAAGAAGTCTATGATGTAGCTGCCAAGCCAGAGACCAAAGAGGCTAACCGCAGGTTAGGGATCACGCATTTCTACGAACAAGAGCCTTGCGGAGTGGACTTTCAGAAATCTTACGAGCTTCTATCCACCATCAAAGAGGACGAAACCGCACAAATATCCGACACCCAAGGGAACAAGGTTGAGGTAGTAATCACAAAAGAGATAGTGGCAGAGGCACTCAGATTGCCCACTGAAGGAATGACCATGCAGGCAAGAGACAGGAAAACCGCAAGCACATTTACCAAGGAGACAATCGTGGCTACATTCGCTGATCTTATCCACAAACAGGTGGAAGAGCCAGCCTGTTTGTACGATCAACAATTTCATTTTCTGGCAAAAAGTCCACCAAGGTACACTACACCAAATCACGTCGTGGCCACCACCTTCACTCGGGGTTCTTAAGTCAACAACAAGGCAGCCTATGGACCACGCGCAGTATGTCTTGAAAACCTTGAAGGGTACCAAGAAGGAAGGCAAAATCACATACTTGGGCGCGCTAGAGGTGTTGACTAGAATGGCCACCAAGGTACACTACACCAAATCACGCCGTGGCCACCACCTTCACTCGGGGTTCTTAAGTCAACAACAAGGTAGCCTATGGACCACACGGAGTATGTCTTGACAACCTTGAAGGGTACCAAGAAGGAAGGCAAAATCACATACTTGGGCGCGCCAGAGGTGTTGACTAGAATAGCCTATCATGTCATCGGCGTGGCCAACAACCTACCACTTGCCTCTGATCAGAATACATGGATTTTGGTAGCACAACACTCTCCACAAGCTACAAGGTCAGGTAAGAGGTCACTGAAATCAGATGATGAGTCAATTGACAGCTCACCAGAGCAGCACAGCAGTGAGAGCTCTGACAACAAAGAAAAGAGAGCTCAGAGAGAAGAGATGAAGAGGAAAGTTGTGGCTGCCCACCAAGAGGAGCCAGCTCAAAAACAAGCGAGTTTTGAAAGAGAAAAACAGGCTTACCAGTGCAGTAGGCAAGCACAAGGGAAGGACCCAGAAAAGTGGATACCCAAATGAGAGAAAGGACCTCGCACAAAGCATCATACCAGAAAAGAGGTAGATGATCCAACAGATTATTTAGAAAGAATGTACCAAGAGGCCAAAGCCCTAAAGCTGAAAGAGGTAGAAGAAGCTGCAAAGAAAGCTGAGGAAACGGCTACACAAGAGCAAAGCCATGGATCTCCCCGACCCGCCTCACCGCCTCTGGAACAACAAGACCATCCCATGCCTAGCCCACCACCATCACTAGCAGGCAAAGGTACCAATGAAGAAGCAAAGACTGAAAAAGAGAAACTTGATTCTGAGTCCACCCAACGAACAGAATCTACACAAAAAGCTTACCACACCGACGGACATAAGGAAAAAGAAGCCGAGTCAGATCTGGAGCAAGCAGCAGAAGAGACTCAAAAGCCGAAGGAAGAAATTGATAAGGAAGCAGATACAGAAAAAGAGCCTACCACTACACATGAGACGAAGCCCGAGCCAGAGAAGGCAGAAAGGCTAGCACCTGAAGAGACAACAAGGGTTGAGACCACACCATCCACTTCTACTCAGCCAAAAACTGCCAAGGCATCAAAGCCTCAGGATGGCCAAGAAGAAGACCGACCATCTACCTCCAAACAAGAACCACCAGTAATTATGACGCAGCAAGAAGCAACACACGAGGCTGCAGTCACATCCCAGCTGTCAAGACAGGAGGAGTGGCAATCAAATGATGAAATGATAATACAGGTCACTGAATATGCATGTCAGATGCAAGAAATGACGGAGAGACTCCGTTCAGCAGCTTTGAACCGCATCACAAAGGCCAAGGAACTGGAAATGGTGATCGACTCTCTTTAAGGAGAGTTGGAAGACAGGATGATTATCATCACTGATCTCCAAAGGCAAGTGCAACAACTGAAGTCAGAAGCGGATCAGCATCAGATGGCCAGAGATAAACAACAAAAGAAATGGAGGAGCTAGGTGATCTCCTCACCAAATTATCTGATGCTTGCAAGGTAAAAGACAAGCAGCTGACAAAAGTCACGAATGAACCTCTCTGTCAGCTCAGAACATTCAAGTGCAGTTAGATGTTGCCAATGCTTACCTGTAATATTTTGAATAGAGAATCAAGGATCAGGCCATTTTCTTACGGCAAATCAGAGAAAACCCAGCTGTGGCCTTGATCAAGGGAACTGATGAAGTGTACAAGGCACTTTAAAAGAAAAACAAGGACTTAGAATTGGAATTAAAGCTTGAACAATCACAGTGCAGAGAGCTTGTACTAATGTGGGTTCAAAGAGAGGAGGAGCTCCTAAAGGAGATAGCAGAACTCAAGTGGATAAATCAACTCCTCAGAGATGGAAAGCCAGACATGCAGGAAGAGGCAAGCACTTCCGAGCCGCCACAAATAGACATACCCTCAGTCTCGTTTGCTGAGTTTGAGACGCGGTCCACAGTAGAGCCGAGTGGTGATGAACATTTTTAGATTCACATCACAAGTGCAGATACAGTGCCAATGGTCTAGCTATCAAAAGCTAAAGAAGACGCACTGAAGGAGAAGATCACCTTAGAGGTGGATGAGCAGTGGAAGGCCACTATGGATTGGGAGTTGAGAGTTTTACACTCTATCAACGTCACTCAACTCACTCCCAATCAAATCAACGCTCAATGGCACCAACTATCCCTGTCGTACCCTCTCATCAAAGTAGAACTTTTAAAGGTAAAAGAAAGGCCGTACAAGAATATGCAAGAAGATGGTGCAGATAAAGACCACCCAAAGTGGAGGTTAAGCTGGTTGAACAAGAATCTGAGATACATGATTCTGTTCACAAGAGCACCTGCAGCCTTACAAAGAGATCCAACATTTTGTCATGTACCCAGAGTAAGGACATGGCAAGCGCATGAAGCACTGTAGAAGAAGAGGCCAACTTGGCTCAACTTCCCAAGGCTGCCAACTCCAGAGAGAGGCCAAGCGACAGAGGAATACATGGTGAAAACCCTAACGGGCGCCATGTCATTCTTCAAGAGTCTTCCAAATCTCTCATGTGCAATGTTATATAAGATCTGCAGGATGCTACTCACATGCATACAAGTTTTCAATGAGCCTGAGCAGACAGGAGCCCCATGGCTCTCATTCTTGGAAGGAAACAAAGGCTTATGCTATGATCTGAGTGGGCAACCTTCAAAAGAAATCCTTTACGGATTCTATGCCAGATGCATGTTCCTGCCCTCACATAATATGCTAGCCTTTGAAGAAGCATTCTACACTGGATTCTTCACCTGGTGAATGAAGATAATTGCGCCGGTGATAAGCAACCTAACATCCAGGTTTGTAGGCTACTCAGCGGTGGAACTGAAGAATCAAGTCACCATGCAATTTTTGCAAGTGCCTGACAAAGAACGAAGAATCAAATACCAAAAGGCATTGGAAGCACTTAAAGACCGCCTCGCCCGCCGTCAACCCGAAGACTACTTCAGCCCATAAAGTTGTGTCAAGGGACGACACAGGCGAGGAGGGGGGGAATGTTAGCAGCAAGCTAACATGGACACCATTTTTCGGAGCTCTCCTTGTAAAACAATTATTATTTTGATAAATCAAGAATATTGTAACTCCTATTTTCTTGGATAAACTTTGTAATTAATGAGTTGGGGCTACAAGCTTCGAGATTGTATCATCCAGTCATTTCCCAGCTTTGGTAGAACTCCAGATTATTAGTTTTGACCACCCAAAAACGTTGGCTACGGTATAAAAGCCAATTTTTGTAAGTTTTTTATAAGTTTTTGGATAATAAATACACAGTGTGAGCTAACAACGCTCACTTCTCTCCTTCTTGCGCTTCCTACTCCCTCTCCGGTAATGGGGGCTTTTCACAAGCCAAGCTCCCATACCCCTCTTCTCTCGTCCCCACCCCATGAAAACCCCTCTTAGGGAGGGAGTGATAAAAGGCATTGGAAAAAGTAAGAAAAAAATAAAGTATGATTATGTAAATATATGAGAAAGGTAAAATAGGCCACCTCATGCCTGCGGGGTAGCCCATCCCCACCTTGCCTCCTTTTTTCTTCACTGTTGCCCCGACGTGTGTCCCTTTTCCTCTCCTCCACTCAAAAGGTCAACCCCTCTCTCTTCCCCTTGTCCTTTCTCCTTTCTCTCTCCCAAGCTACCCCACCTCTCACCAATAATACATTCTAACTCACCAATAATGCACCCTAACTCACATGCCACTTATCCTATCTTCCAAAATAGTATACCCCACCCCCCTTTTCTCTCTCCTATCATATCCCATGACCCAAATATCCCCCTCTCTCTCTAAAGGGTTCCATGTCTCTTGTATTGTAGGTAAATAACCTCCCCCACACTCACACACACTCAGTTTCACTGAAAAAGGTGCCCACAGACCCATCCCCACCCGGTGGTTACCTGATTTTTCTTGTGTTCACACACACCTACACACAGATTCACCTCTGAAAACACTCCCCTCTTGTAATTACTTTATTCTCCATGTCACCTCTCACTTTTTTTCATCAACCCATCTCTCTCTCTTAGTCTCTCTCTCATGAGACTGCTGTTCTGGCACATATACACACAGCCAGACAAGTGGGGCCCACAGTCACATGGCCTATGAAGATAATGATTTCTTCATTTCTAAATTCTAGAATTTCTTCCCCCTCCACACCTATATAAAGAGGGGTCACCATCACACTAAACACACACACAACATCACCAAAGAGTACACTATGCACTGTGTGTGCCTAGTGCACACACACACACTCACACCATCACCATCACCGCAATCACCATGCTCGTCTTGAGCATGACCTCTACACCCTTGGGATATGGAAGATGAAGGGCAACTAAATAAAGGATGATGGCCATAACCCTCATGCGAGTCTCCGCCATCAACTCCCACCTATCCTCCATGTGCTCTACCACTCTCTCCCTTCTCATTCCCCTACCCTATGCTCCCCATTTCATCGCCTTATTCTCTAAATAAAGCTTGAGGTTTTGTGAGTATGTTTTCTTGCAATTTTTTGCCCATGTGAGGTGTGCGGAATCGCCACCTAGTTTTGTGTTTGGAGTGAGCTTGTGTATGTGTGAAGGGTGCGCGGATTCACCATCCTTTTGTGGTGCCTAAGTACTAAGCCGCTATACCCCCTCCCTCACTCTCTCTCTCTCTCTCTCTCTCTCTCTCTCTCTCTCTCTCTCTCTCTCTCTCTCTCTCACTTGATCTCATTCCCCTTCCTCTTCATCATTACTCCCAAGCATCCATCTCTCTTGGATGAAAACTTTGTTATGGTGGTGTGTTGTTTGCGTCCTAGCCGCTGAAGCTAGGTGGTGCCCCCTGTTTGCTTTACTATGACAGGCTCGAGGTGCGCCATTCGGTCCCCGGTGTTTTAGAGGCCGTCGGGGTTCGGGGTTCGCTTTGCTCCCGTCATTTGGTGCCCCCACTGAGGATCTTTTCATGAAACCCTTCAGTTTACAAGACTGAAACCCCTAAACTATTGTGAATGGATGAATGGCTAGCAAAATTTGCTAATTGGACAACAGAAGAAGAAGAGCTCCAAGCACAACTAGACGAACTCCGCATCTCCATCGAAGCTCGAGTGCCAGGCGTAACCGTAATCGATTTGGAGTGGGAGAGTCAACCAACACGCCAAACCCAGTGGATATACATAGGCCAAGTGCCAAGAAGAAGAAGGAGAAGGTTGAAACCATGTCCGCAACCTACAACCAACCCACAACAACAAAATGGAAGGAGCTCTGCACAATAGAGAATCAACACTATTCTACTTTGAGAATCCGGTAACTCAAGTCACCGAGGTAATTATCACAGTCAGTTTTCAAGTCGCACCTGATGCTGCAGCACAGATAACGGAATCATTGGCTCACACTCTCACTAGAGAAACTACGGATCTACTGAGTTTGTTTCAGGAAAGAACTCCACCCTCTCCCACAATCTTGGACAGTGACTAAGCACCTCTAAGCTTCACATAAATCAGTACAACCTACCTCAAGACAGATCACACATACCAACATGTGTATGCTCAATCAAGGTAATATTGGGCTTGAAGGCTCACTACCAGCACGTCATTGACACCATGCTGGGTGGGGAGCGGTTTTTTGAGGTTCTGGCATCAGATCAACCATTTGTCTTACCTTTGGTACAAGGCAATGTACCGTTTGAAGTTTTAATCTATGTCCTAGTATAAGAGGGTATACACGCCTCCTTGTAAAGAAGAAAAAAACTTTTGCAAGTTAAGCAGTGTGTCTTTCTAGCTCTCTCTCAGTAATCATGGCAAGTGTAGCATTTCCAACATTTAAAGGAAAGAAGGGGGAGGATTTGGTAACAGACTTCCTAGATGACTTTGAAGTAGCATGTGTAGTGAGCAACAAAGATACGGATGAATCCCGGGTTAGAATCTTTAAGCATCTCATGAAGCTAGAAGCTATATCATGGTACAATGCACTTCCACAAGCAACCAAGGATGACTGGGAACCCTTAAAAACCACTTTTAAGAGGCACTTTGGGGGAGGTACCACTTCAGAAAAGTTGTGGGACAAGTTGAGAGACTTGAAGCAGGAGGGTCTTTTAGAATATGCCACCTATGAGTCCAAATTTGTGGATTTGTGGGAACGGTGGGTTGAGTCACTAGCAAGGGGGGAAGCTACACCCGATTTCCTAAAAAAAGATCGGTTCACGCATGGCTTATGGCCGCTTCTCAAGGAGAAGGTGAAAGGTAGATTCCCGGCTACGTATGAGTTAGCCGTTGACATTGTTCGCCTTAAGGACAAGAAGCTGCGAATGAAAGCCAAAGAAACCGAGTCAATAGAATCAGGAACATCGCGTCGACCAGCAACTATGACAACCACCATTCCACCACCACCACCGGCTCTTGGGGTAAGAGATGACCAACAAGATATGTTGGCCCATATTACTGACCAACTCCAAAATTTGTCTGTCCACTTAATACAGCAAGGGAGGAGTCAAGAAAGAGATCAAGACCCTGGAAGAGCACGACAACAAAACAGGGAGTATCATTGCTACAACTGCAGAGAAGACGGTCACGGTATGTACTACTGTCCCAAACCACGACAAAGCTATAATAGAGGAGGTAGGAGGAACCAATTGTCACCCCCTAGAGAAAGAACACCCCCACCCCTAGCACCAGCCCCACCAACACAAATTCTACGTCCACCCCAGACACCACTACAAGCATCCATTCCACCTCTTCCACCAGCCCCACCACCTGATCGCCCTGTAAACATCATAAGGCTAGAAGAGAAAGGAAAAGCCGTAGTAGTGGATCCACCCAGATCAAAGGAGAGGGACAAGGGTAAGGAGAAGGTAACCTTTTTAGAACCACTTGAGGCCATGACTGTGAAAAGAGCTAGGAGGGAGAAAGCTACACAATCAGATGATGAGAGAAGCATGAGAGGAGAAACTAGCAAGAGGCCATCCAGGCCACGACGGAAATTGGGCATCACCGACTTCCAGCTAGGGGAAAGTTCTAAGCCCTATGATCTAACATTGGATGTGGCAGAGCAAGGACCGAAGATTACATGGCCACAACTGCTACATCTTGCACCTAAAGTAAGGCGACAATGGTCCAAAATGGTAAGTACAAGACGCTCCAAAACAAAGGTAGCCGGAGCAATTTCGGGTTGCAACATGGATGACATCCTTCCAATTGTCGACGTAAACATAAAAGGAAAGAGGGTTGGAAACACCTACATTGATGGAGGTGCACAAATCTGTGTAATGAGCAAAGCTATGATGCTTCGATTAGGGCTCGAGGTTGACAGGCCTTCTCCATGCAAGGCAAAGATGGCAAACAATGCAAAAGTAAAGTGTGTGGGTGTGGTAAGTGCCGTAAAAATAAAAGCTTTCAGCACTAAGGTAGAGGTAGATGTTTTTGTAATGCCTACTAAAGGGGAGGGCTATCCACTAATCTTGGGAAGTCCATGGTTGATGGCCATGAAGGCAAAACAGGACTGGGGTACTGGCCTTCTACGCATGACTGGTAAGAAAGGGGAGACAATCTACTACGACATGAGGATTGGCAAGCAGAAGAAAATGAATCTGGAAACATCGGCAGATGAAACCACTAGCGAATCTTCCAGTTCTGAGGAGGAGACCACATCCACCGACGAAAGTGACAGTTCCATTGATGTGATGGATATCATTATGAAGGATCCACAAAGGGTAAGCACAACTGGTGATTTCATCACCAAAAGGGCAACCCAATGAAGAGGAGAGAAAATCACCTGGCCTAGGAGGAAGTAGGTTGAAGGGTATGTTGTCTATGGAATTAACACTTGAGGAGAAAGATAGTTTTTGCAAATGTTGATGGGATTTCCTAACATGTTCATTGACAACTATGAAAGAATCACAGGCATTACAGTGGTGGAACATCATATTAAGCTGAAGGAAGGGGTAAAACCAGTTGTACAAAAGCTACGACGACTGGGGGTCATACAAGAAAAGGCACTCTTGGCCGAGGTAAGGAAACTGCTGGAGGCGGGATTCATCTATCCTGTAGTAAACTCAGAATGGGTGTCACCCGTAGTGGTGACGCCTAAAAAGAATGGTAAGTGGAGGGTCTGTGTTGACTACAAACCACTAAATGCAGCTACAAAGAGAGACCACTTTCCTCTCCCCTTCTTGGATGAAATTCTGAATGAAGTAGCGGGTTTTGAATTCTATACCGTCTGTGATGGTTATTCTGGATACTTTCAAATACGCATAGCCTTGGAAGATCAGCTAAAAACCACTTTTATCACGCCATGGGGTTGTTTTGCATACAGGGTTATGCCATTTGGTCTCACAAATGCACCTGCCACATTCCAAAGATATGTCACATATGTTTTTCAACCGTTCTTTGGAACATCCATAAGAGTGTTCATTGATGATTTTTGTATATATAGCTCCCGTATTTCACATTTATAAAAGGTAACTGAAGGTTTGGCCAGGTTGCAGAGCCTAGGTGGGCAATTAAATGTGGATAAATGCCACATTGGGGAGAGTAAAGTCATTCTAATAGGCCATGAAATTTCAGCAAAAGGTATCAACGCCGACCCAAGTAAGGTGTCCGCACTCATAGCCCTACCTTCACCAACGACCGCACGTCAACTGGTCTCTTTTCTACAAAGTAGATTCATACATCTACTATCACAACTTGTTCTAGCACTGCAACAACTCACTCAAAGATCAACTTTCACTTGGGACGAGGAAAGCGAACATCACTACAACAAGGTAAAGGAGGTCTTAGCCACTCTGCCAACTATCTCACCACCTAAGTGGGATGAAAAATTCTATGTCACCTCAAGTGTTGGTGATTACTCATTGGGGATTGTGCTACTCCAAAAGGATACGACGACATCTTTCATGAGGCCAATCTACTTCTCTAGTCGAATGATGACAGCAAGAGAGAAAGGTTTCACCCATGTGGAACACTTAGTCCTAGCTCTTAGATTTGCAACTACAAAGTTTAGGTCATATTTGCTTCCTAAGCAATTTGTGATTCTAACCACGGATGAAATATTTCCCTATGTTGTACAACACATGGATGTGTCTGCTAGAATTACTAAATGGCTAGTTCGTCTGCAAGAGTTTGACTACACGGTACAGGTAGAAAGCACGACAAGGGCAAGTTTGGGGGGACTCATGACCTACCAAGTCTTTGAAGGGAAGGATAAGCAATCTAAGGAAGGAGAAGTCCGAGTATCTCCAGTACCACCGATGGTAGAAGGAGCATACTCTCTCTACTTTGATGGAGCCTACAAGCGAGCATCCGACAAAGCAGCTGCAGGCATAGTGGTCTTTGATGACAAAGGGACAAAGGTATTTTCGTTGGGCCAATTGTTAGATTCACATTCTAACAATGAATCTGAGTATGCAGCACTAACCAAGGGTCTACAATGGTGCGTCTCGCAAGGTGTACAACGCCTTAATGTATTTGGGGATGCTCTACTTCTGGTAAGGCAAGTAAATGGAGCATGGACATGCAAGAATCCTAGTTTAAGGACTCACTTAAGTGGTGTAAAAACCTTGTTGGGTAAGTTTGAAGAAGTTCAAATACACCATATCCCAAGGGCTCAAAACCAAGAAGCAGATGCCCTAGCAAGTGAAAGACTACAGGAAGTGGTGGTTGGAGCAATAAAACTAAAGCTCCCTCTATTTCAAGGCAGTGATGCCTTGCCTGACATCATGCATTTTTTGGAAACAGGGGAATGCCCATCAGATTTAACAAAGGGACAGAAGCAATGGCTGACGTGGAAGGCCACAAGGTATCGACTCATCAATGACGGTTTGTACTGTAAGGGTAAGGACCAAACACTCAGGAAGGTCCCTCTCTCTCACGAAATCACGGGAGTAATTGCTAGCTGTCACGAAGGGGTTTGTGGTGGTCACTTTGCCCTAGACATAACAAGTAGAAAAGTCTTTCAGGCAGGCTTCATATGGCCTAGCCTCAACCGTGATGTACACCACTAGTGCAAAATGTGTAAGTTGTGTCAAAAGGCCGGCACTAGGTCACTTATGCCTGAACCACAGACACCTATTCTCTCATATGGTCCATTTGAAAAATGGGGTATCGATGCCATTGGGCCATTACCTAGGGCCAACTCAGGAAAATTCTACATTATCATGGGGGTCGACTACATGACTAGATGGGCAGAGGCTATAACCACCACTAGAATCACAGCGGTAGAGGTAGCTAAATTTATCTACGAGCACATATGCTGTAGGTTTGGCACACCTTTAGAGATCATCTCTGATAGAGGGCCAGGTTTCACAGCAGACTTGGTAGGAGAATTAATGCAGAAACTGGGCATTACAAGGAGGCACTCTTCACCATATTACCCTCAATGTAATGGCCTAGTTGAAAAGGTAAATGGAATGGTTTCTAAAATTATTACCAAGCAGGTAAACAATCATCCTGGAGACTGGGATAAGTATCTACTACCAGCTTTATGGGCCTACAGAACTTCATTTCGTACATCCTTGGGATTCACACCGTATCATGTAGTATTTGTTAAGGAAGCAATCTTGCCCATTGAAGTGCAACTACGAAGTCTCAGAGTAATGGCAAGACAACTTCAACAGCCCAACATGCATTTGAGAGATCACATCATTAACTTGGAAAGGCTGCAGCTGGACAAAGAAGAAGCAATAAATTATTATGCGGCAGCATAGAAGGCTTAGCTTTAAGGAGCATCTCCGGAAAAAAGAATTGAAGAAAGGAATGTTGGTGCTCCGCTACGACAATCGCTTCGACACGTGCAAGGATAAGAAACTCCTGCTCCGATGGGAAGACCCTTTCATCATCAGGAAAAAGTATGCCAATGGAAGCTACCAGCTTATGGAGGCTGACGGAAAACTTCATAAAACCAGGGTAAATGGTTGGCGACTTAAACCTTATTTTCTTCAATTTGACCAGGCTCCACCTATTGACATTCCAGATGAGGACACACCATCAGTCGCCACCTTTGATGATACTGATCAAACAGATGAGCTAGAGACATGAATGCCTCTAGCCAAAAGGGGAGGGCTAATGATGGGGGCTTTTCACAAGCCAAGCTCCCATACCCCTCTTCTCTCGTCCCCACCCCATGAAAACGCCTCTTAGGGAGGGAATGATAAAAGGCATTGGAAAAAGTAAGAAAAAAATAAAGTATGATTATGTAAACATATGAGAAAGGTAAAATAGGCCACCTCATGCCTACGGTGCAGCCCATTCCCACCTTGCCTCCTTTTTTCTTCACTGTTGCCCCGTCGTGTGTCCCTTTTCCTCTCCTCCACTCAAAAGGTCAACCCCTCTCTCTTCCCCTTGTCCTTTCTCCTTTCTCTCTCCCAAGCTACCCCACCTCTCACCAATAATACATTCTAACTCAACAATAATGCACCCTAACTCACATGCCACTTATCCTATCTTCCAAAATAGTATACTCCACCCCCCTTTTCTCTCTCCTATCATATCCCATGACCCAAATATCCCCCTCTCTCTCTAAAGGGTGCCATGTCTCTTGTCTTGTAGCTAAATAACCTCCCCCACACTCACACACACTCAGTTTCACTGAAAAAGGTGCCCACAGACCCATCCCCACCCGGTGGTTACCTGATTTTTCTTGTGTTCACACACACCTGCACACAGATTCACCTCTGAACACACTCCCCTCTCTCCCCTCTTGTAATTACTTTATTCTCCATGTCACCTCTCACTTTTTTTCATCAACCCATCTCTCTCTCTCTTAGTCTCTCTCTCATGAGACTGCTGTTCTGGCACATATACACACAGCCAGACAAGTGGGGCCCACAGTCACATGGCCTATGAAGATAATGATTTCTTCATTTCTAAATTCTAGAATTTCTTCCCCCTCCACACCTATATAAAGAGGGGTCACCATCACACTAAACACACACACAACATCACCAAAGAGTACACTATGCACTGTGTGTGCCTAGTGCACACACACACACACTCACACCATCACCATCACCATCATCGCAATCACCATGCTCGTCTTGAGCATGACCTCTACACCCTTGGGATATAGAAGATGAAGGGAAACTAAATGAAGTATGATGTCCATAACCCTCGTGCGAGTCTTCGCCATCAACTCCCACCTATCCTCCATGTGCTCTACCACTCTCTCCCTTCTCATTCCCCTACCCTATGCTCCCCATTTCATCTCCTTATTCTCTAAATAAAGATTGAGGTTTTGTGAGTATGTTTTCTTGCAATTTTTTGCCCATGTGAGGTGTGCGGAATCGCCACCTAGTCTTGTGTTTGGAGTGAGCTTGTGTATGTGTGAAGGGTGTGCGGATTCGCCATCCTTTTGTGGTGCCTAAGTACTAAGACGTTATACCCCCTCACTCACTCTCTCTCTCTCCCTCTCTCTCTCTCTCTCTCTCTCTCTCTCTCACACTCACTTGATCTCATTCCCCTCCCTCTTCATCATTACTCCCAAGCACCCATCTCTCTTTGATGAAAACTTTGTTATGGTGGTGTGTTGTTTGCGTCCTAGCCGCTGAAGCTAGGTGGTGCCCCCTTGTTTGCTTTACTATGACAAGCTCGAGGCGCGCCATTCGGTCCCTGGTGTTTTAGAGGCCGTCGGGGTTCGGGGTTTGCTTTGCTCTTGTCACCGGTTGTCACATTGCAAATATGTTTGCTGCATTGCAACCGCAGGTAAGAGCTCGACGCATTGACGTAAGCCATTCATGTTTTCTCGTAGCTTTTGGGGTTACCGATCCGCGGCCTAATTTCATCATAACTAGGAATTTACACTTAAATCGAAAACTAAGCATAGGAGGGGTATTGGGGAATCATTGCTAAGCATTTAGATGCATTCTGGGTTGAAAACGGCTAGGTCAAAAATCCACTGTTGTTAATAATCGCGGTTTTGGAACTTGACCTAAAGAGGGGTTTGAGACCATAGACATGTGGGCTTAGGTCTTATAAACTTGTCCGAGAAGTTTCATTAGGTTTGGATGTCATTTGATGTTGTAACGGATGTGATTTTCTTGTTGTCGATGAGCGATTGGCTTTTGGTGATTTCAGTCACTTGAGTGTAGCTTGAGCTAGATACGAGTTGTTAGTTGTTTTCCGAGAGATTGACAACCTCTTGTAGCCGCTATGCACTAGTCGAGTCATCTTCGTCACATGGTTTGACAACTTAATCGTCGTTCTCACTAATACTGCAATAAGATAGGATGGTGAGGTTAGACATGCATCCCACACTCTCCCCCTCTCTCTCTCTCTCTCTCTCTCTCTCTCTCTCTCTCTCTCTCTCTCTCTCTCTCTCTCTCTCTCTCAAACCCTAGCAACAACCACAACAGCTGCTTCATCATCTTTGTCGACCTTCCCCTGGGCAAGGGGCTGCCCTGCGAGGGGATTTAGCACCAACTAGCACCGCCCTGCACTAGCCAGTGCCAGTGTGCTCTCACTGTCGCATCCATGCGTCATCCCTCCCATACCCGTTTTTGTCATCCTTTCCATACCTGTTCTCGACCTGGCCACAAGATTCTTGCCTCCACTCTCCAACAGTACTTGTCGGCTACTGTCCCCACTCTCTAGCAGTACCTTCCCCTGGGCAAGGGGCTGCCCTGCAAGGGGATTTAGCACCAACCAGCACCGCCCTGCACTAGCCAGTGCTAGTGTGCTCTCACTGTCGCATCCATGCGTCATCCCTCCCATACCCGTTTTTGTCATCCTTTCCATACCTGTTCTCCACCTGGCCACAAGATTCTTGCCTCCACTCTCCAACAGTACCTGTCGGCTACAGTCCCCACTCTCTAGCAGTACTCGCCACGTCGGCTGTCTGTAGCATTGCCAAAGATATTGCTGGCATCACAGGGGTAGGGATAATACATTTCTTTTGACAGGGAAGCTTCACTTTAAAAACCTGTCGTCGATTTGATTATGTAGCCCTGACTTGCCATTGATTGTCTGTTGGCCTCAAAAGCTTTGAACTTAACATCAACCCGAGTCACACCACAAGAAGCCACAATCACTTGAGCATGGCTACTAGGGCTTCATCTCGCAGCAAACTTACCTTCATTGGGGTTGTGGCAACACCCCCAAAGCTAGACAGCACTATTCACCTCCAAAGTGAAGTTGAAAGGCTCTGTAAGGAGAATGACGAGCTGAAACAGAGAATTGCTGCCATCGAGCTTCGACTCACCAGAATGGAGAAAGACAAGAAAAAAGAGACAGAGCAGATGGAAGCCAAGCTCAAGAATCAAGTGCAAGACATCATCTCTAACAAAGTTGAAGCCCGTGTGGCTTCCACGCTACAAGAATAACAAAGGCAGGAGGACATCGCCCTCAATCTCCACATTGATGGGCTTCCAAGCGATCGGAAAGGGGAGGGGGACCTCAAATTCCTCAAGTCCCTTACTCGCATCCAAACGACAACCCACATGATACAATGGGATCTAACAACAATCACCTCTCTTACACACGAGCATCACACCAACCATGCATTCCTTACTTTCAATACCAAGGTGGACCAAATCAAACTCCTTGAGCAATCGAGGCTTCTCAAGGACACTAACATTTGGTTTGCAGAAGACCTTACACCCGTCCAACTCAAACAGAAGAAGGTAGAATTACAAAAGATGCAAGAATCACGCGCAGTAGGAAAATGGGCAGTTTATCAAGGAGGTAAAGCCATTATCTAGGAGTTCCCAACTCTCAAACTAGCTCCCACCTTACCCACCCCTCTTTAGGTTTTCATATTTTCTTTTCTCACATCTTGTTGGACCCTCAGTCCTTAACTGAGATGTATCTGACAATCTCAAACCTTTTGTAATGTTTTACTTTCGGTCCCATAGGTCATATCTGACCTCCGTGGACGATAATTCTCTCTCTCTCTCTCTCTCTCTCTCTCTCTCTCTCTCTCTCTCTCTCTGGGAACCCCCCCCCCCCCCGGGTCCAGTTGGACCCCCCGCATGGCACTTCCATGTGGCATGCCATGTGGATGCGGCCACGTGGAGAATCCACGCGTGGCTGCCCACATGGACCCACATCACCCCCTCTCATTTGTCTATAAAAGGGACCCTTCTTCCTTTTTTTCTTTTCTGGTCAAAATTGACAATTGTGAGTGACTTATATTGATCATCCCAAAAAATTACAAAATCTTGCCATGTTCGTGTAGAGCCATGATGTCATCGAGGGACCATAATTACATCAGCTATCAGGGGTGCCAACCCTAGTGGCCCGCATCCTTGTCCTTTTTTTCCTTTCTTATTCTCACTCTCACTCTCTACATACCCACCATTTTGTTGTTAAGCATTAGTGACTTCCATCCATAGTACCTTTCTCATTTCTTTACCCCTTTCTTATCTCTTTGCTTAAACCTTTGCCCTTTCTTTCCATCATTTATTCTTTCAAATTTATCTCAAACCTCCCCCCCCCCCCCCCCCCCCCCCCAAATTTTCTATTCTCTCTTCTCTCACTTTAACTCTTCATCTTTTTTTGAAAATCCATAAGCACACCAATCACAAAGAAAATGCCTATCCTAACAAGAAAACAGTTCAACGGAGTGGACCGCCAAGAAGAGATGACGATCCACACACCTCAAGAAGAAATTCATGTGCACACCACTCAAGGAAGCGGTTCCTTTCTCATGATAACATCTACAGTTGGAGCATCCGTAGACAGTAGTGTCCCCCCCCCCCCCTCTCGACGGGTGTAGCCACATTGACGACCATAGAAGCGGAAAACACGGGTAATGACCCTCTTAATGATCTCTTTGGATGTGTGGTTCATAGCCACATCTCATCAAGCTGGATTGATTCTCATGTTGTGTCATACAATCACCTGTTGCCATGCATCTCTCTATGTCTTCTTTTGGCCAATCCTACCATTAGAATGAATGATGATTGTGTGGCCAAACTAATGACCTCTATAGCCAAAAGAGGTTACCAACCCACGATGGCTCGTGCCATTGTGTCCGAAGCTTTTCCCGGACAAGATCTCATACCATTCGATAGACGTGGCACTTGTGCGAGAGAGTTAGTGATGTCAGCCACATTTGATGACCAAATTAGAGACATTCTCAAGCTCTCTCACATGGAGGAGAAAAATGTTCATTGTATGGGACAGCAACCATCAGCTCCATTTGTGGAAATATTGGGCATTGCGGGAGCGGGTGGATGAATTATCTACACCAAAGTTTGAGTACACGAAATTTTTTTTGGTGCTTGTCATGATCAACAAGTAAGTTTCATCACACTTCTATTTGTGCACTTGGGTTTTTTGTGCGTTGGGGAGAGAAGAATTGCAAAATGACCCCCTTCAGAGTCTCCAAGGCTGCATAGGCACACATTAGTCCCGCGGAGTAATAACTATCTAATTTTGAAAGCACTATTTGTTCTCCTTAATCTATTAAAAATTTTATCCAATGATAAATTGCAAAAAATGTTGCTTGATCGATATATTGGCCAAGGGTGATGTGTTGTTGGTGGCGGCATCTATTCCAACGCAGGAGAAGCCATTCTTGCAATGGTTGAGAATGCACATGTTTTGGTGGCATCTTCAAAGGTAAGCGTAGTAAAAAATTTTAGTACGGGATCTAATCTAAGAATTCCACATTACTAATACTTAAGAGTGCATGGGTGTATTGAGTGTGGCGGAGAAGATGGAGGCCAAAAACTCCAAGCTCAAGAAGCTACATGCACGCATCGCACGTGATTGTGGCATGTCTCTTGGCAAGACACTGCAGGCTTTTTGACAAAAGCACTTTGGCAAGGCTTTTGTGTGGTGGAAGGTATCACATAGAGCACAGTCACAGTCACCCCCATCTCCTTTACGACGTCACCAACAATCGGTTGTGTCATTTTCTCCTCCTTCGAGTAGACCTCCAACTATAGTTCGAGGTTGGCCAAGCCATGGTCAACTGCTCTATCAGCCACTATTTCCCACACTGCCCATGGGGCCCCCACCTGCACACGCCCCAGTAGTGCAATGCCCATAGGATTTGCAGCCATCAAAAACCTAAATCCAACTGGTATTGATTACTCCATATGAACTTATTCTCTATGTAATGGCGCACCCAAAACTTACTGGTTGGTCATATTATGTTTTAATTTTTGATGAGCCACTAAGTTTTGTTTTTTTGTAACTATGTTTAATTTTTTAAGGCAAGTCAATCGATGGTAATTAATATTTTGGTGAGATTTTTTTTCGTAATATTTTATGTGAAAATATTACAAAGGACATGGTGTGAATGACCTTTGAAGTAAACACGCTTGGGGTTTTTATACATAGCTAAAAGAACACTAGTTTCATTCATTTATTTATTCGCAAGTTTCTCTAATTAAGTTCTATTTTCTAAAGTTATTCCTTTAGTTTTCTCTCATTGACATATATACCATGCCTAGGGGAAATCGTAGACAACACGATCAACGTGCTCAACCACCCCCCCCCCCCATTGTTGACCCCATCAACAATGTACATGCCAATTACATTCTCAATAATGTATATGCTATGAATTCGGTATGCCCAACACAGAGTGCACATAACTACACGAACACTCTCCGTGAAGTCAACGAGGCCACAAGTTCCATACTTAACGTCATGCAAGACCTTGATTTCAATGCACATCCAACCAAAGGGAATATTGAGCAAGTTTCCGCACTAGCCAACAATGCAAACATAATTTGGGGGGAATATGGTTTTTGTACCCCACAGCAGTGTGCATCCTTCGAACGACATGTGTAGGCTTGGATAGAAGTGTGGATGGCATACATTGTTGCGCAAAAACAAGCAAATGGAGTAAAAAACAATGAAGTCAACAACAAAAACAACTAGATCTTAACTTTCCTTGCTAATGTTAGAGAAATAAGGCCTTGACATCGTATTAGCATATTGTACTGTTTTGTTTTGATCCATATCTATCTTATTGTAGTTGTTGTTTTAAGTTGTGTACTTTAAATCCTTTTAATATTAGTCTGTGGTTTTGTTATTGCACTCTTTAAATGTTTTTCAATATTGAGTTTCATTATTATGGAGTGTTAACCGTTGAAATTTATTTGTTGCAAATGTTTTTTCTACATGTTTCATTGTCCGATATTGATGGCTTATCATGTTGCACGGTGTATATCATGATGTCTGAAAAAGAGTGTATATTCTCTGCTGTGGGTATATTTTCCGTGTTTGTACACAAATGCACATGTGTATGAGTGCACACAAGTGTGAAAAAATAGAAGGACACTTATCACATTGGTGGTTAAGCTTGTTTCCCAACATATATCACAACATTTGAGAAGACTATGTGCTTCTATGAGTGCACATGAGAGAGAAGCTAGTGAGAGAGAAAGAGAGAGAGAGATTCAAAAATTATGAATATTTGATCGCAGAGTGTTTTCCAATGTGTTTGAGACACACACACACACACACACACACACACACACACAGAAGCAGATGATGATGGAGAAGAAGAAACAGATTGATCAAACGTTGTAGGAAACTATCAAAAGAGACCTTGAATATCTATCCAACAAGAATATTTGAACTCAAGATAGGTTATTCAAGCTGGAAATACGTTAAACCCATCTACCAAGCTAGGTTGGTAGAATGGTTGAACTATTCATCCCATTTTTTAACATACATACAACCATCGGCAAAGGGGGAGAAGAGGTCAACAAAGGATCAAGAGAGAGGATAAAGTTGAGAAGATAGAAAAAGAATCTTTCTGGAATCTACTCATCGAAATCCAAAAAGCACTCTCCAAAAAATGTTGGCCAAAAAATTACGTCCCCCTATGGACCTAATGCCAAAGGAAATGTACGTAGTAGCCCACAACCTCAGAATTGTAGGGTACTTTTTTATTGTATCACCCTGAGGCCCTAGGGCCATAGGGTGGTCTTTGCATGTACCATTGTATGATGCTAGGTTCCATAGGACATTTATGAAGTACTTTATACATAAAAAGAATTAATATATAGCATTTGGGCCAAATTATATACTTTACTGAAACACCTCCTTTGCCTATTTACTTAGCATTATGTAGATCCTAAATATAAAGAGTGCCTTCTATGTTTGTTAGAGCCTTATTTCCCTAAGGCCATAGGGTAACCAAGGTGCCTATTAAGAGAATAGTGTAATATATTGGAAGAGTATCCAATGGCCCCAAGGGTAATGGGTAGACTAGGTGTCCTGCTAGAGAATCTATATTGAAATCCTTTCGCCATGAAACCATAGGGTACCCTTTATATGATTTTTATGACCATAACATGCTTTGTTTTGAGCCTAAGGGATTGCAACCTTATTTTTATGTATTAGTATATTGGAAACCTAAGGATGGAGGGCCATAAGGCTTACTTTGTAAATTGTTATACAAGGATGTTGATAATAGGTTTCTAGAAGAAACCCAAATTTTACCCTATGGCCCAAGGGTCATATGATGCTCTTTCTAGGTTAGCATGGTATGCTTTGAACATAAGAGTCTTTAGTGTTACATAGATCCTATTTATCTTGGCTTCTTAAGTGTCACTTGGACCATCACACAATATGTCCAAATAAGCTAAAAGCATGTAACTCCTAAACTATGGCACCCTTATGGCCTCAAGACCATAGAGTCCTTTGCAAGTGTAGACTATAATAGGAATTTGGAATTTGACAATAATTTATGCCCTTATGGAAAGCGAAAAGTACAAAAAATACTAACGATAGCTTTCAAAGTGTAAATGGGAGCATTGAAAAGAGAATCAAAAATAGCTTTGTAGGTGCTCATTTTAAATGATAGATAGATTTGCAAGCCTTCAATTTCATGGTTTTCTTGATTTTAAACTCACATGATCACAAAGAATTCTTTCTTAATATATTAAATTCAATAACACATTTACTTTTCTCAATGCTCTTAATAAGCTTGTATGTAAATTTGATTGTCTAACAAAATATTCAAAAATATAGGACATTGGAAGTTTTAAAAGAATTGAAAGGGTGGCATATCTTTAATATGCTAGAAAAACATGCTCAAGAAACTAATCAAGGTCACAAAATTCAAAAGGAAGATTTTCAAAAATGCAAACACATCCACAATGTTCATTAATAGGTCTAAGTTTTTCACTTCAATGCATTTGGTCGTCTTTGATTCAACCACTAAATATACAATGCAATTTACAAACTTAAATAATTGTCATATATTATACAATCATTTCTTTGCAATAAACCTTGATACAATGTTCCCATTGTTGCATGACAAGCTAAGAAATTGTACTAGTCCTAGCTTCCCTCCATTAAAACCAATGCAAGATATCCATTTCAATTCTCAGCATCATCTAGAAGGAAAACAAAATCATAGCTTGGACCAAAATACTTGCACTTTCTATCTTTGAATAAAATCTTTTTTCAATTGAAGAACTAGATCTTCACATAATCCAAAGGAAAAATGCTTTATGAACCATTTTCACTTTGATACTTGATGCTCATTGTCTAAGAAATTAATTTACAACAAATGTTGAATATATGTTTAATCTAGTTATTTGCAATACAAAGATAATTATTTCAAACGCTTATACCATCAATTCACAATAGAAGAACTTACACTCAAACAAAAATGATTATAAATCATTGCAATTTTGAGGACTGGAAACTTTTGTGTTTTTTCTAACTTATTTCATTCTCAATATAATATTAAACCTTAATCACAAGCTAAGCAATATAATATTAAACCTTAATCACAAGCTAAGCTAAGCAATATATACACACACACACACACACACACACACACACTTGAAAAGCTCTATAACACTTGTGTCCAACCATCCATAAATAGATTGTAGGTTAAGCATTGCCAAAGCTCTAGGAATAACATAAATTTTAGCACCCTGTGGCCTTAGGACCACAAGGTTTCTAACTAACAAAAAGAGCATCCTATGGCCCTAAGGGTTTATATATATATATATATATATATATATATATATATATATATATATATATATATATATATATATATATATATATATGTCATACTAATTTTCTTGCAAAGCCAAAGTTATTATATCAATTTTTTATGTGTTGAGAGATTGCTCAACAAGCAGATTTTGTCAGAAGACAAAATCACATGCCCCTACCGGACCTACTGCCAAACATCTGCTTACAAACTTAGGGATGGACTATAGTACAATCCATGCATGTCCTAATGATTGTGTACCTTTTTTGAAATGAATATGATTGTGTACCTCTTTTGAGTATTTGGAACAATGTCCCCACTACTAGGCCCCTTTGTATGTATTGACAAGTGGAAAATAGGCGGGTGTTGCTTAAGCAATATCCATCCTCTATTAGTTGGAGGAGATGCTCTCTATAGAAAGACATCTTTGTGTCCAACTCTTGTACTAGTTGTATCCATGTGCTTCTAGTATCTAGGTGAATTAAATACTAATGTATAAGTTTAGTGGTCTTTGTCCATGTGAGAGAAAGGGAGGGTGCATCCAAGGAGTACTGGGATGGAGGCAATCTATCCATGTTGAAGCCATGTGACTGAAACCATGATGTCATCTACCCATATCAACATGATGTGTCCCCTTGTAGTGCTAGCTATTGGGATGACTCTAGTGCTAATCAAGCATATTTGTCTATGGGAAGGTCCCTTAAGTTATGCATGAAGGAAACTGATTTAGTAAGGGACTCAACTACGAGAAGAGGGGTAGCTAGCTCAGCCCAAAAAACCTCATGTGGCACTGAGGCCTTAGACCCAATCATATGAGAGATCATAGAGACTACATGCCTCTTTATACATCTCCATCCATCAGTGCTACCAAATTTTCCCTGGTGGTCCGTTGAGGCCCCCAAATCTAAACCCCATAGAGCATAGCTGAAGCCACTAGAGTGTCAAAAAGTCACAACTTTGTTTGAGGTTCTTGAAACTCAACCTGCAAACACGTCTTCTCCAAACCTCCTAAGGATCCATAAGGTCTCCTCAATCTATTCTCTATTGCTTTCCTCAATGACAATGTTGGTCCACTGAAGACTACTCCAAGATAGGTGTATGCATTTGTATACTTCACCATCTCCTTGCTATATGTAGAAGTAGGTGCTAACCTCCCGACCCACTATGGTGGTGTGGTGTTGAACAACATAACCTTGGTTTTCCCCAGGATAATAGACAATCCACTATTGTGGGAAAATGTGTACAGAGCATGTAAATGATGTTACATCCCCTTGGAGGAATCAAAATCAGCATATAACATTAGTGGGATCCATGTCCCTACCAAGTTTGCTCCTCTGTCTCCATCCTCTCAATGTAGTTAGTAACCTCATCCATATACTTGTATAGAGCCATGATCCCCCAATCAACATACTCTTTTGGAACCCCCATCTCTTGTAGTACGCGTATCAATCTAGCTCTAGGCACTATATTGAAAGATTTGCAAAAATACACAAAGCAAAAATAAAGTTGTATAACATGATCTCCCCTCCCCAATAATGGCTCTGAGTGTAAGAATATGATCAAGAGTAGACAAACCTCTCCTGAAACCCACATGTCCTACTCTTGTACACCCTCTCTCTGTGCCCATCCACTCAACTAATTCTCAAGGATAGATGCATACAACCATGCTATAGTGTGTCCAATCATAATAGTGCAGTATTTCCTAGGCTCCATAGGGTCCCATGACTTGAAGATAGGTACAATCATGGACAAAATCCAAGTATAAGGTAGGCCGTCGCACATGGCACAATTGAGCATCACTGCTAAAAGTTCTGCAAGAAAATCCTTGGCATGTATAAAATGCTCTGCTACTAGGCCATCATGATCATATGCTCTCCTAGTCTTCATCCTGTCGATGTATTTCGTTATCATTGTGGCGGAGGCAAATAAAGCACATGTGTGTGGACATGGCTTTGGCTGATCTAGAAGATACGGCTACCCCAAGATAGTGTAGAGAGATGATGCATAGATGATTGGTGGAGAAGAGTGCTCATGGAAGAGTCGCCATGCCTCGCCTAAATCCTAGCTCAAAAACAATTGATATAAATCCTGCTCTAGCCGAGCTAGAAATGCCCTCTTCTTTTGTCGTACCAAACACCAAGAAGCAATCCGTGACTGGTTGTGAATAATGACTCCTAGAAGTACCTCCCTTTGCATTCAGGCTCTCATCTCTCTGCACTCCGCATCATACAACATATTTTGGGATGTGCACACAAAAGATCGATGTTGCCCAGGCTCAGTATGGGGGTATACCTCTACTGTTGCATCCTCTAGTGTCTCTATCATATAGAAGTGAGATCCCCTAAAGATCTCCTCAAATCCTATGTGCATAAGCATCTGTACATGCCATCAATGTAGACAGGGTCCGTCTCTGAAGTAAAGTGTATCGGGTATGCATAGGTGTCTGTGCTAATCAAGGTGTGCTAAACTGGAATGAGATGGTAAACATGAGGAGAGCATGATCTAGTGCTACCCCAATAGGCCTAGGCCCAACTATAAAGTCTTGAATCCTCTAGAGGGTATAAAAGTGGGTTGAGCCAAAACATAATCCACTCAGGAGCCAACTACTCACATGACCTCCCATCAAGCTCCAAAAAGGATTTGGTGTGGAAACGTTGCATTGTATGTCAATCTGATATGTGTCCTCTCTAATTGGTCAATATTAATTGTGAACAGCATGGTGTCTAGTTGGACTAATAAGAGAGTTCTTGTATCAAAAGATCCATCCCAACCACAATGTGAAGGCATCTGAACCATGCCTCTCATGACACACATTCAGCACATGCATTCAATGTGAGTTTTCTTGATCATAAAGTAATCACCATGGAATGGGATCACAGAGAAAATCTATGAAGAAATAAACATCTCAAGCATAGAAAAATATCATAAAACAAGATAATAAAACAATATCATGACATCATGAAAAGATAATAAAACAATATCATGACATCATGAAAAGATAATCCCAATCATTGCAAATCAATATGAGACAATATCGTGGCATAATAAATCAAAGCCATAAAGTAATAATTATTTCAATCATAATAAGTTATCATGAAAAATCACAATATCATCACTCTTTCATTCATAAAAACAATTATCATGGATTAACACCATGGCATCATGGCATAGCACCATGGTACAAGAATCATTGAAATTATAAAAAGTCATTATGAAATAACTATATGGAATAAAAACTATCTAGATGATAAGGAATCGTTATGAAAGAACTTCATGGCATCATAAAATAAATCTATAGAATAATAAACATTAACAAAATATCATGAAACGATATCATGAAATCATAAAACGGTCATTTTAATCATTACAAATGAACTTAAAACAACAACTTGGTATAATGAATTGACTTCATGGAATAATAAGTCTTTCAATTATAATAAATCAACATGGAAAAATATCATCGTATTAAAATAACTCTATCTAACAAAAAACTATCTCAATTATACTAAGTCATCCATGAAACAATGCTTTGGAACAAAAAAACCATCTCAATAAGAAACGATCACTATTATCATGGTATCAAAGAACAACTCCACGGAAGCATTACCCTCTTCCTAACAAACAATTAATCTGAACGACTTCTAATCATAATGAAAACATAGCATGTCTCACAGAACAACTGCATTAAATAATAACTATCTCAATAAAGAAACGGTCATGAAAACACATCATGGTATCATGGAACAACTCTATAAATGAATAACCATCTTAGTAATAAATGATCAATAGAAACAAACTCTAATCACCATGAAAACACATCATGACATTATGGAATAGCTTCATGGAAGAATAACCATCTCAATAAGAAACGATATGTACGAACGATTGTAATCACCAACAAAAATAATAAGAAATGATCAATACGAGCGACTTGTGATCATCATGGGAACGCATCATGGCATCATGGAATAACTCCATGGATATATAATCATCTCAATAACAAACGATCAATACGAACGACTTGTAATCATCATGAAAATGTATCATGGCATCATGAAATAACTTTATAAAATAATAACCATTTCAAAAAACATAAAAATAAAAAATGAACTAACAATACGAACCACTTTTAATCATCATGAAAATGCATCATGAAACAACTTCATGGAATAATAACCATCTCAACAATGAATGATTAGTAAAAACGACTCACAATCATCACATGAAAACATAAATCTCAATAAAGAACAATCATAAGAATTTATGATGAGTAAAAACCATAAGCTCTATATATTTTAGCTAAAAATAAATTGTTCAAATGTATCTCTTTGATAAATCATCAAAATTATAACTCTTTAATACCTATATGTGAAGAATTATAACGATCTGATCGACATGAGTTATTAATGATATCAAATCATTAAGATTGTAACTCTTTGATTTTTTCAATCAAAAGAGAAAATAAATCATTCAAAATAAAACTCTTTGACAAATCATCAAAAACATAATCATTGGCATTCACAACAAAGAAGATAAATAATGTGAATTATCAAAGCATAATTATCAAAATCGACTGAAGATTATTAGCTAAATCATCAAAATCATAAGTATTTGAGATGTAACTACATAAATAATTGAAATATAAAACTTTAATATTCATACAAAAATAATAAAAAGAATTATCCAAACATAATTATTTCAAATGAATGTTTGAATACAACACAAATAATCAAGATTGTATAAATCTTAGTAATTTCAATAATATATATGTATATGTATATGTATATGTATGTATATGTATGTATATGTATATGTGTATATATGTATATGTATATGTATATGTATATGTATGTGTATATGTATATGTATATGTATATGTATATGTATATGTATGTGTATGTGTATGTGTATGTGTATGTGTACGTATACGTATACGTATATGTATATGTATATGTATATGTATATGTATATGTATACATACATATATGTATATGAATATATATATATATACATATATATACACTACAAGAGGTTGTGTGCTCTTGTGACGCTGTTAGCGACGGAAATACACTTGGTTTTTATAACCCCCGGCGTCGCTAAAACCGTCGCTAATAGCGTCACTACGAGAGCGTCGCTATAGGCGTCGCTATATGCGTTGCTATGAGCGTCGCTATATAGCGACGCATATAGCGACGCCTATAGCGACGGTTATAGCGACGTTTAAACAGAAGTCTATAGCGACGCTCATAGCGACGCTATAGAGCCATAAATAGCGACGGTTATAGCGACGCCCGAGAGAAATTTTTTTTGGTGACAGGGCATTGAATGCCCTGCCACCCATCAACCATATTGTACTTGATTCACTTTTTAAAAAAAGTGCAAGGGTAGATAATAGACCCAAAATAGTCACCCACAAGACGCATTGTTTGCAAAATTGACAAGCGTAAAATTGACAATTGTACACATCATAGGCAAAATGAATTGATTGGCAAATGTAATAATGACAATTGTACAACATCATAGGCATAAAGAATTGATTGGCAAAATGAACTGCGGTGACAAATGTAATAATATACATGGTTCAAAAAGACGTATAAAATCCGTCTCATGATACATAAGCTATGAGAAACCCTAAACTAATGCTATCTAGCTACGGCTAAACTGACGTCGTCTAGTCAGACGTCTCATCGCGTCCAAGCGGCGTATCTGTCGAATTCTGCAAAAAAAGACAATAAGACAGCTTTCAATAAGTATAAACATATAACGACATTTATAAAATAATACAAAAAATAGAAAAGAGTAAACCCTAATACTAACCATGCCGCCGCGAGAACTGAGAATGTCCATCAGGGAGTTTAAGCCCTTCCTGCCTGCGTACTCGCGCTCGTACGGTGTGGGATCACGTCCTGTCATCGACCACTGTCAAAACATACAAAGATTTCATTATGTTAGAATTAAAAAACTCATAAACCCTAAACTATCGAACATAAAGAGCAATGCGAAAACACTTACAAAATCGGCCTCAAATGATGCCCATCCACCGCTCCCCAAGTGGTGCAAGCTCCCTGCCTCTACTCGCGCTCTGGCTGCATCCTTTTGTTGCTTCCACTTGTCGGGATTCTCGCACGCTGCTTTCTTCGCATTCTTCCAATCTTCTTTGGCCAGCCAATCTGGCCTGTTCCACCCATGCTTGATTGCTTTTTGCACTTCGAAACGCTTGTGTTTGCAGTATTCGCGCATTCGAATCTTCATCAGGTCTTCATTGAAGCGCTGATCCCATGTTGGAACGGGAAACTCATCATGAAGTATGCTGATGACTCTATTTTTTAAATCACTTGGTACTTCACTCCATTTCTTTAGTATGTAGTGTCTAAACAACTGAGAGCAAAGACCACGCATGCGCGAGATCACCTTCTTGCCGTCATCATCCATGATGATGCCGCCGATGAAGTCGACGGAGTAAGACAAGCCCTCTGGCCGGTGACGCGTGAACCTGGGTGTCCCGGCAGGGGTCTCTAGCGGCGTGTCGATGGGGGTACGGACGTCAGGTGTCTCCACCGGCGTGTGGGCCCCAAAGCGAGGAGTGTCGAGTGCGGTGGCTCCTGGCGGAGTAGGTAGAGGTGTGTAGCTGCTAGGAACAGTCAGCCGCGCAAAACCTAGCGTAGATGGCGATGTTGTGGCTGGTGTGGGGGCGGGCAAAGAAGGGGAGGGTAAAGAGCCTCGTCGAACACGAGGCGGTGTGGAGGCATCGGCAGCGGAATCCCCACAACAACCGCCACTGCCACCACTAGAGCGCCGGTGTCTAGACGAGTGTGAAGCTCGTCTCGTCGACGCCGAAGCTTCGGAGCGCGCCGAATGCTCCGAAAGAGAGGGAGATGCGGATGGAGTAGGAACGCGCGATGATGCGCCAAAGCGATGACGCTCCACGTACCACTGTCTCTGCTGCGGTGACAAAGAAGAAAGAAACTCCTCATCATCCATACCTGCATTAAACACACGAATATTTAAACTTAATATTGAATGAATAGAGTAGACAATGACGCAAAGACCATTAAATACAATGACGTAATGACGCATATAAATACAATGACGCAATGAATTGAGTGATAGAAGAGGCAAGTCGAAAAATCAGAATTTTCAATCAAAAGATGTGAGCGCGAGTAGAAAAGAGCGTTATACACCATGGAAAGTACTTAGAGAACCAGAGCTTTTACAACACGGAGCAAAATTGTTCAAATACAATATTTGTGGCTTTAAGAGATCTCTCTCTCATCCTCGCATAACTCAGCATAACTTCCTATATCTATATAGAGCTCTCCGTTTAAACACATATCCTCTGTTTCATTTTGTAGCTCCTCTGCATGCACCCCATATAGAGTAGTAGCATCTTGATGCTCGTCTGGCACCACCGCAGCGGCTTCTGATTGAGCATCTTCTCTGATCTCCTCCATTGATGCCGTTGTGATTGGCACATGGTAGCCTTCATATGTCCTTGCACTACGAGGGGCTACCTCTATGACGTACCACCAGTTTGATGTAGACTTTGTAGGATGAAATATTACCTGCCCTTTCCACATAACTTACATGAGAGCTTTCAAGCACATAACTTGTAAAAGGGGGATGTTAACTATTTACATACTTACTTGTTCACAATGCTCGGGTAGTACGAAAGTGTCTCTTAGGTCAAGAATCCACTAGGGACTCTGATACCAACCAACCTTCTGCCATGCTACCCTCCGGACGTGCCTTTTGACGCACATATCCCTTAAGCGTTTTCATGAAACGTTCTAAGAAGAACATCCATCTGGAATGAACTGTGCCAGCTATTTCCACCTCATCAACTATGTGAACAAGAAGATGCACCTCAATGGTTAGCATGGTAGTAGGAAAATGTTTTTCAAACATGCACACAAGCTCCGCAGCATTTAGTTTGGCGAATGGTATGGAGTCTACGTTGATCTCCTTTTGTGAGATCCATTGCACCAGCTTTGCAAGTTTGTAGATTGTGTTACGGATGTCGAGAGACAAACATCCCTCAATGGCAACCGGTAAAATAAACTGTAAAGTATGTGCAGCAATGATATTAAAGTCCACATTTTATGCAATGATATTAAAGTCCACTATGAACGTACCTGACACATTTTATGCCAATCCTGTGACTTCAAACCGGTAAGCTTTCCTTCTTTAGTAAAACACGTTCGGAGCGAGTGCATTACGCCAGTGGGGGTCCGCAAAGATCGAATGGTCTCTTTTACTTTGCGTTCTTGGGCTCCTGTGAAAATCCATGGTGCTTTAGGGAGTTTTATCGATCCATCAGACGCTGTTTGCGGCCAATATTACTCCATACGATCCACATTTCTAAGGTCAACTCTGGCTCCCAAAGTATCTTTCTTGCCGGTCATATGGTCCCATAGTAGATTACCCACATTCTTGAATATGTGCATTGGATCGAGCAAGTGATTGATCATGAGTCGGGGCCAGTATGGTAACTCGTACCATAGAGATAGTCTCTTCATCCCTGGAGGCAATCCGTCATCGCACATCTCCTTCTGCTCTAACCATGCTTGTGCAGACATCCTTGGTGGCTCTCTTCCCAAAAAGCCATCGCGTAACACATGATTCTCTGGAAGATACGCTTGATGACCTTCGTAGATTTGCTTCTTCAGTGAGGGCGCCCTACGTGCATTCAGTCTAGGTCCACATGTGACACATGCTCTGTATCCGCTTTTTTGAAGCCCTGCATGTATACACATGATAATAGATCAACTATGGGAAAAAACAAGATTTACAGTGTCTGAGTGAGGAGTGTCAATAGATCACCTGAGCATTCTGTTAGCCCGGGATAGTCATGCATGGTCCACATTAGAATGTCTCTGATCAAAGCATTTCGTCGTCCTGTGTGTTGGCTCATATCCACCACCTCTATGCCAATCCACAATTGTTGTAGCTCTTCCATTAGTGGACGAAGATACACATCCATATTCTCCACTCTATATCGCCCTGGCATAATCAAGCTTAGCCATAGGTGCCCCTTCTTCATAGTCAACCACGGGGGAATGTTGTAGTTGACGATGACAACGGGCCATACACTGTAAGATGTTGATGTTTGAACAAATGGATTTACGCCATCCATAGCCAGGCCTAAGCGCAAATTTCGAGCTTCCTTGGCAAAATCCGACCATGTTCCATCTATATGTTTCCAGGCTGCGCAATCTGCAGGAATTCGTAGCACACCATCCGAAGATTTATTCTCCTCATGCCATGATGCTAGGGCGGCCATGGACTTACATTCGAAGAAATGCTTGATGCGAGGAAGCAGAGGAAAATGTCGCAAAACCTTTTGTGGAATTTTTTTCCCGTGGAGATCTACTCGATATCTTTCGGAATCACATTTCGGACACTTCTCCATGTCTATGTATTCCCCTCTGAAAAGAATGCAGTCATTAGGGCAAGCGTGGATAGAATTGTAATCCATCCCCAAGTTTCGCAAAATCTTTCTTGCTTCATCTCGGGAATCTGGCATCACATTGTCAGCTGGTAGTATGTGCTCTTTAAGCAATCTACACAACATAAAAATACGATACAGAATCTATAAGATCATTATACATTTAGAGTTTTATTAAAGTAAACTAATTGTAATAGATCACCTGAAAAGCGCTGTGACGCTAGTGTCACTCCATCCAAACTTTGCATGCATGTTGAGAAGAACCAAGAGTGCTTTCAATCTAGACATACGTGCTCCATTATGCAATGGCGTATCGGCTTCACTTTTCATATCATCATAGATAAGCCTTTCTGAATCCATGATCGTCTCGATCATTTCATCAATCTCGGGCTCAAACATTGCCTCGTTGGGAATGTGCTCTGTATGATCATCCCCCGAGCTGTCAGAGGCTACATCTTGTGGCCTCACATATGCTGCTTGACCAAAGCGCCTGCGAACACGTCTATTGGGTTGCAAGATTGCTGCTTGTTGGCCAGCGTCAGAGTCCGACGAGTTATAATTGGCAACAACTCGATCTATAATAGATGGATCGAACTCGCCAAATTCGCGAACGTGCTGCAAAGAAACACGTCTTGTCCGTCGCACAGCATGCTTGCATTGATTACAAGGGCATAAGACCCTCGTTGAGAGATAGGTGTTTCGGTTGGACGGTCCCACATCCTCGTCACTACTCATAATGAGGATAAAAATCTTATAACCTGGACAACAAATTTAATATTCTATTGGCATTCTTCATCTTCTCTCTCTCTCTCTCTCTCTCTCTCTCTCTCTCTCTCTCTCTCTCTCTCTCTCTCTCTCTCTCTCTCACATTCTCTAGTCATGTCCAATCCCCGCACACCTCGGTCTAGAGGTGCACGGAGATCAGAACCACCGGGTTATAATCTTGTCTTTATTGGTCAATACCTATATTTGTGGGTA